>NC_143000.1:6255000-6880000 GCF_061535395.1 Colias eurytheme | reverse complement strand
TGCCTTCAAATCAAAGGGTTCTAGTATTTGCTCAATATCCAGCAACGCCTAATTTGGAAAATTTCGTAAATCATTGGAGAAAGGAGGGACGCATTATCAATCTATTCATGATAAACCATGAGTTGAGAGGAGATCAGTTTATAGAAGACTTGCCACAATCTGACTTGGCCATTAATGTGTTGGATCACGTATGTATTTTTAAAACACATAAATACACCTTCTCCAAAATTATGCATGTTCGTAGTTTATCAGGATTAATTCAGTTTATTCTTTTGTTTTAGGGTATTTGGGGTGGTAAATACTACGTTCCAAGGACGAATTCATTTAACAAAGGTCAATGCGCTACGCTGAAAAGCTTAAAAATTGGAGATATTGAGTCTCTGAAGTGGTTTGAAGCACCTAGAACTTTAGAATCTGGAATAAATGTTCAGGTAAGACGAACTATTTTGCCCTTTACTATTTTTTTTTTACAAATGCAGAATTTAATATTTGACAATTGGTATCTACCCTAGTATACTAAGAATCATGCAAATATTTCGTAGGTTCATTATGCTGGAATTAATGATTTGGACGTCAAAAGAGCTTTTGGTGTAATTCCATTCGGCAAAAATGCTAAGGAAAGCTTCTATGGAATGGACTTCAGTGGAGTGACACAAAGGTAGGAACATAGGGATTTAGATGTGTGTAATATCTTCATTCAATTGTAAGGCTGCGTAGCAAGTGCTGGTTTAGACTTGCAATCTGCTGTCGGACAGACTGTCGGACATTTCTTGCGGAAGTTTTCTGGCAGATGGAAAAGCGGCCTAAAAGATTTTATACAACATAACAAATTGACGGCTTTTTATTAAAAAAGTATTCAACTTAATCTTAATGTTTTATAAAGACCAATAATCACTGAGACTTATAAATTTCTCGGATAATATGTAAACTCTAAGTATAATCGTATCGTATTCTTACAGTGGTACAAAGGTGATGGGTTTGATCAAAGGTGGTTCAGCGAGCAATCAAATCAAAGCCAATCCGAACCTCTTGTGGCCCGTACCAGAACATTGGTCTCTCGAAGATGCAGCAACCGTACCTTTGGCGTACTGTGTAGCTTTATATGCTTTGGTAAGATCTTTGTTTTCTTGTTCTGTGTTATAAATCTTTATATCTACTTGTATGGTACCACATCATGTTGTGCCAACGTTGCGCGCTATATTAGCTAGCGCGCACGAGAAACTTTGTCTCCGCAACTATTTTGTCTCTCCACCCATGGGCTAGTATGAAAGTGCGCGCACGTAGCGACGCAACTCCCCATACAATTGATGGGAGAGACAAAATAGTTGCAGAGACAAAGTTGCCCGTGCGCGCTAGCTCTGGTGCTACATTATGACGTCGTTGGAGCTACATATACGCAACACACGTCATTTCAATAATAACAGCATTCAATATTGTTTACCCAATATTGTACTTAATTCTATTATTTATTTACTGTTGTATTATAAATATTTGTACGATTACTACTTATACTACTACATTACAATTCCACACAATGCTACAATTGTTTTCATTATCACAGTATGCAAATTAATCTAAATCTAATATAATAATTTGATTGTAGGCTTTGAAAGACAGATTCTTCCCCGGAATCACAGTTTTAATTCACGGTGGTACCGGTGCTCTAGGACAAGCTGCAATTTCCATATGTTTAGCATTCAATTGTGAAGTATTTACTACTGTTAGCGATCGTAGCAAGAAGCACTTCCTTAAAAAGCTGTTCCCACAATTAAAAGGTATGTTTAATAAATGGATATAATTCTTCTTTGATTTTTCAAATGTTAGGATATCTCTAATTAATTGCAGATATAATTTTATTGACTCCCATTTCATGATTTATATAATACTAGCTTTCCGCCCGCGGCTTCGCCCGCGCAGTCAAAGAAAAACCGTGGTATTTCCGGGATAAAACCTATCCTTTGTCCCGGGGTAAAAGTAGCCTATGTCCTTTCTCGGGTATCAAAATATATACCAAATTTCATGCAAATTGGTTCAGTAGTTAAGGCGTGATTGAGTAACAGACAGACAGACAGAGTTACTTTCGCATTTATAATATTAGTATGGATTCAGAATAATACAGTTCTTTAACGTATTCCAGAATATACGATTATCATAATACGTATCATCACTGTTTGACATCAAAAGATCTGGAAGACTGGTCACAGATTTAAAATAAATCTTACCTTTTCAAAATAAAATTATCCTGATCTTTTTGTTTTTTTTTTTTTCAAATTGCAGAGGAGAACATCGGAAATTCGAGAGATATCACATTTGGAGACATGATTCTATCTAGTACTAATGGTAGAGGATGCGAAATAGTACTCGGAGGATTTAAGGGTGAACTTAAGAATGTAATTATATTTCTTAATATTTATTATTATGAAGTTAAATTATACTAAATTGCAAATATTTTACTACGTCCTCTGGACAGGCGTCTCAGGTGTAATTTTAGAGGTCAAGATTTTTATTGTAATTACTTGTTATAAATGCGGAAAATGTATGAAAGGAATAGCTTCCTTACTGTAACAATATGCAATTTAATATTTTAGGTGGGATTGAAATGCTGTGCATCATCTGGTATAGTGATAGATACAAGCTTGGTAAGCAATCGTGAGGATTACAACTTCGGAATGCACTGCCTTACAAAGGATAGAGCTTATAAAATGATAAACTTTTCATCGATCTTTGAATATGGAAAGGAAGAAGAACTAAAGGTATGCAATTATATAAATATCGTGAATGAAAATTGACTTTTAATTTGATTTTGTGATGTTTGTTATATCTGAATCTGCACTTCACGTGTAGAATTTAGCCTAAAACCCTCAAAAGAGTATCAACACTACAGTTACATTACAGGCTGCATAAATTATGGGTATTTTCAAATAATAATTAATTGAAAATACCCATAATTTATGCAGCCAAAATATGACTACAATACTAGATAAAATATCTTAATTTCAGCAACTGCAAAACCATTTAGCTGAAGGTATAGCTCGTGGGTATGTACGTCCTCTGACTCGTATGGTGTATACTCCTGAGGAGGTGCCGAGAGCATTCAACCTGGTCGCGACCAGCAGACACCGTGGTCGTGTGCTGATTGATATGCAACAAGACATTTGTATGGAAAAAGCAAGGTAAACCACAAGTGTGTCTGACAAAAGGAGATAAATATAAAATTTTCATCTTGACCAATTTCCATCTAACTTGCTTTATCCTGTGTTGATTGCAAGTAGAGATAAATTTAGATAATAATACAAAGAAGCCTACTAGAATGCCAACCTACTAAATATTGAAGCAATAGAACGACATTTTTTTAATTTTCCTTCTATAAAATATGCATTTCATGTGATCACAAAATCTAAAAAACTACCTATCCTTTAATTATACTTCTTAAGGAGCCGATAAAATTATGATTAATATTTTATTCCAGATTATATTGCTCTCCAAATAATGCTCACATAGTGTTATCGGACAGTGATGTACTAGCAATGCAACTTGTTGACCGACTTGTCGACCGAGGAATCCGCAATTTGAATATTATTTGCGGAGACCGATCTGAAAGCTTGTTGTATAAAATAAGGTAAAAGGACTCTTGAATTTTATTTATATGTTCACTTTTAATATACTTATGCTTATTTAAATGAAAAATGTATCTATATTATGTCTCTAAGAACATTTTTATATTTTAGATCATGGAAAAACGCTGGGGTTGAAGTGTTATTCCAGGAAATACAAAATATTTGGAACAAAAACAATATTCCTAATATTCTGAAAGATGGTAAAAATCTCGAAGGAATATATGCTATCATTACGAATGACAGCAAATTTGTCCACATAACTGAGTTTTTGGAAGAGTTGGATTCAAAAACAAGTGATTCGTGTCCGCAATTAAGGTAAAAATTATGATCACAAGACGTAAAAATATTTCGCATGATTTAAATTATCACCTTTATATTATTTTAGGTACTTCGCGATCATTAACGATGATAATATAATTGGCGAACAAGTAGCATTATTACGGAAGAAACATCGCAAACCAGCTGCCCTCATTAAACTTCCATCATTGAAAAAGGTACTTTACACTGTTTTAAAATTATTTACTATATTACTACGGTTATAATAATTCTTTATTTTTTTTAATTGGAGCATTTCATTTAATGTTATCTTGTCAAAAAAGAACTTCTACCTGTATGGGTTGTGTAAAACTCATCAAAAATTTTGAATTTCTCCCATTACTCCATAATTTACTGTTATTCAGACTGAAATTGATGGACAGTATCAAATGCCAATAAGAAGTGCTATTGATGCAGTTGAAGAGGCATTGCTATCTCAAGAAGCAGTCAGTGAAGTTGTCTTTGTGCCAGCAAACAACAAATCTTTGATTGATGATATAGCCAAATGGGCTGGTAGGTGCAACTTATTCTAAATAATATACTAATTCAAAGATGTGGTGAGACAAAAGATAAATATTAATAAATAGAGTATGATAAAATTAAAGCAACTGCATTAAATATTACAATCAAAGTGTTATTGTAATTCTGAGTGTATTTTCAGGAGTAAAGATTCCAATAGGAGTAGATGAAACTCTAATATTGACGGACCTAGGCATGGATCTAGCAAAAGTAGAGGCCGTGCAAGCAGGTCTGAGAAATGAGTACAATATATCCTGTCGTGAAGATGAAATACCTAACCTAACCATACAAAGGTAACATTTTACAAATACAAGTCACGCTAAATACAAAAACCTTTCTTCAAATAAATATCATAATTATTCATCACCTAATTTTAAATTCATAATTCAGATAACTCGCATTTTATACTTATTTGTATTTAATTGTTTTAGAATACGAGAAATGGAACAACTATTGCAAGAATCCGAGTGTAAAGATACAAAGGACTTAGACACGTTTTATTCCTACGTAGATCCGGATGAACTCTTCGCTACGACAGAGATGGCATTTTTGACCACATTGACCAATAGTGCATCTATGGTATTCCTTTCTCTAACTTTCAACAAGATAAATTTAGAACAATTCTTTTGAAGTGAAACTTCTAGGCACTTTGAGAGTTAAATTCCAAGGTCGCGTCATGGCAATACAGTCACGCCATGAGCAAGGTGACCAAATTCGTATCTGTGAATTTTACCGAAGAAATTTCACTTCTGACACGTGTGCTAGGCATACACGCTCTTTTTTTCTAAAATTGCTATTTTTGACATTGAATCAAGCTTATTACGTGCGTATTAAAATTATATAACTATTTTAGCGTGACGATGAATTTGACTCAAGCCAAAAGTTCCTGTGTATTATTCCTGGAGTGGAAGGACATTACAAGCGCTTCTCGGAATTGTGTGAAAGACTGAAGTTAGCAGCTCTGGTGCTGCAACCAGGTCTAGCAAGGGCCCAAAGTGAAACATTACAAGATATAGCTATTCGCTATGCTAAGGTATTTAATATGCGTTATTTAGAATATTCACTACGGCAAACTTGTAAGGTTTTAAAATAAATACGTGTATGTTTTAATAAATCTATAGTTCCATAGTTCCTCATAAGCACCATAATTTGTTCTGAAATTGATCGGTTTCGTTATTTTTATATTTCATTAATATTTACTGTTTGTATAGTAATATTTTTATGTCATTTAAATTAACTGTTTGCTCATTTTAGACTCTATTGACGCGGACTGAATTAAAAGATAACTTCTATCTACTGGGTTATGAGTCAGGAGTTATCATTGCTTTGGAGATGGCAGCTATTCTAGAAGAACATGGTAAGATAAATATTAAAAAAATATACAATCACACATGGTGCGCAAAAATATCAAACATAACAATTATAATAAAATCAAATTTATTTCATTCTAAGGTCTGACTGGTATAGTGTACTGCATTGGAGGTGCGCCTAAAGAAATCCAAACGCAATTCGCTTCAAAGCTCCAAGAATTTAAAGACGAGATATCGCTTCAGGAAGCAGTTGGAAAACACATGGTGAAAGTCATGTCGGGTCAAAATAGTGCTGCACTAGATAAAGCTTTCGAGAAGGCTCCAACTTGGAAGGAAAAAGTGGATATCTGTGTGCGAGATTTGAGAGGAAGAGTCAACCATTCAGCCCAATATGCTAAGGAGCTTATAGAAACGGCTTATTCACGTATCTTACAAGTTAGAAATTATGCGTCGAAACCGCAGAAACTGCGATCCCTCCTTGTTCTGATGAAACCTAATGACCTATCTACAAAATTAGAGGGTAAATCTTCTCTGCAGGATTATTCTCTGCAACCGATTGTTGAATACAAACTTAAAGCACCATTAGCTCACGCAGCTCAAGATCTGCGTTGTGCTGGAATAATAAACAGACATCTTGACGAAGATATATTAGAAGCATTTGAGCAAAAGAACCTCTGTGAGACGTACCTACTGAATGCGGATACGTTTATGACAGCGGCTACGGATGCTTAGTTACTTAGTAGGTATGCTATACTTTGTTAAATTGAAATAAAGGTTTTGTTGTGTTACTTGTGTTTCTTTTTTTACTTTTTGTTTTGTATATTTTAGAATTTCCTTTTGATACATATTTAACACGATTCCGACATGCTAAATTTAATATTATAATATGAAAGAATATAGGTACACACTATAACATTACAATTTACAAGCATTATGGTTTATGTAATATTATGTAGTAAGGTTTGTTAATGTCTAGTCTAACTTTACATTTTATATAATGTTCATAACTTTCCAATACAGTTTCATTCATTTGTAATTTTAGATGCAATTTATACGAGTTCACTACCAAAACAACACACTACGAGAATTTGCTAAGTTTTTTTTATTGGGAATAGGGAAGCGCTTGACCACAATCTCGCCTGATGTTAAGCTGAGATATGGTCTAAGATGGAACGCGCTTCCCTAGAATTTACCTGTTCACTCTACGCTTGAATAGTGTTAAACTGATATGATTCTGGGTATTTTGGGATAATAAAACAACATAGCAATTTTAAAAATAACTATTTACACATCTTATTGATACTACAGAATCATTCCATGAAAGTCTTTGATAATTTGTCCACAATAATTCTAGTACGTTCCGACAGATACTGATCGAATTGTCCTAAAAATTTTACAAAATGCAACATCCTTTGTACACCCTTTTTAAATCTTTCAATTCTCTCTGCACTCGATTCCTCATCTAAAGCTTGTCGTAAATGGAATATCATTGGTGAACCTACTTTCGGAGCTCTCGCAGAACCATGTGGTTTTAATTTTGGTATATTCAATTTAGAAGGTCGTATTCTAGAGATTTTTGGTTTAGGAAAGTCTAGTTTCGGTATATATCCCCTGGGTGGCGCCACTGCTGCTTCCACGGGTGTGTTACTGTAACCAATTTGATCTGGGGCTTTTGTTTCGGAAAGAATAAACTTTCCATCTTCTATAGTCTTTGGGATAGCTTTGTGTATCAAATTGCAAAATGAGTCGACGTCAAAACCTGGGTTACTGTTGAACAACTCGGATGACTTTAACTTTGATGATGATCGGTTCTGAAATTGAAAAACGGCATTATTAAGCATAGAGAATGTATATTGGTATCGTTGATAATAATCGTTGATAAAGATCACAATTGAGGACAACAAAGTTAAAAAAATATGAAAAATAATAATCACACAGCGTACATACACTGACACAGACTAGCATATCTTCTTAACACATATATTTCACCTATTTATTGTATCGATAAACACAATTATAATACATTAATTATCATTTAGACTTCATTTTTTATTTTTTTATCGAGGTAGAGTCGATTTATCATTCGACTCATTACAGGCGAGTTTGTGATCATAGTTGATAGTTCCATGTTTGTAAAACTATTGACTATTAAAATTATATCTTAAAAAAATGAAATTAATTTAATTAAAATAAATAACTATCCCATTCCTTTTAATCCTTGTAAATAAAACCTATATATCAGAAATAATGTAGCAGTATTGAAACCATATCTAAGATCAGTTCAGTTCTTCCATAAACTTCATACGATTATTAGCATAGATAAAAACCAACCTCATCAGATCCACAATCGATAGTCACCTGCAGTGGTGAGGGAACGCTCCAAGCTCTCACCACCTGGAAGCAACAGAACTTCAGCTTTAGTTTCGCAAACTATTCGCAAACGTCACGTTCTAGAACACGCGAAATTACGGGAAATAACTATTCTTAGAAAAACGTACCATCACGGTTAAACCTATAATCACCACGTTCAGACACATGCTATAGCTCTCTTGTACGATACATTCTTACTAAACTAAAACAATCGAGTCACGTTTGAATGTAAAACGTAGATTCAGCAAAATCGTGGAATGCTCAACCCAGTATGTCAGTCGGCAAGGTTAATTTATCATTACGTGACAAGAGGATTATAATATTTTTACGTTTGTGTCAAAATGCAATGGTTAGTTAGTGGTATCTACGCGGGGAGTGTAGTTTTATACCTTATAGCGAAGTTTTATTATGAAGATGAATGTAAGAAGAGACTTGATCTGGATAAGCGTGGCGGTGGCGCTTGTGATCGCTGCGGAGGTTTGTTATTACTTAGTAACGTCATCTTTAATTTGTAATTATATAAGGTTTTATATAAAAAAAACTAATGGAAGATCGTGGGATTCGTCCCATACATTAATTATTTTCCTTAGAGTCAACCAATTCTTTACACCTAATTTGTCACATAGAAATTATTATAGAGCAACGAATCTCAGCTGCTCTACTTTGTAACATTTAACTATATTTTTGTGTACACGTATATTTTTAATATGTAATTCGCAAGTTATAAATAAATGCAATAAACACACAAATGATACTTGATATAGGGTTGATGTACCAATAGTTGACCATTTAAGCGGTTTTATCTTTAGCTACATATAAAAAACGGGTTATTTGTTTTACGTTCAATGTTATTTTTGGGACACAGATAAATGAATACTCACTGCAACTATTGTTCTTAATATCAATTTGATAACCTTTAAAGGTTTTATGAAAACTACTCTGAAAGTTACTTCTGCTAAAAACACCATTACTTGACCACTGATCACCAATATCTGACCATCATTGCTCTAAAAGTTGACCATTTTCAAAATGAACAAAATGTCCTTCTTCGAACATTAGTTTTGTTTAATAAATAAATATATTATTTAATAAATAAAAATAGGTTGATGAAATCAAACCACTTGGTCACGGAAATCAAGTGGACAACTCAAGGTTAATAATATTCTCGGCCCCGAAACCTGACCAACTAAGTTCGGTATAAAAATCTTACGGTGGTCAGCTTTTGGAAATATGTAACATAAAGCTATGACTTAACTACGGCTTATATGGTTTGTTAAATTAGGTAGGTATAAGCACAAAACAAAGCAAGTCTTTCTTAGCAAAATATAAAGAACCAAGAGCTGACCATACTGGTCAACAATAGGCGAAAAATTGTTTTTGTTGCTCCAAAAGATAACCAGGCCGCTAAAAATCATGAAAAACTGTTCATGCCAAAAATGAAGCCGAAAGTCTATAACAGAATGGTTCAACATTATGCCTATAACAAGACATATAAAGAGTAATCGATTGCATTCAAGATAAATTAAGATTTCCCAATCAACTCCCGATAAAAAACTCTTAGTAAAAAATGTGATTACTTACGGGGCACCTACTTAATGACATCTTCGTGTTGAAAAAATGTCAATATTTCTGACCATTGGCAGCAAGGTTTGTTTTTATTTTATAGATGATGTTGCTTTATAGAAAAAAACAATAAACTATCATCTGGGGCTGCCGTATTTTCTTAATTGGCGCGTATATTTGAATTTTGGTCATGCATTGGCGCTTGGTCAGCTAGTGGTACATTGACCCTATATACAGGGTGTAATCGTTAAGTGTGCACAAGCGATTATTCCGTAACTATTGCAGATATCAAAAAACTTTAAACTGATATCGAAAGTACTTAACCTAATGAGTAAAATGGCCATAATAAATTTTTCAAAATAAAACGAGAAATAACCAAAAATGTTACATTAAACGCTCCCATACAATTTATTTCCCATACATTTTGTATTCATAGTAGATTTTCGAAGTGACGTCCTTATTGTGCAATACAATGAGGAGGTCTATTTACAGTTTCTAAATGAACTTCCCTCCAAATTTGCGAAGTAATTAAAGCAGAAAACCAAAAAAACAAAAAAAAAGCTAAAATCTTTCATATTAAATGTATAGGTTGCTCCAAAAGTAATGATAATTGGGTATTTCCTGTGCACATAAAAATATAAAATAAATGTTTTATGCTTGCTCATGTAATCACTAAGTTATCACAAAAAAATTACGGCCACGTTTCCAAGTATTAACATTAATTTTAATGTGAACAGTGCGAGCCAGAATGTTTCCCGACGAAAAGAAGAAACAACGATTCGACACTTAGAGGGTGAATTTCTAAATTTTTAATGAGATCAGGATAATTTTTTGTCACGATTTGTGACCATGGGCGTTACCTGGGTTCACCATGTTTATGCTGAAACCAAGAAACAATCAATGGCCTGGATGCGAGCTTCCAAAGTGACGGTGAAGATTTTCAAAGTGAAAATTAGTGGGATAGATTAAAGCCGTAGTTTTTTGGGACGCTGAAGAAATGTGGAATATTTTAAGAAGGTAGCCACTACTACACAGGGCTCTTACTACACAGACCAAATTAAAAGATTGCGGGTAGGTTAGTAAGAAAAAGAGACATGGCAAACTTCGGTCTTGAATGTTGGTTCACCAAGACAACGCACCAGATCACAAAGCGTCAGTTGCGATGGCTGCCAATCAAAAATCGGCATTGAAAATGCTTGAACACCCACCCTGTTTGTAAGATCTAGCTCCTAGTTAATTCTATCTCTTACCTTGGCACAGGAAACACCGTCGATACAAGAAATTTTAAGACGACAGCGAAGTGATGGCCGATTTTTAGGGGTTTTTGTAGATGAAATCAAAGTTTTTTTTTTTCTAAGTTAAGGAAAAAAAATATCGAAGTATATTATCTAGTTAGAAGACTATCTAGAGAAATACATAATTATTTTAACTGTAATGACCTTGTTTAATATTGATTATCATTACTTTTGGATCAACCCATGTACATGGGATATTCATATCTCATACTAAATGTATGGGAGGGTTTAAAGTTAATTTTTTAGATATTTCTCGTATTATTTTTTAAAATTTATTATGGCCATTTTACTCATTAGGTTAAGTACTTTCGATATCAGTTTAAAGTTTTTTGATATCTGTAATAGTTACGGAATAATCGCCTGTGCACACTTAACGATTACACCCTGTATATATATATTTACCATTAAAAACCTAAAAAAAATTTTAAAATCACTATATCTCGACTTCATAAAGCAAAAATCAACCTTTATAAGTTTTATTATTGGAATGAATATAATAATAACATTTTTCTTCTACTTTTTTAAATAATTAAAACAAATGAAAATAAGTATATTATTGACAATCTACTATAATATTAACAATATGTAAGTAGTATAAAAAAACATTAACACACAAACACTATTTTAATTATTTTATTCTATTGTCATTGTTTGATTCCTGTTTACATAATATTGTATTCAGAATGAAAATATAATGGTTTAAATAAACGAATATGTCAATGAATAAATAATAATTAAGATTATTATTTTAATCTGCGCAAGGTTGCAAATATTATGTTTGTTTATTTACGTATATGCAATATAAATGATTTGATTTGAATCTTTATTTCTACAGGGCAGTGCACTATTCAAGAAAAACCTCCTACATCCCCTGGGAGGAGAGTCGTGTTTTACATGCAAAGCTGAAGACAAGCCATTTTACTGGCCTCTCGTAAACTACTTCGGTAAATTCAAAGATGTCGTAGTACGCGAGTTCAACGGACTTTTGGAAAAAGCAAAACATCAAAAACTACTAAAATAGTTAAAATATCCTGTAATTTTGTGTAACCCTTTATTTTTAAAGAATTATTTCATGTTAAGCATTGTTAGCTTTTTATAGAAATATTAAGCTATTTAAAAAAATGTATGTATGTGAGTAAATATCTATAACAGTATCCTTTCTTGGAAGGTAATATCAGCCTGCTGTGTAAAGCCGATTTCAGGAATGTTTATCTTATTAGATATTTATAAAAATAGATTATAAACTATTGACAATTGTTATTACATCAGCAAGGTTATTACTTCCTTAATGTTAAGCTTTGACTAAACGTCATCACCCGAATTAGTACTACTTTATATCAGCGTATGTTGTAATCTGTTATTAATTAATGAACAATCTATGAAATCGTCTGATTTTGTAATTATTATCTAGAAAAATTTCAATGGTAAAATTGACTCACAATGTATTAATTAAATATTGCATCTTATCATCTTAATTGCAAATAATATAATCTTTACATCACCAATTATTGTTTTAAGTTTTGTAGAATAACTAGTTAATAGTTATAAAATAATATAAGTTAGTAAGTTGAAGATTAGTATTATTAAAAGACTATATTTTTACCATGACTTTTATTTTATCACATATATTCTTAAATAAACACATTATACACAGCCATAAATACAAATTATATTCCTTAAGTTATTTCACCAGCAATTTCTTAAACCTTAAAAATTCGGCAGTGGTTAATGAACCTCTTTTCTTCAAATCTAACAATGTTTTTAAAATATTCTTATTCAATTTCGACGGCATTTTTATCACTGGCTTTATATTAGTTCCCAATGCCTTTTCAAGAGCAGTTTTTCTTTTTAATGTAGAAATTTTCAATGGTTTTGGTAAACGTGGTAAAATGGGCAAAGGTAGTAATGGTAATGGAGGCAATATTGGTAGTAATGGTAAAGGCAAAAGAGGTAACTTTGGTAGTTTTGGTATTTTAGGAATTTTTGGAATTTTAATTAATTTCGATTTAACTGGTTTCAATTTAGTTAAAGGTCTTAATTTCGATTTTAATGGGAAAAGCTTTGAAGGGAGCTTCGGTGAAGTTAATGGAGATGTCAATTTTAAGGGAGATTTAACGGTATTAACATTTATCGTGATAGGTGAATGTCTCAAAACCTTCTTGATTACTATTGGACTGGTCAGACGTCTGTGGTCTCCGGATATGAGCCCGAGGTTCAAGCTACATGATGTTTGGGTCTGTAATAAAACATATTTTATTAGAAATTATGTTAGTAAATTGTAAAGTCGACGTTTATAATAAATGGAGGAGGTTTACCACTATAAAAATCCATGTTGTTATAAAAACAAGCACGCGTGTTTGTTTAAGAAAGATCATTATTGTTTATGAACAAATTAAGATAACTGACTTGAAGAAGCCTTTGTCAAATATTCTGTATTGTGATATCTCGATGTATTTGAGATAAAACACGAAATAAAAGAACAATAGCTGATGATTATCCAAAGAGAGGACAGTATGATATTAAGACTTTAATGAGACAACATGGTCAAGTAATATTAAAAATGAAATGATTAAATTAATTATTACAGTTAGTGCCATATCACACTAGCGGATTGCGAGCGGTTTCAAAGCGGAGCGGGTGCGCAACGAATACGTTGCGGGCGCGCAACGAACACGCCGCGGTTGCGCAGCGAATTCGTTGCGGACGCGTCATTTTGTATACTCTCGCACAAAAGCCAGCCCTTCCGCCTTGCCTAACTTCCATTCAATATTTCCATCGTTTCTGTAGCACTCAATTTTTTAACCGTACTGTGGAAATGCACTTACTTAACAGTTAACTAAAGATGTAATAACAACTGGAGTTGTTAAAAAAAGGTGCTATAAAATTGAATTACTAGGACTTTTAGAATGTACCATACATTCCAAAAGTATGTAACGACTGACCAGTATAATCTCTCCCATAGCAACGTATGTTATAAAGAGATTTTGTGAACCTAATTATGAGCAAAGTGATAGTGAGTTGCTGGTTGCTTGATAAAATTTTCTATTCACTGCTATTTATCTAATAATAAGATAGCCCTGTTTTAGTTAAGGAGCTTTAACATTTATTTCACTAATGAACTTTCTTAATGAGCAATTAAGTTATCTGATTGCATTTCGACCAAGATTTAATAGATAAAACAATACCCTAAACATTAACATGTTATGAAACTCGTAAAAAATAATGATCTCATAATTATTATACTATCACAAGTTATAAGTAACAACCAGCACGGATTCCATTTTGTTAATGAGTGTACATGACTGCGACGTAAACGTTGCGCATCTGCCACGCGTCCGCAACGAATTCGCTGCGCAACCGCAACGTATTCGTTGCGCACCCGCTCCGCTTTGAAACCGCTCGCAATCCGCTAGTGTGATATGTCTAATGATTATGCTGTTATTGAAACTGATAATAACCCACGCATTGGTAAAGTATACGTAATATTGTTACATTAATTTGATTTTAAAGTTATAATCGTCACGTTTAATCTAATCGAAAAAAGCTTACCACATAATATGTCACAGTACCGAATATGCAATCAAATTATTATGCATCATCGTTCTTTTAAATACTAATTATGATTTTAAGAAAGCCACAACCACTTTCATTTTTCTTTTGGAAAGAACGAAAATGGGGGGAGCGATGTTTTGGTCGTCCCTTTTTGTGCTCTGTTTTACAACGAGCTCTGTTTTTGCTTGCTGCTGTGAGAAAGACTTATGCTTGGTAATGTAGTCTTAGTTACTTGATGGAATCAAATTGAAGTTAATTTAACTGAAACATTAAATGATAATCATTGTCTTTCCTTACAGTTGAAAGCCCTTAAAGAGCTGAAGGAATGTAAAAAATGTGCACTGGAAGCGTATGTATTTACTTAAATATTTTTCATATTTATCCGTATTTTTTTTACTTCAACGACATTTCTAATGCTTTTTATTCTCTTTTCAGATCTTTAAAGCCTCTTCTACTAGAAAAGCTTGGTAAATATCCTTTTTTATTTTTAAATAAATTGTCGATTAATTTAATAATTTTGACGATGATGCCATGTTTTTTATAATAAAAAATCTACATGTGCATAATATATTTACATTATCTCTCAATTTACAGAAAAGAAGGAATGTTGTTCCTGTTCACTTTGTGCTAAGGAACCTCCACCACCTCCTACGATCCTCCTGATGCCATCGGCTCCACCACCATGCCCCACCGCTCTAGCGCCACCACCCACACCTCTAATACTGCCAGTTCCATGTGCCCCACCTGCCCCCATGCTGCTACCAGTCCCTTGCGCTGCACCAGCTCCTGTATGTGCCCCGGCACCGTGTGCTGCCCCAGCACCTTGCGCTGCGCCTGCTCCTATGGTATACGCAGCGCCAGCTCCTGCCCCTATGATGTTACCTGCGCCTTGTGCACCTCCTGCTCCATTGATGATGCCTGCCCCGTGTGCGCCGCCTGCCCCAATGATGATGCCAGCGCCAGCTCCTGCCCCCATCTTCATGTCAGCGCCGGCACCAGCGCCAGCGTATGCTCCTTGCCAAGCTCCTGCTCCCATAGTGATATCCCTTGCCCCTCCCCCGTGTTCCTGCGCCCCACCTGCCCCTGCCCCTCTGCCTATGAACGCATACATGGTACCCGCACCTGTTCCAATAGCTTTGGAAGCTAAAACATGTGGATGCGGATGCGGATGCCACTATTAATTTGCAATGTTTAAAATACTGCAAACGTAAAAAAATTATTAGAGAAATTATTTTTTTCGTAGTTATCAAAATTTTTTGTTAAATATCAATGTTTATTACTTATTATTCCGTGTTTACAGTTTTTAAAAGTAATTCTTAATGTAAACTAATAAAAAAATTAAATAGCCATACGATGTTTCTCTTTAACAAATAGACGGTGATATTTAGATATTATCTGAGCATTTGCAGTGTTTTCCTTTAATACGTTTAAATGCGTCGTTATATTTTATTAACTTATTTAAATTATTATAAAAATAAATAATTTATCAAAATTTTTTGCATTTTTATAAGATTTGAATATGAAAGTTCCCTAATTTTTCTAAAGAAAAGCTCTACCTATACATTTTTTTGAAATTGAATAGTTTTCAACTTTCAACTAACATAGTGAGTGCATCTTGCAACGAATTGTGGAGGACTCATCCATTTTCTGTCATTGATAATTGTGTGTATGAAATAAATATATTTTACATTTTTCCTTTCAATTGTAAATTATAAAGTATTATCCTAATTTTAAGCCATAAATCGGATTTTTGAGTTTAAACATTAATCTTCACAAATTGGAATTTTAGAAATATTTATTTTATTTTCCCAATAATATACATAATGTTTTTCTATTTACAATATTTTTATTTAACAAACGTCGTCATCTATGTTATATTGCATTACATTGTATTTATTGTATTATAATTAATACTTCAGTAATTTTACTAGAATACTAGCTGCTCCGCGCGGTTTCACCCCCGTGGCTCCAGTCATGTTGGTTATAGCGTGATGATATAAAGCCTATAGCCTTCCTCGATAAATGAGCTATCTAACACCGAAAGAATTTTTCAAATCGGAATAGTAGTTCCCAAGATGAGAGCGTTCAAACAAACAAACAAACTCTTCAGCTGTATAATATTAGTATAGATTCAGAAACCCTTTGTTTATAACCCGCTTTTCAATTAAATATTACTGTTACCAAAATTACTACCTTGGATTTCATAGCTAATAATGAGTTGGGCAAAGTATTGTTTCAATTTCACATATGCAAATTATACTGCAGCTTGTTTTAAACGAGTAGGTATGTTATGTTTGTAATAAATTTGAATGTATATAGAGCATGTTCAAAAATAAAAAATTTAAGCCTGTTTTAAGATTTTTTTTTATCGTTACAACGAATATCTTTTAGTAACAATGATCATATTATATTCTTGATAATTTTTTTCAATAGTTTATGTACACCTTAAATTCAAACATACATATTATTATCTTATGCAAGAAATAAAATACTTATTACCTACTTATTCCCGTTATTGTTTTATTATTATTTCTTATTTACTATATTGAATGTTCCACTAATCAATTTATGTCAATATACTAATACCTAAGACTAAAGCGCGTCACACACGGTGAAGATACTATAATATTTTATCTTAAGATACTGTTTTATTTTATATTACAGTATCTTAAGGGCTTGGTCTAGTAGTGCAAACAAATGCATCCTGTCATCCTATATGTAAATAATACAAATGTACTAAGGGAAAGTTGCTCCACTTAATTTTTAAAAATTAAATCATTCGTATGCATAATTTAATATTCGTAATAAGTACCAAAAATGACAATTTGAAACAATTTTCGTGAAAATTACACCGGGTGATTTTTGAAGTGAAACTTCTTTATCGGGGGTGGACAAAAATTTTGTGAGACATTTTTGCCGTTAGTCCATTGAATGAGTCCCTCCAAGGGGGGTCTAGAGTGCGTGAGTTAGTAACGTAAGATGTTTCTTCGGAAACATGTCAAGAGTCCCTAGGTAATAAACATACTAAAACCCCGGGCCACTAGGAGGAGCCTCGGAGTGGGGGGAGGGGAGAAATGGGTCCATTTTTTCATTTTTCGCTTAAATTTCAAAAACGGTACATGTTAGAGAAAAACTTTCAAGGAAAAGTTGAAAGGCCATAAAATTATCTACAAGTTGTACCTGAATCATTTTTTCCTATATCCTACCGTTTCTGAGTTATACGCAGTAAAACATGATTTTGGCTCAAACAATTTCCATATCAATCGATCAAAAAATATTTCTTTCTTCCAAAAAACTCAAATGTGCAACTTGTGACCAGTACTGATAGATTGCTCTTAATTAGGTCTATAATTGGTAAAATAAACACATTCCTCCATGGAAGCCTTTAGGAGGAATCGATTGTCAAAATATTATATTAGGGCAGTTTGAGTTACTGAACTTGATCTTTTTATTTTTTTCTTCCAAAAAACTCAAAAGTGCAACTTGTGACCGGTACAGATAGATTGCTCATAATTAGGTCTATCATTGCTAAAAATACCAGATTCCACCACGGAGGCGTTTACGGGGAATTGAATTTTATCAGGGTAGTTACGATACATGAACTTTTTATTTTTTTTCTTCAAAAAAACTCAAAAGTTCAACTTGTGACCGATACAGATAGATTGCTTATAATTAGGTCTATCATTGATAAAAATACCAGATTCCACCATGGAGCCATTTACGGGGAATTGAATTTTATTAGGGTAGTTAGTTAAAAAGTTCATGTATCGTAACTACTCTAATAAAATTCAATACCTCCTAAACGCCTCCATGGTGGAATCTGGTTTTTTTATCAATGATAGACCTAATTATGAGCAATCTATCGGTACCGGTCACAAGTTGCACTTTTGAGTTTTTTTGAAGAAAAAAAATAAAAAGTTCAAGTATCGTATCTACCCTAATAAAATTCAATTCCCCGTAAACGCCTCCGTGGTGGAATTTAGTATTTTTATCAATGATAGACCTTATTATGAGCAATCTATCTGTACCGGTCACAAGTTGCACTTTTGAGTTTTTTGGAAGAAAAAAATAAAAAGATCAAGTTCAGTAACTCAAACTACCCTAATATAGTATTTTGACAATCGATTCCTCCTAAAGGCTTCCATGGAGGAATGTGTTTATTTTACCAATTATAGACCTAATTAAGAGCAATCTAACAGTACCGGTCACAAGTTGCACTTTTGAGTTTTTTGGAAGAAAAAAATAAAAAGATCAAGTTCAGTAACTCAAACTATCCTAATATAGTATTTTGACAATCGATTCCTCCTAAAGGCTTCCATGGAGGAATGTGTTTATTTTACCAATTATAGACCTAATTAAGAGCAATCTATCAGTATCGGTCACAAGTTGCACTTTAGAGTTTTTTTGGAGAAAAAAAAATAAAAAGTTCAAGTATCGTAACTACCCTAATAAAATTCAATTCCCCGTAAACGCCTCCGTGGTGGAATCTGGTATTTTTATCAATGATAGACCTAATTATGAGCAATCTATCTGTACCGGTCACAAGTTGCACTTTTGAGTTTTTTGGAAGAAAAAAATAATAAGATCAAGTTCAGTAACTCAAACTACCATAATATAATATTTTGACAATCGATTCCTCCTAAAGGCTTCCATGGAGGAATGTGTTTATTTTACCAATTATAGACCTAATTAAGAGCAATCTATCAGTACCGGTCACAAGTTGCACATTTGAGTTTTTTGGAAGAAAGAAATATTTTTTGATCGATTGATGTGGAAATTGTTTGAGCCAAAATCATGTTTTACTACGTATAACTCAGAAACGGTAGGATATAGGAAAAAATGATTCAGGTACAACTTGTAGATAATTTTATGGCCTTTCAACTTTTCCTTGAAAGTTTTTCTCTAACATGTACCGTTTTTGAAATTTAAGCGAAAAATGAAAAAATGGACCCATTTCCCCCCTCACCCCACTCCGGGGCTCCTCCTAGTGGCCCGGGGTTTTAGTATGTTTATTACCTAGGGACTCTTGACATGTTTCCGAAGAAACATCTTACGTTACTAACTCACGCACTCTAGAACTTTTTATTCAATGGACTACGTTACGCCGCACGCGTGACATTTTTGCGTTACGCCGTACTCGTGACTATATACATGTTATATTAAAGTGATCAGCAAAATCAAAGGGTTTGTTTTAATTCTAATTCCAGTGAATTTCTAAAAAAAGTAAATAAGTAATTATATCTATTTTTCTAATACTTAGGTGTAATAATGGTATTTATTTTTCTAAGTTATTTATGATTAACCTCACTTTTTGATTGTATTTTTCAATACACTAACACGTGGGTGGAATTATGGTATCAATTTTTTCTAATACTTGAATGTTGATTGTGGTATTTATTTTTCTAAAATTGTATTTAAAGTTAACCTCAGTTTTTGATTGAATTTTTTAAAACACCAACACGTGGGCGTGATCATGTTATTTATTTTTCAAGTTATTTAAGCTTAACCTCTGTCTTAATATGTATATATATTATGTACTATGTGCGTCATTAATTTCTGACTGTTTCGAGATTTGGTGCAAAATAAAACAGTGTGTAAATAAAATTAAACAATTGAGTAAAAGTATAATTTCATAGATAACACGTTGAGAAGTTCCCTGTATAAATATATATACATATCTTGTATAAATACATACATAATATGCCTATAGATCCTTTACTCAATTGTTTTATTTTATTGATTTTTTACAAATTTTATTTACACACTATTTTATTTTGCACCAAATTTCGAAACAGTCAGAAATTAATGACGCACATATTATATATACGTTTTAATATAGAATATTTTTTATTTTACAACCTTTACAACTTGATCATTAGGAATTTATTACCTCTATAATTGTTCGAACAAAAATAAGTTACCGACTTTAAGAACGTGCCGACAATGTAAGTAAGTACACTATTGTTTCTTAGAAAACATTTTAGGAGTATACGATAATAAATCTATGACTCACGTAAACACGTGTTTGCTTGATTGGTGTCGTCAGGTGTTCAATTATAATTTTATGAATTCAAAATTTATAAGAATAAATCTCAAACTCTCTGTCCAATCAAAATCCGCCTAAGTCGAAATCCTTTATAAGCTGAAAACGGCAGTGGCCGGCGTAAATATTCAAATAGGTAGCGAGGAGCGAAGCGACGAGCATCTTAGGTTAACTTTTGAACTACCGCACGAGCCGAGCGAGCGAAGCGAGCGAGTTGCAGCAGCGGCCGGTGTAAATATTTAAATAGGTAGCGAGGAGCGAAGCGACGAGCATCTTAGGTTAACTTTTGAACTACCGCACGAGCCAAGCGAGCGAAGCGAGCGAGTCGCGGCAGTGGCCGGCGTAAATATTCAAATAGGTAGCGAGGAGCGAAGCGACGAGCATCTTAGGTTAACTTTTGAACTACCGCACGAGCCGAGCGAGCGAAGCGAGCGAGTTGCAGCAGCAGCCGGTGTAAATATATAAATAGGTAGCGAGGAGCGAAGCGACGAGCATCTTAGGTTAACTTTTGAACAACCGCACGAGCAGAGCGAGCGAAGCGAGCGAGTTGCAGCAGCGGCCGGTGTAAATATTTAAGTAGGTAGCGACGAGCGTGTGACTAACGTATTTCTTTAATATTGTATATAGTAAATTATTTTTTGAAAAATAAGAACATAAAGAAGTTTCACTTCTTACGTGTGTACTCTAGTACACGCACACATTTTTTTTTATCAGTACACAATATTTGCGAATACTTTCTATTGATATCTTCAACTTCATGTTTATATAACATCAACTTTTACAAAGAAATTTGGACGAAATATAAAAAAAATAAGCTTTCCATACAAAATGCAGAACTCTATACATTTTTTTCGACCTAAGTTTCTTAGTGAAAGTTGTTCAGTTTAACTAATAAAACGGATAAACAAATTTTGTATTTAATAAAAAAAATGTAATGTTTGTGTTAAATGAAAACAAAAGATATTTATTTCTGACTAGCTTCCGCCCGCGACTCCGTCCGCGCGGATGTCAGTCTTCGCGTCTTCTACAGATTTATTATATTATGCGTAATATATAGATTTATATTGATAAACCTAATAAATCTTTTGCTAGCATTCTGATGCTTTATCGGTTGCACTGGATTTATCTCTTTTTTTTTCAATCGCTTGAATGATATAGGATGGGTCCTTGATGGGCATCGAATGCTGAAGTCTCGAATCAATCAATTCTGACAGTAGGCAATTTATGTAAAATCTTGATAATGGTCCATCATTTTATTTTGCCTAAACGTTACATACTTTTTTATATATTCTATTTTTAACGAATTATTCACTCCATTCCAAACAGCAAATAAGCAGACTTCTGCTTCTGCAACGTTTAGTTGTCCCTGAATTTAGAAAAAATAGTCATGATTCTTATCTATGACAAAAGTGTTATTTTTTGCATTGTATTTCAAATATTAAATTTTTTTTTAACCGCATCTTCCGCATTCATGTCTTTTGCCGGAATTAGACAATTAACTTCTACTAGTCCCATTTTCCCTTTTTGATATGGGAGTGTATAAAGTAAATTTTTTAGATATTTCTCGTTATACTTTTAAAAAGTTATTATTGTCATTTTGCTCATTAGGTAAAGTAATTTCGATATCAGTTTTAAGTTTTTTGATACCTGCAATAATAACGTCATAATCGCCTGCACATACTTATCGATTACACCCTGTATACAATCCACCATCCACATTCATAATGTTTTCCTGTCCTCCTCTCCTTTACGCTGTTCACCGATACATTTGAAATGAGTAAATCTGCTACCTCTGAAGGATGTTTCATTGTGATCAGCAAATTTTCACCACTGTTGTCGATTATTTGTTTTTCATTTTTAATCAGCAATTGGGAATCATCAGTTTTGTTTTTTGCAGATTGGTGATGTACCCTAACAATACGTCGAAAAGGGAAAGCATCAACGAATTATCGTTTTCGTCCTCTTTTTTTATTCTTCGCGTCTCTGTTACTTCTGTTTGTTTAGTTCTCAACACCCACTGAATTTTCTATGTTATTGTGATCTTCCATTACATCTGAGTTTTGATGATGTGATGATAATCCATTCGTTTTAATATTGGTACTTAGAGTTGGTAGACTAAACTAGAAATGGCGGACTAAATTTGTCAGCGCGTCTGTAAGATCAGAATATAAAACCAACATCCTGTATTTAAGTTACAAAATTAATAATCAAACAACATGCCGCTACGTTGAAAATGACTAGAAGAAAAAATTAAAACACCTCGGATCAATTTTGGAGTAAACAAATCATTTTCCCCGTATGGGGATTTCCCCGCATGAACTTGGGAAGTTCAAGTTCTCAATACAAGTTTATATTATATTTCGTATTTCTCAAACGAAAAATAAACATTACATATATATTATGATGTGTATATTATGATGTATTTATTTATAGATTTATTATTTATGTATATTTATTCTTTAGGTTATAATTATATTTTTTATTTATTTATTATTCTTTTTCTTTTAGTTCAAATCAAAATTTTAAGTTTGTAATGCACCACCACCATAAATGTAATCCTTCTAAATTTTCGGGTTGTCTGGCAGAAATCGCTTACAGCGATAAGACCGCCCTCTGTACATGTTGTTACTTGTATGGTTCTTAGTTTATAATACCGTATTAAGTGTGCAATAAAGTATTTTTCATTCATTCATTCAAACATTTTTGGTACTTCAAAAAAATTATATTATAAGAAAATTTATGAGCTTACTTTAGTTTTAAAGAAATATACATCCCTTTACTGACACCCCGTAAAATAAAGAAATTGTTGCCAATCACCTTTGCAATCTATTTGGTTTCATTAACTTTATGTTCGAAGATAATTTTTTTTCTAGTATGTAGAGTTACACGCGTATTTTTTTCGTTTATTTTCCATATCGAAATCAAATGTTTAAAAATACGAATATTTGCACAAAACTAAGATAAAAATAATCAATTAACAAAAATATTAAATTTAATGAAGTAGAGCAACTTTCACTTCGGTATGAAGGAAAATCGAGCGTAGAGCACACGTCAGAACGCTCCGGCCCAAGGAGCGCGACTAAAGAAATTCGCTAGGATTTTTCCTAATTATTTTAAATATTTTTTTAATATTTAAAGAATTATCAAAATTCAAAAAAAATGTTTTTTAAAGGATTAATACTCATTGGTCTTCAACCAACTCGAATAAATTAATGGAAAAAATAACTTTTAGCAGTATTTATCAATAGATTTTGTAAGGCAAAAAATGGGAAATTTAATGAATTTATAACGTTCTAATTAAGAAAATCATAAGTTTTTCGGCAATTGTATTCAGCAGTTTTTAATAACGACTATATAAGGATAATAATGCGCTGATCAGATTGTGTAAATTGTAATCGGTTGCAACGTAGTGAGTGCACAAACTTAGCTCGAAATGTCTTTGGGGGAAAGAGACTTATCTTGAAGGCCTGATTAAGGTAACATAAAGTAACTTTATAAATGTGAAAAAATTCACGCGCATTGCGTATATAACACTAATTGATAAACAAGAAAAAAAAATTCAGTTTATCATTTCATTAGCCGGGAAAAAATTGTCAAATAACTTGTTGAAAACGCAATTTTGCTAGACTGCAGCCTTAACGCATCCGGTATCAGCGTTCGGACCATCATTTTTCTTTTTGTCATTGCGTACTAAGACCCCTGTAGAACCGCCATCCTGTTACAAATGACGCGAAATTTTGTGGGTCTTTTGTAACAGGATGGCGGTTCTACAGGAGTCTTAGTACGCAATGACAAAAAGAAAAATGATGGTCCGAACGCTGATACCGGATGCGTTAAGATACTGTAATATAAAATATAACAGTATCTTAAGATAAAATATTATAGTATCTTCACCGTGTGTGACGCGCTTAATACCATCTCCTCCTAATCATGTTAATTTTTATATAAGAGAACAATAATTATTGATGTCGATTTTTATACAACCTATATTTTAACTCAAAGAGGTTTTCATTCGTCATTAATACTAAAGTGATACGAATATAATATAAGAGTTTATATTAGAGTCATTGAGATAATATTAATAGGAGACGACACCGCCTACATCACTTATGTTCCACTATACACACACCGTATTTTTTAATGGTTTTAAAGTGAAACGCATCAAACATGCCTTCGTGTGTGTTACGATATTGCACAAATAATACAAATAATACGGAAAAGTGCAAAGGAATAACTTTCATTGTTAAGTACCTAACTAAATAATAATTTTTAAAACTTAGTTAGAGCAAAAAAATGGCGCACAGATTTTGTTCGTGGTGTCTCCTCCATACGTAGTAATATTATCTCAATGATTAGAGTTAAATAATTAAACCCATGTTTAACCTATAAATGCATTCCATCCTTCGATGTTCATTTAAATACGATTTATTAAAGCAACTTCTGTTTCTTGTAGTCATGTTATTTGAGGCTATAGCTATGGCATTTAAGTATAAAGTTGTTGGAAGCATAATTATATTTACGTGTTGTACTAAATTTGGTAAGTTTTATCTAAACGTTAATAATTATTAACGTTTAATTTTATACTTGTGTATCTTTATCTATTGTTCATTGTTTAATCACAGTCTTCTCGAAAAATATTATATTTTAATATGATAAAATTTATAAAAAAATTAAGAAAAAACACTGGAATATTCTACAAAAATCCTTATTCTCGTTAGATGCTGCAAAACTGGTGCGCACTTTTAACAACTTCGACATACAAACTACAATTTCTTGCGATCCCACAATTTTTAAATATACGCATAAACACCGATTACAAGGTGTTCTATTTATACCCGTAAAATATAATGAGTTAAATATGGTAAGTATCGATAATTCAGATAATATTTAAATTTAGAAGCTTCAACTTGATATTATTGTATTTTTGAAGTGATGAAACTTCTTTAGCGGGGTTGGAAAAAAAATTAGTGTAACATTTTTTCGTTACGCGTGACATTTTTCCGTTACGCGCCATCTTTTCTTATCCCTATCACGCCTGATTCGACGTATTTCAGTAAATTTTCATACCTATTACTAGTAAATTATTTTTTGAAAAATAAGGTCATAAAGAAGTTTCACTTCTTACGTGTGTACACTAGTACACGCACACATACTTTTTTCATTACTCTACATCAGCTTTTATAATTAATTTTATAATTTATTTGATAAAAACTACTTATTATACATTTTAGGTACCCTTGGAATATTTTTCGATTTGGTACAAGTGGGTTATTATTTCGGATACTCTACCCGAAAAACTACATACAGTGCGGTAAGATGCTGACATAATATTGACGAAACCTTTCAAGAACACCCTTATTCGAAATGGTAAAATTTTATTTTCTCGTTTTTCAACATTTAAATCGTTTACAAATATCCCAACTAATACTATAAATGGGAAAGTATGTCTGTTTTCTTCACACATCAGCCACTGAACCGCTCTGGATGAAAAAGTTAACATAATAATAATTTATTCTAGAATCATCAGATTCAAGAGAACTATCAACAGAATTAGGAACAGTGACATTAGAAGATGTATTTATACATCCACTAAATGGCGCTACAACTCATCCTTGGGCATATTACCATAATTCTGGACTTCAAATTGTATATGAGAGAGAGAGGATTCTCAGAAGAATGAATTTACAACTTTATACTTTGAAAATTGCCACTCCGGTAATGTTTTTATCAATTACTAGATTTCCGCCCGCGGCTTCGCCCGCGTTTGCAAAGGAAAACCCGCATAGTTCCCGTTCCCGTGGGATTTCCGGGATAAAAACTATCCTATGTGTTAATCCAAGTTACCCTCTATATGTGTGCTAAATTTCATTGTAATCGGTTCAGTAGTTTTTACGTGAAAGAGTAACAAACATCCATACATCCTTACAAACTTTCGCCTTTATAATATATATTAGACTAGATTTCCGCCCGCGGCTTCGCCCGCGTTTTCAAAGGAAAACCCGCATAGTTCCCGTTCCCGTGGGATTTCCGGGATAAAACCTATCCTATGTGTTAATCCAAGTTACCCTCTATATGTGTGCTAAATTTCATTGTAATCGGTTCAGTAGTTTTTACGTGAAAGAGTAACAAACATCCATACATCCATACATCCATACATCCTTACAAACTTTCGCCTTTATAATATATATTAGAATATTAGATATTAGATTATACTCAAAATTACAGAATAATATGAACTATAAAAATGGCAACAAAGTTATTTGTTTATGGCCGATTTTTCAATGCTTGGATAAAACTTATCAGTCCAATAAAGTATTACACGATAATATTAAAATGTCACGTAAACTGTCAAATACGGGCAATTAGAATACGTTTTTAAAATGGTAGTTTTCTACATTATTCGACGTATAAGTCTTATCCAAACATTGAAAAATCGGCCCTTAAACAACATAGGTACCAAATCAATGTACAAGGGGTCTAGACTGCAGTCACTCTGATAATTTATATAGGTATGCCCAAAGTAGTCTTCTGTATCGCCTACATAGAGATTTGCAATAAACTTTTTGTTACAGGTTCACCTTCGTATTAAAATTAAAGATTCATTTATTTATATGTACAAGCTTCTTTATTTATTTTCTAACAGCTAGGTCTCTACAGCAACGACACGTATGACGGTTCATTTAAGGACTACTTGCAGGATATGTCGATGCCAGAACGTGACTCAGGCATCCGATCTACATACATTACTTCTTCTATTATTATAGAGAGACTTAATGCCACGTTAGTATTGAATTCTAGAAGCAAAATAGGATTATGATACATTTTGTTCATAACATCAAAATCTTGTCATAAACTTTGAAAGTAACGAAACTAAACTGAACTGTGCTGACAACAAATTCTAAGTACTCTTTATATTTCAATCGTCAATAAAGAATATCAATATAAATCAGATTAATAATAAAATTAAGAGGGCCTTAGTTTCACTTAGAGCATAATAGATATTTTGAACAGATATATCTAACAAAAAACCACAACTTTTTAGTAAGATACAAAACACACTCATTAGTTAATGGTTATTTCAAAAAATTTAAAATACGACCTTAAGAACAAATAGTATAATTACAAGCTATAGCTTCATTGTCTTTATATACAGGAGAAAATATGCCAATGGTGTCCAATTTAACTATGAATTATTAACATAAGATAATTATGAATTATAGAGAGCTGTTAATACCAACTCAGCTATGGAGCACTGAAGTCAGTAACAGTAGCATGTTGCTACAACTTCACTACGGTTCAGCTGATTTGGCTGGGGGAGCACTCCGTATTATGCACAGTAGAATAAAAAAACTCGATTATGCTATGAATGTGTGGCCGTTTCAGTAAGTATTGTCTTCAGAATCGATTCAAAATTCATTCCTGAAGTTAAACTACAAAGAAAATCATTCAGAATTCGCTTTGTCGTAAAAATTATTAATATATAATATGTACCTACTACCTTTGCTAGTTATATTTAATACTTAAAATCATGAATTCTAACAAAATAATAAAATCATTTAAAAGCTCTCTGAAAGGTACCAAGGGTTTTTTTATTAGGGTGCCAAACCACAAAAGGAAAAACAGAATTCGTATAGGATAATTTATATTTTTTTCTTCAGTGTGGGTTTCACATATCTAGCTGAGCGAGAAAGCAGCAACAACATGTTCATGGCTCCATTCACTGTCATGGTGTGGTACTGCTGCCTAGCTCTGTTCGCCATTTTGTTGGTCGCGCAAAGAGTTACAGCTAAAAGTTCTATGGAGAAGGAGGGCGCTTATATCGCGGTCTTCGCTACGTTTTTACAGCAAGGTGAATGGATGCTTTTAAATAATTTGTTGAATAGGTTAGATATGTATGTACATAGCAACTTGAATAACGTTGCATTTGAAGCAAACAAAGAGTACACACTGTATGATTCAGAAATGAATCAAAATGAAACTATTAACGTTAATTTACTTTAATAGTTTTACATGCAAAAATCATCAAACATGTGTAAATGGAATACGTAGATAACTAATTAAAGTTTTAATACTTTTTGTAATAAACGTGGATTCAGGTACTACAATCACAATGACATATTAATGTCGTACATTAATTGTAAATCATTTAATGGACAAATAAATTTATTTCATTTCATTTCATTTCATTTTCATTTCATAGTTATTCAATTTTATGTCCTTAAAGTTGCCTATATATTAAAGTTGTAACCACTACGTGGGTTATAAATAATTTGCCAAAAAATATTATCTAGAGCTATTTATTCATAAACAGATGCAAGCGCGGTTCCCCGCGGTATATCAGGTCGCTGGTCATTCCTCGTACTATCCATATCTGCAATGCTGATACACGCCTACTACACATCGGCGATAGTCTCCGCTCTCATGAGTACCGGGAGGAGCGGACCGGACTCTCTACGGTCACTAGGCGATTCCCGATACAGTATAGCATCAGAGGACTATGATTATATGCGGTACTTGATGTTTGATGTAAGTTTTACAAACAATTAAATCTCTATGTAGTTATAAAAATGAACGGCTGGACCGATTTCGATAATTTTTTTCGCCCGAGGACAAGATAGCTGCAGCGTCAGCTGGGTCAGCTAGTGACTTAATAACATTGGTAGAATCCATCGTCACTGGGATCGAGAGCTGCCACTTGAGAAAAAAAGAGAAACAAAGTACCTAATAATATACACTAGTAATAAATAAATATTCATACTTTTTTTACAATAAATAAAATAACAACTTCAATAAAAAGTACAATAATATAAAAAAAATGTTTTGCCTTTAATTACTTGAACAATAGATTTATTTACTTAACTGTTTTTGTAATGTGTTTAAACTACTGTTTAAATTTGTTATTTAAATTAAGTATTTATACTTAACCCATTTTGCAATTTGTGAATAAATTACAATGCGTTTTAAATTAATGTATTTTTTCACCATAGGTACCAACAAATTGGTCCGATCTTGAGTATCTAAAACGCAAGAAAATGACCAACGACTTCTACAAGGACATGAAAGAAGGTGTAAAGTTGATTCAGACGGGGCAAACTGCGTATCATACGGAGTACAACCAGCTTTACCCACATTTGAGAACATTTACTGATGATCAGCTATGCAAACTACAATATGTGGATACTGTGCCTGAAGTAAGACTAATTTATTATAGGTAGAGCTTCGAATAAAAAATATCTAGAATTATTATAGAGTTCCATGTTGTTATTTACCATTTTTATTAGAAAAAACAATATGATAATCATTTTCTTTATTGATGGCAATTAATTAATAATCCTGAAATAAACTAGTAGCTAGTAGGTACCTACATTATAAATTTACACATATTTGTACTTACTTACATCAACGGCGCAACGACCCAAAGAGGATCTTGGCCTCCGACACCAAAAGTTTCCATGTTTCACGCCTTAGCGCCCTGGTGTTGAGGTCTTCTACTTGAAGGATGTCCAGATCTTTTTGGACACACATGTTTATAACCATATTACATTTGTTAATGTCCATATTAAATTTTATTATTAATCGTTTCAAGTAATCAAATCATGTAAAATTAATTATTTTATTTGTAACTAATATACCTTTAATAGTCAATTTCTCTACCAGATTCTATCCTGGCTGACCACCACAAAGCGTGGGCAATGGACAGACATATTCAAGTCCACAGGAGCCTGGCTTCACGAAACTGGGTTAGCAAAGCGTATAGTATCACGCATTCGAATCCGCCCACCGCCTTGCCGCGCGGCGTTGCTCGCTGAACGAGTCAATATACATGACATAGCACCGCTTTTGGTGCTCACGTTTTCTGTTGTTATACTGGCTGTTGTAATTTTGGGATTGGAAGTGGTGTTCGCTAAGTTGAATAAGAAAGTTGATTTTGAAGTTGAAGTCGAGGATTCTATGCAATAGAATTAAGTTCTCAAGTAGTAGAATATAAATAGCATATACCTACTTAAAATGTGTGTATTGCTCTTGTAGTGTAGAAAATAGATATCTACTGTTTTAAAAATTCACAATTTTTGGAATAATTATTAAAATTTTATGATCACTGAAATTTGTTTTCTTTTTTTACAATCTGTTCTTTTTAAATAATTATTAATAACAATTGATTTCCTTTAGTTTAAGTTAACTGAATCATAATTATTGTACCTAATACTTTTAAGACACATTTTATTTTATTCTAACTATATTCTCTACAATATATAGACACTCAATACAAAAATAGTAATGCAATACCTACCTATAATTTACTACACTACTATAAAAACATTTCTCCCAACTTATTTACAAAAATAAAAAGCTTGGGAAACAACATCACACAAAATTTCATACCTAAAGAAACACAATACAACAAACATATCTTATTATTTTTATTCTCATCTATACATTCATTCATCAAACTACATATCCACAAGATAATTCGCGCCCTTTATCGCAGATCTTTCTTATCAACACAATTTCCTCGCCATTGTTCATCTCACGAACAGAAAACACGCTTTATCAAGCGGAAGCTTATCTTTCTTCTTATCAAGTCCTATGCAGCCTCCTGACACGTAATAAAATTATCAGATCAATATAAACTTAAATAAAACAGCCATCAAGAGTTTACATAGAGTAGTATTGATTAAAACTAGATCTATAAATGGGAGTTTGAAATAAGATGGTGACCGAAATGTTGCAATTTTTGCTTCTCAGTAGTCTTTTAGTAGATTTGAGTTATGCTACCATCGGTTGTCATGAAGTGCAACAATCGCATGTAAGTAGATTGAATTTCAGTCCATGATTTAAGTCAAGTAATCATACATCTCTACAAACTAATCAGAGATTTACAGAATTTGATTTAAATTGTTCGATTTATTTTGCTGTTGACTTATTCATTTGATATGTACCTACATAACTTTACTAGAAAATATCTAACTTAGTATACGACTATAGCACTTAGTTCTCTAGATAACGAACGTTTATTTCATCAATAAAATTGAAAATGGGGCACTAGTAAATGTTTATTTATTTTCATAAATATTAAACGTGTGTATTATTTAGACACCTATGGTATTTAAATATCTAGGCTGATCAGATTACATGGATGTTCAAACTTGATTCCATTTTAATAGCCTATAGCCAATGAAATTTCCGATCCATTTATTTTCTATAAATATATCAAATAATATGCGTCGATCAAATTATCTGAGACATTTAACACAAATTTTAATTAAAATTTCAATACAATTTTCTCTTTTAGTTGGCATCTCTACACGAACGAATGAATCACATGCTCAACACTCTGTACTCGTCACGTAAGTTACACCATTATATAATTTGCAAGCCAACATCATATTGTTTACATTAACAATGTATGTGTAATTACTTTTTGAATGATGGTGAAATGATTTTAACAACAAAATATTAAATTACCATGAAAGGGAAATCAAGGATAATAAAGTAGTTTATAGCTCATGTTTCACAAGTAGATACAAATTTTTCAAATGAATAGTCAAATCAGTTTAAAAGTCAATACAGCCACTGTATTACAATTTATGCAATTCCGAAACTAAATAGTGATATATATTTATGGCACAAGAATCTTTAATTATAGTTCTATCTGCAAATAAAAACCTAAATTTAAAGCTATCGTACACTTACTACAAACTTTACATTCCAGCATTACTAACGAAAAAACAAGAAAGTGAAAATCCACCAGCCACTACGCCAAAACCAGAAACACCGCCTACAACCACCAACGCATTAGAACCACCTTGCTACCAACAATTATCGTCTCCAGCCCCAGTCCCACCGGTGATCTTCATCGCCCCACAACCTGCCGCACCACAACCTTCACCAAGTTATTACGGAGATGCTCGATCAGTAGAATACGCGTATCAGCAAGCCGCAGCGCCTCAACCAGCTTGGAATTACGATCAGTATTACCAACAATACTATCAGCCTCCACCTCCTGTGTACCCTCCCGTACCTCCTGTGTATCCCCCCGCACCTCCTGTGTACTCTCCGGCCCCTCCTGTGTATCCCCCTGCACCTTCTGTATACCCTCCTGCACCGTATCCTTACCCACAAACACCTTGCGAGAACAGTTACCCATATCCGCCAGAATACGCATCAAGTTACAGATCTCCATACCCTCAACAGCAGTACGCTATGCCGTACCCAAGCCCATCACCATATTTGAACTATCAACGACCCAATGAAATGCCTCCACAACCACAATATGTACATCCATAGAACGGTAGTATGGTAATTTGGTACACTATTCAATAATTTATTCTTCCCGTTAATTCTATATGTTAATTAGGTTCTATTATAATATTTATTGATTAACAAAATAAAGTGCAATTAATACGAATAATGATTATTTAATTGTAAAGCAATATCAGATTATAACGAAGAATAGAATTTCATCAGTTAAACGATAAGGTTATGTAATATTACTTTTGCATTTGCATAATCGTTTCTTAATAAAAAGATAATTTTAATATATAAATTACGGCGTGGTTCACACAATCAACATAACGATACCAAGATGACACCATTCTACTTTGTTATAGCGTTGATAATTCAGGTATGATTACTTTATTATTAAAACTTCCTACTGTTATAATATTTTCCTCATAAATCGCATTATTTTTACACTTTATTTGTTTATAGACATTGCTTGTTGGCGCAGAAAAGGATGTTGATATATCCTGCAATGAGACCGTAATTTTAAATTCTCTCACAAATAAGATCGAAGATGATATCGTTGTCAAAGATTATCATGCAGCCCCTCTGGATTGGATCGATGTCATAGGTACTACGGGATCTATCTATCCCACTGCATCAGCTTCTATGATGGCACAAGCTGTACTCTCTGATAAACCGCCAGAAGAACAACTAGAAGATATCAAAGATATGGCCACTCAGATAAAAATGGCGATCCAAAGTGAAATGGTGAATCTTCTTTCTTATGCCATTTCAGGCACAGAAAAGGAATCTGACGGATGTGCGAGAAAAAAGCGCTCGGTAGAAACTCCAACTGATAGCACAAAACTGGTTATGAGACTATTGAAGCACATTAAGTCGAACAATGATTACCAAAACATTGCTATTGAAAAAATGATGAGTGCCCAAGAAATCGCTGATAAGTACGGTATTCCATTCAAAGCTGATCCAGAAATTCTAACTGATTTAGCTGTAGCCGGCAATGAACAAGCGAGTGAACTCACATCAATATTGAAAGACGTTTGTGAAGTCACCAATGCAACAAAGACACAATCAGATTGTAAGCCAGAAATACCAGTTCACAATATGACCTACCAACATGAAGATACTATTAAACAGCCAACAGAAAGTACTTTCGTTTATTACGATTTCTCTGAACCTCAGTCGTATCACTACTGCAGTCCAGTGACACCACGTCCTACATTCTACGATACAGTGTCCTACAGACCGTCTCAAGACTATTATTCATATTGTACTGTTGAACCTGTATGTACCACGCCATCTGTGTTTGATCCAGTTGAACCCTTACCAGAGCTAGTAGGAGAGGAAATTGAAGAGACAATATCGTCCAAGATTTTCGTTAACGACGATGATGATTCGTCCACTGTGAACCATGTGACTTCTTACACGGTGTCCGAGAAATCGCATTTTAGAAAACCACACATAGAAGCTTTGCCTCAACAAATGCAGTACTATTTCTATTTAATTTAATACAATTTTAACAGTCACTAGTCTAGTTTATAAATGCTTATTAACGTTGTCTTATATTTAAATTGTTCAATTGTATAAACCAATACCCTTTTGTTAAAATAAATTAAAATCATTTGTGATGTTGCAAGTACGTTAATTGATGAAGTATACGTTGTAAAATATTGCATTTATTATTAGTTTAATTAATACTAAAATTTTGTATGAATAAATTATATTCAAAGAAACTTTGCAGATTTTGTTTTTTTACTCACATTGGTGATTGGCGAGGCAGTATCAATTTTTACCCAATTTTTTTTCTGCAAATCAATTATTATTGGATCTATTGCGTTAATAAAACGCGATTAATTCTGTTTTTCACATGAGCAGACAGGGTTGTTAAAAATACTTAAAAGTATGATTAAGGAATAAATAAAACCATTTATTTTATGTTTAATAATTTACATGTATTTCAATAAATATTGTATAAGTACTTAAATAAACTAGATTACTTTAGCACATTACTTTGGTTTCGTTTTCTTACAATAAACGGCGTATTTAATAATGATTTAATGAAATATATCAATAATATACATTATTTTGTATGAAATGAAAAAAAATAAAAAACGTTTATTTATACGCAATAATATAGAAATATCTTAAATTAAATTCCTACTCTAATAAAAATGGCACTGTTAAGGCACTTCAGTGTTCTTGGTTCCTTTGTGAAATAGTTTTAAATTTATAAGTATTTAAAGTAAGAGATATTTAAATTTAATCAAAACTTATTTCTATTATTTAATAGATATGAAAAGTCACGAAATAAGCTCTATTACAAAACTATATAAAAGAACTTAATATTACCTACATATTTACCATCAAATAAAGGACAAATCTATAATCCGATTGGTAATGTAAGACAAAAATAAATAATAAAAAATGTTTAAAAACACGTTTTTTTTTAATACACTATCGCGTCACCCGACTTTTTATCCCTCATTCATTGTATTATTTATTCGTTAATTTGGAATATTCAATTTTTCAATTAAAATAACGAAACCTCATTCATAATACCATAGACTATTTGAAAATTTCGATTAAAACTCGTATAAATTGAACATAAAATAAATACTTTTCTATCAATGTTCATCGTCTTTAATCTATATCACATACTTTTGGCATAGTGTGTTTTTTTAGTTTATCTGTGTGCGTAATATGCTGAATAGGCGCTATTGTGGCCTGCATGCGGTTGATATCTGAAAAAAAAGAGAATAATATTAATAAATATCATGAATTAATGTAATTAATTGAATGATTTGCAATTTGCATGTACTTTGTTCTTCATGATAATTTCTATAATATTTGTAATATAAACTGTTAGCACACGACACGAGAAAACAGTTTGAAATTACGAAGTATTGTTATTTTTATGTAGTTGTAAAAGCACCGCCTCCATGCTTCTGGTACAGTAGCTAATGCATGAACGTTAAACTAATAGGCATTTGGTTCGATTCCTGGTGAGGAGTTGAGGACTAGTAAAAAAATTTCTCGGTCTCTGGTCCGATTTGAAAAATTCTTTCGGTTTTAGATAGCCCATTTATCGAGGAAGGCTATAGGCTATAATATATCATTATGCTAAGACCAACAGGAGCAGAGCAATGCGGGTGAAACTATTTGTGTAAATTGTATATGGAATGTGAATGTAAAATCTTATACAGGGTGTCCCAAAAAGTAGTGATATACTGAAGCTGGGAGGTAGAGGACTTAGAGTGCTATCCGAATCACCCCCATGTGTGTTATGCGATTTTTCGTATTTTCGGAGTTATTACATTTTTTTCAATTTTTCATCTATCGCCGAGTACGATGAGATTTTTATTTATGGTGACGTGAATTATTGCGCTAGATGCTTGATTTTTTTTTGTGTGCTAAGCTGAAAGATAGGCCAATTCAGTATGGTAACATTTACTATCGTTAAATCTTCGAATAGAATAAAAAAAAGAATTAAATGCCAAGAAAGATAAAATTACCCAGTATGTTCATAACTTCAAGGGCCCATAAAAAAATAAAATCACATAAAAAAGGTTTTCCATTTGGCTTTTAAAAACTTGCTCTATCGATCAGGTAGCTACCCTAAAAATTTCATTTTATTATTCTGAAGGCTTCAATCGAAAAATTGAAATCTAAATGTGGTAAGTGGAAAATTTTTATTAACATGATGATCATTAAAACCAATAAATAGGTGTTAAATTACCAGAATTTTTTTAAAATAGCCCCGCTGTTGCTCAATGCAAGTGCGACATCACCGTAAAAAGTTGTTTTTTTAATGTCTGAATGCTCTTTTATCATTTTAAATGGTTTCTTCTGCAACTATGAATTTCCGGGTTATTTCGTCCAAATTGTGGCAGTCTCTCGTCTTTGTAGTATTCCCACGGAAAAAATTCAGTAGGGTTTATGTCCGGAGATCGTGGAGGCCAGGCTAAAGGGCAAAAATACTCTGAAAGATGGATTGGTCGTTGCAGCCTGCGCATGCGCCGGTGATGCCTGCTTTAAAGCCTGGCCTCCACGGTCCCTCGACCTAAACCCCATTGATTTGTTTTAATGGGGATACTAAAAAGACCTTGGCCACTTGAGAGAATGCCACAATTTGGACGAAATAACCCGAAATTCATAGTTGCAGATGAAACCATTAAAAATGATAAAAGAGCATTCAGACATTAAAAAGACAACTTTTTACGGTGATGTCGCACTTGCATTGAGCAACAGCGGGGCTATTTTAAAAAAATTCTGGTAATTTAACACCTATTTATTGGTTTTAATGATCATCATGTTAATAAAAATTTTCCACTTACCACATTTAGATTTCAATTTTTCGATTGAAGCCTTCAGAATAATAAAATGAAATTTTTAGGGTAGCTACCTGATCGATAGAGCAAGTTTTTAAAAGCCAAATGGAAAACCTTTTTTATGTGATTTTATTTTTTTATGGGCCCTTGAAGTTATGAACATACTGGGTAATTTTATCTTTCTTGGCATTTAATTCTTTTTTTTTTATTCCATTCGAAGATCTAACGATAGTAAATGTTACCATACTGAATTAGCCTATCTTTCAGCTTAGCACACAAAAAAAATCAAGCATCTAGCGCAATAATTCACGTCACCATAAATAAAAATCTCATCGTACTCGGCGATAGATGAAAAATTGAAAAAAATGTAATAACTCCGAAAATACGAAAAATCGCATAACACACATGGGGGTGATTCGGATAGCCCTCTTGGTCCTCTACCTTCCAGCTTTCGTTCATCACTACTTTTTGGGACACCCTGTATACTTAGGTATAAAATTCTCGTGTCACAATGTTAGTCTGCATACTCCTCCGAAACGGGTGGACCGATTCTCATGAAATTTTCTGTGCATATCGGGTAAGTCTGAGAATCGGCCAACATCTATTTTTCATATGTACCACGGGCGAAGCCGGGGCGGACCGCTAGTAAATAAATAAAAGTTTCACTTACCGTACTGGATGTGCATGTGCTGGATACAATGGGCCGCTAGAGCTCGGGTCGGCAGCGTAGGGCTGCGTCAGCGGGTAGGCCTCCGCGGGCTGCGGCTCGCGGCGCCGCGGGACGCTGCGTTGGGGAGTCTGTTCTGGCGGACTGCGAGGGAAATGGAAATCTCTATAGATACTGCTTTCCGAACCAGTGGTAAATGTTAAAAAATGTTATGACGATTCAAAAGTGCTTTTTAAGAAGTCTAATTGAATAAATAAATGTTTGATTTTGAGTTTAACTTTCTAATCAAACAGAAGAAACCTAATTGAATAGATACCTAAAATATGTTTGAGTTTGAGTTTGAATTTATGATCAGTTTGGATTAAAGAAATATGTAGATTGTAGGTAGAGATTTAAACGACATTTAAAATACTTAAAAGTTTTTGACTACTTATAACTTTTTTTTAATTTATTACTTATAGGGACAGGGATTTAAAATATTATGTTCGCCTCTGATGACCCTTTTTTATAGACCACCAGAATTTTATTCTGAGTAAAAGAAGCCAAACATTCATATTATGTAAGTGAAAACCACGTTAAAACAACAACAAATTTCCTTATAATTTTATAAATCCATGTAAGTATTGAAATTAATAAAATTGTTATTTTTACATTGCAAACAGACTCTCCAATTTTGACTTCTCATATTTTGAATACGAATTGAATACTATCATATTCTAAATACTAACATAACTGATGTTAACATATTCTTAAATGTATCTTAAAAAGATTTTATACAAGCTTTGCTCTACCAGAAAGCAAATTACGCTAAGATATATTCATATACATATATCAGCTTCTATAATAATAATTTCATATCATTAAGATAATTAGAACTGAAACGTAATCCCGCCTCCGTAGGCGGAGTCGTGTTACATCGCTAATATATATTTTGACAAGCAACGACAAATGGCAAACATAACTTATTCTAGTGTTATTAATCGATCGTACCAGGAAGATTCGAAAAACTTTATGGTGTCCATGTGTTTTGGTTTTGAAGTACTATAGAGCTTTTTGTTTTTGACTTAGTGGGTGGTCGAATATTAAACATTAAAATATATGACATTATTTAATTCATACAAAGCGTTTAAGCTACAAATAATAGTTAGTTTAAAAAAATATATTTGGTAATTTCTAATAAAAGAAAACAATAATATATTTCGTTGGTTCAGATTAATTTATTGAGTATATCTTTTTATCTAATCAAAATTTATACCTATGATAAATAAAAACCATATAATCACTTAGCAAACAAAACCGTCACGAAAATCAAATTAGATAGAATATTTTAGATTTTTTTGGATTATCACAAAAATATGTTCTACAGTTTGAAAAAATCGGAAACATGGTCACTCTACCACGAGCCATTTTTGTCCCAACCGTAACTTGCACACATGGCGTATAATTTTTTGCTGAACATAATTAATGACTAATTTGTTTATTATCAGAACTCCGAGTTTCATAATGAATCACTTTCTATCGCAAAGTAAACAGATATGTTATTATTTTCCAAGCTATCCAAACAATTCAAAATATGTGATTAATGTTGAATGTAGGTAATATCGCCATTTTAAGTTTAAAATAAATATTTATGTTTGAAATACTAATATCTATCTATGAGACTATCACCACACGTACCACACGAATTAAACGTTAAAGTTACAAGTTATTCTACAATTTTACTGCTTTGATTAAAAGAGTTGTATTTCATCTATTACGAGAATTAAAGCGAGAAATGATATTTAAATTTTTATATCATGAACTTAACAAATATAAAGAAAAGGTACGAAATATTCTTCTATTCCTCATATTATTATATTGTTTGAAGTTAAAGCTAACATGATTTTAATAGTTTATGCTATTAGGAACTAAACACACGTTTAGACTTTAGGCATCATAAAAAGCTATTCTGTGCTCGTAAAGCGTTTTAAACGATGAAAATAGCCTAAAAAACGCAATCTTTACATACTTTCCAAGCCAAACCCTATAAAATGCGTCATGTATGTACCACAGGCTCCATCCACACAACGCAATTGGATGAAAACCAGAAATGTTTACCTTTGCCGTGAGTAAATAATCACCTCTGTTTAAAATCAAATGTATGTACTTTGATTTTAGGTACATTTTTATATACAGCAGATCGTAAGATGCGAGATGACTTCTCTCCTGTTTTTGTATTGACCCATATAAACTTATACCTACAAAGGACTAACAAAGAAGCACTTTTAATACTTTTAAAAGATGTAAACGTAAATATTATTTTTACACAAAGGTAAGGCGGCCACAGGACCGCGGCGATCCTCAGAGCGACACGTATTGTTAAAACTATTAAAAAAAATATTTTGTTCTCGATATTTTGTATTATAATTATTATGGACAATTTATAGAATTGATTCGTATATTAAGCTGCAATAATATAATTTCTTTCATTAATTAAACGACCTAATTAAAACACACAAAAAACAAACAACTATTATAATACAAATCCGAAACAACAAAAACCGAATTTTAATTATCCGTATTCCATAGCGCGCACATGTTTTTATTTTGGCGGGAACGGATGACATCCCGTCCGCCATAACTGTCACCTAACTCTTTACTCTATGGCTCGCTCGTAAAACTAAATCGTCACCGGCTGCTGAAAAGCGCTTGAAACCCCACAAAATTGCTTTGTGCTCAATTTAATCATTACCGTGTGTGATTCATAGATATGTTGTGACATGGTTGTGGTTAATTTGACTTCCCTTATTTATTTCCTGCCTTTAAATTTTAATTCGACCATAAAGCTACGTTATGTTTGTATAAGTGCGCGAGTATTTTCAAAGCTATTGCTTAGTAATGAATGTAGATAGTCAAGTTTAAATGAATCGTTTCCCAGATTGTTCCTCAGATTTAACAAGTTAACAATTACTATCATTTTAACTTGTACCCTGCAGAAAAATTCTAATCGTGTTTGAAGTTTGCTAATTAAGAAGGAAGAAAGAATTATTATTTTCATTTAAAATAGTTAAAAGTTAATCTAATATGTATATTATAATCTGTGCTATTAACAGACGTCAAACAAAAAATGTGAATACATACCAATCGTCCGGGTCGCAATCTCGGAAGCCTTTTGCAAATGGATTACTGGCTATCTTTAATTGTGTTATCTGAAATAAATATATATATTTTAAATGCTTTTATAAGTATTCAACCATGTAATGACTCACAAACCACTATCTAAGTAGTCCCATTAAATGCAAAGCAACTATTTATAGACAACTATTTTTTTTTTTTTATAGTAATGATGATTAATAACGAATGAAAACAGGCAAATTACTAGGCGATAATATCACGGGCGATTAATATCATCACCAAAGTATCTCCCATATAAAAAAATGTAAATATAAATGAATGTTGAGTAGTGCTGCTGCCCCAAGGTTGCCCAAATAATAATGCCTTTCCTTTAATCACTTTATTACTCTTCACAATATATGTGTTGTTAAAACTAGCCGTTAAGCACTACTAAATAATAATTCTAATAAAATGTAGAAAGCGTCGGGGAAACAATGTGGACGCACACATATACAAAAGCTCGGTCAGCGAATTGCATATGTGTGTCCCTACAATGAATAAATGAAAGTGACCTTAACTTAACATAACAAGCAATAACTATAATTATATACCTATCAATGGTTAATTAAAAGTTAGGTATGGCAACAAAACCTAGTTCAAAGTAAACTTACCCTATGATTCTGATAAGCCGTGACCGCAGTAAACCCAGTTTCCGGGAAAATAAAAGTACGATACGGCACCGTTCCCGGGGCAGAGCTCTGCCCGTCCCCGGGCAAGTACACCACGTGTAAACGGGGTTGGTAGCGATGCATCGAGTTTAGGATTATCTGTGGAATTGTTTAGGTTTAAAATTTTTGAATTTGGAAAATAATCGAAAAATTAAGTCATGGCACAGATGTAATAAGCGTCATTTGTTATTCACAATTTTCTACGAAAAATCACTTACTATTACAACATTGTATGAAAACTAAGCGCTTAATTATAACTGAATAGAACTGATAAGTGATAACATTCAAGTGAATTACGGCCCTAAATCATCATAATAAAGGTATCTCACCCAAAATCCGCTTCCATTCAGCATAGAAAAAGTAAATTAAACAATTAACATAAGAATGTAGATATAATATGAAATAATTATATTTTTATGTAATTTAATTCAAACCAGTCGCCTTAACCTTAACATCATTCTTCAGAGCATATCCTATACTGGACACCTGCACACATTATTGCATCCTTGATGAAACATCAAACAACACTATAAATAAAAACCGGCCAAGTGCGAGTCGGGCTCGCGCACAAAGGGTTCCGTAGCAGCAAATATAATAAATTACAGTTAAATCAACCTATCTCAAAAACTATAAGAGATACTTTGATCAAACCAAAAATCGTTGAAAGAGTTAATTAGCATGCATCACCTCTATTTTTTTTAGAATTTTATACCCCGTAGTTATAAAAATAGAGGGGGGGGGACATACTTTTTACGACTTTGAGAGCTGATATCTCAAAAACCGTTCACTTTAAGAAAAATGTTTTTTAGAAAACTTTATATCATTTTAAAAGACCTTTCCATTGATACCCCACACGGGTATGTACATCGAAAAAAAAAATTTCATCCCTCAGTTACATGTATGGGGGGCCCCACCCCCAATTCTTTTTTTTACTATTTAGTGTCATATTTTTGTAGCGGTTCATACAACACATATTCCCATCAAATTTCATCACTGTAGTACTTATAGTTTCCGAGTAAATCGGCTGTGACAGACGGACAGACGGACAGACGGACAGACGGACATGACGAAACTATAAGGGTTCCGTTTTTGCCATTTTGGCTACGGAACCCTAAAAAAAGACGTGTGGCACTCGGGGACTGCCGCGGTAAAGCTATTGCATGCTATGCCTTCAAGCCACACCTCCGCGCCCGTCCCCGTGGGGAGCGTGAGGTTTTCCTTACGCAATTTCTGGATTCGGTCCCCGCGTTCAAGGCCCGCGATAGAAGCTATGCTTAATAATATGCTGAGGGTAGCAGCCAAAACGTAATCCACTGCAGCTCCTCCTTGCAAAAAATCTGCTTAAAATACTTTAAAAATCTGTAGGAAAAAAAATGAAAACTATAAAAAATATACATACATGTCCATTATCATCCAGCTGGTTGTTGGTCAGCTTCAACTTATCGAAGGACACGAGTTGTCGCATCCAGTGCGCGCCGGGCGCGGGCGAGTCGGGGTGCACGTGGATGCGCGGCGGGGATACTGGGTCCGCTTTGCCCGCTACTACCCAGCTTGAACTGTGCGGAGGTGCGTGAAATTTTAAGCTAATCTTTGCCTTTGTTCAATGTAAAAATGAATTCAACAATATACATAACTTAACTACAATGATTAGCCTTCTGTACTGTATCTCCTTTCAGAATAAGTTTTGTTTGTATTGTTTAAATAAATAAATAGCTCTATGCACATTCCTACTCTAAATATTTAGGAACCTACATTGACTTACCAGTATTAATTTTGCGTCATATAGACAAAGGTAAATATTGGTTCGAAAAATTCAAATTTCAAAACTAAATAATAAACATGCTTCGTTGAATATTTGAAAAAAACCAGTCTTTAGTTTCAAGCGAAAATTTAAAATATGTAAATACTGTCTCATGACTTCTAATTTATAATTCTCGTGAATAAGTACCTAATTCATAAAGAAAGAAAAAAAAGACCTAAAAAGCCACCTACCTGTGAAACGCATATCGATACCGCTTATCATCCAACGGCACGAAGTCCACAAGCAACAGATACTCCGCATTAGGCAGCAGACCGGACAACCTCGCCTGCAACGCCGGGAACATTCTCCTCCCGGCCTTGGTGACTATCATCTCTGTTCCGAGCTCGTGGAAGCTTCTCCATAGCGCGGCAAGTTCTAAAGATGCAGTACATCGCGCGACCGCTGGGTGCAGTGTTACGTTCTGGTTTGATACCTGCGCAATTTATTTATTTTCTATTTTATCCATAATATACAATTATTTATGTAAGGACCGATTTTTCAATGCTTGGATAAAACTTATTCGTCAAATAATGTATAAAACTACCATTATAAAAACGTATTCTAATTGCCCGTATTTGACAGTTTACGTGACATTTTAATATTATCGTGTAATACTTTATTGGACGGATAAGTGTGGTTTTATCCAAGCATTGAAAAATCGGCCCTTAGTGAAATGAATTAAATTAAATTGCAATGGATAAAGACTTTATCGGTAAGGTCTTTATTAATTATCTTTTAATGGAGCTCTGGATAAGAGCTTTGGGATTTATTTCGATTTTAAGGTTCAAGATAAAAGACAATCCACACAACGTACCTACGTCTTCAAATACATATTTTCGAATTGTTCTTAATGAATAGAACGACGAAGTATCCAAATTTTATTTAACTTAACAACGTATTTATTTGATTATTTTTATTCAGTCACAGCTTCATAGTCATATTATCTTTGTATGTTACGTTAACTCTTTCAAACATCGAAATAATTTTGTAAAACTTAACAACAGAATAAATCTATACTACTTTGTTTGAACGCGCTTATCTCAAGAACTACTAGTCCGATTTGAACAATTCTTTCGGTGTTAGATAGCCCATTTATCGAGGAAGGCTATAGGCTATATTATATTATCACGCTAAGACCAACAGGAGCGGAGCAACGCGGGTGAAACCGCGGGGCGCTGCTAGTATATTATAAAGTTACCGGCATTCGTGGTGGCGGCTGCGGCGGTGGTGGTGCGACCTGCGCGCCATGGTCCCTGCAGGTGCTCTCGCTGAGCGCCTGCAGCGGGGAGTACGTGCTTCGGGAACATACTGCACTCTGTATGGATAAATAGCAAAATTATCACATTTTGAGAAAACCCACGACATATAAAAAAAGACGGGTTGCACTCCGGGAGTGCCGGCAGAAGTGAAAACTTGATTATTAACGTTGAGCATGTTTGATATTTTGGAATGGCATCCGTCTTTACGCTTTTTCGATCAGGTCACGTGTCCTGACGCGAGTTTAAGATTTTATACCCATTACAGAAAAAGTGCTCAACACCGCTAAAGAAGTTTTCACTTCAATAAAAAGATTAAAAAGTAGGTAATTGAAAATGATGTGATAATTTTAAAAGACAACATTAATTTGTATTAAGTTTTACTTAATAAACATTCAACTTTATGTTATCAATAACTCAACTAATAATGAAAAAAACAGTACTATGTTTAATGATATTATAAAACAAATAATTTGGTAAGTATATTTTTAAACGTGCTCAAGGCTTTTTGTTGCCAAACATAATTCCATCCTTGAGATCTCTATTCCACCATCATAATAACAAAGATCCAAAATGTTCGAGAAAAAGATCACTCAAAACGAAAAATTTATTTATACAGAAGATTGAACTGCTACTACGTACTACAAATAAGACTACTTTGACCAATAACCATATCATTAATAACTAATTTAAAACAAACATACATCAGTATAAATCACAGGTGCGTTAACATCTCTGGGCGTGTTATGTAGCGAGGGTAGCACAGGGAGCTGGTCTTGGTCCCGGCTGACGCGTTCCGCTAGCGACTGTAGGTACGCGCCTCGAGGGAACTGAGTTGATACCACACCTGGGGAAATATTAAAGAATTTACAACTTAAAATACTGTAGAAATAGTTTTGTGTTCGGTGGTCAACCAGATATGCTTTATATGTATAAACAGTGAAATGGACTAGTCAATACAGTTAAATGTTTTTAATTTAAGTAATTTATTAAAGTGAAACTTTTATTACATCGTCTCAAACTTTTTGGTCTGTGTAGCGCAAGTCGCGTGTATCGCGGCTGCCGAGTAGGTATACCTACTCGGCAGCCAACCGTCACGCGACATGCGCTACACAAAGCAGTGTTCGGAACCGTTCGAACAGTTTCACTTTTACCGTGGTTTCATAAAACCACACAACATTTTTTGCTCTATGCATTCCATTGTTGATGAAGGTGTAGTAAGTGAACGACTAATTGAACTTCTTCTGCATCTATCTATTGTAAAATAGCTAGCCGTAGATTATCAAAACAAAATACAATAATTCCTACCAATTTGAAAGCATAAAAATAATTTTTAAAAAGTAAAAACTAAAGCCCGACTACTAGAACAGTCTTAAAAGTACCTACTAAACAATAAAACAGTCTCCGCTGAAACTATTTTCGCAAGCCGTGGTCCGTTTAAAAGCCGTGGTCGTAAGCCACCTTACGCAACCATATCTTTGATATTATAATATGGATCCTGGATCATTATGATATGAACCCGCCTACTAGCACAAAAATAATGTAGGTTTATACAGAAATATATCCAAGTTCGGTTGATTCCAACAAAATGTAACCTATCTGAAGTAACAATACCTTTTAGGTATTATATCTTAAGATTCATTATTACATTTTAGTTAAATATCTTGAACTCATAATCATTTTTGCATTTCAATTAAATGCTATTGTAATTACATGGCGTCGCTTTTACGCAATTCTACAGTTTCAGTTCAATCCAATAACACCTAATTAAACAGGATTGCAAATATGTATAAGATTGCGTCGCCTCTTTTCACAAAAATCTGAATACTAATTAGGTATTTAAATTTTAAGCCGTAGACTATAATATTTGAAAATCTAACAGTCATCACTGAAAATCGCATGGCAGAAAGTTATTCTGCGACACATATAATAATCAGCTTTACCCCGCGGTTTTTTAAGTTTTGATGTTATTCAACATAAAAATAATGTTTCTATTCGAGGCAGTAGTTCCTGAGATTAGCGCTGTTACCAAACAAACTCTACAGCTTTACATAAGAAGTGATAGATTCGCTGATGAAAAGGTCATAATAATATGATAGCCGCTGCAAAGTTTTTCATATAATTTTAAGCCCTAATTTTGTGTTCTCTTACCTTTCTGCGCTTTTTTTACTGTAGTTCATATACCTTAGTATTTCATCACATTATAATAGATTATCTTACACTGTTTATTTATACTTTATCACAAACACAAATGAATCTTCCAGTTTCACAAAAACCCAACAGGATACGAGTTCCCGTCGCTAAGCGACACTGCATCACTGAAACTTGGCACCAACGCAGCGCTAATCAAATTACATAAAAATGGCCACAAATCCAAGAAAAATATAACAAACAACCCCATAAAAATCGTAAACGTCCACTCTCAGGCGGACATCTCACTCAACTAATTGGTGTAATGGCGGGAAATTCAAAACGCATTCAGAATGGCTGCAATTATTTCATCGCCGGTTGTCAAGAGGAGGATTATAAATAAGACGGGCGATGAAAACTATACTTACGTAGAAACGACAATGATCTTCGGTTTATTTTGAGAATATTTTTATTATTCCTTTACGATTATTGAAGATAGTCTGTTGTCTATTGAGAGAAGTTTCACATTTTCATAAAGTATCAATATTATAAATTATTGAAAACCATGAGTAGATAACTAGGTACATTTAGGTCTAAGCATTTAGGTAGGTATATTACCTGCGTGACTAGAAAATAATTACATGACGATTATGAATTAAATGTCATACCACAATACTACATACAACAAATTGAAACAACAGTTTAAAAAGAACCTCATGTTTCATTCATTATATTCAAAAGTAATTAAATACAGATTTTTGCAATTACCTATAAACTTTTTCAAAAGGTAGTTACCTATAGCTATGTCAAAAAAATGTATTTCAAATTACCTATACTTTTTTTTTAATGTGGGGAAATCTTCCAAAGATACCCACAGCCCCCAAAATTACCTATACCTAGTTAATTGGTATTTCAAAGTATGCCTGTTTTAAATGTAATTTAATTCAGAGTATAGTTTATTATAAATGTTATAATTTCAGTATTTGTTCAACACAATGTTTATTCAAACAATATAATATGCACTACACCTATGCGGACATATATATGCCATTATTAACTAACATGTTTATAAGAAAACAATACAATCTTGTTTTTTTTAAATACTGACGAAAATAATATATAAAAACAAAATTTATTTCCATACATTCTGTCAAATATGCGCTCATACGTGACAAAAAAAAAAATTCAAAATTATGTGTAAGTATGAAATATAATGTACTTACAATAAAAAATATACTTTATTACATATAGATATATGGTTGCATTTGTCAGTTGAAAGTAATAATTTTTTGCACCCGTTGAATGAGTATAATAATTGTCTCTTATTATTATTTGTACGCGGGTATTAATGTCTCGCATTTGCTCTTAAATCATATCACAAAAGAAAATACGTGCATCTCTGCATATTGTATCGAAATTAATTACGTTGCTGTTTTCTTTAATGCTCTTATAAAAATGTTGTTTGTTATAGCCTAACAATGCTTTGTTTAAAAATACACTTAATATTGAGATCTTTGTTTTTGGGTACCTACGTCAGTTAAATTTTATAATTCAAAAATAAAAATAAAAAATAATAAGAATTCATAAAATTGCATTTTGAGACACGATGAGAAGACACTATTTAAATTAGTTAATACAATCCTATAACTATTAAACCTCACGTATCATTCACCTCATTTATTTTATAATAAGGCCAACAAATTGATTACACATGCAAAATATCGCTATAAAAATAAACATGAAATTAATGCAATGCTAATTAAAATCCAATTTGACTTTTTATATTTTAATAAACACATCTTGTACTGTATATTATGTGATCTACTTTCTCTAAAAAAAAGATGTGTGGCACTCGGGGACATGCCACGACACCTCCGTGCCCGTCGGAGTGGGGAGCGTGAGGTTTTTTCGTTACGGAATTTCTGGATTCGGTCCCCGCGCTCAAGGGCCGCGATAGAAGCTATGCAATAGCTTAAAAAATAATATATGTATTCCTAAAAGGATGCTTATAAGAAGGACCGACCGTCTTTGTATTTTCTATACGTTTTGTTTCGTTAGAAAAGTTCATTCTCTCTATAAATCTAATCTCTAGTGTAAACATAGAACAAAGTGTCACGTCCGTTCCACTCCAATTACCTTTATGACCCAGCACTTGCCAAATGTATTGATAATTTAATTATAGCACAATACGTGAATAATAGAACAGTCATTAATTAAGAATGCTTATTCAACATAGTGCGTGGTGTAGTATTTTAAATAGAATCGTTACATTTATACCTATGTATTTTTATTTATTTCATAATATTATAATGTCATTCGTTCACATTTATTAATTTCGACTTTTATAAAAAGGTGCAGAGAAAAGTACAACAAACAAAAATACTAGACAGAGAAAAAAACATTTTATAAATTTGTAGTTAGCAATTAGCAATTACAGAATGATATCTTAAGGTGATGAATTAATTTTTCTAACATTTACGGCCCTTTTCAAACCTTCGTAATTTTTATATTATTAAAGTTGTCGTGATGAAAATTCTTGACAAGAAAGTTCAAAAGTAACACAATACGTCTACCGTTTTAGAAACATGATTCCATGATATTTTCTCGATAGAAAAAAAATACAAAGTTATCATTGTTATTTTTTTTTAATCTCTGGCATCTTCAAAATAACAAACGTAAAGTTACGACTTTTTGGATATTAACTATAAAATATACAACCTATACGTCTACCGTGTTAGAATTTTGAAATATGCGATGGTTTTGAAATAAACAAGAAATACTTGAAATTAGCGCGCGACCAGCCAATATAGCGAGAGCCGCCCTGTACCTTCCTACCCCGATCGCTGCACGAGTCATTCCCGCTACGGCCGTCACACGGGGAACTTGTGTCGCTCGCGCAATCGTAAAAAAGGGTGACAACACGATAAGACAAAATGAGACAAATGGGGACAATAAAGAAAATAAGAAGAAGAAACATAAAGGTTGGAGGAAAAAGAATGCTTACAATTGGAACAAATTAATGAAGTAAGTTGGTTTTATTTTAAAATTGATGATAATTGTATTATAGACGATGTTTGATATGTACCCCTGTTTTAAGTACATAACGAATGTGTAAGATTTTTTCATTTATAGCATAAATAATCTGTTCAGAAATCCGGAATCCAGAAGGAAAATAAACCCACTGATTGTTCACAATGTGAATCCACTCCTTCGTAAGTACCTTTATTCAGTCAAAAATGTATGTTATCAAAGCTCTACTGGTTTTATCGCATGATTCCATTTTTAGCAAAAAGCAACAAAGTGCAAAGAAATAAAAAATCATGGTGAACTTAGTGGAAGTATGGCGGACATAATATGGAACAGGAGCTCATTGGAGTAGTATTATATTTAAAAAAAATACGAAATAATTTCAAGAATTACATTTCTTAGAAGGTGGTAGATAAGTATGTTGTATAAAGAATTTGATGTTGATATTTATTTCATTTATACTTACTACACCTGTGCGGGAAATTGCTTAGTAATAAAACAGGTTTATATTCATATTTACATAGTAATGTGAGTTTTCATTTCGAAAAATTTTGTGTAAGTATATTAAATTGAGTTCCTGGGTGATCTGGAAACACAATTGGGCCCGGAAGATGGCGCTGCAGTCACTCCTCCTAATGACATGAACCGATTTGGATGAATATTTGTGTGCACATTTCATTTTTGTGGGATGATTGGTTGATTCGCTTTCACATTAGCTAATATTATGTATTTTTGTTGTTAGAAAGTAAACTTAATTTAATGTTTATAATACATTATTATTGGTATAAATAAGCCAGTGTTCGTCTCACATTGCTGTACCTGCCTACCTACCCTACCAGGGCCTAACTTTGTTCTGGCTATTTTATTTTGATTATTTGTAATGAATAATTACAATTATAATAGAGTGCAAAAAATAAATACATGCGTCAATATATTTTGTGTTTTTTTTTAAACAATTTTTTTATTTAAAAAATATCATGCCGACCGCGGCTTTGCCCGCGTGAAATTAGATTATATCGTGAATCCTGTCTTATCCCACAGAAGTGTTCAGTTCGGATAAAAAGTATCCTGTGTAAATCCAGGCAATTAGCTATATTTTATCAAAATTGGTAATGTAGTCTTGACGTGATTAAGTAACAACTAACAAAAAATATACAAATTAACATCCAAAGTTTCGCATCAGTTTTACTGTATTAGTGATATCTTCCACTCTTGACTTTGACTGAGAAGAATTAGGGTTTATAACTTCTTTCAGAAATATTACCTTTCATTTCTGGGCATGACGTAATATCTACGTCAGCATCAAATTCTATCTAAATCCATTCAGTAGTCCGCGTTATTGAGTACCATTTCATTTTTTCAGAGTAACAATATTTTTTGTTATTTTAAAGATTATTTATAACCTGTATTATTTTGTAATAAAGTAAACATTACGAAATAATAATAATTATTAATAATGTCTAAGTAGTTGTTAAAAAGAATATTATTTGTTTATAAGCAAGAAAATAAAACCAATAAATCAACAATTAAATATATGTATAAGAATATTATAACTGTATGACGACTCCATACATGTTTGTCCCGAGTCGGCCAGCGGCAGCACGGCGAGTTTGCAAGAATGACTTCGCGCACACCCGCGTTCGCGATAGCGAGCTATTAGACTCCGCCCGCCAAGCAGTAGATTTTTTTTTGTGTATCGTCTTAATGAACTCGGAAAGTTAACATTGTCACCTAACATTGTTATTTGGAACCCAACCGATATTTCAATTCTGTTTTGTATAATCCATACTAATATTATAAATGCGAAAGTAACTCTGTCTGTCTGTCTGTTACTCAATCACGCCTTAACTACTGAACCAATTTGCATGAAATTTGGTATAGAGATATTTTGATACCCGAGAAAGGACATAGGCTACTTTTTACCCCGGGACATAGGATAGGTTTTATCATGGAAATCCCACGGGAACGGGAACTATGCGGGTTTTTCTTAGACTGCGCGGGCGAAACCGCGGGCGGAAAGCTAGTTATTAATATTTGAAATATTTTCTGTCGTACGTGTGCGGATCACATTTGATATTGCTTATTGTTCTCTTTAAATTATAATTTTTAATTCAAATTTATTATAATTAATAATTAATGGTTGTTGTGTAACACAACTTCAACGCTTACAATCGAAAGCTTTATTCACCTCGCACATTGTAAAAAGCTCCTAACCTAAAACAATCATGATGCAGTGAAACAAATGGTGTCATTAATAAACGCATAACGACTGTCTAATTACACAATAGCAGGTACGCAGCCAATTATTGTCGTCTCTTATAGCACAAATGAAGTCGCTTCCTAAACAATAAATCCGCATTGATTGAACGCTATAAATCTCCGGGTGAGGGCGCCGTGTAGGGCTGTCCCCTTGAAATTAGCTTCTTTAACCCGTAATGCAAAACTTGCACAGTTGGAATTATCCTCCTCCTATTGGAATTTGGAATATCTTTGGTAAATATCGTTTGACATGCTAATTACGTAATATTATAGCAATAAATATATTATATGCAAATACTAACGGTACAATACTCGTATGTTTTGATTTTACGTCATTTTTTTCCAAAGGAATCATCCTGCCGTTCAATATCCTGCAGTTTGGGAAGAACATAGTGAACACATATTTACAGGGAAAAAATACGAAAATGGCAAAGAGTAAAGCTATTCAATTATTTTATGACAAAATAATATTTATCAATTTATTTCAGATGCCAGCCAGCCCTGTCCGAAACCCAACACGTGTAGCCAGTAGCTCAGTCCTTACCACGACACACTGATTTACGTATACCTTTAACCACTTCATATTGCCACACCGAATATACTCAAATGCATCGTGTGCACTTTAAGATTTTCTGTGGGAATATTAATTTTGAAGTAGGTGGATTGAGGTGGTCAGTTCCCACCGCATTCCTTAGCAATGAGTTAAAGAAAATTTAAAACAGAAGAGTAAAAAGTAAAGTTAAAGATTATTTATTATTTTCGAGTAAATTCACATGAGCAAAGATTAACTTTATAAGACCCTAACATTACATCAGTTACGAATATCAAACTGCACTACACTGAACTGTCAGATCGTCTGTAATAACTATTCTTGCATTGTTTATCTTTGCATACAACGAACCCTGTTATAACGAGCTGTAACAGGTTTACAAAACGACAAGCACAATTTCAGCACAAATTAGCACAGAGCAACTTTGATCAGCGGCTTTGTGTCAACATTGCAAGCATAGCTCATTAAGAAGCCAATCGACAACGTCACTAAGTATAGCATTCTTTTGTAGGTGAAGTATGCAGGACACTTAGTGTTGGGTAATTTACAATAAGAACTACGGTTTACTGCTTTGGAAGATAAAAATGATATCGGAGGTGGTGATGGAGGAATAACCAATTATTTTCTACTAACTCATAATAAGGTAGAGTGCCGATAAGTTGATTACGATCACAGTGCAGAAAACTTCGTCTTGGACTTAGAAGTCCAATATGAAAGCCATTATAATCATCTTTTTTTCCGTTGTCAATTGGAATCTGTTCTTAGTGCATCTCATCAAAGTTGAAATTTGAGGCGTTTAAAAGTTTATTTATTTATTTATTATTATAAAACTAGCTTCCGCCCGCGACTCCGTCCGCGCGGATGTCGGTCTTCGCGTGGATGGTGTCCATTTTGATTAACTCTGACAATGACATCTTATAAATGTCTATTGGACCCAAATACGGCTAGGCCTATAATAATACGCAACGTGTGTTCGCGGTTCTACAGAACAACGTCTATGGATAAAACTGAAAAATTAAGATTAATTTTTTTTCTACGTATTTTTCCAGAATAAAAAGTATACTATTTTACGCCCAGGATAATAAGGTATAATTATACCAAGTTTCATCGAAATCGAACCGTTAGTTTTCACGTGATGTCTTCACATACAGACAGACAGACAGACAGACAGACAGACAGACAGACAAAAAATTTTTTAATCACATATTTGGGTTTGGTATCGATCCAGTAACACCCCCTGCTCTTTATTTTTTCAATATTTTCAATGTACAGAATTGACCCTTCTACAGATTTATTATATGATTTCCAACAAACACAGTTCACGTTTGTGGTGTATAAAAAGCTCAGGTTTATACAGCACATGAATTATACACTAAGATCCTATTTATGAAGTCATATTTTGTTCTGTGCTTTTCAGGAAAATACTTGCTATAAAGAAACTGGAGCAGTTCTTAACTCTATCTATCATTGAAAAATTTCATAACCTCAAAATCGATACATAAAGCGTCAATTGTGAAACAATAGCTAATGTATGTACGATAAATATTTGCTTCCCTGCTTTTGTTCCTGGAACAACAGGGAGATGTCGCTGTCAGTGGATCCCGATGTTTTGACTGTTGATTGACTGATGCTGCCAACAGAGTTCTATCTTGGGATCGATTCTAGATACCTGCAAATCTATCGATGTGACCAGATGTGGCTAGCGAAAATAGTGAGTTGCCAGTGTTGTCATTACTGATAAATTTGTACGAACTATTAGATTTTTTTAACCTTTCCTCACAACTTTAGGCAAAGGTAGATGCAAAGTGCAAACAATAGATCCACCTGTTTATAGCTTCGCAACAATAAAAACTGTTAAGTGCAGTATATTAACAAGAATTACATGTTATCACTGCTAAACAAAAGCATGTCAAGAAAAGATAAGAGGCCTATATACCTTCTTCTAAAATGCTTTTCTCTTAAAGCAACAATCCTAACCGATTATGTATATATAGTCAATTTCATAACCATAGGAAGAAACGCTGTACTATGTAGTTTTAAGAATATTATGACATATTATTTGCTATAGTTTTTTACAAGAATGTGGCTTTCATTTGTAATTTTTACCCCTGCTGCTACCCCTTCAATATTTAGACACATCACATGAACCTTCTCATACAAAACGAATTTATTGTCAACCATAGACACCAAATTTTAAACACTCATATCATAAACAATTTTGAAACGTATCTCCAAGGCGTAGAATATATAATAGCATGTTTATAATTAACATTGCACGCGCCACCGCGGTTGCTAATGGTGATTTGTGTCCCAAGCCTCGTTAGCTGCTACCGATGCAATAATGTTGCTGTTACGAACTATTTCAGTTCTAGAAACATCTTTTGGGTTATTCATCTATACTCTATATTAATATCTAACGTATGTTGGTTTTCTACCTAGGGAGAGGACCATAGGGAGTACCTATGTGTACCACAGCGTAGAATAAGAATAAGAATAAGAATAATTTATTTCGCCAAAAGCCAACAACAGATATAATAAAAAGAATAAGGAATACAAAAAACACAGAAAAAGACAAAAGTGTGGCAGACCTTTAGCAAAAAGGGGACCAACTCAGTATTAAGCGTAGGTTATATTAGAAAATATTTTTTGACATTCTACACGGATGCGTGGATAGATTTTGTTACGTACAAACAATAGAGACTTAGCGAATGTTTCCAGTAAATAAAAATTGACAATATACATGGTGATACCATTTACAATATGTTTAATACACAGAACAGAACAGAATAGAAGATCAGCAGATAGCTACCTGTAATTATGCGTAAAAGCACCATAATAGGTCTAGCCGAATTTCGACGGCACGTGTCGCGGTGGCCGTACATCGGATAAATTTGCATTTTATAAAAACAACGACGTAAAATCGCCATACATTGCTAAGTCTATAACAAGAAGATTGCAAATTTATATCGTTTTGTTACGTATCTTTTAAATACGGTATAATGAACAATGATCAACAATTTGTATGTATGATACCACCCCAATGAGTTTGATTTACGGGGCGAGGCAGGTCGTCACTTCCCGCCCTTATTCATAACTCTTGTCACATCGCTCACAGAAGTGTTAACGCGGTTATAGCAATAATTAATTTTAAACTTCTTCGTTGAACTAAAACTGAAGCTAAACTATACTAACTGTTCGTCACGGCTTTTGTTGAACTGAACTGAAACTAGGCTATAACTATAATCTAGATTTAAGGTTATAAACAATTTTTGTTATAAATTCGAGAAAAGTAAGAAATCCGTCTTGTTTCAGATACATATTTATGAAAGACAGTACATATGTTTATCAGAAACTTACTTACTTATCGATAAAGTTACAATTCAGAAAAAGTAAATATTATGTAACATATTCGGATGTTGAAGAAAATTAAAAAATATAATAGTTTTCCAGAGTGGAGATAGTGGTATTCTAATTTAGTTCTTTCATCTGATATGAAGTTAAATTTAATAATATTCATTGACAAAATTTTATCAAAAAAGGGTAAATTTTACCACGATCCTTCTGCACGCGACTGTACCACAATAATTGAGTGCGTTCAGATATTTTTTGCCTCGAGTGTACGATTTATATGTTTGACATTTAGTGGAATTTCCTCCAATAAATTTGAAGATCGGAATAAATAACCCTGCACTCGAGTTACTAACTTATCTCAACGTTACAAATTAACCACATTTTTGTCTTTATATTTTATCAAGGTATTATTTTTGTTCAATGTTAGCACAAACAATAATGTACGTATATTTATACATATAAGTAGTTTTTAACTTCATAAACTATTGTGTTTGTAGTACGTTATACACTGACTTTGCTGTTTTAAATTGCTCAAAAAAGACAACGATAGCGCTAGAATTCAATAACGGATTTTCTCGTTGAAAGCTGCGGCGGAAAATTTAGAGGCGGCAATAAGATTATGTATTTTTTACCATATTTGACCGGTTGGCTTGGTTCGTAGTGGCCCTGCCTTCCAAGCCACTGGTCGTGAGTTCGATTTCCACCCGGGACAAATATTTGTGTGATGAACATAGGTGTTTGCTCTGAGTCTGGTTAAAATTATATATGTATATGTATGTTTATCAGTCATCTGGTTTCCATAGCACAAGCGAAAGCTTAGAATAGGATCAGATTGTGCGGTGTGTGAAAATTGTCCCGAAATATTTATTTATTTATTTTATTTATTTATGGTAGCAACAAAAAGTACCTACTTATTATATTATTCATAATAAATTATAGACTATTCTAAAAATGAATTGCCGATTAATTATTATATATACCCATTTCAATCCAGCTAAAATTCCCAAAAATCATTTGTACGCTTAATTGTAACCATAGCTCCATATCAAGCCCTTCATTTGAATACTACAATGTTGTATATGTATTATTATTATTGAGAATTTTAAAATTTCAAGGAAGTTCTGTAAATACCCGAGCCCTAATTGAGGTAATTTATATAGGAATGTGTCAAGACGATGCGCGCGCGCATAGTTCAGATTACACTATAGATCGGTGATTTGTGACCACGAGGGTGGTATCTCTACTGGTAGGAAAAGGGATACAAATTGTAATACGCTCCAAATAATATCATGATATTGTGATACGTGCCTAATATTATTGTAGTGTATGGCTTTTCGCTTTATCAAAATGCAGACTCTAGGAAATACTATTAATAATTGTTTAAGAACAAAAAACTTTAACTTAACAATTTCATAGCTTCGTATATTAAACTAGAGATTTTTCGCTTTTATGAACATAAAAGTCCCATACTTATTCCACAGATATTTTCAGGTAAAACAAGTTAAACAACCTAATTGTGCACAATTTTATTTGCATGTCGTATAATTGCACGATAAAAAAATCAAATAACAATGTTTCATTTAATAATATTCGATATAAATCTCAGAATATAAACATAACAATGAAAATGTTCCGTCGACATGTGTTACCAACATAGAAACGTCATGCGCCTGTGCTCATGAGAACCGAATTGTTTATATTCAACTAAACATGCATACTAGCATTGTTTTCTGACTTTGTTCCTCCTTTTAAATATAAGATATTAATTTTAATTGATCTTCATACATCATTTATAAAGCTTAGTGTGAACTCTATCACACTAAGTTGCACGCTCTTTGGTTTACATTATGATTTCGAACCAAGAACCTATTCCCATAATCATGACTTCTTGCTTTTCATGTGATTTGACCAGTAGGTAATTATTTAATCAACAAACTTTTAAGCACAAAACCAGTCTTTGAACAAGATCCTAGTTAGTAAGTCAGGACTCTACTATTCACACAAATATTTACTAACTACTTACTTTAAATATTTAATTTATTCTACGCCACGAAGATCTACAGAACTAGTCATCTAAAAACTATGTAGGCAATCGAATTGTTCCATAACAATAGAAAATATCATCAAATAAACAGACAAACGCGCTAGCCACTTCAAAGATCTTGCGGCCACTTACTGCGGACGTTTAAAATTAAATATTACATAAATAAACAAATCACAAGGAGCTCCAGTTTATTTTACTTAAATCGTTATATCGCGCCTTGCCGAGATGAGATCTGCTACAATACATTATCATTCAAAATAGACACGTTTATTTTATACCATTATCGATTTTAATTTACGTTACAATTCCGATGAAATTATCGTTCGGAAAATAAACAAAGGTTGCCATATTTTATTGGTGTTTATTTTTTACGCGTATGTTGGTACGAGAACAAAAGTATCAGAATAAGTGCGTATTTTGAAACGCTTCGGAATTGGCTTTGATTTAAATTTAGAACAATGTCTATTTGTAAATTGTTTACGGCAATTGTATTTGTTTGAACTAACCATAGATTCTGAAACGGGCTGAAAGCGTGACGCATAAGTTGCTCCATTTTTTATATTTTTACTTTATATATTTGTGAATCACGGTTACGCTGTAAAAGGAGGTCTTTGATATTGGGTTGCATCTCTTTGCATATAGGATAACGCGAAAACAGAGAACAAAAAAATGCTTACGTTAAATGTTTAGATGTCTTATAAATTTGAATATATGGTTGGTAGAGCCCTGAGCCATTACCAACCTTTGCTAAATAAGTTTTCCCTAACTAACCAATACTTGGTATTTACTCCAAATTAGGCACTTCCAAAAGCCAAAGCTATTAATCGGACCACCTACAAAATATCAATCGGCACTTCACTGTTGACATTTCTTTCAAATTCTCACGCTAAAACAAACAACTACTTATTTTGGTCCGAGGATTTGAAACAAAAACGGGGGATTAGGAGGCTCGCTAATGAAAACAAACTATCGAGAAATAATTTATAACACTCTGACCGGCTTGCATTTGTCATCTTTCATGAGTTATTAGTAGGAAAAATAATAAATAAATTTTTGTTAAATTTTTATCACACTTTCGTTAAGAAGTAACGCGTTTAGGTACTTATATGCAATAGGTAATCTTATTCTTCTCTTATATATAAAAATGAATCGCAAAATGTGTTGGTAAGCGCATAACTCGAGAACAGCTGAACCGATTTCGATAATTCTTTTTTTATTATATTCCTTGAAGTACGAGGATGGTTCTTATGTAGAGAAAACGTAAACATGTACCACGGGCGAAGCCGGGGCGGACCGCTAGTCTTATAATATAAAAATGAATCGCAAAATGTGTTGGTAAGCGCATAACTCGAGAACGGCTGAACCGATTTCGATAATTCTTTTTTTATTATATTCCTTGAAGTACGAGGATGGTTCTTATGTAGAGAAAACGTAAATATTATGTACCACGGACGAAGCCGGGGCGGACCGCTAGTTTATAATAGATTATAGTTAAAAGTATAAAAGGTACTGAAAAAAGTCGTGATATAGGTATGTGATATACCTAGGTATTTATTTTCAACATCGATAAAGATATAAAAAAGCTGATACAGTGAAATTTTGACTCTTTATTCTGGGTTCCCAAAGATAGCAATACTCTCGGTTATGTTCTTTTGTTAAAAAAAGTTCTTGTAATTTCATTTTTAAGTTGAGTTTGTTAAAAATGTCACTACTGAAATGTTTTTCATGAAACATATTATATATTTAAGGGCTTGGTCTAGTAGTGCAAACAAATGCATCCTGTCATCCTATATGTAAATAATACAAATGTACTAAGGGAAAGTTGCTCCACTTAATTTTTAAAAATTAAATCATTCGTATGCATAATTTAATATTCGTAATAAGTACCTAAAATGACAATTTGAAACAATTTTCGTGAAAATTACACCAGTTGATTCTTTTTATAAGTACACAAAATTTGCGAATACGTTCTATTGATATCTTCAACTTCATGTTTATATAACTGATCAACTTTAACAAAGAAATTTGGACGAAATATAAAAAAAAATAAGCTTTACATACAAAATGCATAACTCTCTACATTTTTTTCGACCTAAGTTTCTTAGTGAAAGTTGTTCAGTTTCACTAATAAAACGGATAAACAAATTTTGTATATAATAAAAAAAATGTAATGTTTGTGTAAAAAATTATAAAATAGAAAAATGTGCAAATGAAAACAAAAGATATTTATTTCTGACTAGCTTCAGCCCGCGACTCCGTCCGCGCGGATGTCGGTCTTCGCGTGGATGGTTTATTTCTCCATTTTGAACTGGGAAGACGTTTCTCACTAAATTAATATTAAATGATCATGATTCACTCCAGTCCAAACAGCAAATAAGCAGACTTCTACTTCTGCAACGTTTAGTTGTCCCTGAATTTGGAAAAAATAGTCATGATTCTTATCTATGACAAAAGTGTTATTTTTTTGCATTGTATTTCAAATATTAAATTTTTTATTTTTAACCGCATCTTCCGCATTCATTCGTGTCTTTTGCCGGAATTAGACATTTAACTTCTACTAGTCCCATTTTCCCTTCTTGATATGGGAGTGTATAAAGTAAATTTTTTAGATATTTCTCGTTATACTTTTAAAAAGTTATTATTGTCATTTTGCTCATTAGGTAAAGTAATTTCGATATCAGTTTTAAGTTTTTTGATACCTGCAATAATAACGTCATAATCGCCTGCACATACTTATCGATTACACCCTGTATACAATCCACCATCCACATTCATAATGTTTTCCTGTCCTCCTCTCCTTTACGCTGTTCACCGATACATTTTAAATGAGTAAATCTGCTACCACTGAAGGATGTTTCATTGTGATCAGCAAATTTTCACCACTGTTGTCGATTATTTGTTTTTCATTTTTAATCAGCAATTGGGAATCATCAGTTTTGTTTTTTGCAGATTGGTGATGTACCCTAACAATACGTCGAAAAGGGAAAGCATCAACGAATTAGCGTTTTCGTCCTCTTTTTTTATTCTGTGCGTCTCTGTTACTTGTGTTTGTTTAGTTCTCAACACCCATTGAATTTTCTATGTTATTGTGATCTTCCATTACATCTGAGTTTTGATGATGTGATGATGATCCATTCATTTTAATATTGGTAAATAGAGTTGGTGGACCAAACTAGAAATGGTGGACTAAATTTGTCAGCGCGTCTGTAAGATCAGAATATAAAACCAACATCCTGTATTTAAGTGACAAAATTAATAATCAAACAACATGCCGCTACGTTTAAAATGACTAGAAGAAAAAATTGAAACACCTCGACATATTTGGAATTTTGGAGTAAACAAATCATTTTCCCCGTATGTCCCAAGTTCAAGTTCTCAATACAAGTTTATATTATATTTCGTATTTCTCAAACGAAAAATAAACATTTTTGGTACTTCAAAAAAAAATTATATTATTATAAGAAAATTTATGAGCTTACTTTAGTTTTAACTAGCGACCCGCCCATGCTTTGCATGGGTGCAATGGCGCGGCCACGGCGGCCGGCCGGTACCGCCACAAACGCTACGTCCCGCAATTTTTAAATCTATACATATAATAAATCTGTAGAAGGGTCAATTCTGTACATTGAAAATATTGAAAAAATAAATAGCAGGGGGTGTTACTGGATCGATACCAAACCCAAATATGTGATTAAAAAAATTTTTGTCTGTCTGTCTGTCTGTCTGTCTGTCTGTATGTGAAGACATCACGTGAAAACTAACGGTTCGATTTCGATGAAACTTGGTATAATTATACCTTATTATCCTGGGCGTAAAATAGGATACTTTTTATCCTGAAAAAATACGTAGAAAAAAATTAATCTTAATTTTTCAGTTTTATCCATAGACGTTGTTCTGTAGAACCGCGAACACACGTTGCGTATTATTATAGGCCTAGCCGTATTTGGGTCCAATAGATATTTATAAGATGTCATTGTCACTCAAAATGGAGAAATAAACCACCCACGCCAAGACCGTCATCCGCGCGGACGGAGTCGCGGGCGGAAGCTAGTCTGTAATATTATCTTCGAAAATATTCACTTAAATCATACGGTGTAAAGGGCCATTAATATAGATCTACTATATTAAATGAACAATGTATTCAAGGTATTTAATTGGTTAAGGATTAATGCTGTATTGGTTAAAATCGCTTCGAAAATTAGCCATTATTTGTCGTAAAAAGTATATGACAAAAAAAGTTATTGTGGGTTATCCATGAGAGATAGACATATACCATCACGGACTTTTCTGTAGACCTTTTCAATGTGTACAATACTTAGTACATTATTTTGATAAAACTCGTAGGGTTCAGCCTGCGTTTGCAATGTAAGCGGAAAAAATGTAATTATTTACGACATCACATTAGAAACCTAAAAAATAACAGTACTTCTCCACTATTTAATGGATGTTATTATACATATAAACCTTCCTCTTGAATCACTCTACCTATTAAAAAAAAACACATCAAAATCCGTTGCGTAGTTTCAAAGATTTAAGCGTACAAAGGGACATAGGGACAGAGAAAGCGACTTTGTTTTATACTATGTAGTGAAGAAACATACATCCCTTTACTGACACCCCGTAAAATAAAGAAATTGTTGCCAATCACCTTTGTAATCTATTTGGTTTCATTAACTTTATGTTCGAAGATAAATTTTTTTCTAGTAGTTACACGCATATTTTTTTCGTTTATTTTCCATATCGAAATCAAATGTTTAAAAATATGAATATTTGCATAAAACTAAGATAAAAATAATCAATTAACAAAAATATTAAATTTAATGAAGTAGAGCAACTTTCACTTCGGTATGAAGGAAAATCGAGCGTAGAGCACACGTCAGAACGCTCCGGCCCAAGGAGCGCGACTGAAGAAATTCGCTAGGATTTTTCCTAATTATTTTAAATATTTTTTTAATATTTAAAGAATTATCAAAATTCAAAAAAAAAACTTTTTAAAGGATTAATACTCATTGTTCTTCAACCAACTCGAATAAATTAATGGAAAAAATAACTTTTAGCAGTATTTATCAATAGATTTTGTAAGGCAAAAAATGGGAAATTTAATGAATTTATAACGTTCTAATTAGGAAAATCATAAGTTTTTCGGCAATTGTATTCAGCAGTTTTTAATAACGACTATATAAGGATAATAATGCGCTGATCAGATTGTGTAAATTGTAATCGGTTGCAACGTACTGAGTGCACAAACTTAGCTCGAAATGTCTTTGGGGGAAAGAGACTTATCTTGAAGGCCTGATTAAGGTAACATAAAGTAACTTTATAAATGTGAAAAAATTCACGCGCATTGCGTATATAACACTAATTGATAAACAAGAAAAAAAAATTCAGTTTATCATTTCATTAGCCGGGAAAAAATTGTCAAATAACTTGTTGAAAACGCAATTTTGCTAGACTGCAGCCTTAAGTACTTAAATCGTTAAAAAGGGCAACCATAAAAGTCTATTTTAGTTTACGTAGTTACCTTTTTATTTCATGTCGCCTTTAACAATTCGTGTTTAACATTTCAAGAAGTAATAAAAAAGTGAAATATGTCCCCAAGCTGAAAGGTACAAAATTAGCTGATAAGATTAGGGCCACGTGGGCCGTAGGATCTGCAATTTGTTATTTTTTATACCCTTGCATAGTTTACATCTGTTGATACGATGTCGTTTGTGTAGATACGGAAATGTATAGCTGTCACTTACGTTTTTAAATAAGAATAAATGGTGTGATGATTATTATTTATTATATTCGATTTTAATGAAAATAAAATGTATCTACCCATTGAAATCACCTGAACCTCGAACTAATGTTTAGCAATACTAGATCTGTGGTAGCAATATTTTAATTTTTTTATAACTTGCACACGTGTCAAAGCTCTTGAGAATGTCAAATGCAGATACGATGCGATTCGACAAAAAGTTTACCCTTTAAATGGTCACAACTAGTTCTAATCCCATTTAACGGTATTTTGTAGATTTATGGAGCACTTGAGAGTTTTTACAATAAAATGTTAAAGTTTAAATGTTTCTCTTGAAATTGTACAATTGGACAATATTGGACGCAAATTGAAACAAACCAGGCGCATTTTTTTAAGAAAAAAATATCTTGGTGATAGTTTTTTTAATATTCCGTGTTGTTTTAAATCAGACATTATTCTCCGGAGTTTAACATTTGGTAGGTAGGATGACCGTGTTATGATCTGGAAACTGCATTTAACACGAACGTAATTAGAAATTACAAGATCTTACGACAAATATTTAAACACAATTATTGTATATTTTGCTAGAAATTTATTTAGCTTTAAAAATAAAATTTGCATAATCATCATGATCACCCACGTCGACGAATGCATATTTTTTTGCTTACATGGGCAAAAATGCCTTACGTCGGCATTAGATAGCCGGTAAATTGTGTGAATTAAATAATACAGAAATTATTAATATGTTATTACTAGCTAGGTACATAAATTAAAAAGTTACTTTATTGACGGTTAATATTGAATTCCTATAATTTACCATAATAATTTAAATTAAACGACATTGTTTAAAATATAGTATTGTATTCAGTATTATAATTAATTTGTATCAATACATATTTATTTTTACATCCATGACGAGATTAATTCTGCCCACCATACACTAAAGTGCAGTAACAGCAAAATCACGATTTCGAGTAAAAAGCATTTAAAGTTAAGAATTGATTTTAAAAAATCAACAGAATGATAAGCAAAAAAATTTGAATGCAGAAAGGTTGTAAAGGCATAGGTTCACACGTTAAAGCAATAAAAAAAAATATATCTTAATAACTGAATTTATTATGGCCATTTATTCTTTTTGGTGCCTATTACTGCATAGCCTTTTTTGTAAAAAATACCATTTTAAACTTAGTAAAATGCAGCAAAAAGCCCTATTACTGCGTTTGGATCAGTTATTTTGTCAAGAAACCCAACTAACATGCAGTAAGGTCAAAAAAATACTGCATTTTAGTTAGTTTTTTAAGAAAAAAGTGTTCAATTTACTAGTGCAGTAAGAAAAATAGCTAGTTCACAGTTGCAGTATTTAAAACATTAACTGCACTTTAGCTAGGAATAATCATATCTGTGTCATTATGCTATCCAAACTAATCTGCAGTAATGCTGTATTTTACTGCGTGTTAGTCAGTTTATAATGATAAAATAATGTTAAGTATTCACAACTAAAATGCGACAAGCTTTGATTTTACTGCATTTTAGTTGGGAGTTCGTGACAATAAATTGTATTTTCTTAATTTGCAGTAAAAATAGCTTGTATGGCGGTAAATTTTACTGCGTATTAATTTTTTTTTTAATTTTTTTCCAGAAATATAAAACTATCTAAAGAACTGTAAAATTATATTGCTTACTGCATTTTAGTTATGAAACCTTAAAATTTAATCTGCAGTATAATTTATACTGTATTTTAGTTGGGAAATCACGCCAAATTGTTAATTTTTTTCGTTTGCAGTAAGTGAAAACTGTTAAATAAAAACCATTCTTATAGTCTTAGAAATAAGTAAGTTAATTCAATAGAAAGCTTAAGAAACCCGCTTTCAGAATCACTAATAAAACGAAAAATCACAAAAGGGCTGTTACTGCTCTTTAGTCTCTGGTGGGCAGAATTATTTCATGAATAGGATGTTACATACGGCCACGGCCGCTGCGGACAGAGTACGGACCCGACACAATATCGTTCACGACAAAATATCGTCACGACGTGGGAGCGTGTTTGTTATACACATAACATGTCAAAGTAAATTAATGAGCGGGCAGGGTGGGCGGCGTTTTTTGTTGTAATTAGCCGATCGCCGGAACAGCTATTTGCTACTAATTGCTACTGTGGAATACACTGAAATTTAACGCGTACAGACACTGTCCTTGCCGGAACTGAAAATCCATATAACAACTCAACAAAATAATAACTGTATGAACGAGAAGGTGATACCTACTTATTTCACTGTAAAATACATACGATCATTGTAAACATTTTTTAATATTTGGGTAGAGACTCCTAGTTCCGATACATAACTAAGTTATCTGCTATAGGTTAGTCTGCCAATCATGGACTAGTTCTCAATACCGATTCCAGTGTTAACTGTGCGTATTTCGTACCTACAATAACATATGTTTAATCGCATAATTTATTAATGAAACCTTCACTGCATTATTTAAATTTTACAAGCTATCATTTAAAAAAAATGACTACCACTGTGCCAGCCACGTGCCAGCAATAGGTGCAGTTGCCTTAGCGTCGACCTGCAGTCAATCTGGCCGGGTATTATCAAAGACAAAAAACCTTAATGTAATTACAAGACAAAAGGTCGTCACAGATTATGTACCGTTCGACAGCGCCAAATGTCAATCGTCGATGGAAGACTCGCGCGCGCTCCCGTTGACAGATGGATGAATGAACGAACGAACGATATGCAAGCGCGCGGTTTACTCAAGCAGAGAAATATGATTGGAATTGGATGATCGATCTCTTCGTGTACTTTGTATTTGACTTTTAAATGGGCTCAAAATAACTGATTAATTTGAATGTATTTATGCTGTATGGCTGACTGTAATTGCAAATGGTGTGGTTAAGTTCTTAACACAGTTTTCTTAATGTCAGTGTTAAGTAATATGATATGTAGAAGCAAATGTTATAACTATAGGTACCTGTGTATTAAAGTCCTTTGCAGTTAAAATGAGAGATGAAACTTAACAAAGGTATTTCCTATACATATTTAAGTAGAACTTTACGACTTGTAAACATTTGCATTCGTTTGAAAAATCCTTTCAAATACTTTTAAAGATAAACAACCCTACCGAACCTCCCTCATGATTGGAGCCTATATCTAAATATAGAATTAGTGCCCTGAATAAAAACGGTTATAAACTTGTGACTCACGAGCATCTTTCACGATGAGTCACTATAAATGTAAGCCATGGCCCATGTAAGAAAACAATAGTATAGACAAACAATTATAAAGACGTTCTTTAATTAATAATTGAACAATAAAAGATTTTATAAATAAATAAAAAATAAAATAAATATTTGCAAAAAAAAGCTTTTGATGCATACGAATTATCAAAATATTTTAAAGTAATTTAGTCTGTAGTTTTGCATACCTACTCGCCTATATTTCATGATTCTTATTTCCCTCTACCACAAATTTCTTAGATAGAGTCATTTCTAACTTAGTTGCACATTTGCAATGCAACCTATATAATGTACTTAATCATATATTCAATAGTTTAAGGACGCCGTAATTTTACGAATGATATAAAATTTAAAATATTAGGTAGGTATACCTATTCTCTATCATCTCTGAGGACTGAGACGCGAATGATTGATTGATTTTTAAAAAATCGTTTTGCTACGAAAACAAGCCTAGATACATTTATGTTTTTTTTTATAGCCTATATTATATTCGGATGATTCCGGTTTGTAATTTGAAAAAAAAAGCTTCATTATTATTAACAAATCAATTATGTGTTTAAAATAATATTTATAACAATCAAATTAATTTTGTTTTATTTATTAGGTAAGTACATAAATCTAAACTCACTTCAGGTTTATAATTATTCGTTGATGCCGTATTTTAAACGTTATTTCTTTTTTATTTTTTTTTGTTTATTTTAAAGTTATTTCTAGTAGGTTGGCTAACCTAACTCATAGCTATACCTACTTCCTATTTAAAATAGGGGGAAATTTCTTATAATTTTTTTTTAATTGCACTCTTATTGCAATAACAATGTACATTAAATTATTTATAAACGGGTACTTTCTATACATTTATTTGGACATTGAAAAATATCTTTGACGAAGCTTTTGTAAACGAATGAGTACAAAGTACGAATAAAAAATACTTTAAATTTATCAACGCACTCAAATATAATATTATATGAAAAAAATTGAAGATTCGTTCCGTTAGCCAATTTTTGTCAAAACTTGTGAAAAAAATACCTATAAGTCAGTTTTAAAGCGATGCGATGTCTATTTTATTTATAGTTGAATACATTTGAGATAAAATTATTTTCATAATAAATAGTTCATATCTAATAACGTGTCACTTGTACAATGCATAAAAAAAGAATGTTTGTATACAGAGAGTTTTAAATACTTATATTTGGATTTTACCGGCATAAATAATTATCTTAAAGGGATTGTAAAATTAGCATTAAAGAACCTACTTAGACAGTAAAATTGATAATTAGACTTTCGCACAGAAAATAGAGGGATAATAATTTATTTTTAAACTCTCCAATCTTGGTCAGCTTAAGAACTGAATTACTTGTAACTCTTATGTTTTATAAGTATAAAATAATTTTGACTAGTAGATACTTATGATTAAAATTCAAATAATGATCCTTGCACACGATAGGGTATTAATTTATTATTTTCTGAGTACCTATTAAAAAAATTGACAGACATGAACAACTTTAGGACTGAAAAACTACTCAACTCCAAGTAGGTAGTTTTGTTCAGCTTAAAGAATCCGAACAATTTTTAAGATTAAATTTAGATTAGACTGAAAACGATAGGATATTCAACTTTCCGCGGCATGCAAAATACTCTCAACAACTTGACTGAAAAACTACCTAAGTATCATCGTTCCCAATAAAAACGTCTACATCTACAATCTAAGTAAAGCCAAATAAATTCTGACCGTCCAGCTGGCGAGGTTGATGCCACTCGTCTCTCCACTCCTGGCCCTCCATCACATCACTTGGCCGATTATTTTTTCAACGGGACACTATAAATCAGTTTTGTGTTCTCGGGAGCGCGCGCATACCGTGGCGCGAGGCGACCGCTTCTGTCGTCGGCCGGTGTAGCGCGCGCCGCCTTGCGCCCGCCCAACGCCCAACGATACGTCTTGTTATGTATTGAGTGAGATTTATCGGTTAGGCTTTTGGTATTCGTTTGTTTTATATGGGATAGTTTTGATATGGGTTATGTTGCGTGTTTATTTTGTTATTTATAGTGTACAAATTAAATAATAGGTTCCAGGAGAGTCCAGTTTTAACAAAATTACCTATCTATTTATGTGTCATAGAAACAATTATACCTATTGTATATATGTATTGTATAGCCAAATAAATAAATAAATAACCGTATTTTGATTAATTATATCCTCTGATATATTAGGATATAATTATTTTAAAAGTTAAAATTTTCAATAATAAGGATAACAAAGGGATAATAAAAAAAATGTGTGCGTGTACTAGTGTACACAAGTAAGAAGTGAAACTTCTTTATGACCTTATTTTTCAAAAAAATAATTTATATAGGTATGCAACTTTACAGAAATAGGTCAATCACGCGTGGTAGGGATAAAAACAAGATGGCTTGTAACGGAAAAATGTTACACAAAATTTTATTCCAACACCGATAAAGAAGTTTCACTTCAAAAAGAAGCTCTATAAATATTTTATCTACTTATACCTAGCGAGGGTAGTTAGAAATAATAGTACCTATGTTAAAATTCTTATCTATACGCAAACTTATAATATGATTTAGGAATTAGGGCCGATTTTTCAATCCCTGGTTAAAACTTATCCGTCCAAAGTATTACACGATAATATTAAAATGTCAGCTGTAAACTGTCAATTGCGGGCAATAAGAATACATTTTGAAATGGTAGTTTTATACGTTATTCGACGAATAAGTTTTAACTATGGTTTAAACCAAAGTTTAAAAAATTAGCCCTTAGTGAATTATTAATACCGTTATTACCTACTAAAAAATAGATCTATCTAATTAATCTGACAAATAAAATGTTCACCGTGTATAAGTTTACAAAAGTGTAGTCTGCTGTAGTCTGTCTATGTGTATTACTATGGTGTTTTAAAAAATACTATAAATATAGAGTAGTGTGCTCTTGGTACCTATTCGTAAATTTCTGCCAAGTAGGTACCAAGTAATAGGATATAAGAAAAATTATTTCGTAAGATAGGTTTAGGTGCATATGATAAACCTATAAATATTGAGAGTGTATTAAGTCAGAGACCTTCTAGAAAGAACATGCAATAGGTAAGCTCTACGTTATAGAACGTGTTATGGCTTTGGCTCTTGACCTATATAGCTCAATAGATCATAGAGGCTACATTTTAATCAAAAATAGCATCCAAACATAATAAACAACAGCTTGTATTAATACTATTAATACAATATAATAGGCTTGGTCGTAGGAATTCGACCTTATCTGCATGCTAATGATTCTCATCTGTGTTCCAATACATATAAGTAGGTACATACATTACATATTACAATTTAACACACATTAATACATACCTATTGGACAAAGACATCTTGATAACACTAAAACATTTGCTAATTGTACCTGTACCATAATAACATCGCAAAAAGAGCCATCGGGTGAATAAAAATGGTCAGATGGTAAAAATATACGTTCGTCAAGTCGACCTACTGCGTATTAATTTAATCTCTAAGATTCCATAACATCCTTAACTATTTTCCTTCACGTACAGGGGCGTAACTACCTCTATATCAGCCGTATCAATTATACGGGGCTCCTACCATAAGGGGGCCCCTTAACTTGCGTTCATCATAAAATTAAAAAGTCGCTTACATACACGTTAACATACAAGCTAATAAAATCGTGTTAAAAACGAAAACTATAACGACTTAACTTATACGGGGCCCCAATAAGGTAGCGAAACTAACGTCTTAAGTCTTAACTTATACGGGGCCCCAATAAGGTTGGCTACAGCACTGTACACACAGCAGGCCCCGTAAATAAAATCGTATCAACAATTCACCTGTTCTGTCCGTCAGCACTCAGTAACAACGAAGTGTAGGTATATTTTATGGTCAATCGTAAACAAATCTGGTTGAAACTGGTCATAGTTTTCCGAAGACCTTCTGTAACAAACAAACATCAGATGATGTACCTACTTGTGTGTTAATAATGGAATTTGGATCCTTGGGCAGAGCAGAGAGGAAGGATAATGTACTTACCTACCTGCAAAATATTGTTTTCAGAGTAACCTCACTTTATAGGCTAATAAAATGTGGTGATAACTATTAAGGAAATAATCTATATAAGTTAATTAATAGATGTAACATTTAACTTATAAAATGTACCTACAACATTTATGAGGCGTCCATTAATTTAAATTTATTAACAAAAACCTAAATAAGGTACCTAGGTATTGAGTTCTAGGGTGATTGGTAGGTATTGAAAATATATTCAAACAATTGAAATACAATATTAATTAACAAAACAGCACATGTTCTTAAACATATTTATCTTCAAATATTATACCTTCGTCCCACATTGGGACACGATGTCTAATTCGTGTAAAATAGAAAACATTCTTTACTCACTCACCTAGCCAATTTATTTTTATTATTAGTCTTTATCGCCGATACTAAATAATAAAACAGGTAAATTTATTGTAATATTAAATGTTATAAATTACATACACGCAGGTTTAAGTGTTATAAATTTGTTACCAATGAAAACAAACATTAATATCTATAACTAGCGGTCCGCCCCGGCTTCGCCCGTGGTACATGTTTACGTTTTCTCTACATAAGAACCATCCTCGTACTTCAAGGAATATAATAAAAAAAGAATTATCGAAATCGGTTCAGCCGTTCTCGAGTTATGCGCTTACCAACACATTTTGCGATTCATTTTTATATATAAGATTTATAAAATATCTTTAAATTAAAGGCAATTCACTACAAATTTGAAATTTGACAAAGTAGGCGTGATCGTGCTATCTCATTCACACCCATTGCAAATTTAGATGTGGGAGCGAGTTAAAAATAGATTGGGCGGTGCTACTTCAGAACCGCCCATGCGTCTGGGATGCTGCAACGAAATAAAAACAAGGTTTATTGGTATGTAGGAAGTTTAGTTAGAAACGTTTTAAAATAATTACAAGGCTTCTAAATGTAGATAGATTCAAATTTTGAGTCGTCTTTTTAGTTTTTATTTAATTGAAGATCGTTAATTTTTATCACTGTCATCGATATAAAATACCTACCTACTGGCCGACATTTCCAATCGGCAATTAATTAGAAATTAAAAACAATAGATACAATTCAACAAAAGAAATATTAATATTATCTAGGAAAAATCTTCATTCTCCCGTTTTTGAATCCAATAATATTGTTTTCATATTCATTTCGTTTCTACTTTTCATAGAACCGGATCTACCTACAATGTAGGTATTTTAAGGAATTGGTCAAAGGGTGAATTTTGTAATTATAAAAAATGTTTCTGATTACTTCATGTAAAACCTTAAACTTAAATACTTAATAATTGAACCCGAGATAGGTGTCGATAAATTAATACCTAGATAACGTGATGTAATTACCTACCTACGTATAGAAAGTTGATAATTATAATACATAATATCTACCTATAGGTAGGTACGGTTAACGGTAGGTCAAAATTTTAATCACCTGAAGAACTCTCCAATCTCCATACATTAAACTTGCGCTATAAGACTAAACTATGAAAAAAGGCCGATAAATATTTTTATAAAAGTTTATTGCTCCTACTGCATTTCCGAACGGAGAAAACTCTTGGCGCGCTTTATTTACGTTTATAGTGGAAGCGACGACAGCGCTAACGACGCCATCTTCCTGCCGCGCATTTGTCTGTCAACACGCACTCGGGACCGCCGGATGCACTATAGAAAAACGTTCGGATACTCGCCACACTACTTGCATCTATTTGGACTTAGAAACAAAAGTTTTTAATAGCTTTCCAGGAGAAATAAATTGACTCATTTCTAGGAACATATCTATACAGAGATATAAAGTATCTACTAAAGCAAAATAAGAGATTCAAAACTAAAAGTAACAAACTTTAGGGCTGAAGGTGTGGACGGTGGACGACAACTCACGACAACTACCTAGTCTCAAGTCTGTATTAAATGTCTGTACTAAATCATACAGAGTCATAACATAAATCAAAATAACACGTCAATAGGTACATACCTTTAATATAAGGTACATACCTACTTATTTATTTCGTGTATGTCCTACTTATTTCGCACATTTATGAAGGTAGGCACTTAGAAAATATTGTGGGTAGTTAGGTAAGTACCTATAGTTTATATAAATTTTAAATGTATTGAGCTTTTATATTTTTCTTAATAGGTACTGCAGTACTGCTCTCCATGAGTTCAAGTACATAATATTATAAGGTATTTGCAAATTATATTATTATCATCATCTTGATGAAATAAGTATTTAATAAACTCTCATATTGTATTGTAAATATTAAAAGTGTGGATACTAGAACTTTCCACTATAAACACGTAACAGTAGCGTTTTGTTTGATTGGAAGTCGTAAACTTTACGACTCTAACTTTTTATATCACAGTAAGAAGAAGCTGCCTTTGTAGGGTCGCACTGTGTACATACAGTAGGTATATCTTTAAAATGTCTTTAGAATATACATAATTCATAATGAACATCTTATTATAAAGGCGAAAGTTTGTATGGATGTATGGATGTATGGATGTATGGATGTTTGTTACTCTTTCACGTAAAAACTACAGAACCGATTACAATGAAATTTAGCACACATATAGAGGGTAACTTGGATTAACACATAGGATAGGTTTTATCCCGGAAATCCCACGGGAACGGGAACTATGCGGGTTTTCCTTTGAAAACGCAGGCGAAGCCGCGGGCGGAAATCTAGTTTTCATATTATATGTATTTTGTATAGCTCTCTGTCCACTTACCGCAATAAGTGTTGACATTCAATTTCTATGTAAAATGTTCTAAAAATGAAACGTTGCATAAATATAATGCAGTGTTTCTTTTCATACATTTAATAGGTACTTTTTGGTCTTTGGATCATGACTTAAAATAACGTAGGTTCATATAACTAAGCTACTTCTATAGGGGCAATTGCGCCGTGGAATGAAGCCTTCATTTTGTTTACATAAATATAGAGAAATCATATTAATAAGTTGGTAAGTAGGTGCACAGTATTACCATTATTTCCTACAGTAGTGCGACGAATGTACTTGTGCAGAGAAACGGAGGGGAACTGGCGGGGGTCGGGCGACGCGGGCCGCGTAAAGCAAACACGCTTAGTTTGCTTTACCTAGCGCGAAAGGATGACGCAGTCGTATTTTTTGTGTAATAATTTTATTATACATAGGTACTTACATATTCTATTATGGCGCGCACAAACTGTTCGGTTTACGGATGTAAATTTGAAATCATTGAAATCCCAGAAGGAAACAATATTTCAGAAAGATTGTATTAATTGTATCTGTTGAATTTAAATCAAAGCTATGTATAATGTATATATGTTGTCCTCATTATTTTCTAATCAGATTGTACATCCCAATGCGAATGCATTACTTAGTTAAATGTTATAATATACAATTAAGAACATCCAAAAATAAAGTGTCCACGTAAATAATATTTAGCAGTGCAATATCTGTAATTATATATTTATGAACAAATAATTACATCAGATTTAATAATCGCAATTATTTTGAATGTACATATGAATAAAGATTTCATCATAATATTAATAATCACAATTGTTTTATTTCCCATTTGTTGCAACCCTAGCGTATTTTCGTGTGGCAGCGTCATTACCTACGCTGGCGGCGGCATCGCGCGACATCAAAGGCGATTCCTTAGGGTACGTTCAGATGACAAGCGTTCAACGCGCGTTGAACGCGCGCTAATCTTTTGTTTAGTGTGCACATGATACGCGCTTGCCAGGCGTTGAACGCGCATTGCCGCGACCGCCATGGTTCAGTCAGTAGAGTCACATAATAATTTCTTCTTTTCTTCACTATCATCTCCTTCACAGAATATGAGGACAAGTTCTTCCCAAGCCCGTCTCTTTAAATTCCTATCTGAATAATCGCTACTTGTCATGTCCCATATCGCAGGACGTTTCTCTATTTCGTTTATAAATAATTCCATAATAAAAGCTTTGGTTTCCATTTCGGACGATTTCTTGATGACCCGATGAACCCTAAAATTCGTCCAACCGCGTCGAAAGCGCGCGCTCAACTGAACGGCAATATGGAAAACCAATGATCTCAAAACGCGCGTTGACGCGCGCTGACAACAGTCGAGCGCTAGTGCAGCGTTCGACGCGCGTATCAATAAAACGCGCGTTAGCATGTATACGGCCCTGAATAGTCGTTATGTAGTTGTAAACGCGCGTTATCAAAACGCGCGTTGAACGCTTGTCATCTGAACGTACCCTAACTGTAGGAAATAATGGTAATACTGTGGTAGGTGTGTACGTACTTGAAAATTTTTCATTTCCTGAACTTCCGGGTCATCCATATGCTACTTCACTATTTTACCTTCTTTAAAAATAATGAAATTTTACTCTTGCTCTTGCTCTTGCTCTTGCTCTAGATAAATTAGATAAATTCACTGACTCTAGTTTTACATTTGTAGTTTCATAGTTTCTTGTCCAGAATAGATGATGCGCGCCAACCTCAGCATACTAGTATACCTACGTACCTATATAGTGATGTAATTATTAGAATAAACGTAAAGTTAAAAAAAATATTTACAAAAGTTAATTTTCAGCAAGCAGTAGGTAACCTACATACCTACAATACTATTTTATTTAAAAAACAGAGCATTTTAATGAACCTACATTTCCATTTTTAAAAACGTCTCTTTTTTTCTGAGAAACCGTAAATAATACAATATATATAATAACCCATTGACCACCGAGCGGCCCGATCGGGCCGAGACACAATAGATTTTTACCCGACTGCCAAAGAAGGAGGGTAATGTTTTTCGAGTGTATGTAAGTATGTATGTATGTCTTTTCCTTTGTGACCACCTGTAGCCTAAACGGCTTGATGGATTTTGATGTATGAGGTATCGTTAGATTTGTCTTGATTACGGGAGTGTCATAGGATACATTTTATCCTAAAAGTCCCACGGGATAAAGACATAATAATATTTTTTCTAAATTTCCCTTTAAAAAAATATGTATGCGGTATCATTAGATTCATTTCAATCACTCTTTTTTTAGTGTGCAGTCGGGTATTTTGTTTTTTTAATAATTTACTTGTCTATTGTGTCTGTGATCCGAGGACTGACGGAATAATCTACCTACAAAGCATTATGCATTCTAACTACGGGTACCTACCTAAGTACGTTCACGACGCAAGAACAAGGCGGATCTCTTGGTCAAGGTATCTCAATTATTTTTATCATTGCAAAAATACAATGTCATAAAACTATCGTCGGGATTCAGGTGAACGGCCGCGCATGCGTTACCAACATGTCTCCCATATTTCCATCATCGGCGCGTCTGATGCGCGCCAAAATAAAATTATTGGTTTGACATACGATCGCTTTACGATCCGCGGCCTCCGATGACGCATTTGAGTGGTCTACCGTATTTCTGGAATTAACTATTTTATTGGCCACTTGTGTAACGAATACACTAATAAAATATAATTTCTTTTATCTAAGTCTGTGCCTTACAAAACTGTTATAGCAATATTTAAACATCAAAGGATCTTGTGGTTTATGGGGATCAGACAAAAAATAAAAATAAATATTGAACAAATTGCGTCATTTTCATTGTGTCTCTGAGGTAGTTTAGTACCTATCTGGTGTTTGCCATTATTAAAGTTATAAATATAAAATATCTTTAATCTTTATCATATATTAGCCTCAGGTATTGGTAGATAAATAGTTTTACCTTTAACTTCATTATGAAACGTCCCAAGTAGATTACAATACACATATTGAAATTATATAAATATAGAAAATACTGTGTCTGTAACAGCCATGGGTTCAATAACTAGATCCAAAATTATTCATCATATTTTGTCAAAGTTAAAAAAAGAATAATTAAAATTAAAAACAATCGAGATAAATAATGATGCCCTCTACAGGGACCTTTATTATCGTTTAATTTAAAATTATATTGTTTTAAAAATATACTAGATGGCGTTACAAGCCTGAGATATGTGAGATAATTATGGACCAGTGCAAACTTAGCACCCCATCTATGGAATTTTGGGTCGAAAATGACCTTGATCGTTAGGTCCCCGTTAGGTCCTTTAAGGTCCACCAATTTTTTCGTTAGGTCCCCTTTAGTTTTTTTTTAAATAATTTTTTAAATTTTAGGTATAAAAAAATTACACTTTAGCACCCCATCCATAGAATTTTGGGTCAAAAATGACCTTAATCTATAGGTCTTCGTTAGGTCCTATAAGGTCCCACAATTTTTTCGTTAGGTCCCCTTTAGTTTTTTTTTAAATATTTTTTTTTTAATTTTGGGTATAAAAAAATTACACTTTAGCACCTCATCCATATCAAAATTGGCGAATTTTATCAAAATCGTATTCTTTACCGTTAGGTCCGTATAGGTCCATCATTGAAATTGTTAAATTATTTATTTTATTAAAATCTATATATTTATAAGAAAGTCGTGTTAGTTACTCCACTTATAACTCAAGAACGGCTGAACCGATTTAGCTGAAAATTGGCAGGGAGGTAGTTTAGAGCCAGGAGAAGGATATAGGATACTAAATATGTACCACGGGCGAAGCCGGGGCACTAGTTATAAAATAATTGAAACCTGCGCATGCGCCTTAGAGCATTAAGACATGCGCACATCATACATAAACAGCGCGAAATTTAAATTGGTATCGTTTCATTTATTAAATCAATAAATAAATCTATACTAGTCACGTCTGGTTCGAAAGATGAGACTGGCTTTTTATTTCGAAAATTTATTTGGCAACACTTAACAGTTAACTGTCATTAAAACCTGAGTTGTTGATGTGTCAAAGCTTGTCAAAGTGATTTTATTTTCTGCGATTTTAGCTTAGGATTTTAGTGATTTCTAATAATTGAAAACTGAGTTGAAAACATGACGAAAACTTTAAACTATGATTAATAAATTTAAAAAGAAACAATTTGAAAGAGATGTAGTTTTCAAGGAAAAACACACAGTGTGACTTGATATTTTGATACTTTTCATCTTGATTGCATTGCACATTATATGATTTGTTTAATATTATTATTATTATTTTGCATGGATGATACCAGTAATCCAGTTATAAACTATTAAAGCAACAATATAAAATTGAACGATCTGTCCGTTCAAAATGTTTAAAGACACAAAATCAGTATCTCAACGAGATTTCTTCTATGACCGAACCATGTTATTCATGTTGAAGAGCAGTACAAAAAAAACAAGATGGAATAACTGCAGAAATGGAAGAGTTAATGATGTCAGAGATAATGATAGTGATTCTTATTCTTTATTCGCGGCTGAACGCGGCTTTTAGATTTAATATGATTATATTGATTAAACAAAATTTAATTGTATTTTATTATGTTTTTTATTACTTTCACTAGCTGCTCTTTTTTTTATCTGTATCAGATAACTGTACCAGATTACATATATATAATATTATATAGATGAAGAGTTTGTAGAGGTTGTTAATCTCTCAAAAAAACAAAGCTCGTAATAATAAATTAAAGTATCAAAACTTTATTTCCAACTATAACCTAAGTTACCATTAGGTTACCTTAATATGATGATTTTTTGAATTTGCCGCCTTTTCCAGTCTTATCTTTCGTTAGCCGGACTATCACCACAGTATCACCATATTTCCTACAGTATGGCGACGAATGTACTTGTGCAGAGAAACGGAGGGGAACTGGCGGGGGGTCGGGCGACGCGGGCCGCTTAATGCAATCACGCTGAGTTTGCATTAACTATCGCGAAAGGACGACGCAGTCGTATTTTTTGTGTAATAATTTTATTATACATAGGTACTTACATATTCTATTATGGCGCGCAAAAACTGTTCCGTTTACGGATGTAAATCTACATTGAAATCCCAGAAGGAAACAATATTTCAGAAAGATTGTATTAATAATTGTATCTGTTGAATTAAAATCAAAGCTATGTATATGTTGTCCTCATTATTTTCTAATCAGATTGTACATCCCAATGCGAATGCATTACTTCTTAAATGGTATAATATACAATTAAGAACATCCAAAAATAAAGTGTCCACGTAAATAATATTTAGCAGTGCAATATCTGTAATTATATATTTATGAACAAATGATTACATCAGATTTAATAATCGCAATTATTTTGAATGTACATATGAATAAATGATTTCATCATAATATTAATAATCACAATTGTTTTATTTCCCATTTGTTGCAACCCTAGCGTATTTTCGTGTGGCAGCGTAAATACCTACACTGGCGGCGGCATCGCGCGACATCAAAGGCGTTTCCTTACTGTAGGAAATAATATTGTAATACTGTGCTATCACTATCATTATTATATTATACATAGTATAAAACAAAGTCGCTTTCTCTGTCCCTATGTCCCTTTGTACGCTTAAATCTTTGAAACTACGCAACGGATTTTGATGCAGTTTCTTTTAATAGATAGAGTGATTCAAGAGGAAGGTTTATATGTATAATAACATCCATTAAATAGTGGAGAAGTACTGCTATTTTTGAGGTTTCTAATGTGATGTCGTAAAAAATTACCAGCCTTACTTATAAAAACTGACTGATCTGTTGCATAAACACCTCTCAGTTAAATAACTCTCAACTCCTTAAACAATGATTAAAATAATCTTAGGTACTTATAAACCTATCTCAGCAGTCTCTCAACTAAGTTACGTCAATATATGTATTTTTTTCTAGTAACATTATCGAAATAAAACCCGCTATTCACGTAAAACTTGACTAAAAATGTACTTTTTGACAAATATGAATGGTAGACTTTATTTTGTATGACGTTTAACTGACAGGATATTGATAACTTTCAAATTTCAAACATTTGTACAGATTTGAGATTTTTGATAAATTCAAATTCAGTTTTAATTTAAAATGAGTTCAATGATCAATAAACGTTCTCGTTCGACGAATTGGAGTGAGGAGGATAAGGTACGTAATGTACACAAGAAATCTAATAGAATGTACTTATTTCCTTACATGTTTTAATGCTTATTAATAAATATATATTGCTCTTTAGAAAGTGCTTCGAAAATAATTAGTGCTCGAGCGAGCACATATTATATTAGAGAATAAGGATACGTCGACTAATACAAATACAGCAAAAAAACTTGCATGGGAAGATGTTTTGTCTTGGTTATTTTAGTTTTACTTATTCTAACAGTTTCTTGTATTTAATAAATTGTTACAGTGTAATAACATTATTATTGTATTTATATTTCAGTTATAATATCATTTCACTCCATAAAAGGGACTTAAGCCAAATACAAAATCAGTGGAGGAATTTGAAGAAAGCTAAGGCTTCGGAACACAAATTTAGAACGGCAAGAAACATGACAGGCGGGGGACCTCCGCCACCAAGTCCTCCGCCTGAAGATCAAGAGCTTATAGCAGCTCTTCCTAATGAGTTTGTGGTTGATAACAATCCTTTCGATAGCGATGCAACACATGGCCAACAGGTTTATATTTTTTACATTTTCTACTGCTATTATTCCTTAATTTGGAATATCCATTAAGGGATAATAGCGCTATGCATATATAGTTTTTTATTGTGAGATTGAGTAATTATATTTTATATATTTATAGGAAGTTACTAAGGAGTCTGCTGATGATACATTGAAATTGAATGAAAATGATGAAAGCACTGCACATGCATAGGTAATCATATTATATAATAATTTGTATAATATTTTTATCAGTTATGTTATACAAAAATATCAGTATTATAAATAAAATTTATATTATTTTAAAATAATTATTATTTTTTTATTTTTAGCCTGAATTGCCAAATTTCTCCACTGAATTGCCACGTATAAATCCTACACATCATATTTTCAAAGCTAAACCAAAAAAAAACGTAAGTATGTAATGTTGAAAATAGAATTTCATGAAATTTCCTGTGCTTATTGTTCAGCTGTGATTTATGTGAAATAATGTTTAATGTTTATGTTATTTTTACAGTGGGAAATCAAATTCCAATTACGAGCATCAATTATTCCTCCTTGCAAAAAAAAGCAGGGAGGAATTAATGAAGCAACAACAAGAGTTGCATCTATTAAGAATAGAGCAAGAGAGGGAGCTTCACCTATTAAGAATAGAACAAGAGAGGGAGCTTCACGAGAAGAAGCTCCAAATACTTGCATTAGAGGAGGAATATTTAAAAAAAATAAATTTTGAAAAATAATAAAATATGGTTTTTATTGATTAAAATAAGTTTCAATATAAATGGCCCTGTTTATATTTTCGTCTTCATCTTCTATATTATCAGGGATAGTTGGATCGATTAATAATTGATTTTCAAGGCCTGAAGGATCTAGAAAAATACAAAATAAAGAATTAAAATATGCTTATTTTTTATGTATTGGCATTATTAAATATACTTTGTTTACATATTAGTTTGCACAAATACCTTGATTTAAAATAGACTCATTAAAGAGTATTGCTAAATTGTGCAAAACTGCACAAGCAACAATAGTGGTCTTGATCACTTGCAGAGACCCTCGCATTGTTTCGTTGAGTATGCGGAATCTTTGCTTCCACACCCCAAAGCAACGCTCTACAGTATTCCTTGTTCGTATGTGACTCAGGTTGTACCTTTCTTCTGCCTGTGTCCTTGGTCTTAATATTGGTGTTAGAAGATGCGAAGTACAAGGATACCCGCTATCTCCAATCAGCTTCCCATGAAATTCATTCTCCTCAAACCTCCGCTTTATTGAGCTTTCTCTATATATGCGGGAATCATGTGTACTTCCTCTCCAGTGACACACAATATCGCAGATTTTAAGGTCAGAGTCACATACTACCTGTAATTATTGTCATCAATATTATTATAAATTAGAAACACATAATAGCACACATAACAATGAAAATTTATTACTTTAAATACACTATGATCAAACTAAAATGTTATTGTACAATGTTCATACTTGAGTGTTAATGGAGTAATGTCCCTTCCTATTAACATAGTACTGTCCAGCCTCTCCACTCACTTTGCGTATCTTAATATGAGTGCAATCTATTGCACCAATGATACGCTTCATCCCGCATATTATGGCCTCAAATTTCCTAATTGCTTTGGCTTCCTCGGTTGAGTTCGACGGCATATTAATATAACGCGAACTTTTAGAAGCTAACGCAATAGCAACATTTCGGGACAAACGGGAAAGTGTCTGTTGACTCATTCTGTGAATGTCAGCACAATCTTCTTGGATCTGTAATGTAATAGATCGTTATACAGGCTTTTCTATTGTATATATCCAAAACTAGAGCACAAGTCACATCTACCTCATGCCGGCCCCAATATCGAATAACTGCCATCACTTGCAGTTCCACTGGAATACCGCCCCCTCGAGTGTCCACGCGAAGGTCATCCCGAATCAAATTAATGATTTGTTGCATGTAGTCCGTTTTCTTATGGGCATGCTTGTATGGAAAGGTATACATTTTTGAGTAAAGCAATGAAATTTGGTTCGAATGTTGTACTCGTCCACCTAAGCCCAAATCGCCTGGTAGCCAGTGTCTACTCCCCGGCAGAAGGGAGGGAGGGGGGGTTATAGAACAGAGCGCCCGGCGCTCGGAAAAAAAATTCTGGCGGATTCATTTGGCCCTTTGAGTCGAGTTTGGTGTCTTTATCAGGTAACTAGATGATGCCCGATTCATTTTCCATACCAGTTTTTTAAGGTTCCGTAGCAAAATATGTCACAATCTTTAAAATAATAAACTTTTGGCAATGGCAAAATCCAAACAAACCAGTATATTTTTATATTTTTGTATCAAACTTGGTTTATAAAAAATACTGTCTGAAAGGCCATTTCATGCAGATTATAAAAACATTAACATGTTACATATATCTTACCATTTTCAGTGTGAAATAAATTATAGAAAGTACAGGAACGTTCGTCAGCGCAGCGTAGGGGACGGCTAATAGACCCGAAAAATAAGCAATAACATAAAACAAAAACCAGTCAAGTGCGAGTCTGACTCGCCCATCGAGTGTTTCGTACTTATTTGTCCTATACCATGTTATCTTGTCTGGTAGGACCTGGTTAACTGATACACACACACTTTCGTCTTTATAATATTAGTGTGATTTTTAATCATCTTTAAATTATAAATGAAGTCAGGTAACATTATTAAAAATAAAGATATATAATAATAGAACGTTTTTGGATTAATGATAATTACAACCACCTCCATAATTACATAATTCGGTACATTTGAGCTGGCGTATAAAACACTTCAATCTGGAATTGCAAGATTTCACGCACCGACATCTTATCAATTCAAAGCTTCTCTTTTCTTTTTATTTCAGATGGGCAAGGCATATTTTGATTTTTTTTAGGTCCCTAAATATATTATACAGCCTGTAAAACTGCCCTTAAGGTGTGTTGTTTAAGGGCAGCTTCTGTGGGAGGCAAATTTTCGATTTGCCTGTCCGTTTTTGTTAAAAATTTGTTTGCGACCCTCATTTACTGTCACAGCGGGGTACAATGTGAAAAACAAACATGCACTTCTAATAATTATAAAAAAATATAAGTTCTGGATAAGAGTATCCTTAAAATATCGTGACCGCCCTTACCTATCATGCATTGTAATCACAAACTTTTCAATTTCACTGTCTGCATATTTGCCACTGTAAAGTGCTTCAAATCCTCGTGTGACATTCGGATATGCCTTCCATACCTCAAATGCAGGTGTACCTATAGTTCTTTTAGACCTTCTAGCTTTGGAACACACGATATAGTAGTAGTAGCCAAAATAATGTTAAGAACAGTCGACAGATATGGCTAGTACAGAATATCATGTATTCCAATCTAGAAGGTCTAGAAGAACTATAGGTACACCTGCATTTGAGGTATGGAAGGCATATCCGAATGTCACACGAGGATTTGTAGCACTTTATAGTGGCAAATATGGACACAGTGAAATTGAAAAGTTTGTGATTACAATGCATGATAGGTAAGGACGGTCACGATATTTTAAGGATACTCTTATCCAGAACTTATATTTTTTTATAATTATTAGAAGTGCATGTTTGTTTTTCACATTGTACCCCGCTGTGACAGTAAATGAGGGTCGCAAACAAATTTTTAACAAAAACGGACAGGCAAATCGAAAATTTGCCTCCCACAGAAGCTGCCCTTAAACAACACACCTTAAGGGCAGTTTTACAGGCTGTATAATATATTTAGGGACCTAAAAAAAATCAAAATATGCCTTGCCCATCTGAAATAAAAAGAAAAGAGAAGCTTTGAATTGATAAGATGTCGGTGCGTGAAATCTTGCAATTCCAGATTGAAGTGTTTTATACACCAGCTCAAATGTACCGAATTATGTAATTATGGAGGTAGTTGTAATTATCATTAATCCAAAAACGTTCTATTATTATATATCTTTATTTTTAACAATGTTACCTGACTTCATTTATAATTTAAAGATGATTAAAAATCACACTAATATTATAAAGACGAAAGTGTGTGTGTATCAGTTAACCAGGTCCTACCAGACAAGATAACATGGTATAGGACAAATAAGTACGAAACACTCGATGGGCGAGTCAGACTCGCACTTGACTGGTTTTTGTTTTATGTTATTGCTTATTTTTCGGGTCTATTAGCCGTCCCCTACGCTGCGCTGACGAACGTTCCTGTACTTTCTATAATTTATTTCACACTGAAAATGGTAAGATATATGTAACATGTTAATGTTTTTATAATCTGCATGAAATGGCCTTTCAGACAGTATTTTTTATAAACCAAGTTTGATACAAAAATATAAAAATATACTGGTTTGTTTGGATTTTGCCATTGCCAAAAGTTTATTATTTTAAAGATTGTGACATATTTTGCTACGGAACCTTAAAAAACTGGTATGGAAAATGAATCGGGCATCATCTAGTTACCTGATAAAGACACCAAACTCGACTCAAAGGGCCAAATGAATCCGCCAGAATTTTTTTTCCGAGCGCCGGGCGCTCTGTTCTATAACCCCCCCTCCCTCCCTTCTGCCGGGGAGTAGACACTGGCTACCAGGCGATTTGGGCTTAGGTGGACGAGTACAACATTCGAACCAAATTTCATTGCTTTACTCAAAAATGTATACCTTTCCATACAAGCATGCCCATAAGAAAACGGACTACATGTTATTCTTTCCGAATCTATACCTCGACCGTAGTGTGGCCCTGTGGCCGCTACAAAAAATATATTGACACCATAGATTGACACTAATACCAGGTTATTTTAATTCTAGGTTGAAAAGTAGGTTTTTAATAAATAAGCACTCTCAGAACAATAGATTTATTTAATAAATGAAACGATACCATTTTAAATTTCGCGCTGTTAATGTATGATGTGCGCATGCCTTAATGCTCTAAGGCGCATGCGCAGGTTTTTATTATTTTATAATTTTAATAAAATAAATAATTCAACAATTTCAATGATGAGCCCATACGGACCTAACGGTAAAGAATACGATTTTGATAAAATTTGCCAATTTTGCTATGGATGGGGTGCTAAAGTGTAACTTTTTTATACCTAAAATTAAAAAAAAATTATTTAAAAAAAAACTAAAGGGGACCTAACGAAAAAACTGTGGGACCTTATAGGACCTAACGGAGACCTATCGATTGAGGTCATTTTTGACCCAAAATTCTATGGATGGGGTGCTAAAGTGCATTTTTTTTTATACCTAAAATTTAAAAAATTATTTAAAAAAAAACTAAAGGGGACCTAACGAAAAAATTGTGGGACCTTAAAGGACCTAACGGGGACCTAACGATCAAGGTCATTTTCGACCCAAAATTCCATTGATGGGGTGCTAAGTTTGCACTGGTTAATTATGGAGATAATATAGTAAAAATTTTAATATAAAGAAAAATTAGAATATTTCGTTCTTTAATTCTATACACTGTACTTAAAATATTATAAAATTTTATAAAAAATACTTCTAATATAATTTTATTCAAAACGAGTTTTTTTTTAAATATGGCAACTAAAATTGTTTTCGCGAGATTCTTGTGAGCATCATGAATCTTATTTTGATTGCAAATTGTCATAAAATCTCTGTACAGTGTTAGTTTCAAAACAAATTATTGATAATTGTTATGTTTATAAGTGTAACGTTATAGTTATCCAAGTGGAGCTAATAAAGAAATTGCTTGCCATGGCCGGCCCGTCCGACGGCGACTCCGACGGATGGGTCGAGTTCTGCGAGCGTCAGGCTAAAACTGCCGCTCAGGACTTTGCCAAGGCTTGCGTACAATATATCCAGACCAGTACCAGCGAAGGTACGGCAAGGCCTTACACATCACAAAAGGAATTGCTAAAGAAATTCGTTGAATGTTTCTCAGAGCATTTCGATTATGAATTCGGAAAGTTGAAAGCACAGCATAAATTACCGAATGGAACGCATACAGGCCACGATGAGAGCGACTATTCAGAAGATACAGAATCGCCAAAAACTCATCACAAACCTTTCTTTAGAAGGTTATCATTTAAAGGTTTACGGCGTGGTAAGGGTCTTTTCCAAAAACAGCATTCTGATGAGGTTGAGTTATCGTCTAATTTGAACAAACATAATAAAACAAAGTTAGCTAAGATTGTAGTTGAATGTAGAAAAGAGGGTTTAGTGAATTATTTAACTCCTGAAAGCTTGGAGCAACCAGGAGGCCCACAAAAATGGGAGAAATGTAGACTAGCTCTAGTTAAAACAGTTGGCGGGTACATGTTGGAGTTTTATTCCCCGCCTAAAGCTCAAAAACCTAGAAGCGGTGTGTTCTGCTTCCTCATATCTGAGGCAAGAGAAACTACACCATTAGAAATGCCTGATCATGAAAATACTTTTGTATTGAAGGTAAAATACTTTTTTAATAACTTGTTTTTTTACAGATTAACTTGCAACCAATTTTAAAAATATATTTATTTTTCTGAATTAAAAAAGGAAACATATTATCAATAATTGATAATATAATGCAAGTTATTCTGTATATTGTATGCTATTCTTTTGTAATAACATTTAATCAATTCATCCAAAATTCCAGGCTGACAATAATATGGAATATGTAATAGAAGCGGCAGATGTTGACGATATGAAATCTTGGTTAGCAACAATAAAGTACTGCATGCGATCAGCGCCCACCACACAGCCTCCGCCAGACACACTAGCAGGAATGCCAGAACCAGCGCCCCCTGACCTTCCACCGCGACGCGACCTACCTACTAGTACTAGTAATGCAGATTTAACGACTGACACTCCGGAAGAGGCTGAATTAGGTATTTTTAATGTTTCAATAGATATAGATAATGTTTTTTTGACGTGACAACGTCTTATAACGTCGCCGGCTGCACGCACGAAAAAACATGACTCATGCGGCGTTACCTCGCTCTGACTCATCTGAGGCGACAAAGAAGCACAATCGGACGTTGTCATGTTCAACTATCGTCAGCGGTCAGTAAACCGACTTTACAGACAACCAATTTTTTTTTGTGTGATTTTGTTATGGATTGTGCTTATTTTAAAGTATGCATCATACATCTATGTAGTGAAGTACAAATATTTTCCACATAGGTATGTATTCAGTTAATCTAATTGTGCTCATGTTACACATCATTGGTGATTTAAAAATTATCATTACCTCAATAAGTAATTTGTTAGACTCAAATGCCAGCCAACACATCAGCTGCAAAGTAAAAATAATTAATATGAATTTAGCTATTATTTAATTCTAAATAGTAAACAATAATCTTATCTTAATAATATATATAAATCTCGTGTCACAATGTTTGTCCTCAATGGACTCCTAAACCACTTAACCGATTATAAAAATATTTGCACACCATGTGCAGTTCGATCCAACTTGAGAGATAGGATAGTTTAAACATGTAGGTACCATGAGCGAAGCCAGGGTGGACCGCTAGTGTATTATATGATCAATGATCATGTATACCATTACATTGTGTACTCCACTACGACTAGCCAGAAATTTATTTAATAAAAAATTTTATAACAAAATATTCCTAGTTTGTGTTGCTATCTATTGGATAATGTATATATGATGTGATTGATATTGCCCTTTTGTATAAACCTATGTAATCAAGACTAATAATTCAATATCTACGTAAATAAATCCCTTAATTTTTGTAAAAAAAGACGGGTTGCACTCCGGGAGTGCCGGCAGAAGTGAAAACTTGATTATTAACGTTGAGCATGTTTGATATTTTGGAATGGTATCCGTCTTACGCTGTTTCGATCAGGTCACGTGTCCTGACGCGAGTTTAAGATTTTATACCCATTACAGAAAAAGTGCTCAACGCCGCAAAAGAAGTTTTCACTTCAAAAACTCCTTTACTAATAAGAACAATAATTCTCCACAGGTTCAATAGCAGAAGAGGGTTGCGAGTCACCCCCACGGGTATCCCTAGCGGAATGGCCCTGGTTCCACGGCACACTGGCCCGTGCGGCGGCCGCGGCGTGCGTGCTCGCGGGCGGCACGTCGGCGCACGGGTGTTACTTGGTGCGGCAGAGCGAAACGCGGCGTGGGGAATACGTGCTGACGTTTAACTTTCAGGTCAGTTGATACAAGCCGAGAATCGAAAACATCCAATCTGCTAAGTATCTTCTAGCAAGTGAATGGTTTGCCGTCCTCAAAGAAAAGATAAAAAATTTATTAGGTCTAGTAGAAAAAAAAAGATTTACTTTATTTCGCTTTTTACTGTTTCTATAAATAAACAAATCTTTTTGCTCATGTCTAAGCCCTGATCTTCATTAGGTTTTCTGACCAGGAATTCAAATTCTGAATTCCATTAGACTGGCAAATGTTTGTTTTCTTTTTTTTAGGTTTTTTCAAACAGATGTGTGCAATATTGTGAAATGTTTTGTATGTAAGCAGCTCTGCTTACATTTTGTCTGATATCCTGAAGAAACTATATGCGTACGTGTTGTTATCTTGTTGGTATAGTCAATAAAAACCCAGGTGCACGTTTTACAAGAAAAACTTTATTAAGATGAAAAATATACGTGTTACACGAGCAATGTCCGCAGAGAAGAGGAAGTACAAAACAAAATGTTGCCATTACATGAAAAGTGACCACAGATTATTGAAGGCGCAAATTTATTACAACACTCCTCCTAAATTAATGCCTTCAGAATGCAACAATTTTACAATTTTACAGAAATTTAACTTTTACTGTTAAAAACAAACACATTATAATTATTACACGGTACACAAAAGTTTACATTTACTGCATAGCTCTCATTTAACGTTTGCTACAATACTCAACAATCTTAACTTCATACAAAACAAATAAAAGAAACAACTTAACATTTTCAAAAAGAAAACTAATAACTTAACACTTGATATTTGTTAGAATTCTAACAGACAGTTTACAGAAACAGTTTTACCTTTTATACACAGAAATACATGAAATTAAAATAATTAAAATAATTTATAAACAAAGTTTACATTGGCTTATACAATATAAATAATCAAGTGTTACTGGTTACAATATTGAATTCCAATTTTGTCTCTCAGATAACTAAATTTTACTTTAGACAGTGGTTTGGTAAAGATATCAGCAAGTTGCTCATCGCTACATACATAGTTTAAATCTATAACTTTACTATAATATTTCTCTTTAATAAAATGAAATTTAATATCTATATGCTTACATCTTTTATGAAAGTTAATTTTTTTTATTACACTTATGGCACTTTGGTTGTCTAAGTTCAAACATACTGATTTTTGATTAAATTCACCTATATCACATAACAATTGCTTAACCCACATAGCCTCTTTGGTCGCAGCGCAGGCTGCCATGAATTCAGCCTCGGTAGTGGAGAGGGCAACTGTCTGCTGCCTTTGAGAAGCCCATGTGACTGCTCCTCCATTCCTCATAAAGACATATCCCGTGACTGAACGTCTAGTGCTGGGGTCGTTTGCATAATCGGCATCACTATAGCCAACGATTGTGTTAGGTTCAGACATTGGAGTGTAACATAGACCATAATCTTTAGTCTCTTTTAAATATTTAAAGATTTTCTTAACAGCGCTCCAATGGTCTTTGTCATAAGAATTTAAAAAACGGCTTACCAAACTCACAGCATATGAAATGTCAGGTCGGCTTACTGTAGCTAGATGCATCAATGAACCAACCGCCTCTCGATATGGAATGTTCTTTTCATTTTCCCCTTCTCCTTTTTCTAGTTTTAAATGTGGATCAACTGGAATGCTGTTGGGATTACAATTATATAAATTAAATTTGTTTAATAACTTTTCAATATAACTTGACTGATGTATGAAAATATACTTGTCACTTTTCTCTATTTCCATACCCACAAAGTTTCTGAGTGAGCAAGTTTTAATTTCAAATATTGATTGTAAATCATTAATCAACTCCTTTAATGTTGATTCATCTTTTGAAAATAATAATCCATCATCAACATACAGACATAGGTAACATTTTTCTCCATTGATAGTGCCAATATACACACATTGATCAGCTTTACTATTAACTAGTCCAAATTTCTTTAAAACAGTATCAAATTTAGAGTTCCAGCATCTGGAAGCCTGCTTTAAGCCATATAAAGATTTATTAAGCTTACATACCTTGTTTGCATCATAGGTTAAGCCCTCTGGTATGGTCATGTATATGTCTTCTTCAAGCTCACCATACAGGAATGCTGTTTTAACATCTAGCTGTATTATCTGAAGATTCTGTTGGACAGATTCTGAAAGTAAAATACGTATGGAATCATACCTGACTGTCGGAGAGAATGTTTCCTGGTAATCGATACCTTTTGTCTGTGAATATCCTTTGGCACAAAGCCTTGACTTAAATCGTGGACCTGTAGTTTCCTCTTTAATGCGAGATACCCATTTACAACCAATTATTTTCATATCAGGGGTTTTATCCACTAAAGTCCATGTGTTATTTTGTTGATGAGAATAAAGTTCTTCGTTAATTGACTTTATCCATTTAGCAGCATCAACAGAATTAATTGCTTTTTCATAATTATAAGAACTTCATAATCTGGTTGATCTCCATAGCACAGGTAAGAGCTTTCACTTTTATTTTTAATATTTAAACAGATATATGTCCGTATTTATGCAAAATGGAACCACTCGACAAATTTCGTTTTTTGATTTTATTGAAGAATACTCATCCAAAAGTGGTCTAAATTCTTATACAAACAAGAACCACATGATTTTTACGTTGGAAACAAGGTATACTAAAAGCAGAAAGGAACCACCAGCAACAACGAATAATACCATATTAAGCAAAACCGAACCACAGCACCACGGGACTGCTTTGTTCAAACAAATAAACGAAATTACTATCATGTCATTTTATACAAAACAGATCCACACCTACTTGGTACCATTATACATTACACATATTTCTATTAATAACAATTATTTTTAATACACAAAATGGAACCAGGTTTCTGTGGTATGGTTATGCGTAAAATAAATACATAATTTAATTGTAATTTTTTATTGCAAAATAAAACCACAAGCATTCGGTTCTATTATGCATAAATAAATATTGTAAAACATCCTGAAAGCCATCATCGCTATATGGAACCAAATGCCTTGACTTGTTACAATGCTTCTCATCTTTAAACAACGTATTTCATTACTTAAATACTTATGATCTAAGCTTAAATAGCTCAAAGTGCAAAACTCCAATTTTTAAAGTAAAACGTCGAACATCTGTCAATATAGGTGACATATTCAGCGAAGTAGTTCGAATACGTGACGGTCTAAGGTGACGGTGTTATTTTCCTCCGCAAAGTAAGTTCTATTGTTTTTGTTAATTACCTTTAAAATTAAATGTGAAAATGTTTAGTAATAAATAAATAAGCAAGCAATTGGTAAGAAAAGCATTGGAGACGAACACTGAAGATAATAATGAAGATACAACGGGTAAGTAGTTTTATTTAATGCATTTAAGTACTTATTGAATCTGAGATGCAGGTACGCTTTATCCACTTTTGATTCATTCCCGATTGTGGTGTGATTTTAAGAAGATATTTCATTAAGTAAGTGCAAGAGGAATCCTCTGTGGATTTACGTATTTTAACGACAATGTTGTTGTTCACGAAGGCGAGTCGAATTAAGAGTCATTTTGTTACGATTCATAGCTGTCATTGTGAGATGAAACTACTAAACCCTGTTTTAAAAATAACTGTCGATGATCTAGGTACCTACCTACTATTTTGGTAAAATACGTTTAGATTCAGATTCAGTAGGTACAGTACATTCAGCCACATCATTCAGTGCATATAATTATTTGTTTGATTTTAAAACTCGCGCGGCCACTGTTTTGACCGGAACAAGGCCCTAGCCTGCGAAATTCAAAATTTTAACAAGTTTATTTAATTTTTTGCTAGGGTTGCCACTGTTGCATATGATTTTTAGGGTTCCGTACCCAAAGGGTAAAACGAGACCCTATTACTAAGACTCCGCTGTCCGTCTGTCTGTCCCTCCGTCTAGTTAGACAGTTGAAATTTTCATATGATGTATTTCTGATGCCGCTGTAACAACAAATACCAAAAAACAGAATAAAATAAATATTTAAGAAGCTCCCATACAATAAACCGTGATTTTTTTGACGTTTTTATAGATAATGGTACAGAACTCTTCGTTGCGCGAGTCCGACTCGCACTTAGCCAGTTTTTTGTACATGGCGCATGTACATACAACATAGTCATAGACACGGCTTTATAAGAACTAATAATATTTTGCTGTCGCCATATACTTACGTATAAAAGCCTACGTGGCTGTGTAATCATTTAAAGCTTTTTTCTTTTTATTACAGAAGCTATAACGAAGAACCTTATACGTCGGTGCCTCTGGAGAAGCTTTCTTCACCTTCTAGCGATATTCAGGCCATATTACATCTCATTCCACAAGATGCACAGAGTTTTTATAACGGTCTCATTAGTGATGATGCAATAGAAGACCACATAGATGGACTAGACACGGTGGATTTCGAAATGCAATTTGATGATAACGTCGAATAAACGTCCTATATAAGTATTATTTTATATATTTATTTAATTAAAGCTTTATTACGATATTATAAATACATAGTTTCATTTATATCATTAAATCCCTGGGTTGTGGTTCCTTTTTGTATAAGAGAAAACCTATCAATTGATAAATGTTAAAAGGAACCACATGCACATTTTCTTAATTATTTAGAAAGTTTAAGAGTATTCAGAGCAAATTTATATACACATACTTAAATAAGTAATTTATCAATGAATTTAAATAAAATAAATTTTAATTTTACTTCATCTAACAGAGCTGCAAATGTTTTTGTAAATCCTTTAATATCTCAGAAGTGCGTTTTTGCTGGGTGGTTCCTTTTTGCTTAAATACGGACATATTATCATCCGACGAGTCATATTCAATTTCTTCTACATTCTGAGTTTTATTTAAACTTTTATTTGTGGCTGATTCAATAGGCACATAATCTCTTTTCACTGTTGATTCTAAGAATATAGCGTCTCTGCTTTTAATTGATTTTCTTGTATTAGACGCTATAAATCTGTATCCAGTACACATCTCTTCTGGTGTTTTATAAGATAGCGATCTTGTCGGAGAGCGATTAACCAGGTACTCAGCTGTGTACGTTTGGACAACTGTTGGTCTGCGGACAGCTGTAATTGGTCTACGGACAGCTGTTGGTCTACGGACAGCTGTTGGTCTACGGACAGCTGTTGGTCTACGGACAGCTGTTGATCTGCGGACAGCTGTTGGTCTTCGGACAGCTGTTGGTCTACGGACAGCTGTTGATCTGCGGACAGCTGTTGGTCTACGGACAGCTGTTGGTCTACGGACAGCTGTTGATCTGCGGACAGCTGTTGGTCTACGGACAGCTGTTGATCTGCGGACAGCTGTTGATCTACGGACATCTGTTGGTCTTCGGACAGATGTTTGTCTGCGGACAGCTGTTGGTCTACGGACAGCTGTTGATCTTCGGACAGCTGTTGGTCTGCGGACAGCTGTTGATCTACGGACATCTGTTGGTCTTCGGACAGATGTTGGTCTGCGGACATTACTCAGTGCAACACATATATTTTTCATCGTCTGAAAGTTCAACTGACCCATTCTCTGGTGCCACAGGTAAGTATCTTGCTTGATTACATCAGATATGCATGCATAGCCACCAGGCATATTTAGGCGATACATATTATTAATCAAATTTGCTGTAGCTATGATAACATTTTTATTGTTCAGTATAGCACAACCATTCTTATTAAATCTTACTTGGCCACCATTGTTAACAATTTGACTGACAGAAAGCAGGTTTGTAGTGAGTTCAGGTACATATAAAACATTTGTAAATATTATTTCATTTTCATGGCCTCTATCGTTAAAAACACTCAAGCTAATTTTTCCTGAGCTTTGAACAGGTAGTGTTTTGTTGTTTGCAACTTTAATTGATTTAATATTTGAAGTATATTCCTCTATGAATAAGTTTTTATGTTTTGTCATATGTGCAGAAGCGCCAGAATCAATATACCAGTAATCAGAGCACTCAGAAGATGCTATAAATACAGCAGCATATGATGACCTGCTAGTCGGTTTATAAGAAATCTTCCGATCATTATTTACTGTATTTGATTTACACTCAGGACTTTTATGACCATATTTGTTGCATGTATAGCAGCGGGGGCCTTTAGAATTTCTTTTACATTTATTATTAAATCTCTGACTTGAAGCAAAAGCTCTATCACTATTTGATTGTTTGACATCCTGTAATAATTTTGATTTGACGGAGTCTGATGAAATTTTCATGCCTGAACTTTCTATAGCTATAATCATTGGTTTATAAGTTTCAGGTAGACCGGAAAGCAGCATGGTGCCGAGCCACTCATCATCTACTTGAAAACCAATATTTCTTAATTTATGAGCAGTAGTCATAATTTTACTCACGTATTCCTCAACGTTCGGACATCCCTCTAGCGTTGTGTTACATAAGTCACGTAGAAGACCAACTCGCCGTGTCAGCCCGGAGTCATCGAAGACACGAGACAAATTTTCCCAGACTTCTTTCGCAGTTTTAGCTTCTTGTATGTGCACATAATTTACCGGATCAACTAAAAGAATGATCTTTGATCTTGCTTTTGTATCTTTTCTCTTGTCCAATGTCTGATCATCCACAATGCAGTCCCACAGTTCTTCGTGTTGAAGATATGTTTGGACAGCAAAACGCCATGTGGCGTAATTATCGCGGCCTGTTAATTTCTCAATTAATGCCAATGTGTTTGACGACATACTGATATTGTTGTTGAAAGAACTTTACCACGAATCTTTACACTTCAGAACACGTGGCGTGACCGGTACAATTATTGTTACTTTTTCTTCGTAGGTTTTTATACTGATTGACTATATTTTGTTTCGTAGCCTGGGCCCATAACCTGTTGTTATCTTGTTGGTATAGTCAATAAAAACCCAGGTGCACGTTTTACAAGAAAAACTTTATTAAGATGAAAAATATACGTGTTACACGAGCAATGTCCGCAGAGAAGAGGAAGTACAAAACAAAATGTTGCCATTACATGAAAAGTGACCACAGATTATTGAAGGCGCAAATTTATTACAACAGTACGGATAGGCTACGTCACTTAACCCATTGAGCCCCGAACGGCCCGATCGGTCCACGACACAATAGATTTTCTATTGTGTCTGTGATTCCGGGGCCTGAGTTATTAACATAATCTATTGTCTCCAGGGGCGCGCGAAACACCTGCGCATGACGCTCAGCGACTCAGGGCAATGCCGGGTGCAGCACCTCTGGTTCCCCAACGTGCACGAGATGCTCGAGCACTTCCGCGCGAACCCGATCCCGCTCGAGTCGGGCGGCGCTGCTGACGTCACGCTCACCGAGTACGTCGTGTGCCAGGACGGCGCGAGGCACCAAGTGAGCTATGCGTAGTAGTGTTGTGTAGTAGTGTAGTGGTAGGGCTGCCACCTTTATTAAAATATAGAATAGTAAAAAAAAAGACGGGTTGCACTCCGGGAGTGCCGGCAGAAGTGAAAACTTGATTATTAACGTTGAGCATGTTTGATATCACAGTTTGATATCCATCCGTCTTACGCTTTTTCGATCAGGTCACGTGTCATGACGCGAGTTTAAGATTTTATACCCAACACCGCTAAAGAAGTTTTCACTTCAAAAATTGCAAAAGATAGAAGTACTAATCGGAAATTCAAGGCATGTAATAGTATAGATACATTTGGAAATAAAATAATAAATATTTTCAAAACATTGCAAATAATATAGTAGTACAATTCGGAATGAATAGAATAGAACACATATTTTTTGGGAATTTCCAATTGATTTATCATGTGTATTGGTTAATGAACTTAAAAAAGCTCAAACTGATTTACCTCTAAAAAAATACTATGCATACTATATTATATTTCTATAATGTATATTAAATAATACAGTAGGGGTGGCAACCCTAGATAGTAACTCCGATGCATTAAAGAGAGGAATATTGAATGATGGCTTGTACTTGCGTTGACAGAGAGAGAGTATAGACCGCACTAGCGTGCAAGCGAGACAGCATGATAAGCTCCAACATTTTAGATTCCTTTCTTTAAAGCATCAGAGTATAGATGGTGTTCAATGTAATAGGTACTATTTTTTTATTGATACCCTGTGCCACTTTAGTACAGGTTGATGGATCTGTATTTTTTTTTCAATTATGGTGCAGTCTATGAGAATATAACGTCCACTGCTATCTCAATTATAAAAATAATGTTGAAAGATTGTGAGCAGGTTCAATTTTGGCCGCGTATTTAATTTTTAATTCAAGACACTTCTATTATTTCACAATACTGGCGTTAATCAACACGCAAAAATCTCTAAAACCATAGAAAAAAATACAAATATTATTGTAATTTTATTTCTAATATAATTTATTCATAAAAATAATTGCATTTTTCCACCACATGAGCATTTGAAAGGTGCTTAATTCTGGAAGAAATATGTGCCAATTTTTTTTTGTTATTCTGTAACAATATCTCAAAAAAATGCTCATTTGGTGCAAAATTTGCTTTTAAGTGATGTGTCATGCAAATGTTTGCAAATAACAAAAGAAATGAGGCAAGGATTTAAAATTTTTATGGCTAAGTATCCCACCGATTATTTGAAAGTGCAATAAACGGAAATAATTAATTTCAAAGTAAATATAAGCTACAGAGGCAGGAATTAAAATATGTAGGAATATTGTTTAATTCGAATAATACATAAATATGATCGCTTATTTGAAATATCTGTCCCCTCTCTTTTCTTCTTCTAAAATGATTCCCCATATAGTAGTTTTCACATATTCGTACCGTGGCAAAGTACCATTTAAAAATTAGTCATTTATAAAGCATTTGAATACTTTAAAATAAATACTTGATTTTAAATTAGTTAGATTAATTAACGCATGGCTTCTGTTTTTATCTTCCTTTTAAATAGAGTGGGTTATATTATATCGTATGTATAAATAAATAGTTCACTAGTTATAATTTAAGAAATACTTGCCTCATTTTGTTACTGGAATATTTGTTTTGTTGCTCTTCATGTTGTAAGTGTACAGTACAGCTTTGTATATTTTTTTGCCATTTTTTTACATTGGCTATGTTAAGTTATAATTCTCAGTTATAATTTTAAGATTTTTCCAATATTTTCAATGAAATTTAAGCATTGTAAATTTCTAGTGTAAATAAATTTTAATTAATGTGCGCAATGTTGCCATACTCAAAAAAATGTCTATCTGTATATAATCGATTTTAGGTTTAATAAGCAAACAATATAAAATTCACTATTTTCGTTATAATTTCTATGAAAAAAATATTAAAATAGAATTTACATACATGTATATTTGTTAAGTTATGTTCACTGGTGATTCCTGAACGCATTTTATTTATTACATAATGTAAATTTATTTATATTTAAGCGATACTTTATTTTACTTTAAGTTGATATGTTTGTTTCGACAGTGAACGTATATTAATTTTTGCTGGTCGTCATTTCTCAATGTTCTAAAGCCAGTTTTTGCTAAGCAATTTTTTTTGTGTCTTTAACAATATGCGGTCTTTACACACAAAATAATTTCTCCTTAAATACATTGATAAATCATAATTCTTCAATCGTGAAAGTAGAAGAAATGGCATGTATTTTTTTTTAAATAGAATTTAATGTCTTATACCGATAAGACAAAGTATGTCAAATAAAAAACAATCTATATACAAAGACGGACTGTCTGGTTGTCGGGGGAATGTAGGCACATTCCACTGCAGTAGCCAGTACTCTTTTACTATTGCGACGTTTTCTACTTATATATATTTTCCTGCAATAGCTTGCACTTTTTCACGTGGACGTCGCGATTTTGGCAATGAACGCCTATAGCCACATTTTATTGTTTTTGTTGTGTAAGGACCGCTTTGATGGACTGTTATAATTAATAACTAACCAAGTAGCATAGTTTTATTGTTATTTTTGTACAAATCGAACTTATGTTCTGTCAAGCTTTAATCGTATTTTGGTTGTAATTTTTTTATTATTAAAGTTTTCCGCTGAATGGCTTTATTTTTATTTGCTGGTTGTTGTGTGTCTTGTGAAACTATTTCGCTTTTATGTTCGTGTTTATGGTAAGTGTCATATCGTTTTTTGTTTCTTGTACATAAACTTTTATTTATTTTTTTGTAGATTCTTTCTTTCCGCATGATATTGTGTTTTGGATGTATCATAACCGAATTACGCATTAATTATTCATAGAATTTCACTTCGAAACTGTGAAAGTTATCAATAAAAACTTACAAAGATTTAAATATTACATGTAACTGACCCTTTTATATTTTTTTATACTCTTATACGAAATCCAAATAAAATTGCAACACCAGTCAGTACAATCAAACCGAGTCAATATCGAGATTTATTAAGTCTAATAAAACATCAATTTTTTCAGTTGGAGGTGTCCCACGGTAGTGACGTCAGAATGCGTCGCGCGGAAATGGAGGCGCTGTTTCACGCAACAAGCAGTCCGCAAGACAACCGAGCGGTGGACAACCAATATGTACTGTGTAATATACGACCCTCCACTTCTGATAGAAATGGTGCTTCAAGGGATTAGACAAAATTATATGGTTTGGTTGGCAATGATAGTAAAAAGGTGTAGATAGGGTGCGGAGTGGCACGTTAGTGCTGTTCGCTCACGATTCAAATAATCAAGACATACTTTGACGAGGCCGTGCTCTGTCCGTGCCCTGTCCGTGCCCCGTCCGGGATGCGTTTAAACATTATTGTATACTTTTACTATGAAGTGATTCATACCTGACCAAGACCGTGGATCAGCTGTACAGCAACGGCAAGGCCTTGGAATGTCGATGTATATTTTTTCATTTGTTTCCCGGCTTTGGCATGGTGTAGCGTGAAACATGCTTACTCGTGTATGCGTCAATGTGCCGTTTTTGAAGATCGAATGTTGTGTTGGTAACCTATCTACACTTTTTTTTAAATTATAATTTTTTTTCGTAGGTCTGATTTTTGAAGGTAGAAAGTCATTAGGATTTTTTTGGGGCAATATAGGGAAGAATTAAAAAAGTCTAAAAGGGTTTTTGTTAAAATTATGCATAGACACCTTTGTTTAATCCGGTTATTTGGGATTGGCAGTATACTAGACTGAAATAAATCAGTAAATATTTTCATAAACCTAACAGTGTTATTTAGAACAAGTTAGCTCAGCTAGAGGGTATGAATTAAAAATATCGTATGTATCGTAATTCGTACTAAGTCCACAGAAGTTTCTGACTTCAAAGTAAAAAACCAAGAGGTTCGATCTTAGTCAAAGAAATAAAATCTGTTACAGGGCACTATCGAGTAAAACAATTACCTAATTAGTAAGATATGTTAATAATGTAAGTTATATAATATATCTTTAGAACATTTACTTTTAAATATTCAAACAGTCTTAAAATGTAGTTTAAGGCAATTATTTCATTAAATTACTGCAGCTTTTTCCCAAGTAGAATTGTGTTAAAATATTTATAAGTAAATTGTGTTCAATGTTTGTCCAAGTCATGTGGCTTTATAAATACACAAACGATGTACATATTATGCAATATTATTTAATTAAGTTTGTCTTATTAATTTATTGGAACGTGTTGTGTATATATTTTACTCAATTTCTTAGATTTGTTTACCTTAACAATAGAACGATGATTAATTTATTCCATGTAGTAAATACCTTGACGGTACAATAGTACATAATCAATAATCAGGTTACGGTTATTTTTTTACAAAGGTTACGTTTTTTTATGCTATAATCCGTATTCTGTATGCTAATAGTTAATATACTAGTACAATGAACTGCCAATTTGGGTGCGATGCATTAAAGGGTCGATTTGTTTAAGACAACAGTATATATCTAGTCGCTTTTTAATGTTGCCTTTGTAGCTAAAATACAAAATGTTAGGTTAATTTAGTATTCGCGAAATGTGGGAAAATTTGTTCTGGTTAAAGACAAGAAATTTCCCAGTCACTTTACCATAGACACAATTTCCCGCAATTAGAAATAAATTTGTAGTAGGTATAATCATTGGATGTTGTTTCCAGCCTGGGTGTTTGCATATCTATCGAGTATCGTATATATCCAAATATTTAAATAGTTTTAACTATCGGCTATCTAGTAAATATAATATTTTGAGTACATAGTGGTAATTTTGTTATTATTTGTTCAATTATCTTTTCGTTCTTAACAAAACCGTATGTGTTTTTTTTTAATTTAAATATTTTAGTTTTTAACTCTATTTATTATCTTTATCGTATATTAGCAAATAAGGTTACGATAATGACGGCAAAAGTTAAACTTTAAATATTGTCTGTTAAAGTTACATTACTATAAATTATATGAAGTGAATGTTGGAATTGACGAAGTAGATGTAAGTAGCTATAAGTATTTATACCGCGTTGTTTGAATGAAGTGTGTATTAATGTCCCTGCATCCACACGGTGCTATAGATAATAAATACTCGTTAGAATATAACTAACTTGTCAATTGTCAAGTCACTCTATGGTGTACCATAAACCATAATGTTTCATTTTTTTATACGCGCACAAACAGTATTTTTGTAAGTATTGCCATGCGCCAAATAAGCTTGCATCGTGTGGATGATGTTAAAATGTTGCCTTTGTAATTAAATCTAGTCTAAACTTTATCCGTTGTCATAAATCCTGTTGACGTCATATTTATAAGAATGTAAATAAATGTTTGTAATTTTTCAAGTTTGATTCTGCGCTTCGTGAAGGAGCGCTTTTGACTTTACTGAGCGCAGACTCTGAATGTTAATTGTCTATAGTCGACATATATTTAAGTCAAGAAACTTATATCTAATACACTGGAGATTGCACTATGACCATTAACTTATAACTTGTTACAAGTTAATGGTCATAGGGCAATCTCCAGTGTATTAGATATAAGCTTCTTGATTTAAGTGGATTTCATAAACAGCAGATATAAAGAAATGATATCAAAGTCCCAAGCTTTATGTCAGTACAAATATTATTAATTCTTGTTTGTACAAGTTACATGCTTCTCGGCAATTTTCGTATGCTTTCTTGTGCACAAGAAATCAATAATTATCAATTCCAATGTGATAACTTGCACAAAATGGACGACACTCAATATAATCCCACTAAAATATAGTACTTATAGCCCTGTGGCTCGTCACTGAAAATATTATTTGGTGAAGTTTCAACTAAACATATTATGAATTTAATTCAGTTTACATGTACGTATAATATACTGCGCCAATAAAAAAGAGCGTGTGTGCCTAGCACACGTGTCAGAAGTGAAACTTCTTTGGCTAGTTTCAAAGATACTTAAATCGTCACCTATCAATCGTTACTCCATTAATTGAAATTTTACACTCAATGCGCAGAAGTTTCACTTATAAAATGTGATGAATGTACATAGCTATTTTATTGTGTGCTATTATTTATTATAACACCGTTTCACAGGCACATTTAGTATTATTTCGGCCTTTTTTTTCGCTTATTTATTGGCGCGGAATTAGTTAAATATAGCAAAGCTTTGCTAAACATTTGACTGAAACTGCCAAAACGTGGAATTCAAAAGACCGTATCGCATTTAATTTCATGACAATGGCTCAATATAACCCGTTCATAGTAATGTAACATTCCTTGTTATGTAAGTGTGTATGTAAGTTTGAATAATAAAATATACACATTATATTTTGCACATATATGTTTATTTATTTACATCGATACTGTGTTTCAGACGCTTTAAATTTTTTATTTATGCAATTTTTTTATATGAAAATTAACAGGAATTATCTATTTTCCTTAGATACAACACACAGAAACTGAATCTCTTTAAATTGACATAATAACAACCGATCCATTCCTTTCCTGCCATATACAACACGAACTTTAATATCAAAGTTGATTAATTTTGATAGCAAATTTATGCAGCACCATTACATATAAAAATATTTCTAACGTAAACTTTTCTTAAAAAATAAATTAGCTTAAAACTACACAACACTTATCACAGAACATCAATCGTCAAGTAAAGGCACAATATAGAATTCAGAGAACATTTGTCTTTGGTCCTCTTTTTCCAACTTAAGTTGCAATAGAAGTAGGCCATTTGAACTACACCGCACTACAACCTGTAAAATAACGGAGAAATTTTTGAAAACCAATGTAATGCGCCAACAAATGATTGTCGATGTTTCCCGCCATTACGGCGACTAGGAATAAGCATGCAGATGCTTATCGATAGTCGATCAAAGAAATTTAGGCCCTGCGCTGCCCATTATGAAGAAGGCCCAGAAGTTGTTTAAGGGCCGATTTTTCAATGCTTGTTTAAAACTTATCCGTCCAATAAAGTATTACACGATAATATTAAAATGTCACGTAAACTGTCACATACGGGCAATTAGAATACGTTTTTAAAATGGTAGTTTTATACATTATTCGACGAATAAGTTTTAACCAAGGATTGAAAAAACAGCCCTAAGTTGACAAAACATGATTATGCGTAAATTTTATAAGAGTAATCTAACTAGATACTTCATATCTGAATGATATGTAGCAATGAACTTGCTGTACATCTGAGAAGCAACAATTAGATCAATAAAACAAACCTTAGTAGAAACAGCAAGGGCTTTCATCATAAGTCGTATGTGATGCAGCTGATATTTCAACGTAACAGCATGTTCGCACGTGAAGCTCTGCACCATGTCTGATGACTTGGGCATGTCAATGCAGGAACGGTCCTGAAAAATATGTGTTTGCTTTATCTACCGGGTAACGGGTTGCACGCAACGTGCATTCATGAATATGAGAGGTTGATAACAGACGCATCCACAACATAGCATAACTCACCTCTGGTGGAAAAGCAACCTAAAACTCAAGAACAGCTCCAACAATTGATCAAAATTTTATAACAGTTTTCAAGGCACATGGAAGGTTCTCGAAATATGAAAAAGAGCAATATGGTAGAGCTTGTTTTATAAAAGGCATTAGGCACGTAACTGTAGCGCTGAGTGAAATATGAAGGGGATTGGTTTGGTTACTATTGCGCCCGTCATTAATTAATTAATAAATAGTTGACCTCACCTGCATACCATAAGTAACAATGCTAACATTTGGATGTTCAGGTGTCAGGTTTAATTCAATGATATCACAAGATCGCTCTAAATCCGCCAGAAGGCTCAGAAAAGCTGGTGCCTTTAGAACTAATTTGGCTACTTCTTCAGCATTTTCATCTCTCAATTCTAATACAGAATCTGCAGTTTGAGTCGCAATTTCACAGTCCGTCATTACATTATTGAGCGATTGGGGTTGTAAACTGAAAAAGAAGTAGTATTTATGCAATGAATTATATATTTTACTAGCTTACCGCCCGCGGCTTCGCCCGCTTTGTCTCAAAACTAATAAATTATACATTAAAACCTTCCTATTGAATCACTCCATGTTTAAAAAAAAACCGCATCAAAATCCGTTCCGTAGTTTTAAAGATTTAAGCATACAAAGGGACATAGGGAAATAGGGACAGAAAAAGCGACTTTGTCTTATACTATGTAGTGATTTCAAATTGAAACTGCATGTATGATGATGTTCCTTATAATTGTTTGTCAAATATTGTAATTCTTAAGTTAATAATGAAGATAGTAAGATAAGAAATCTTACACTAGCAGCAATGGAGATCCATCACATCTGTAGTACATTTTTAAACTGGACTCTTCTCCAGAACCAAATATGTTCAAACATTCAGTCAACACTGCTATACTTATCTGAAATTAATTTTTATTTATTTATTTATTTAAATAAATAATGATAAATAAGAAATTAATTTGTAAAGAAGCATTATCTTTTAAATTGTTTTTAAAATGCCAATCATTATTATGTATTATTTCTACTTACTGTAAGATCTTCAAAAGGGTTTATTTGTTTATTTATTCTTTATTGTACATAATATACCAAACATAAATAAGCTATTCTAACACAATTAAAATACAATGAAAACACATGGCACATACATACTAAAAGGCGGCCTTATTGCTTAAAAGCAATCTCTTCCAGGGTTCTATAATTTCTAAATAGAATGATTATTGAAGTACTTTTCAGTAAGGTTAATATTAAACCATCACAATAAAATTCAAGACATTAACATGATAAAGTCACTAATTTGAACCATCTAGAGGTTTTTTGAGTTGAAAAACTGTTAAGAAAGGCAAATGTTGACGTATTGCCACATATAAAATACCTTAAATACAACATCCACATCATCCCGCACATGATATTCAGTGAAGTTATCAGCTGGTACATATGCCGAGGCCTGGACGCACTTGCCTTCTTCCACGGTTAACTTTAGACCCTCTTGCATAGCACAGAACACTGCAGACTGTAATAAAGTTATAATTTATACTTTTCTTTAAGACATTTGACTTAATTTACTATAGAGAATATAATAAAAGTTAAAAACAAACCTCCTGAAACTGAATAGCCTTTAACAAACTGCTCAATGTCTTGCCAGAATCCATTGCTGCAGTGAAATAATATTGTGAAGTACCATCATCCATTTTGTTCTTCTATATCAAACATAGATCGTAATAACATTAAATACTGATCTTGTGTCACTTTATGATCCACAGTCTTTCCCAAAATCATTGCAACTCTTGCAGAAAGAACATGTTTGCAAGTTACTTGAGATTTCTGTTCAATGACTTGATGTTTAAATGCCAGACAAGGACAGAAATTGATTCTAGGGAAAACTCGATAGCACCTGTCGTTTTCCCCCTTAATTTCAATAAGAATCCTTGAATTGGCTGTTGAATATGTTTCTAAGGTAGGATGTTTCTCTAGAACTTCTAATGCTCGCTGTAACACTGGACCAAAAGCTGAATGTAATGTTAACAAATCCTCATCTGAAACTTAAAAATATACAAAAGCTTCATAAAAACTATAGTGATTTTTAATATTTATTAAAAAAATCATAACTCCTTCATACATACATTGCTTTACATGATCTACCTTAATCCTTTCTTCGATGTGTCGTATTATATTTTCAACGACGGAAGGTATTTCAGAAATTCCTTTTAGCATCACAACATTAAAGTTTCTATTTTAAATTCATAAATAATTGAACCAAATAATAACAAAAACTGAAAATTAAAAACGGCGCTAAAGATGATGTTCTCAAATGTCAGTTTCAAGTGCTGCCAGTTGTGCTGCCAGTTGCCACGCCCCACGGTATATCTGTGACTACTATAAAAAAATTACCTATTTTAAGAGCGTATACGCACTATGCGGGTAGCCGTCCGGCTGACCGCAAGCACAATTATGTACCTAATATTCATTTCTATGCGCACTGTGCGGTCTGCGGTAGCCGCATCGCAGTGCGCATAGAAATGAATATTACGTACACAATTGTGCTTGCGGTCAGCCGGACGGCTACCCGCATAGTGCGTATACGCTCTTACCATTAGCTGGGTCCACACCGGCCGATCCACCGCGATCCGATCGCGCGCGGCAGGCGCGCGATCCAAAAATGCGGGCGGTGTGGACGTGCCGCGCGCGATCCATGCACGCGTTTTGCCGCGCGCGATCCCTACCTCGTGCGATCCGTTAGCGGGCGGTTTTTGTACCCTCTTCAAAGGTGCCTCAGTTGCGTGATGCGCGCGGTGTGGACGGTTGTGTTGGATCGCGCGATCCACCTCACCATGGACATCTCAGAAAGTCGAATATCGCAAATTGAATAGCATTCATTCTTGCAAAATTGTGTTCCACTTCATCTGAAACTAGCTCTGCGTACAGCTGAGTCCCAGATTCCAATCGATTTTTGTAAAGTTGTTTCACCCAAAACCGTCGATTTATTTTTTTTTATTTTTTGCGCAAACATTTCAGTATAATAAAAGTTACTGCTGCAACGGCAAGACGCCGCCGTTGTACGTGTGACTCCATATCGTACAAGAGTAACCCCTCGTTTTCACCAAAGTATAATACATGTATTTTACAAATTTGATGCAATGTTTTCGTTTCTCATAGACATGTGTAAAACATGTTGTATACAAAATTTGATGCATGTAGGATAACTTATATGAAACTTGTTGGTTGAAAACTTCTAGTTGCCTACATGTTTATGATCTCTTGTTTTTGTTGTAGCAATACTTGTAGAATTCGAGACAAATTCAGACGTACCTACTTTTATAATTTCTATTACATAATAAAAAAAACTTTTGTGAGATGTATGTATGTTGAAAACTTTATCCAACAAACATGGATAAAGTTCAAAACTTGTTTGTTACTAGTATTATACAGAAATTGCAATAAAATAAACAATACTTATCTAAACCACGACTGTATTTTGTAGGTGAGAACGCTATCAATGGATCAGACAAGTTCTAATCATGTCACAGACTTCAGTGTAAACGCAAATGTGTTTTATACTTGTATAAATACTTGTGGGCTACAAAGTCTGAACGAAAGTATGTTTGAGACAGTCTCGATACATTTATAAAACAAATAATTATGTTTTGAAAAGTATTCTACAAGTTTTGTACAACAAACTAGTATTTAACTTGTTTCTTGGTGAAAACGAGGGGTTAGACTGGCTGAATCACGGATCGCCTTAGGATCACTTGGAGCGCATATTTTGGATCGCAAGTTTTTAAAGTGGATCGGCCTAACACTTAGATCATTAAGTAATGGATAACACACGCAGGCGTTTCCCCTTTTGCCGAGGTATAAGATTATTCGAATCGAAAAATCTTATGCTTTCATAAAAACTACTTGCGTAATCGATTACGAACACTCTGCGTATTCGTAAAACATCGAAAGGACGTCTGCGAGTGCTCCGCTAAAAATGCCGTTTTGCACTGTCAAGTCTTGCAGAAGCAATTCAAACATGTCGAATATTAAAAAAGATGGAATAACCTTTCATTTGTGTATATTTTTTATTTTTTTAACGTACATTTCTAATTAAATGCAATTTCTAATAATCGTCGATGTATCGTTTAGCGATATGATCAAGACAAATAATCGAGTCATGTGTGTACTCGATCATTGATGCGGCCTCACGAGACTATCATGGAAAGAAAATATACAAATTTAATCTTTATGAACTAAGAGATAAAGTTGAATTTAAAACGCGATATTGAACCGCATTCCCCACGAGACTATAAAGCGATGTAGCGAGACTATCTTGAAGAGAAAATATACAAATTTAATCTTTATGAACTAAGCGATAAAGTTGAATTTAGAACGCGATATTGAACCGCACTCCCCACGAGACTATAAAGTGATGTAGCGAGACTATCTTGAAGAGAAATTCAAATTTAATCTTTATGAACTTAGTGATAGAGTTGAATTTAAAAACTCGTCGCTTAAAAGGTCGTAAATTTTTACGACTTTCTTAGTGACGGACTGCTTTTAACTTGAACGTCGATAAAAAAATATTTTTCTAAGTATAATTTGAAATGAGATGAGAATTAATCTTTATTATATTAAAATTTTACACAACTGCATAAAAAGGAGTATAATGTTTATTTTGTAAGTCTTGTATATATTTATTAAAATTTACGCTTGGTTACTTTTAACTGGCAGAACATTTTAATGGTACGGAACCCTTCGTGCGCGAGTCCGACTCGCATTTAGCCGTTTTTTTTGTAATGTTAATCTTGTAACCTTTCTATTATGTAATCTATACTAATATTATAAAGCTGAAGAGTTTGTTTGTTTGTTTGTTTGAACGCGCTATTCTCGGGAACTACTGGTCCGATTTGAAAAATTCTTTCGGTGTTAGATAGCCCATTTATCGAGGAAGGTATTTATCATCACGCTACGACCAACAGGAGTGGAGCCACGGGGGTGAAACCGCGCGGAGCAGCTACTTTGTTTATATGTATGTACGAATATTGCGTATATTTCAGATTGACAAAAAATCCTGCTTTAAGGCTAAGGTGGATTGAATGCTGTGGGAGAAAATCAGAATGGACACCTTGGTACAGAAATAATAAAAATTTCTGGACCGATATTTATTTTATTGAATATAATATGTGATGTGTTGAATAAATACATATTCAAATACAAATAAAATGGCGTTTTATTGTTTTTTCGTATGCATATAATAATGATGAAAACGTTACAAATGACCTGTGTAGTATTTTTTATGAATATAATATTAATGTTATTTCTAATTTCAACAAAATTATTATTTTTGTAATATCGATATGGTCACATCCCTTTAGAGCGATTGTATTATTACGTATATGTATAGAGATTTTTCTGTGTAATCGATGTATGTGTGCAAAAACATGCTAGTCTGTCCATTTTGTAATAGTTTGAGTTTGTAAAGACACAAATTATTTTTGTGAATGTGTGATTGTGTTTCAAAGTGTGAGTTACCCTCCCCGCACCAAAACCGGCAGAAAGTTTAGTTAGAACATTTGCCAGCGTGCTCCATCCATTACTTAATGATCTAAGGCCTAACATGATCCACGATCCATGCTCCGCGATCCTGGATCGCGGATCGCGGGATCACTGGATCGGCCGGTGTGGACCCAGCTATTGAGCTATTATTACTACGTATAGAGAAGACACCACGAACAAAATCTGTGCTGCAAGCGTGGCGGCTAGTGGCAGTGAGTCATAGATTAAGCGATGTCACAGAATAATAACTATAAGTAGCCTAGCGATGTCATCGACTCACCGCTATAGAGGCGACACTTTCTAAATATTCTGCCTATTGCTTATCAATTATAAACAATCAATGTAACAAAAAGAATTGATACGTAGGTAATTAATTTAATTAATTTAATTTTCATCTTTCATGATTTAACTTTTTTTAAATAATATCCACAGTACATTCTTCTCTAAATGTGTAAAATTATTATTTTCCACTATAAAAATTTACGTCATCTAGTAGTACTATCTAAACATCTTTCCTATCCAATGCCATTTCTTAAATTTTTAGTCTATGACAAATGACGCAAAATGGCGCCCGCCAAAATTTTTCCTCAAAACAAAGTTTTGACTTTTGAAAATGATTATCTAGTTAATTACAAATGAAAAGTTGTTTCTTTGCACTTTGCCGCAGTACTTTAATTATTAGTGCAATATCGTAACACACTCGAGGGCATATTTGATGAGTTTCATGGTTTTTAGCTTTTAAACAAACAAGACATGAACGCGACCATCGCGCTAAAGCGACCTTGACCTCTGTTGAGCGGAACATAAGTGAGTAGGCGGTGTCTTCTCCATACGTAGTAATAGTACATATCTCAATGACTTTAACTTAAAACTGAAGAATTAAAAAAAAATGTAAATGTAAGTTTATTTGATAACAATACCTAAATTCGATTTATTTATTTAATAATATTCACAAGTTTTTAATAAAACAAAATTGAAGAATGTTTCATTTTTGAACGTGACCATCATCGAAATTGCATTGACAGTTGACAGTAATGACACCTGTGATAGACATTGACAAAGGACATTGACGAATGACGACTGGTCAATTGTTTCTTGTGATGAAAGTGATAATAAAATTCACCGCAAGAAAAAATAATAAAGTGAGAGTATTAAACAAACATCGACGATCTATTGTGGAATAGAATAAATCATCAAAATGAATAATATGTCAAGCTCTTCATGGGAAGGTATGATCCAATCTTAAAGATTTCCGTACTTTAAACGTTGATAAATAATAGCTTATGACGTTGCATAGTATTTATTTGGCTTTGCAGTAAAATAAAGCATTTAATAATAAAGTACCCATAGCAAATGTCAAAATTATCTTTCAGAGTTAAGAAAACAGGCTCGACTGCTAGAAAATGATATTGACGTGAAGTTAGTTGCCTTTAGCAAGTTAGGGGTAAGCACAGGATCCTCGAGCCTAAATTCTGAAAGTGCCCCCTTGATAAATAGTGATGATATGTTTGACACTATGACTATGGAGCTCCAACAACTGCTTAACAAGGTACATACATCTTCAATACTTCTATAAAAACTTTTATATTACTTTCTCTCTTCCCTTGTTACCAATATTTGATATTGGCAAATATGTCTATGAATATTCTATCTATATCAATATTAACAAAGTTTAAGCTTCACTTGCAATAGCAAACTAAGAAAAACAGATTCAACTGTGAACTAGAACTAGACTCTGAATCCTATTATTGTAAAGTAATATGTAACAATAAATGAAAATGAAACTAAAAAAAGACATAATAATCTATAGGAAGTAGGTTACTAGTTATTAGGTTCTATGTTAAAAATTCATAATGAAATTCATGAAATACTCTCATCAATTATTATTAATACACATAAAATACTTTTGCAGTTATCAGCAATTAATGACAAAATGGCAGACATAGCACCCAGTGGAGCGGCAACAATGCACACATTGAAGAGGCATAGAGAAATTTTATTGGTAAATATTTTTTAGTTTTAAAAATCACTATTGATTTAGCAATGGAACTTCTAGATCTTAAACAAAAAATTTGCTAGCAAAAATATAAAAAAATGTCTAAAAATAAAGTTAAAAATAGTTTATTAGTATATACAAACTATTATTTTTCCTAACACTAAACATTCCAGGACTATCAACAAGAGTTTTCCAAAACGTCAGCGCGAGTGAACGCTCGTCGCGAGAGAGAGGAGTTACTCAGAGGTGGAAGTCCTACTCCCACCACTTCTGCTGGGCTCAGTCGTCGGGATCAGTATGCTAAGGAAGCTAATCATTTGCACAGGTATCTTCGAAAGTTACTCTTGTATGTATTTGTATGAAAATATCACTAAAACACAAGAAATAAATGATTACGACAGTCATATTCGAAAATAGCATAGTATTGTTAATACGAAAGTTAGCAAATTCTGAAAGGTATTCACTTTCTTTTAAATGTATGAGAATGATAAGGTTAAGGAAAAAAGTCAATGTTTTTTATTACAATGTAATCTTCTTATATATAAAAATGAATCGCAAAATGTGTTGGTAAGCGCATAACTCGAGAACGGCTGAACCGATTTCGATAATTCTTTTTTTATTATATTCCTTGAAGTACGAGGATGGTTCTTATGTAGAGAAAACGTAAACATGTACCACGGGCGAAGCCGGGGCGGACCGCTAGTAAATAATAAAAAAACTTTATGAAATGTGTTTGGGAATATTTTAATGTTTTTAATTATATTTATTACAGTTCACACATATTAGTTGATGAGCAGTTAAATATAGCGATGGAGGCGCGAGAGCATCTGACGTCACAGCGGCAAACATTTAAACGGATGCAGACACGTTTTAACGACATTACGAATAGGTAATTATTTTGGACTAGCTGTTACTCGCGTCTTAATTTTTAACATGACATTTAAATAACTGTTTACAGAATTTTATTAAGCTGAGAGTCATTTAAATAGCCAAAAAACAAAACAAAACTCATACCATTATCATAATCATAACAAAAATCATACCATTATCATGTCTACATTTAATTTTTTAGCCCTAAATTTAGTTAGCCCTCAATTTAGTACACTGTCAGTTCAGACTCAAAAATCCCGCTGTATAATTAAATTTGGCATACAAAATATATGTAGTTTTTTAAATAAGCATTGTTTTTTATTTAGCTCTTATTGCTAACAACTCATTGGATTATAGAATAGAATAGAATAGAAAACACTTTATTGTACAATGCACACAAAAACAGAATTAACAGAAACGATATGTAACTTAAAATAAATGTACAATTTGGCGGCCTTATTATTATTATTTTTTTTTACTTTATTATTTCAGGTTCCCAATGCTGAACAGCTTAATGTTCAGGATAAATGCAAGGAAACGGAGAGATTCACTCATCATTGGTGGAGTGGTTGGTGTGTGCACCTTCCTCATGCTGTTATATGCATTCCATTAAAACTTATCTATTATTATTAATACTAATAAAACCAGTATGTATCATAAAAATAATTTATTGTAAAAACCCGTTTATTTCGACTTGAATATTACCACTGTTTTTGCAAAAATGTAAAATTTTTCTATTTAACATTGAGATTCTATAAAAAATACATAATTACTCTTAAGCATATGTGTCAAACAACTTTAAACATGGTTTTTTTGATGGGTTGTATAACAATTAAAAATGTAGAAAATATTTACAAGCTAAGAAAGGTTTTATAAAAGATTATCAAAATATTATGTAAAGTGACTAAAAATAATTAAAGAATAATATGATAGAGCAATAGATTTGATTGTGATTTTTATTTATATTACATCTTGCATTGTTTTATAGATATTTAAAATTGTAAGTTATATAAAAAAAGAGCGTCTGTCGAGCACACGTGTCAGTAGAGAAACTTCTTTGACAAAATTCAAAGATACCAAAATAGTCGCCTTATTCCATAATGTGAATTGTGACGGTATTGCCATGACGCGACCTTGAAATTTTACTCTCAACGCGCTTAAATAAGTTCTTCTTTGTGTAGCTGATATTACACACATTTTGTAATACGTAATCGTATTTCAGAGAAATACCACTTTGGTTACTAGTTTTTAGAATAATAATTTCAAAGCATTTAATAATCAAAAGTATTTGTTTTCTGTTAAATTTTATCCGTTAATATAAGCTTTCTTTTGTAATCCATTGTTTTAATAGAAATTGTTACAATTAAATGTATTTATATACGTTATAATAAAAATGTAAATACTAATGTTAATTGGGAAATAAATGTTACTTATATTTATTTTTTATTTCTGAGTTACACATACATTTTTATATATGTGGTATGTATCATAGGCACTACACAAAACATACTAAAATAACATGTTTTCCTCATTCTAAATTCATACATTCTATTTTATTTATGTTTCTATTGTATGTAGGCATATTAATTTATTACATTAAAAAGATTATGTACATTTATGTTCCTTGAACAGATTCCTATTGCGTAAAAAAAAATTACAGTTAAGTTTTAAGTTTAAGTTTCCACCAGAGATGTGCGAGGATGCGTAGTGAGGAATGTTTGTAAAGAACCAACTAATCGCTTCAAACGCTATTCATTATTTACAAACATTCCTCGCTACGCATCTTCGCACATCTCTTGTGAAAAAGCACCCTAAACATGGTCACATGAATATAATCAACCTATTACTTGAAAAATTGGTGACACTTCAACACTATCTTCACCAAATGGTACTGATATTTCTACCTTACACACTTTATGAACCGTTTCCAAATGAATTTTCAAAGTGCCACTTTGAGCAAACTGTTTCTTGCATATACAGCACATGTATGGTTTTTCACCTGTGTGTGTTCTGATGTGTTTTTGTAAGTCTCCTTTTGTTGCAAATTTCTTGCCACAGTCTTTTATAGTGCATTCATGTGTTTTATTATGTAGACGATTGTGTAAGTATAACTTTTTTCGTGTTAGGAACGTTTTACCACATATCTGTGAAAAAAATGGTTAATACTATTATATAATATGAGGAAAGTGTTTACTATTTTAAAATATTTATTATAGTGAAACTTTTATTACATCGTCTCAAACTTTTTGGTCTGTGTAGCGCATGTCGCGTGACGGTCGGCTGCCGAGTAGGTATAAAGCAGTGTTTGGAAAGTTTCACTTTTACCGTGGTTTCATAAAACCACACAACATTTTTTTATTAGTAAAAAGTCCATTATTACAGTATTCAATTATTGATATATTTCATAAAATTGTATTATTATCATAATATACAGGCATGTCAAATTTAATAATTATTTAGTAACAAAAGTCCCAATAAAAATTTTAAATACATACTTACTTTGCACTCAAGTGGGTCATCTTCCTCAGATTCATTCGATACTTTTGGAGATTTGGATTCCTGTAATAATTCAATAAACTATATATGTAGTATGTTCAAAACATTTTTAAGCAGAATTTTCTTTGAATCGTTTTGAAAAAAGTTGTTTACAAATTGAAGAAGCATAAAAATCATATCTTATTAGAGTCAAATTTTGTTGTCTTATTCCTAATTTGGTCGAAAACTTTTATTGTCTAGGTATATTTTACTCTGTATGTTGGTACCTACTTGTACTATTTTTTGGTGTAGCCTAATATTTCTTCTCATTTCTTTGTTTTGTAGCTTGCTATCTCTTCTGAATTTGTTGAATTCTTCTTCATAGTGATGGAATTTTTTTTTTCTATGTGATTTGAGATATGTATTGTTTGATGTTGCATCTGTTATTTGTTCCACATCACCAATATTCTAAATATAAGATAAGAGTTTAAATTCTGTTCACAATATTGCTTAATTTTTAGTAGTTAAAATAATTTTATTACCAGTGTCCCCAAGAACAGAGATTCACTTAAAAATGTCGTAAAATATTGGCTCACCTTATTTTCAAATAAATCTGATCTAACTTTGATTATTTTGGGTGGTTGTTCATTTGATTTCTGCTCTAAACCGATGTTATTATCCTCAGTTTCATCACCTATTTTTACTTTCTTCACACATACACTCTCTTCAGCACTAGTGCTTTCAGCAGAATTCTTTAAAAAATTAAATGTAATTCATTATAGTAATTATGTAAAGGAATAGAATATGGAAATGGAGTTTTGCCATTTTTTTTGAGAACATAAGTAACTTTACAACACCAGGTTTAATTTCTTAATTGGTGAAAAGCATGTAAAGGCGTGTAAATGTGCATATATATGATACATAGGAATCAGATATATAATAAAAAATATATACCTCTTTTAGTTGTGGCGATATATTTTCAAGATAATTTATAGTGTTGAATAGAGCTTTTAAATGCTTGTCATTAGCGGCTGCTGTTAACCGAAGACGATAAGCTCTATTAACAATATCAAAGCAAGTTTTGCACACTGTTTTCGGTAGTTTATCTGTTATGACAACCTGTGAAAATTTCATAAATTTTAATTTTTTTTTTTGTGCAGCTAAACAATTTATTATTTTTAGATTATGAGATATGTACCTCGACCCCTGTACACGACTGAATATTTTGCGGTAAGAGATAAGTCTTGAAAATATCAACACATCCTGGTCCTTCCAGGCAAAGTCTGCATAAATCTTCTAACTGGCTCAATTGGGTATCGTCTGTCATTTTTTTATTGGCCAGGTTAATTTAATATTATAGATTAAAATGTATTACTACAATTCAGTCATATATTATTTATAAAAAAATCATTTGTTTGTAAACACAACGAACACCACCAAAATAAAATTGGATATCCAGTAGGCAGTATCCACCTCTTATTGCTCTGCTCTGAAGTCTGAGGTATCCACGATGACAATCACAGATTACTATATATTAGTCAGATGACAATGAACAACTGACAAGTGACAACCAACCTCGGAGCAATTAACTAGCCTGGAGAAGTAACAATTAATTGAACATTAATAACACTAGTTTGGCCCTTTTAACTTATGGCAAAATGTCATGCGAAAAAAGAGGACCGATATATGTCAGCTCGACAGTTTGAAATGACATGGCTCCATTTCGTTTTGTTTTGATCACCAGTCTGGTGATCATCGCTTGGTGATTTTAATTATTGTTTTTGAAGTGAAAAACTTGTTTTTTAGTTTCATATGTTATTTTCTGAAAAGATAATTTACTAAAGATTACATGGCTTGTGTTGTTTACGGCTGTAAAAGCCGTAGTACTGGGAAATCGGATGAAGATAGGAATTTGTCATTTCACAGGTTAATGTTTTGATCAATTATTTTGTTAATTGTGTTATAAATAAGTGAATTTACGTTATTTTCATAATCATCTATGTTTTATCTAACCGTAATCATTGAAATGAAATCATAATCAGCTTATTTTTTAGAAAAAATGCAAAATATAACTTCCATAGTGTTGTGCAATTATCGATACTTGAGTAGGAACGAAGTACTTCATTGATAATGACTGCTTTAAGTTAGGAGAAAAAAAGGTATTTAAGTATGGATTATATTGTTATTTGCAGGTTTCTGGCTTGAGAAAAATTAAAAGATGTTTGGGGTAAAGCTATAGCACAGGGAAAATTGGAAGCCTTCAAAACATTCTCGGCTTTGTTCAAATCATTTCGAATCAGACGGGAAGAAAAGTAATGTGCTTTGCAGAGATGCTGTGCCACAAGTTTACGGTGGCATCTATTTAAAAAAATAATTAATATTGTAATTTGGTAATTAAGTATCGAATTAAAATGTTGTAAAAAAATAAATGTTTATTTGTTTTATTTGAAGAAATTTATTTTAAGCTAGAGGTGCCCCGCGAGTTCTCTGGGAACAAACAAACAATTTTTTCCCGTGGGAATGAGTTATTTTCCCGCGGTAAATTGTAGCCTATAGATATGTTAATCTGATGTTTAAACTATAAATTAAAATTTAATTGTAAAGTTTCATTAAAACTCATTCAGTAGTTTTTACGTGAAAGATTCCATTCTTATATATTTTCGCTTCTATAATATTAGTAGGATACGATTATTGATTTGTAAAATGATCAACCAGGTGGAAGTCAGATTCGCGCACGAAGGGTTTCGTATAATTCTATGAATGAATCTATGAAAACAGGAAAAAATACGGACCTTTTTACGAAACCATAAAAACAACCTAAACCGAAATACCTAATAATATTTTTTTATAAATACCACTACCATACAATGCAAGGTAGTCAGTACGCATCGTAAAATATGAATAATTAAAAATAGATTCGTTTAAATTATCTTCAAGCAATTTTATAACTCAATTTTTTAATTTATCGATATTTTAGTATTCGATAAATTTGTGGCAAGCACTACCTTTTTAGAACAAAAAGTGGCTACATGTGGATTTGAATGCCAAGCTGATAACAGTGTATTGTCTCTTTCTATCGCACTAATTAGGGTATTGAATAAAAGAGAGCCACTACATAAGAAACGTTCAATTAATTGTTACTTCTCCAGGCTTGTTAATTGCTCCGAGCAACCAACTGATTCTGACCACAGATTAAGTAATTATAGACTACGTTATTCAAAACTGTCAATTAAACACGAAAATGAATTATTCATCCTATAAAATATTTCCACAACAAAGAATAATTATTGTCATGATAACTTTTATTTATCGGATATTTGAGCTCCCATTTAGACTGAATATTGTGATGAATATAGATATTATAGGCATTAATAGGAAAATTGAATATTGGAAAATGCCTAAAACGCATAAACAATTAAATTAATTATCAAGGAATTTTCATGATACATATATTATGTTTAATATTTCCGAAAAATACGCTCTAGAAATACACAAACATTCAGTTAGAAACTTTACATATTAGTAGCACACCACCATATATGAGTTTTTATAATTGTTTTTCATTAATTTGTCAAAATTGATAAAGTTGTCGATATACATCATACAGTGAATCTTTCAAATAGGAGCATCCAAAAAATTATATTGAATTGAATTGAGGAAAGTAAACCTTTTCCTATTTCTATGATTACAATTAATATTATTAAAATGAAAATTTAAGTATATCGACATGAGATATATGCCTTTAAACTGTTAAGGTAAATAATTTGGTCATTTTATTGATAGATCTAAAGGATCTAAGAATTAAAAAGAAATATGCAGATTTTTACTTCGTCAAAAAACTAAAGTTCCTTCGTTCACGTTCTTTTTAACCACCTGCCAAAAACAAATTGGAGGGAGCTCCATAATATTATGTTCGACTGTAGCTGTATGTATTTTTTATATAATATGTAAAACATGTACCAACTACTGAATACTTAGCTTTACATTTTAGATTAAGTCAATTTATTGAGTAAAGCTATTCAAATTAAGTAACAGGAAAATTAAATATTGTACATAATTGAAGACAGAATATAATAATAAATACCGAAACAGTAAAGCTCAAAAGGACAATAAATCAAACAAAACAAAGACTCAGGGCTACGTTCAAATAACAAATAATGCCTTGATTCACTAATTACGTGTCAGGAATGTTTGAAAATAGTATCCACGGCAACAAGGCATATAAACTAGAGCACCCGAGGAAAATCGATTTGAACCTTATCATTGCACTCAAAGACTTTGATAAATTAATAACAATTTATTCATATGAAAGTCCTTTAGATTCTAAACCCCTGAAAAGAAAACCAAAATATGTATGTGTGAAATGTATTATGTATATGGAACACATACCTACATTTAAAAACCGTTGCAAGAATGACGCGTAATTTAAAAATGTAAAAAAAAAGCTGTTTATTAGATCATAATATTATTGTAATTAGTAGGTAATTAGTATTAAACTTAACTTGTGAAATTAATGTCATATCAAAACGAATAGGGGAACCGGGAAGTTAACAAAAGAAAATTAAGTTATAGCCTATAGGAATATGTAGAGAAAAGTCCAGACTTCAGTATACCGTGAAACGTGTGTCGTGTCACCCGCTTCAGACACTATAGGTAAATAGTTAGAAACTATCGCCAATGTAATACAAAATTTTAAAGTTTTTGTCCTGGGTAAACTCAGGTATTATTTGATCTTTTTTATTAGCGATACTTAAAGTTGAGTAATAAAATAATAAAAAATAAAATAATATTTATTAGTAATAGATAAGTAATCGGAATTATTCTATGCAAGTTATGTACAGTAGGCGCTTGCTAATCCGGCACCGGCAATTTTTCCTCTATGCCGGATTGTCGGAAATGCCGGATTATCGAATTAGTATAGGAAATAAGACTTCATATTTAAAATGGTACCTAAGTTGAATTTATTATAAAAAAAAATACATAAATTAATTAAAATATTATAGTCCTTTTCACCTATGATGATTCCTGTGACACTTCATCGTGTTCCGAATTACGAATTTTATGTTTAAAAAGTCAAAATAATTTTAGTGCATAATATTTTTATTTTATGGCGGCATTATTACCAAAAATATAAAAATGAAACATCTTAAGCTTATAAATCAAAAACAGTATTGTTTAGTTTAATATAATGAAAAATAAAATAAAATGACACAAAAATATAATACCTACGCAATTCGTGTACATGAAATGGATCGTAGAAAAATCATAGAGTTGGAAAATCATATAATCGGCGCCCATCTTGTGATCGTTTGTCAATCGAGTCAATCGTCTGTACGAGTGCGTCAGCCTTGTATACAAGTTGCATTTTTATATTGACACTTTACGTGGTATTCTGTTATTGTTACTAATTGTTATTGTTGACTTTTAGTTGCTGTTGTTTGCTAAGTTTCCTTAGTTAATTGTTGGCGAAATGCCGAAAAAACTAATTTTGGTACTTTATTCAAATCGATTTCATTTCCATATAGAATATTATCGATTATCGGAAACAATTGATACGATTTCAGTAACCGACATCTCTACACGTGTCAAAAATCGATGTGTCACAGAAATCATCTTAGGTGGAAAGGACTATAATTAAATATAGTATTAAAATTACATATTAGGTTCATCATTTATGACGTTTTCGTTCAGTAATCCGGCGTTCAGCTATGTAAAATGCCGGATTATAGAGCGGGCTGTCTGAGTCCCAAAGTGCCGGACTACTGAGCGTGCCGGATTGGCGAGCGCCGGATTATCGCGCGCCTACTGTATTCGTTTTTGTTTGTAAATTACACTCATAATGATTTTTTTTGTTTTCATACTTTTTACAAGATATACAAGGTTTCCTTTGCCACTTTCCTTAAAAAATTCTAAAAAGAAGTTTTTGTTCTTTATTCAAAAATTCACATCTGCAACAATTTCTTTATTAAACTATCACGAGAATATTTTTAATTAAATACATTATGTCGCAGATTTATAAGCCCGTTCATAGTTAGATCATTTATTACATTCATACTTTTTCCTTGCAATCGTCAGTTAGCTAAACTAATATTGGTAACTATTATCTATAATGCTTGGTAGTTGGTACCAATAAAATCTATTTGTTTGAAATTAAACAGAATTGAACATGGGGCATTTTAAGGGTTAAGTAATTAAACCAATCGAAACTTATAATATTATGATTTTGAAAATTTAACTAAGTTATTGTAATAATTTGTAAGAATAATTTCAATAAATAATAATAATAAATAATAACTTAAAAGGTTGTAAAATGGAGCGCGGTACAAGGCGGGGGCAAGGGGCACCGTTCTACGTGCCCCCTCGACGGAAGACATCCGCTGAGATCATAAGCGAAGCCCGAGCAGCCATAAGTGGAGGTAAAATTTTGTAGTGAAATTTTTATTAGTCGCTTTAATAAGTATTTGGTAGAGGCACATAGTTATTCTAATACCTACTATAGGTACGTTGGGGGATAACTGGATAAGTTATGTGTTTGCGTGCTAATGTTGTGAAATTAGTAGTTGTGTCGCGCCGTTTCACCCGCGGGCAAAAGGAGGAAGTTGTCTACAATGCATCATACCTACATAAGCTACACATCGTCAAGTACCATCAGAATCTGTTCAGTGGTTTTCACGTGATAGGGTAAAAACATACATTCTTACAAACGTTCGCTATTATAATACAATTTTTTTAATACCTAGCATTAAATGGGAGCAAAATATAAGAAATCTAGGATAAAGTTTCATTAGCCATTTAAAGGTTTCTGATTTCGATTATGTATATGGTTCCTTTGTGGCTCATAAATATCAGTGATTCTTTTATTCACACGACACAACACATTTCGCCATGCAATCAGTAATCTAACGCGGTCGGGTCACGCTACCTCAATACTGATTTTATTACAGTTTATTGTGCTGAATTTCTTATAACTTACACCAGCATAAAGTGCTGTATTATCCGTTAAATTCAGACTAAAAATGGCTTATATTCTTGCTTGCTTATATACTACCTACTTAATGGTAGTAAGTATTACGAAAATGTAAATAATCGAACCAGAATAAGATTTAATAATATGTTGCAATTGCATATATAGGTAGCTGTTTATAGTTTCAAGAATGGTTTTCAGCTTATAAACCCAAAAAAAGCAAAGAAGGTAACAGTCAAGGTATTATAGAAATATGCGGAAGACGAGGCACCTTGCTACTTTATTTTTGAGTAGAAAATACTTGATATACCTACTTACTTACCTTTTTACTTCCTTTTATAATGTGCATTCTGTATATTTTTGCGAAATAAACTATGCTGGTATTTTGTAATTTCATGCAGGTTCGATTATAGACTACATCAGACTACATGTTTTGTAAATTTTGCAATATACCTAATTACATTATGTTCAGTATTATTTAAGTACATTACACAACGAATAGGGGCCATAAACAAAGAAGAAGAATTTAGACAAGTCAATAACTGCGTTAAAAACAACCGACTTCAAACTTGCACTTGAACATTTACAAATACAGACAAAAATGCTCATAAAATAAAAACTACTGGGCCTATCCGAATAAAATTTTTATGGGACCAATTCGACACCATCCCGCATCGAACAAAAAAAGAATCACGTAAATCGGTTCAGAAACCACGGAGTAATCGGTGTACATACATAAAAAAAAAAAAAAAAAAAAACATACCGGCCGAATTGATAACCTCCTCCTTTTTTTGAAGTCGGTTAAAAATGAGCATCATAATTGTAAATCCTTTTGTCTTTTGGAATCAGACGGTATTGGATGCCGAAGTTGATAGCGCGCAAAAGGAGAATGGCGAAACTGGGCCTAACAAAATTAGGGCCTTACAAAAATCATAATATATTTAAAATTCATTTTGTTATTTTTAATAATTCTTGGTAAAATATTGACTTCTGATTCTATGGGAAAACAAATGTTTGAAAAAAAAGATAATGTGTTCACTAACGGCATTGTTATTTAGATTTCTATGACTACCGGTCTTATCAAGCAGAGATTGTCAGTGCTGTCAGGAGTAAAATAGTCGATATATCGATTAAAACGAATGAATATTTATTTTCATTTTTAATTTTATATAAAATTCAAATGCTTTATAAATCAGAAATATAAGTTAACTGCGTTACATATTTTATTTTTAACTTTTTAGCACGCTATTTATTTATGGAATTCTATACATTTTAACTCATGGCGGCCGCACTTTGTAAGAATATTTCTGAAATGTAGCTGGCCGCTTCAATTTTAATTACAATGTCATGTTTGTCGTTTGACTTTTGACATTTAATTGAGGTTTTTCGTTTCGTGGTTAACTTATTTTCTTCATCTTTATCGACTTTCGCTACGTATTACGGACACTGACGATCTGTGTTATTACTACCAACCAACGCTTGCACACCGGACTTTGATTACCTGCCTTTACGACTCACTACTGCTACCCTACCTGGACACCGACTTTGCATCCGATTTTTCATTTACAAATATGAACTGCATCAACTGTGGTATTAATGCTAATCGTAACAATGCTATACGTATGCATTTGTTACAAGATAACGCAATAATATCAATTATACAAGGGTGGGCTGCTCCTCTAACGGTTAGTGGATTAGTATTATCTAAGGTATTTAGTACTAGCTATTGAAATCAAACAAAAACGTAAACACACATTGTTTTATATATACATGTTTAAATTACTATATACATGTTAAAACTATCCTATCTCTCAAGTTGGATCGAACTCCACATGGTGTGCGAATTTTATTATAATCGGTTAAGTGGTTTAGAAGTCCATTGAGGACAAACATTGTGACACGAGATTTATATATATTAATATATATGTATATTCACTTTCTTTTGTCCAATTGTAATATTAATTCTTTATTTGTAGATCACTCACTCTGATCACATATGTGATGCATGCTGGAAACTTGCAAATGATTCTTTGAAGATTGAAAATCATGAAGATGACACTGTAACTTTGGGTCATCAACGTGTATGCATTTATTGTGGACGTTCTGTATTGCGCACACGGTTTCATTTACTAAGAACTGATTATTAAGTATTTCTTTACAGATTGGAAATAGAGCAACATATCTATGTCATTCTTGCTGGGTGAGGGCTCTCATAGGAAGGGAAGCAATAACAGTTTATTATTGTAATTGTTTAGTAGGAAGAAAAACTGTAGGTTGCTGCTGTCACGTTATGTGCATAAAATGGTACCTTAGCTGGGCAAGGTATCAACTATCAACCAGATTTAATGCCGCCAACACAGTTTCTGGATGATGTGTTAATTGTTTATGATGATAATGATGAATAAACGATTTATGAAAAAACGTGTTTTATTTTATATATAAGTACCTACGATGTTTTGGTAGGTACTCTAAAAGAATAAAAGTTCGATCCAATATCTCTATTACCTAAGTGTTCTTCTGTTACACTCTTTATCTAAATAATGTATATTATAGGATATAAACTTACCTCTACTTAGAAAGAAACAAAGCTATTCATTGAACTCGAGCAAACCTAACCTCAATTTTAGTGACGTTACATGCTCAATATCTCTGCTATCCCATAGAACAGATCTTTAATTGTTATATTTATAGAATCTGTATATTTTTATCTATTTAACCCCACATAAATCATCAGTGTAACGATCAGGCCCAAAGTCCTATGGAAGTTCGCCATTCTCCTTTAAGGAATCATCAGAAAAAATAGATTGAAACATAGTATTTGTAGAGAATTAATATTTTTTTATGAATAAAACGCTCTTTTTCCTGTATATGGAAATGTTATAAAAATAACTTTGCCTTTCGCGATATCCACAACATCAAAGGTCATATTTCAATGGCTTGTTATCCGTTTCCAAGGAGGCACTCAGCTTTTATACAAGTTTCATTTTAATTAACTTTCTGTCGTCTATTTATTAATAATCTTCTGTGTGAATAGAATTGGTTAAAGAGACATGGATTATATAATTTCATCGATTTTAAGATCAGGTGCAGTTATTGATTTTATTTTACTGTTGTTACGTGTGAGCACAGAATAGTGTGAGTTCAATTTACGTCACAATAAAGACACTTAGGTAACAAAATAATTTTCCGAAATTTGTTTAGTTAAGTAACTACGTCATTCCTCTTAAATAAAAATATTTTTTTTTAAAGTCCGCCTTTTGATGTCTAATTGAGAAGTACCAAATCGGACTTCTGAATACGGACAAATGTCTGCATAACGATAATTTTACAATTTGAAATATGTATATATATAAATGAATATCCTTAAATTAATAAATACTGATCGACACGAACAATGATTACACATGCCACAAATACTGTACCAAAATAACTATTGCTCCTTATTACTTGTATTATTGTCTTGTACTTATATTAATGTATTAAATAAAATACGTATGAAGTACATATTAACTAATAATCCCTTTATACAGCTAACACTTATCCTTTACCTAAGGGGTCGCCTGAGATCACTCTGAAGTGATAAGGCCACCCCATTATACATATTATGAGCATACAGCTGTATGAGATTTACTTCTCAATTTTATAAAAATATGTATAATAAAGTGTTAAATAAATAAATAATAATAATTCCAGAGATGAGTCCAAGTGGATCGAGTCTGGGCGCGCTTCGCCCGCTTCGCACGCGCCGTCCATTCACACCACGCGAACCGCAGCGGACACTGTTCAACGAACGCACGAAGAAGAACAGACCGCCTAGTTCTTTTGAGTTAGTTCATTTATGTAAAACTAAGCAAATGCGAAAATAAACGAAAAAAATATGAGTTACTTTCAAAATTCACAACTTCCCAAATATCTTTATTTTTGTTACTTACATACATAACTACTTTCTGCCTGGACATTTTAACGAAAAGCATTTTGTTTCCTGAAGTATCCAAAAGATTATAAAGGGAAGAACAAAATGCTCTCAATAAAAATCTATGCAACTGCATCATTTAAATTGCTTGTTAGAGCATTGTTTTTTAATTATAAAACACCTTTATCTTTTCTCAGTCTCAAATACATGACATTAGCTGAAAGCACTGAAGAACTGGTGTCTTCCGGAGCGCGTATAGCAGGACTCGACGATGATGATCTCACACTAATAAACGATACACATAATGATATGAAGAAAAAATCTTTGGTTCGTTTTCTACTTATTTTTTATACTAATTTCATTTACCCCCCCCCCCCCTATTACCCCTTTCATTGAAAATTTTTGATAGAAATTTCCATGCTTAACATCATTTTTAAAGAACTTCTCTGGGTATTAGAATGTCTCTGCAATGATATTATTGTGTATTCTTAAAAGTGTAGTTTTGCTCTCTCTCTCATCTATGGATATTTTGAAATCAAGAGTGCTAATTCAAGAGTAATTATGTATTGTGATTACTCAAATAGTTTAGCACTAATTTAAAGTTTATTTTAACAACGAATATTTTAGAATCGCAACAAAATAGCACCACTGGACAAAACGACCACAGAATGGAGCGGTTTCCCAAAGCTACCGCATCTCAGTGGTAAGAGTAAACCGCTACATCGGAGGAATACGACTTCTAATAGTGAAAGTAGTAAGTAGAAATCTTCGAATTTTACACTAAAATCGACATATTTTGAATTAAATATCGTCCACCCTGGGTAATGTGGAAAAGAAAAATAATTGGAATAGTGAAGTTGACTTTTATAACTTAAAATAAAAATAAAACTCCGGCTATAACACGTTGTTTTACAAAATATCAAAAAAGTCGCACCTATGATATTTTTTTTTTATCTCTAATATTACTTATATTTTAAAACTGTTGTGAATTGAACATTTTCAGTAAACTCTTGTGAAAGCGATCTTTCACAAGCGATTTCAACTAAACCAATTGGATCTTCATCGGGAGACGCTACATACTACAACACGCAGAAGTTTCTACCAAACAAATGTAAGAAACATTATAATTTTACTTAACATTCATAGGGCGATTTTCTCGTAAGTATTTTATTAACCATGTTAAATAAATTCTAAAATAGCGGTTTATTTTTGAATTAACGTATTTATTTATATTTATTTATTATTTATTTAAAACATATTTAATTAATTTGCAGCGTTAAGTCCAGAAAAAAGAAGACAGTTCGCGGTGGGCAAGTCTGCGTCATGTGACATCAGTATGGGGGAACTGGGGGATGTTGGAATCAAACAGATTGCCGTGCAACTGCCGAAAACTAGATATGAGAATTATGATAAGTGAGTTTTTGAAGTGAAACTTCTTTAGGCCCGTTGAGAATAAAATTGGTCAAGGTCGCGACATGGGAATACCGTCACGTCATGTAGTAAGGCGACGATTTTGGTATCTTTGAATCTTGCTTTGGCAAGTTTTTTATTCAACCATTTACTATTACAACATTCCTTATACCTAAAATTATAAACATTATTCCAGAATGACGGTTCTAGAACTTTCCGAAGCGTTGTCACAAAAGAGCCGCGATATGGAACGCACACTGGAACTACTAAAAGCGTTACAGAAGAAAATTGAGGTTTCCACACCAACAAATAATTTGCTAGAGGTGGTGTTGAGATCACTGTACACTCATATAGATGAGGATGATGAAGTACTGGTGGCTATTGCGAGAGCTATGCTTACGGTAAGCGTACGCTTTTATTTTTATCAGGGTGATGTTGGTTAATTGCTATAATGTGGTAGAATATACTATAGTTCTTGGATAGAAACTTTAAAACGGATGGTATTTTAGCCAAGTAATTAGTATTTAGTCGTTTGATATTAGATTTCCCCTAAAAAGGGTTTAATAATGTTGTTATTTTTTCTAGATGCGCGTAACAGGACCTCATCTTGCAGCTGCGTGCAAATTGGTGTTCAAAATTGCCAGGAATGATAAAAATGACCATTTCTTTAAGAATAGCAATCTTTTAGGTACGTGCTTTTAATTTCAGACCATTATTTTAGTAATTCCTTCTTTATCACTTTCGCTATATTTCCCGATATTTTCTCCTCAACTTTAATTTGGAAAAGTGATCCTTTTCTCTAACATTATAATATATATATAACACATTATGGTGGTCGGTAAATATACGCGGGCGCAATTTGTAGATCATATTTCCTTTCTTACACTAATACTCTCATACTTCACAGCTCTCCTTTGTTTTTTGGTTGTCTGGTAGAAATCGTTCGTGAGCGATAAAACCGACTACTGGACTGAGTCCAGTAGGTCTCTTCGGTCATCATGTGCTGTTTTTATGTCTTTCCGTCAATTTCGTTTGTGTTTTAAATAAATATATTTTATTATTATTACCTACTAATAATAATAGCAATAAGGCCGCCTTTTGGGCAAATTATGCTTTTGTATTACTAACTACTTCTTTTTGCATACTATTGTTTTCTCATATTTTGTTCAATAAATAAATAAACCACCAGAACTGGTGGTGGAGGGCTGCGGTCGCGCCGAGCCGCTCACGGAGAGCGAGTGCTGCGTGTACGCGGCGGGCGCGCTGCGGTTCCTCGCGCTCGAGCCGGCGCTCTGCGCGCTCGCGCACCGCGCCGGCGCGCTGCACCTGGCCGCGCTGCACCTCAAGATACTCAACACCGCCGTGAGTGTACTACATGCACACATTTTTTTAAATTATTTATTTGGTTCACAACTTGGAATTGACACAAATAGGCTTAAAGACTATTAACTAAAAACATTTGCGGTGTAATTCCGAAATTAGTGAACACATCGTGCATAGTGAAACTACTTATTAACTAACAAATAAAATTAACAAAATACATTTAAATTAGAATATACAGAGAGACATTACAAGTACACTAATATTTAAGCCTGCTATAATTAACAGTGGAAACAAGAAAACAGACTAATCTTAATAAATCATTATATCACAGAATTTTATTGCTTCCATACACAATTTGTGAAACCGTTAAGGCGTGAACAAAAATAAAATCATGTATTTGAATAAATTCAAACACAACTCTCAACAGAAAGCAGAACGTCCGCGACTCGTGTCGGAACAAGCGATACACGCGCTATACCAAGTAACAGGCGCGCTTCGAAACCTTGCGAATGCAACAGAGTATGCCTGCTCGTTTGTATCGAGCGGCGCGCTCGCTGAGCTGCTATCGGCTCTGCGCCTGCACACTGATAGGGACGTGCTTACCAATGTTGCCAGGTGTCTTAGGTAAGGGTATACTAGGGACTATTGTTACAGATGCGCTCTAAAACTACAATATTAAAAATGTTTTCAATGGTAATTTTATTATTTCAGTTGATCGAGTCTTTCCCAAACAAACCATATTCGATTAAATATCAATACTTTTTTTATCCTTATCCCGATAAGTCGAAATATCTCGACAGCCTTATCGCTAATTCGGTACTCCGTTTCTCATAATTCCTATAACAATTTTTTCGATTCCTCCAAAAATTCCCAATTATTCTAATACTAGATTTCCGCCCGCGGCTTCGCCCGCGTTTTCAAAGGAAAACCCGCATAGTTTCCGTTCCCGTGGGATTTCCGGGATAAAACCTATCCTATGTGTTAATCCAAGTTACCCTCTATATGTGTGCTAAATTTCATTGTAATCGGTTCAGTAGTTTTTACGTGAAAGAGTAACAAACATCCATACATCCATGCATCCATACTTACAAACTTTCGCCTTTATAATAGTATTAAGATTAAGATTACCCCCCAGCGTGCTATCAGCGCTCGACGCGTGTTGCGAGTGGCTGTGCGCACACCCGCGCAGTGCTACCGCGCTGCTCTCCGCGCTCGCGGCGTGTGCGTCCCGCGCGCCGCTCGCCGTGCGACTGGCGTACACGCTCGGTAATATGGCCGCCGCCGACGAGTCAGCTAGGATACGGGTGTGTGAACTACCCTACAATTTTTAAGATTAGCCATTTTTACGTTATTTTGACGTAATTAAAGTAAATTTAACAGGTAAAGTAACAATGTAACAAATATATTAAAAAATTTAAGTTTGCACACACCAGAGCTACAAAACTGTAAATGAAATATAAAATTCATTATACTTTTGAAACGGTTTCTTCTTGTGAATATTTTAAAAGGACTCTCCAGCAAAAACATGTTTTACAAAATTTTCCCCAGATCATAATGGGTAAATATGTGTCATCTCATTAATAAGCTTTTTTTTATTTTTTAACATGCATTTTATGGCACAGATATACAATGAAGAGAACAGCATCGATGTGTTATTAACAATTTTGGAATCATACACAAAACGTAACATGAACGACGCACGGGATCTTAATTCTGATCCAGACCTGCATTTAGTGGGCAAGTATCTCTTATGTAATTAATTAAATTTAATGGTTTTAAAATAATAAAAATATAACTTTAAGAAAAAATAACAATAAATAACTTTTTAGGTTCTGACCTAGGTGGGTCAGATGGATCTAACGAAGATATGCTAATCAAGGTAATTTAATAAATGATTAAGTATCTGATAATTTTTAATTGTGCATCATAAACTTTTACAAAAACCTTTATTTTTCAGACTGTCAGAATCGTAGCGAACTTATGTCTTGCTGAGAGCGTTGGGAAGAGCATAGCGGAGTCACACGCGGAAAGAACAATTCGGGCTCTTTTGGCTTGTTTAGATGTAGCTGAAAAATCTTTGAACAATGAGGTAATTTATTTCTGCATTTTATTTTATTTATGACTATATTCACATAGGTTTGCAAGTTGCAGGTCTTACAAAGATAGGCATATGATGTGTATTAAAATTTAATTGCGGGTTAATATCTAAATTGTTGTTTGATTGTTTCTAATTTTTTTACGAACAAAAGGGAGGCGTTTTACCACGGTTTCGACATATAATTTTAAACTTGCCATAATATATTTTATTGATATATTTTTTATTATTTTTAATGTATTTTAGTATGTGCACACAAGCCTTTTTTTATATAACAATTTGATGAAACTTGTAGTCATCAGAAGAACCAGAAAGTGAAAACCAATCCCAGTGCGAGAGGCAAGACGAGTTAGCAATGGCAGCGCTGGCCACACTCAACAATGTGACGTTCTATCTCGAGCCACCACCTTCCCCGCGACGTATTGATGATACGCTGGATTTATTGTGTAAAGGTAAATTTGGTAGTATTTCAAAGATTTTAGATCTACTAACAGTAGTAGTAGTATTAGTAGTAGTAGTAGAATTTGTTTTTCAAAAATATTTGTTCTGTCTATTTTACCTATTTTCTTTCAATGTCCTGTCATCTTTGTTAATATTTGCCTTATTATATCATTCACTATCTCATTTTTCTTTCTTGAATTAAATAAAATACTTTTATTCAACAACAAATGTTTATGGATAGTGGTGATCACTTATCATTTATCGATTTATTTAAATACACATAATAACTTAGACTCTACACACTTACATTACGGTTGCCCATTTTTATAAGGCACATCAGGTGATCCTGGTTGCTTAGCTCCAAAAAAAAAGACGGGTTGCACTGCGGGAGTGCCGGCAGAAGTGAAAACTTGATTATTAACGTTGAGCATGTTTGATATCCATCCGTCTTACGCTTTTTCGATCAGGTCACGTGTCCTGACGCGAGTTTAAGATTTTATACCCATTACAGAAAAAGTGCTCAACGCCGCTAAAGAAGTTTTCACGTCAATAAATATAATTTAAATTTGGAATGCCCTGTACCAGCCACATGCGCATGGGCCCGTGGTTCAGGCCCTGCGGCGTGCGAGGCGCTGCGTGCACTCGGCAACCTGTCGCGGTCGGCGCGCGCGGCGCAGGTGCTCGTGCTGGAGGGCGCGCTTGACGTGCTGCCGGCCTTCCACACGCATGGTGAGATACATCATATAGTTTAAAAATCGGGACAGGGAGTGTTCTATAGATATTTTAAGCAGAAGCTTTAAGCTGAAATGTAGCTTTAATTAAAATTGTTTTGTAACATTTATATACCAATGGAGCTTTAATATTGATATAAGTAAACTAATGAAATTGTAATAACTATGTATATTATGTTGTGACTTGTGATGATTGAAAATATGAAGTTACTAGCAGACGCAATGTCTGCATAATTATGCATTCGCTATTTGCAATATATACGCTCTCTATCAACAGAGGATGGAAGTGTGCGTTGCGCAGCTGCTGGTCTGCTTGTAAACGTATGCGGAGCTGGCTGTGGCGCTGAAGCAGGAGCATTATCCGCAGCCCAAGCCCTAACAGTTGCTGCACATGCTGCTGACGCACCAACAGCTGCATTACTAGCTCGTGCGCTATGGAACGCGCATGCGCACAAACCTCTCGACGCGGATACCGTACAGCGAGCTAGTGACGCGCTCGCTGTGTTTATTGGTAAGTGTGTATGTAGTATAGGTAGTAGGTACTATAGGTGAGGTTCCTTGTGAACGTGTGCAGTGTGGGCTGTGGCACTGAAGTACGAACATTACCCGCAACCCAAGCTCTCGCGGCAGCCGATGCACCTACTACTGCGCTACTAGCTCGTGCGCTGTGGAACGCGCATGCGCACAATCCGAAAAAAATCAACTCAAACTTAAACATTAATTTATTCAATTAGACTGCTTATAAAAGCACTTTTGAATCGTCTTAACATTTATTAACACTTACCACCGATTTGGAAAGCGGTATCTATGGAGAAGAACTGGCAAGAAACTCCATAGTTGAAAAATTTGAATTATTCAATTTAACGGAGAAAAATAGAGAACACAATAATCTTGCATCTTTTAAAAACCTCTCTATAGACTATATGCACATATTTCACAGAACCCGGAAGCAGCTCTTACATTCAATCATCATTAAATTTAATTTCAATCATGGTTGTGGCATAACCCAGTGGCAATATTTCCCGGTGTCCTCATAAAGAATGTAGCTTACGTTATGTCATTTGTTTGAAAACAAACATTTGAGCCGTTACATACTTTTATTGTGTTAAAAGTTTAAATTATAAATCACGTGGATTACCAATCGCGTAATTAATTATAGCAGAATAAGAAGACGAAACGTTTTCGTTTCGTCGTTTAAAAACGCATACTTTGTCTTGGGTTTTACCTTATTCTTATCATGACTCACTCATTAGGGATCCGGATAAGTTATAATAATTTGCTAATGACTTCTTTAAATTTGATATCATTTTCAAAGTGATATGCAATATTACACTACTTTCTTAACACTTGTAAATTTGAAGGAGATATTGAGTATTTTATATTCGTTCAATCTATGGGTATTGTGTGTGTACTACTTATTAATAAATATTTGGCAAGTCCAAAGTCTTTTTATTATCTACACACAAATTTCCTTTTTCCTACAAACATACCTACATTAAAATAATAATCACTGTAGATATAATAATAAGAATAGCATTCAAAATAGCACTTCGGTATTTATAATGTATGGCAATTAGGTACCATTTATTTCGTTCACAGATAAAACAAATTCCTATATAATATATCTATAGATATAAGAATATATTATACAATTTTAGCCTATATAACACATGACTCCGTGGCGCAACGGTAGCGCGTCTGACTCCAGATCAGAAGGTTGCGTGTTCAAATCACGTCGGGGTCAATGACTGTTTTTTTTTATTTGGAAAAAAATAAAGCAAGAAAATATACATACTTATGTAGTTTTAATTCATAAAAATTATAATAATTTTATGACTGAAATTGTTATTTTCGACCCATTTTATCTTTAGCAGTACATTTTCCCTCAGATTATGAAATATGTATATCCTACAATACAATTTGGTTCAGTCCTAGGGACCCTAGGGTTTTATGTTGCACTGTATTGCTATTGGTCATAAGGAAACTATGCAACAGTTTGGTCCCACTAGAACTTTTTCGATGCCTCTAAACTCTAAAGAATACTGACTAGTTAAACGTTACGATTACGTAACGTATTAACGTTCATATACCTATTTTTTCAACAACCACATTTGATTGAATTTAAAAAACATTTCAATTCTGTCATTGAATGTTTGATATTGAATTCGTTTTCAGATGACGACTCGATATTCAGTGTTTGCGAAGCGGCCTGCGTGGGCGAGCGGAGTGACGTATCACTGTCTAAACAACATGTAAGCGCTTTATCTACTGATTTTATAATTATTTCATTTTATTTAATTTTATCGGGAATATATGTTTTAGTGGGGTAGGAGTTTAGTAGAGTTCTTACTTCTTATATAGTAATTATCTATATTCTTTAACAATAGAGGCATGCTACCTGCGTGGATTCATTGATGCCTTCTATTGAAAATTGTAATTTTATTGTTTTTTCGTTTATGTAGTTATATAAACTAATAATGATTGTTATTTATCATCAGGTACAGTTTGCTATAAATCAAGAAAATGATCTTCAGTCTATTCAAGAAACATTAAAAATGAAGCCAAAGAGTATGGAACACGATCTACATGATCCTAGTTCGGATGAAGATGCTGACAGGACTGGGTAATTTACCTATTTATAGTTATAAATCATTTGTTTAACTTTTTCTTAAAATATCTATTCAATAGCAACACTTTTATTACCTACTTACCTACTATAAGTACTTAAAATATGATTTTGTTTCTAATTTTTGAAAATTTCTAAATATTTATCTCTGTTACCTAATCTGGATTGCATAGGTAGTAATTGATGTCAATAAATACGTAAAATATCTATAATATCTAATTATATGTAGGTAAACTAATTCATCCCCAAAAAAGGCTCTCATCCCCAATTTTGTTTCCTTGTCACAGCTCCGGCGAAGACCTAGGTTTCGAAGATGGCGAGCTAGAAGATTGTGACTGTGAACCATGTAGACGACTAGCAGCTTGGGAAGAACTAGTTGGAGTTGCCATTCCCTTGTTGGAAAGACTGCGCCCGCCAAGAGCTGACGCGTCTGTGGGAACAGACTAGAACGTTCTAGAATGTTCTGGAAGCTTCCCGCCGCAAACAAATGCGTCTCTTCAACGTTTAATGTGTTCTAGAATGTTCTAGAAGCTTCCAGCCGCGAGCTGACGTGACAAGAAAGCGACTGGAGTGTTCTAGAATGTTCTAGAACGAGCTGACGCGATTGAGAGTCAACAAGCATGTTCTAGAAGGTTCTAGAGGCATCTCTCCGAGAAAAGATGCGTCTGGAATTTGGAACCGATTAGCATGAAGCTTTGTAGCATTGTAATTTGTATACGATTAAATGTTGTGATATGTGATTTGTGTTTTATTTCTGAACTTTATCGATTATTAGGTACGGGGTTTTTCTTTACGTATCTATAAAATTATCCCATTTTTATAGGTACCACTGCATGCAGTGGTATAAAAAATTGTATGCCTTTTTACTTTTTAGTGTCTCTAGAAAAATGCTTACAAAACTTTTAACTTAATTCATCTATAGCGACCTTAAGTTCATGTAGAGTTTCTTGAACTCTACATGAAGTAGACTCTACATAAGGTTGCCGACTTTGGTTTTCAAGGTCTACTTAATTCAGCTAACTTTACCACTTCGTTTCATAGAGCAACCTTACATAAAATACGTAATAATAATAATCTACCTATACAAACATTATCAAGTGAAAGTTTGTAAACTGAAAAACTACTTAGGTACCTATAGTCTAAGATCCCACAGCAGGATTAGTGCGTTCACAATTTTTTTGCTAAAACCAAACTTTTACCAAACGACTTAGAAAACCCTCGCGACTCGCGACCCGCCAGATTCTTTATAAATTTATATTTATAAAGCATTTGAATGCCATAAAACCAAAATATCAATTTCGACTTATAAGTTTTTTATTTTTATATTTTTATTTAATCTAAATCTAAATCTAAATCTTAATCTAAAACCTAATAAATTATGTACTAAAAACCTTCCTATTGAATTACTCTATCTATAAAAAAATATATCAAAATCCGTTGCGTAGTTTTTTAAAACTTTTGATTTAAACATAGGGACAGAAAAAGCGACTTTGTTTTATACTATGTACCTAGTGACATATATAGTATAAGAGTTCTCTGTATAATATGGTATCTAGTGATGCCGAATCATCTAGCCCTAAATGCATAATAGTCTAAAAAAATAATTGTCGTATAACAGGGTAATTGTAGCTATTACGTGTACGTATAATGTCATATTTTGAACTTAATCTTGTTCAACCTTGAGCCTTCCACAACCGAAGTAAGGCCAGCCGCCTTGGGCTAAATTATAATGCGAAATGAAATCAGTTCAAAACATATAGTGCACCATTTCGTACAATAATTTCGGGAGTTAATTAAGTGCCTTGTTTAATAAACGTAAGTGGGTTGATTTATAAAATTAATAAATAACCATAACTTAGCGCTACTAGAAGCCTGCTACTACTTAGGAAGCTGGATATTCAAAATTTTCAATTTGAGTAGGAATTATACTTCCTCATACTTGTAATTTACATAGATATAGTTAAGGTGTTTTACTCGTTAGAATATTTTAATTTAATTAACGATCATTGAAATAAGTAAACCATCTCTTTTGTAGTTTGCATTATGATATTGTGTTATTGCCGGCTTGAGAGAAAGCTCTATCGCTGAATTTTTTTATTTATCAAAAATTACTGCTTAAATTATTTACGGTCGTAGGTTTACTGTATCACTGACTCTTGAACTAGAATTCTTATTTGTATAATCTCAGAAGTCCTAGCTTTGTAACAAATTCATACTTTATACAAAATTTGCTTTGAAATTGACTGCTCATCATTTTGGTTTTTAAATGAAAGTACATATTAACAAAATATCCGCCAAAATTACATAATAAACCACTGAGGAAGTATTATTGTGTACATAATTGGCCGGATACAAGACATCGGTCCGACAAGTCGTGTCGCAAACCGCGACGATTTCGTAGGTACTAACACGCCCTTGTATACAGGCCAATTTGTGGTCGAAATTTGTTTTTATTGCTTTTTTTTATTATGCCCTGGAGATATGGAGAGTTGAATATAAGGTTATGGTTATATTCTTTATCATAGAGCTTGGTATAGGTATTAGGTAGTAACTATATAGTAACCAACTAGGTAAAATATTAAACCGATGTCCGAATGTCGGGAGCCAATTAGATTATATTATGTAATTATTAAAATAAACAAAATTAATGTCAAATGTTTTTAGTTAAAATTATTTTGAATATCAAAGTGATAGAAACATGCATGTAGGCTCTACAATGTACTTAGGCTCTTTTTCCGCAAGCAACGTTATTTTCTTCTTGTTTTAATTTTACATTTATATTTTATGCATTATTCCCCTGTTATAATGTAGGTATGATAACTTATTCAAAGTAGTTTTTTATCTATAGGAAAGAAAATTGTAAAAGAAATATTATGAACCACCCTGTATACATCACTTACACATAAATTAGTTCGTACTTGGTTATTTACAAGACTTAATATTCTAACCGCCATCGATACCACTCAGAATCGAGAATATAACAAATCTATCTATTTAACACATTGAAGAAAACAATAGAAAACAATATGAGAGGTAATACGTATAAAGTGCGACAAACATTTTTAATAAAAAGCTCATTATTAAATAGGTCTTTTTAGTTTTTTAATAGATGATTAATAATAATTAGTCCTGTACGTAGATCGGCTTAATCCAACTTGCGTAATTTAATAAAATCATGTTATTAACAAACGACCAATATGTGTCATTCCCTGATATCCCTCATTAAGAAAGTGTATATAAGTAGATTATTTATGTGAATATTATTTAGTTCTTAGTGACAAAATGGCGAGGCACTTTGTATGTTTGTTCTTCACCCTGACGCTGTTGGCACATGGATTCTGCATACCCACACAATATAGACTTAGAAGACAAATTAATGAATCGGTAAGTGTTTATTTTTTATAACATTAGATACATACTTATAGCATTAGATATACTTATATATAAAATTCTCGTTTGTAATTAGACTCCTCCGAAACGGTAAGCCTGAGAATCGAAAAATATCTATTTTTGATAACCCTAACTAATAAGAGTAAGGCAGAACAAAGTTTGCCAGGACAGTAATTTTATAATTTATAACGATAGGCAATTGGACGCGGGTTCGAATCCCGCCACAGGATCAAATATGTATAGTAGGTTCAAGGTTGGTCAGTGAAAGGGTGCAAACATTATACATATATTAATTGTGTTGATTATCTAAGTTTTTGTGTCTTATGGACTGCTACTCCATAACTACCAAGTTATGGAGTAACTATTAACTAATCTGTGCCGGTACAAAATTGTACAAAATACCTACTCCTAATTTTGTAAAAAAAACTGGCAGAATAGGTATTTAGATTTGAATTAGAATGTATCGACTTGTACCTAATTATTCATATAATTGATATTCTCTAGTAGGTATAAATTGTGTAGAGTACTTATTTTTAATTTCTTAGAAAATAATACGGATATTTTTTTTAAATGACCTTCTATCGATACCTTTGCACTCAATGTAAAGTGGTTTCCCTTCAAAAAGTAAAATTATTTTTTACCAAATCATATTATGCTGACTTCCTGCTCGAAAGCTAGATAGGTAATTGTATCAAATTTCCGCAAAAGCAATGAAGTATTAAAAATTTATTTAAAGAACATAAAAAATACCAAAATCGCATAAAGCGCGTCACACACGGTGAAGATACTATAATATTTTATCTTAAGGTTCTGTTATATTTTATATTACAGTATCTTAACGCATCCGGTATCAGCGCTCGGACCATCATTTTTCTTTTTGTCATTGCGTACTAAGACTCCTGTAGAACCGCCATCCTGTTACAGATGACCCACAAAATTTCGCGTCATTTGTAACAGGATGGCGGTTCTACAGGGGTCTTAGTACGCAATGACAAAAAGAAAAATGATGGTCCGAACGCTGATACCGGATGCGTTAAGATACTGTGATATAAAATATAACAGTATTTTAAGATAAAATATTATAGTATCTTCACCGTGTGTGACGCGCTTAATTCGTGAAACAAAATTTACTTTGACTATTTCAATCTTTCGTAATTATTGTAGGTAATATTATTCCGCTCGGTAAATCATTTGTTAAAGAGTTTATTTTTTAGTTCCTTTGTATTTGATATAGAGTCTATATTATAGACTTAAAAAATTGCACAAGAGACTTAATAGACTACAAGCCCGCATAGGACAAAAATATGGGTCAAATGAACCACCACGGGACATATCTAGAACGAAAGCAGAGCAAAAAATAATAAGATTCATCACTATGCCGTCACTTGTAAGCTGTCCAACTGAGTGCAGATGAGAATTGAAAAGTACAGGTAGACTCGGTAAATTTTGGTCATATATTTTTGTACGGCATTCTTAACCATCGATAGATCCATTAAAAATAATAAGAAACCGCTCAGTGCCGTACAAAAATGGTGGTCCACCAAGTCGGAATTTTTATTTAATTTCCGAGAGTTACCGGGGGTAAATTTGGTCATTTGACCATGTACGGCATCTGTGTCATACTATTGCTATACTGCTTTTAATCCATTATTCCGCAACGCCGTACAAAAATCATGGGGACAAGGGGAAAAAATCGAGAGTTGCAATCCCCTCTCTTTCCCCACTCCAGGGGGTCATTTGACTAAGTACGGCTTCGGTTCCAAAACATTATCTAGCACTCAAAAGTACTATTAAAAGCAATGCCGTCAAAAAATAATTGTCCTTTTAAATGTATACCAATAATCATCTTAATTTCATCGAATTCGTGATATAAAGAGCTGTAAGGTCATTTGACCCTGTACGGGAACTTTTTTTTTAACATGATATTGTAAAATTCAATTGTTGTATAGTATTGCCGTTCAAAAGAAACCGTTCTAAAAAAAGTTATAGAGAAATGCAAAACCAGAAATTTTGTTAAAGTTTAAACATCGTAGATTAATGAAAAATAATAGTTTTCTACACTTTATCCGTTGTTTTAAATAGTATTAACATAGATAAATTAGGAAAAAACGATGCCGTACATTTTTGTGCCGACCACCTCTTTTAGGCTGATGAAAGCGACGAAAGCTACAATTTTAAGGGTGCTTTATGGCCATTTGATACAGTACGGCATTAACATATTTTTACCCAACTACGGCAAATCAAAAGGAGGGTTATGGTTGTTTACAGGTCATGTATGTATGTTCATCTATTCCCTCGTAACTTCTAAACTACTTATCAGAATTCGACGAATGACATATCATTAGAAGCGTCTGAATTGTTCACTGGATAACCAGCGAGCTAAAGGCTATATGGGGTTTCACAAAATCTAATGTGGCGCCCTCTAGCGGACAAAACATACAGAGTAAAAAAATAAAGTTAAGATAAATATGCAGTGTTTGGTATCATTTGAAAGCGCTTTACTTGTACATTTTGAATATGTATATATTACTAGCATTTGCTTGTGACTTTACCTGTATTCATTGACTGATTGCATATAATTCACATCTTTTCGTTCATAGCTTTTTTATTAGTTCATCAATTTAACGGAGTCCATTCCACCTGACTCCGACTTTCCAAGGTGATAATTAACCACCTCGAGCTTCTTAATATTAATGTATATTTATATTTTATTAATAAAATATAAAGCAAACATTTCGTTGTATGGATTTTTTTCTTTTTCAGATTTTTCCCCTTTGAACCAACGAAAATGTACGGCACATGAAAAAATATTATCTATGCATAAAATACTTTAAAAATAAATTTATTTCGTGTTGTGTCAAATGACCCCCTGGAGTGGGGAAAGAGAGGGGATTATAACTCTCGATTTTTTCCCCTTGTCCCCATGATTTTTGTACGGCGTTGCGGAATAATGGATTAAAAGCAGTATAGCAATAGTATGACACAAATGCCGTACATGGTCAAATGACCAAATATACCCCCGGTAACTCTCGGAAATTAAATAAAAATTCCGACTTGGTGGACCACCATTTTTGTACGGCACTGAGCGGTTTCTTATTATTTTTAATGGATCTATCGATGGTTAAGAATGCCGTACAAAAATATATGACCAAAATTTACCGAGTCTACCTGTACTTTTCAATTCTCATCTGCACTCAGTTGGACAGCTTACAAGTGACGGCATAGTGATGAATCTTATTATTTTTTGCTCTGCTATCGTTCTAGATATGTCCCGTGGTGGTTCATTTGACCCATATTTTTGTCCTATGCGGGCTTGTAGTCTATAATTATTGGAATTAACTCCATATGTTTTTCCAATAAAATTCACACTGTCAATTTGTTACGCAAGTTTTTCTGTTTTCAGGAAATCGAAAAGATTTTTTCTATAAAAATTATTGCGAAAAATTAAAATATATCCTATTTGTTTATCTTCTACTATCAGTAAGTAGAAAGAAATAAGTTTTAGTATCAGCATTAGACACCTTCACTGGAGTTATATTTTCTGAATGATAAAAATAGGTACGGTCTACCTATATTTAAAAGAGCGTTATAATTTTTGAAAATATTAAAAATAAAAAGAGTAACTAATTTACCTTCAGTTTTAAAAATATTTTCTAAAAGTATTTAAATTTAATGAAAAGAAAACAGACACTCATTAAAAATTATTTCCTAAAGATCTTGTTTTTTTTTGTCATTCGTGACCTTATTTATTTATATCTGCCGTTAAGCCAATTCATAACCAATTTAATTAAAAAAAATGGAAACAAAATAACAACGAATAAATATTTCACAACATTGTGCCAATGTGAAAATTAAATTACCTACAGTTGGTTTTATTTTTATTTTCAAAATTATTTTTTATGAATTAAATCCTTATTACCTAAGTCTTGTGTTTCATTCATTTAATTTACTAATTTGTAAACTTTAAATGACTTCTTATCTATACTTATATTATAAAGCTAAAGAGTTTGTTTGTTTGAACGCGCTAATCTCAGGAACTACTGATCCGATTTGAAAAATTCTTTCGGTGTTAGATAGCCCATTTATCGAGGAATATTAGTAGATATAGATTTAAGTATATTCTGTACATAATACATTTTTATTAATTACAGCTAGAAACAACAGTCACCCCAACAGAGACAACTCTCGCAGCAGTGAACGACATATCTTTGGCGGCTAACAATGACGTCGCCAGTGCCCCGCTATCAGTCCCTATCGATCCTCAAGACGGTGGTGGTGATGATGATGAAGATAACACAATCCCACAGGCGCCCAGCGATGGTGGTGGCAGCAGCATTGCCAGCCTGTTCAATATACTAGGCGCTATTCTACCCAGTTCTAGCAGTTCGAGTGTAAGTTGTCTATGGTTTTATTGTAAAGGTTTTTTTTGTACACAGTTTTGCACAGTATTGTATTTGCCATACACACACCTAAAATATTTTATTTTACAACACTGACGAAGAAATGAAATGCAGCTTATGAAAAAGGATAAATCTATATGTAAACATGTTAATGTTAACAATATGTACGTTTATTTTGTTTTAATTTCTGTGTTGAATTTCTTCTTCGTGCACGCCAAATATATTAATATAGTCCGAAAGAAGGAGACAATTGTAAAAAAAACCAACTTTCTTTTTAAAAAAATTTTCAAACTAACGACTACTGTCCATATCTAACACATTTTCCGACTTCCGTCCACGCCCGTTCATATTCAAATATGCGCATAGCAATCGTTAAATTGTATGTGCATTATTTTTTATGATGGTTTAATATTAATAATAGCACGAAGTTACTCTTTTTTGCACGGATGCACAACTTTCGATTGAGTGAAACTACTGCACATGACCTTTTTACCCTTCAAGACTTCGCACTGGGATGGCATTGGAACGGTTAAGTATTCATTTCATAATATTTCGTGCAATAATAACCAAATTTAATTGAGTTTATTATTTAAATTGTATGAATTTAAAATTCTGCGACCATTTGCAGGTAATGTTACGTAATATAATTAGAACCATGATAAAACGGTTCAATCCGCATATAATATTACGTCGAGAAATAAACGCAAAAGACGAAGAACTTGATTACATTAATGACCTCAAGCCGCCACCGTTTCAAAGACAAGAAGAAACTAGTGAAAGCGAAGATTCTAGAAATGAATCTAGTAGAGAAGAAACCAATTCGGAACAAGATTCAAATTCGAATATTGAATCGGATGAGGATTATGATGAGCCGCCAGGGGGCGGTGATGGGCAAGGTGGTGGTATATTGGGACTTCTAGCTGGACTAAGCGGGGGTGTACGTTCGCTTTAATAATCGCTATGATAGCTATACCATCTAATATCGTTGTTCATAATGCCAGTATTGAAATAGATATAACAATTTTAATATTATTCTAGGAAGATGGGCAATCAGATTTAGGTTCACTTCTCGCCACTGTGAGCGGTATCATCGCTAACCTGAGTGTAAGTTTTACTCCGTATGTGTGAAATTTAAAAATTAAAATGTTTCAGAAAAATAAAGATTTATACCTATTATAAAATATTGCAGGGCGATGGGATCGACCTAAATAGTCTCATTGCTTCAGGGATTGGATTATTCGTAGGATTACTGGTATGTTGTTACATCTCCAACAAATTATTGTTTATAATGGTCTTTTCTAGTTCATATTACAATATAATTACCATTTACAGTCTGAAGGCGATCAAAACCCAGGAACAATTGTTGCTAGCTATCTTTTGACATCATTAGACACAATTACTGGCGGTGGATCGGTATGTTCAATCAATGAAATGAATTTTTCGTACTTATATCAATAACTCTTTATAGATAATTTAGTAATAATTTTGCTTTACAGAAAAATAACGGAGCGTTCTTTGGGAATTTCCTTTCTAAACTAATAGTGGGGACTAGCGCCGTAAGTATTCTGCAAGAAGTAAAAATATGGAGATTCTATGAAATTCCTTCTATAAAATATTTTATTTTTTGAAATTTTAATTACTTTAATCTTTAAAATTTATAGGCTGGAGACCCAGATGCAAGTTCAGAAGAGAACGGTCAACCTCAAATGAAAGATTCCGCTGGATTCTTTTCAAGTCTTCTAATGTCACTTCTCGGAGAAATGTCCAAGAGTAGCTCTGGAAGCAGTTCGCATCCATGGAGAAGATATATGGAACAACATCAATTTAACAATTCTTAGATTACATACTAATAAAGATATATTTATAACTTTACAAGATTTATAAGTCACGTCGTCTACGTCTACAATCTTAAGTTTTCAATATCGTTTATGTACTGATTATTGTTAAGAGAAACACCTAAATAGTTATTAGCACGGATTATTTATTAATTCTGGGTGTTAAAAAATAATAAAAAAATGAAACCACAATGGTGATGAAATGTATTTTATTTCCATATATAACATTACAATGAATATAATTAATTACGTGGTTAGTTATACAATATTTTTTTATTAACAGTGAATTTTATTTTTCAGGGTGGCCATACTGTCCTTGCAAACGCACCATCACCGTTGTGGACGTTAAAACTGGACATATTGAGGGCATTTTTGCAATTCACAACCAGTATACTGGGGCTTGCTTCTTCGACGTCTGCTCACGCTTCACATTAAAATTAGTGCCATTTAACAATAAAGAAATACATATGTTGAAATAAGGTTTTTATTTCACCCCTATATTCTCTTCTCTGAAACCCGTTGGACTGTTAGTTCAGTTATCTGAAAAACATTAACATAGATTATTATAAAAAATATTCAGACTATTGTTTATTACTAGACAGATAAAGTATAAATATACAGTGTTGAGATTATATCTTCGAATAGAAACTTGATACTTTGACGCTCATTAAAACCTGTAAGCCCAATAAAAAGGAATTTGATTATAGTACGACATAAAAGAGATGAAATTAATTATTTTGGAACTAATTCGTTTTTCATTACCTGGCAACCCTGAATTGGCAATGTAGCTGTCAAGTTGAATAAAAATTTGTTGTTTTTTTCGTGAAGTGGAGAATTATTGAGATAAAATTGTTATTTAGAACAAGAAATTTAAATAAAAAAGGAGACATCATGAAAAAGGTTAAACGTAGCGGTGTCCGTGATGTGGTGTATAAAGTTTTTATTCGGTGTTTGTCCGAATTTCAAGCTGGAAATTTATTGACTGATTTGGAAAACGTTTACAAACGTACAGCAGAATATACCGGTGAGATTCCATTTATTTTTGCTCAGTACTACGTAAAATAGAATATTCCATTAGTAACGAGTGTTTAATGTATGTATGTATGGCGATTATTACGTTTTCGCAAATTAATTTGAGGTTATTTGTATGTAAACAAAAACTAGTTTTTATAGTGCGACCAGCACAATTTGAGTCAAGAAGTTATATCCAATCCAACCAGCCTCAAATAAAGTACCTAGTTTAGATTTTACTACATAGTATAGTGATAACTGTTTTCATACAGCTATCTATCTATTAATCAATCAAACCATAAGAAAAAAAATCATATTTACTGTATCATATTTACAGATACTGAAGATGCCCCGTACCCTCTTGCCAGTACTTCGAAACAGAGTGATGATCAGTCCTTTGAAGGAGTAGAATATTTAGATTTTGATGAATTATATTAATGTACAAAATTTATCTACAAAAAAAATAAAAATATGTGGTTTTCAAATCGCCTTGTTTTTTTCTACCCGACGGACCCAGAAAGAGGGTAATGTGTTTGAGCTGCATGTATGCTTGTTTGTTTGTATGTTTGATTCTATGTGCGCCTCTGCAGTCTAAACACTTGACCGATTTTTATAAAATAACTAATTCCAAATACATTTAAGTAAAATTTGACCTAGGTAGGTCAATTAAAATACTAATGTATTTTTGTCTTAAATTACACTATTGCTACACTGAAACAATTATAACGGTTTAAATCGCGGTATTTATTTTAGATTATATTATATACATTTTTGGATTTTTATTCTATAGTATCAAGATCGCTTGCGTCGCAGTATCAGTGTTGCTATATGAGCGACGGTGGCGCCCTCATTTATTTTCATCTCTTTTGTGTCGCACTGTATCTCTGACTATGATTTTAATAAAAACCTGTAAAAACTTACGTTAACTGTAGGTGGAGTAGATAACACATAGTGAACAGTATCTGCGATGTCACTTGGTTCCAACATTGGCAAATCTATTTCAACACCATCTCTTTGCGCCATTTTGGTCCTCACTAACCCAGGGGATATGCTCTAAAATAATTTTAATTTCAATAAGTGGTCAATCTGTACTCTGTATTTTGACAATTATTTATTTCAAACCCTATGTATTGGTACGTATTTCTAAAAAAAGTTTTGCAAAAACGGTCTTACCGTTTAGATTTTATGAAAATTACAGTAGTTAATAGTCTCTATCACAGAACAGTAAAAACAAGGTCTCTATATTTTGTGAAATAAACCTATCTACTCATTGGTCACTCAATCATACTCTATCTACAAATTTATTACTGTGAACTTATTTAGTTAATTCATACCGTAACTTTAATGCTGCTACCAAACTGAGCCAACTCGTTAACAAGCGCTTTTGTGAACGCTGTAACTGCGTGCTTGCTCGCTGAATATACGTTCGTATTGGGCAGGAAAGGAATGTAGTGACCCGCTACACTGAAAATTGTATGTACTCTGATTACTTTAGTTATCTTATATCTTTATATGTATAATGAAATTTGGTTCTTAAATGATAAAAGGAATTTTATAGCTCGGCTAGATCAAGTCTACTTTTAGCCAGGGCCAGAATCAAAAGCAATTATCATGTTTCAATCTAATTATTACTGATTGTTGATTATTGAATGTCTGTGAGCTTTATATCTTGTATTATTTATTACTATATCACGAGACAACAAAGAAAAACAATTTCATCATTTTAGAAAAGATAGAGCTGTTAGAAGTCTACCTTTTCTATACAAAATTAGACTTTCTAAAACAATTTATATTATTTCTTATTACCTGTTGATATTTATAATGTGACCATTAAAGTTCTGCTTCTTCATAGAAGCGACGGCGTGTCGAGTGCACAGCATCATTCCCTTTACATTCACGTCCAGTGTTGATATGACTTCGTCATTGCTCATCGGAGAATCACCAATATCTAAAAATTTATTGTGCAATATACTTATAGTTATAACCTATGCCTTCAGCCTACTATAAAATCCTATAGGACTATTGTTGACATTAATTAATTTATAAGTACCCATTTAAAACATATTTAATTAAAATGTTAAATGTATTATAATGAATTATATAGTACATCCATCGAATACAACTACAATATAACAAACGCATTAGATTTAAGGGGGCGCATAAAGCAAAATAACCAATCTTCTATTAGATGATACGTGTAATATGCAAGACCAAATCTAAAAATAAAATATATATCAAACTAGATGATATGTTCAACGATTCTGTTTAATCAAAAACATAAAATATTAAAATTTACTCGATAAAAAAAAAATCACCAAGTTAGCTCTAATTTTCACACTTTTACGTTTTCTACTTGACATGGTAATACTTACTTATTATGATTTTTTTTTTCATAAACAATTACCTATATTAAAACATTTGCAAGATATTTGTCAGAGCATTTTGTGTAATTACTTTTAGTTTTGGTTTTATCTGCGATAAACCACTTTTGGCGCTCTTTTTTTCTCGAGATAAACGTTTGATTTTGTCACGATAAAAGTGGTTTATCGCAGATAAAACCAAAACTAAAAGTAATTACACAAAATGCTCTGACAAATATCTTGCAAATGTTTTAATATAATTGTTTATGAAAAAAAAATCATAATAAGTATTACCATGTCAAGTAGAAAACGTAAAAGTGTGAAAATTAGAGCTAACTTGGTGATTTTTTTTTTATCGAGTAAATTTTAATATTTTATGTTTTTGATTAAACAGAATCGTTGAACATATCATCTAGTTTGATATATATTTTATTTTTTAGATTTGGTCTTGCATATTACACGTATCATCTAATAGAAGATTGGTTATTTTGCTTTATGCGCCCCCTTAAGTATTAACATTTTAATACCAAAGATATAATCTAGGTCTTATTATCGACACTTGCGTCTCTACTAAGTAATTTTAATGCATGGCACAAGATGAAATTAACAGGTTAATTTGTAGCACAAATCACTGGAAACTAAAACAATTAACTAGCTTAGGTACTAAAACTACATAACTTCAATACTACCTGTGATATGAGCTGGATAAATAACACCAGCATTGTTAACGAGAACGTGTATTCCACCGAATTTCTGTTCAATAGACTGGAAAGTCGATGTGATTTCTTCAGGTTTAGAGATATCGCATTTTAGAGATGTTATACTACCAACGCCTTTCACTTTTCCTTGTAGTTGCTGAAAATTTTCCATGATATTTCATTTGATATGTACATAGGACATAATTATAACATTAATTAATTAAAGTTACTAAATTACAAAAGTAAAAATTTCGTAATGAAAAAACCCTACATTGCTTTCCAAGGTCTTGTTCTTACCTCGCATTCAGGTTTCTAGCTAGGATACGCCCCTTCGAAGTCTAGGTACATTGAAATCTAGAACAATCTTAAAAACGATGCTAACAATAACTATCGTTAATTTACTATTACCCTATATACATACATTCTACATATTAGGTAGTTGCATATATTGCACTTCTGATAATCTGGCATTTATTATCATGTATGTTGTAATTTTATGTTTAAAAAACAGTGACATTATTTAGTTATTTACGCACTGTTGTGCTGTACGACGTATTTCTACAATTATTTTGGACTTACATCAACCAAATGACTACTTCTCGCCAAGCCTACAACTCGCAAGCCAGCATCAGCCAGCTTCACAGAGATGGCGGCCCCAATCCCGCTGCTGGCGCCAGTCACCACTGCTGTCTTGCCCGACCAACGCTCCATAACTAAGCTAGTTTTGTACTAGAAACCTTGACAGTTACTGTAATGAAGTAATCTAAAACATCCCACAAGTAACTTGTTGCATTATAATGCAAACAATTATAATGTATAATTTATTTTATTTGATATTTATTTTTTACCGTGTTATTACAATAATTGCAAATTTTAGTCATTTTTAATGGCATGGACTTACCTTACTATTAAATTAAATAACATATACGCCAAGAACTTGTTGTTAAAGTTCCAATCGGAAACATATAAAAATTCCAGAAAAGAATACAAAAGAAAGGCAAAATATAATAAGTATTCAGTATCGGAACGGGTGTTACGGGAAGTATTCGCTTCACCGCCCACCGGAAAAAATATCTGTGAATTATGACGAATTTCTATCAAATGCCAAACAAAACCTTTCAACATGAATTGTATCTAGTCAAGTGATTACTATCAAGCTAATTTTCCGTGAGTAGCTTTATTTTGATGAGACGCCCAATAATTTCCTGTACGAAACTCTCGATTGTGGTAGCCAACAGAGGTAACAAGGATAAAAAATTTTGATTTGATGGTTTTCAAATATTTTTTAACTGCTACTGCAGTTCTTAAAAAATTAAAACAACTTTTTTTATTTTTTAACAACATGTTATAAATTACACAATTAACTTAAATAATAAAAACAATTATATGAGCATACTGAGCAGTTGCAGCTGAGTTGAGCAGTTTTTTTTTTTCTATCTTCATCAAAGTGTTACAATAAACGAATATAAATAAATTTAAATCTGGTTTCATTTGTCTATAACCTCTTCTCTGACACTGGTTGAACAGTTAATTCTGTTATCTAAAAAAAAAGATGATATAGGTAAATACCAACATTAAATTTAAACAATTTACCAATATATGATGAAAATCCATATTATTTAGTTAATAAAGTTATGTTGATTTACAAATCTGGCTTTTTCCCAAAAACATTTTCGACGAGCCTTTTTAAAAAAGTACATTTAAGAAATTTATAAAAGTACTAATTTTGAAACTTCTTTAGTAGAGAGTAAAATATCAAGGTCGGGTCATGACAATACCGTCACGTCATGGAGTAAGGCGACGATATTGGTATCTTTTAATATTGCCAAAGAAGTTTTACTTCTGACACATATGCTCGGCAAACACGCTCTTTTTTTACGTAGGAAAAATCACTTTTTCAAAATAAATGTCACAATAATAAAACCTCAAACTTACATTAACCACGGGTGGAGTGGAGAGTACATACAGCACTGTATCTGCGATGTGACTCGGCTCCAACATTGGCATATCCAGTTCAACGCCATCACGAAGCGCCATTTTGGTTCTTGTTAAACCGGGAGATATGCTCTAAAAAATGTAATGTATTAAATTGGTAATTTTCGTTTCTATTATTTCATAATAATCTTAACTAGCTGTGTCTCGTGGGTTAATCTGCGGACGAACCCACGTGTAAAATGAAGTATTTCTGTAGCTCATGTGTTATTCTGATGTTTATTATATCACTGTAAAGGTTCATCCAAATCCGACGATTACTTTTTAAGCCAATTCGTTAGAAACATACATAGGTACGTACACATCTTTCCTATTAATTATAATATTAGAATTGATTATAATTTAATTATTTATTTATTGGAAAATATTATGTATGTATGGCAGTTTTTTCATTATATTTATTAATATTAAGGATCTATAAAATACTATATTAGAAACTGTTATGTAAATTAATTCATACCGTAACTTTAATGCAGCTACCAAAATGGGCCAACTCGTTGAGAAGTGCTTTAGTGAATGCCGTGACTGCGTGCTTGCTCGCTGCATACACGTTCATGTCGGGTGAAAAAGGGATGTAGTGACCGGCTAAGCTAAAAAATAATATTCAATGTATTTTTTTTAAAGAAACCAAGCATTTTTTGTAAAATGCTTTTCCAAAATTTTTAGGGTTCCCAATCATAAATAGAAAAAACGGAACGCTTAAAGGATCACTTTTTTGTCCTTCGAACTATAAAAAATGCGTTTGTTTAGAACCCTCGGTGTGCGAATGCGACTCGCACTTGGCCAGTTTTTTATTTTGTCTAAGACTTTGTTCTAGGTCTGGCAAATAGGTACTGATAAAAATTATTGCCATTAATTTGAGAAAAAGTACCAAAAAAGCATCCAAAGGACGTTTTACCTGTTGATGTTGATAATATGACCATTAAAGTTCTGCTTCTTCATAGACGCGACTGCGTATCGAGTGCATAACATCATTCCCTTCACATTTACGTCCAGAATTGATATTACTTCGTTATTACTCATCGGAGTATCACCAACGTCTAAATTTTTTAGAAGAAAGCTTTAAATATAATTAATAAAAAATAAAGAGTCTCGCTACGTAAATTTCTTTTAAATTTCTCTTTTTACCCTATAAATTGATATTTAGCTTTATAGCATTAAAATTCTTTTGAATTTTTTAAAGAATAGATGGCGACACATATTAATTGAATACCGTCTCGTAATCTACTATTCATATAAGTCTAAAGTACCTTCCTGTATATCTTATACCTACTACGGAACCCTTCAATGTGCATTTTATGACACGCGCTTTTAATTACCTATATCTTCATAAAAATATGTTTATTTCACCTGTTATATGAGCTGGATAAATAACACCAGCACAGTTGACGAGCACGTGTATTCCACCGAAATTTTCTTCAATTGCCTTAAAAGTAGATGCGATATTTTCGGGCTTAGTGATATCGCATTCTAGAAGTGTTATGTTATAATTTGTTGATTTTAATTCCTGAAAATTAAGCATAAATTGTCACACAAACTATATGCAATATATGTAACTAACTAGGTAGTAACATTTAATTTTTGTTAAATATAAGTTTCCGTTTCGTTATTCTTCTAATTAACATCTAAAAAAGTTTCTAATATGATTTCGTACCTTTATAAAAAAGATTTTAAAATTATAATACATGTTCACTCACATCACCTATCGCCAAGCCCACAACTCGCAAGCCGGCATCAGCCAGCTTCATAGAGATGGCGGCCCCGATCCCGCTGCTGGCGCCAGTCACTACTGCTGTCTTGCCCGACCAACGCTCCATAGTTAAGCTATAGGTATATATTTATAAATAACTAACTGCTCACTCGGCTGAATTTTAGGGAAAAAAAGTATCCTATCCAGTAGTGCTCAACAGTTCACTTCAGTTCTAAATTGTCAACCAAATCAATTCAGCCGCTCTTGAGTTATAAACAGTGTAACTAACACGACTTTCCTTATATACAAGATATATGTAATACTTCTATTGTATGTATTATATTATTTATAAATAAAAAAACAATAATTTTGATATAGTTACCAAGTCCTTTTTATTAGAGTAGAATATCAAGTAAGTTATATGAACCTTTATATTACAATTTACAAGGTTAGGATAAGATTATGGAAAAAATAATATAACAAACAAGTTTAAAAAATATTACTTACTTGAGTTACAGTGCTTTATGAAAATTATTGAATATAATTTATACTTTGTATTGTTTGTTACCTCTTGATGAAACTGTATCGTATAGTTTAAACTTTGAAATAGAGCACACAATTCACTAGTTCCACTTTATTTATTTACTTTTATATAAGATTTTATAATAAAAACTACGACCGGTTTCCTAACATGTCCTGACGATGATTTATGAAACCGGTTCTCGAAAATCTAAACTTGGAAATTATTAAGTATTTACAATATAGATACATATAACCAAAACAACTATCAATCAATGACTGAAAACATGATCATTGCAAACAACAAAATTACATAATAATACATATGAGAATGAGATAAGATAAATAGCAGAACAATACTTATAAAATCAATTAGCATTGCCCTTGATCAATGAACTTGTCGATCAGTGATTATTGAAAAACTAGCTGTAGCCTGCGGTTTTACCCGCAGTGCTCCGTTCCTGTTGGTCTTGCGTGATGATATATAGCCTATAGCCTTCCTCGATAAATGGACTATCTAACACCGAAATAATTTTTCAAATCGGACCAGTTCCTGAGATTAGCGCGTTCAAACAAACGAACTCTTCAGCTTTATAATATTAGTATAGATAAGGTCAGACTAAAGTTGGAAGTACCCCAGTTCCTCTATAAAGTTAAGCAGCTTATGAGGGCTGACGAAAGCTTCAGTGAAGGACTCAGGAGGACCTAAGTAAATTCCATCAGTGGGCTGCCGTTCTCAGACGCCGCAGAGCATACATTGCTCTAAAATCTACATATCTAATTATATCTGGTAATCTATATTATATATATCTATATATGCGTATATCTAATTATATCCAAAACAAATGCACAATCATTTGCATAGACTCTTATTAATATAATAATTAATAAGTTACCACTGCCTTGTAATGTTACGTTTAGTTATAAAATTACACATTTCAAAATAAAACACCGTGTATATTTAAAATTGTATATTTGAAGATAAATGTATGTTAATAGAAAAATCTCCGCACTGCTCAACAAGGCTACAGTATGGTCGACTATATTACATCTACAACTAAACAACACGCTTCACGGATTCTCTTACGCACATAGGAACATTTTCACCTTATACTAACGAAACTATGGTTTTTGTAGTAATATTGATTTAAATTTTTATTTAAAACTGAAAAGTAGATCATCATATAGAACAACTATGGCCAAGTGTTTATATTACTTTTTTAAATATGTAATGCGCAATGCAGTTCAGGAGTCGGCGAATAATTCAAGTAGAGAAAATTTGTCGACACAATTCTTAATTTGAGTATTGCCTCCTACGTGCAGAAAATATTGTATCGGAAACGAAAGATTTTGCGCATAAATATTCACTCCAACTTATTGTAAACCAGCACTTATATTTTAATTGGAAAATATAAACACTTGATGTGATTTATTTTATTTCATACTGTATTACACTGATGCGACGACTTCACAAATTATTTCTTATTTCACAAATTTAAGTCGCTTTACAATAAAATTAGAAACAATGGTAGATACATCATACAACAGGTTCAAAACATACGATAAAGAAGATCTAGATATAATCAATATTATATTCACTTCTGACAGGCTCTTTCTTTTCTATTTCATTCTGCTTTGACCGAATTCGATCAATTTATATGTGAAACACAGTAAACTAATAATGATCATATAAAATCTATTAAATAATCAATTTTACTACAAAAACCACAGTCCACAAAAGGTATTCCTAATAATCTTTACTCTATAACTTATTTAATTTATCAACATGTGCTCTCTATTCAAATACCTTCTGTTAAAACTATTTATTATTCACTTCATACAATATGTACTTGCTGTTAATATTGCTATAGTTACAAATAAATGTATTATCATTGTTTTCTTAGACAAAGGCTATAATTAGTATAGTAAATATTTCATGAGCTCTTATACTAACTTTATTGAAAAATTAAATTTTTATGTTGCAATCATTTTTATATTGCAATTAAACCCAATATTTTGTATAAAATTATATAGATATATAATGTATAAACATAATTTACGTATCTATCTGGATACAATCTGCAATATAAACTGTCATACCTTTAACTGGTAAGAAAATTATATACACTCACCGGCACGGAATCTTGGCCACTGCAAATTTTTGGGTAAAATAACACTATTTCTTTTCTACTACAAAATTCAATAAAAATTTAATCAAAACTAGTTACTTGAATGTTTTTACTAACTTTTAGTAATAATTGGAAGTTTATAAGAAGTACTACCGCGTAGATATGAATTAAACAAGAATTTACGCTTTTCCTGTGAAATTTAAATGATTTCTTAAAAAATGCACAAAAATTAGAAAGAACGTTTCCATAAAAAAAAAATTAGCCTTTTAATATAGGGTGTTTCCTTCTCTTTCCTTAAAAACTGTTTGCATCCAGTCTGGCATACTCTAGAAGACATTTTTGATGTCCACTTGAGCTATAGTGTACCAAACGGCCCCAGCTGTATTTCTAAGCTCATCTAACATTGGTGCTGGTTTGGAATCGAACTTTATGTTTCTTTTAAGCATGTCCCAGATGTGTTCTATTGGATTAAGATCCGGGCTACGAGCTGGCCACTCCAATTTTTCAATAATAACCTCTTGAAGGTACTCTTATACGCATCGTACGACACGCGGACGTGCGTTATAGTGTATTAGTAGCAAATTTTCTTCACTGATAAACCTGTAATAGGGCTGAACATGTTCCTGGAGAATTTCCTCAATGTACCTGATCAAATTTAAGGCATTATCTACGATAACTAACTCCGTGCGAGCATCGGAACTTATACCTCCCCATACCAATATTGACCCTCAATGAAAAATCGCAGTTTGAGTGTGGTGATGGGTGAAAACCTCTCTTCTTGTCTCCTCTATACTGACTCTTGGCTATCAGAAGCTCGTAAAGTGCCTTAGCAGTCATCTGTGAACACCTCACGAGCGCACTGGCTGTGGGTCCAGTTTTCATGTTCTCGTGAAAAACGAAGACGTGCTTCTCTGTGATGTCTGAGGAGTTCTGGACGGCGTGCTGGTCTGCAAACCTTCAAATTTACTTCCTTCATTAGTCTTCTCACCGATTGCTCACTCACATTTTTTATCCTGGTGTTTTAGAGCCGGTGGCGTATCTCAAAAACTGTCAGAAAGCCATTTCTGAGTATCTCTTGAACAATAAACGGGTCTTCTCGAGCTGATGAGCACCTCACGCCTTCATTTTCTGGTCTGCACGTGTAGCTGCCAGTCTCTTGGTATCTTCTCCATGCATAGTGCACCGCTGAACGTGGTACGTACTCTACATTAGGTACTTTACGTTGCGGCAGTCATTGGTCTAACATTTTGATGGCCTGAGCAGGTCGTTCAGATGTTAACGGCATTTTTTATTGTTTGTTATGATCATTGACTACAGTACAACAATAACAATATCTTAAAACGTCATAAACGATATAAAAAAAGGTTAAAACGAACAATTCGTAACTTCGGCTTAACCGCACAAATCACAAATTTCGAGTAACTCTTAAAAAGTGGTAAAAGATTATCCTCAAACTTAATGATTTCTTACCATAAAATTAAACAAATAATATGTTAACATATCTGCATACAAAAAAATCGTGAAAAACACTTCAAACTTTTTTTATCGGCAAATTTGTAAGTGGCCAAGATTCCGTGCCGGTGAGTGTAGTTTTATGTTGTATAACATAAATAAATATTTACTGAAATAAATCATGTATAATCTGTATCTCTGTATGGAATAAGTATTTGAATACACTGGCGGACATATTTAAATACTGCCAATCGGTTAAAATCAGAACTGGAAAATATAATAAAAATAGTTCAAACTATTAAATTAGAGTTGAAGCTCATTATATTTAAATTTCTAACACCAAAAAATTATTCTCTCTATGGATTTCACTTTTATAAAACCAAGCCAAAAATGGAATATAAAAATTGAATATAATTCATATTATATTTTCCAATTTTCTAATTATAAATAGGTCCATCAGTGTACCCTGTAACCACACTCGACAATTCATATGGCAGTTAAAAAAAATTCTCTTACCCTACCCACATATTAAAACTCATTAAAGTATAAACTTAAAAACTCTCATACACAGATGTTTTTATAATTTATAGTACTGAATCTTTTTCTATATGTGAGAGTGTTAGAGAAGATAAGGCGTGGCAACAAATGATATATTTTTAGCCCTGTCTAACGACGTATATCATATCAATTTTTGACGTGACAACGTCTTATAATTCGATAGAGCCGGCTGCACGCACGAAAAAACATGACTCATGCGGCGTTACCACGCTCTGAGGCGTTCCATGTAAGGCTTGAAGTGCAAGCGAAAGCGCGGAACAAGCAATAAAGAAGCACAATCGGCCTTAAGACGTTGTCACGCTCAACTATCGTCAGTAAACCGACTTTACAGACAACCAATTTTTTTCCTAGTACAAAGTGTATTTGCTATTGATATTTTTTGCCATATGAACTTCCGAGTGCGCTAAAACATAATATTGTATATAATAAGTATGTGTGTTTATTTTACGACTGCTATATATAATATATTCCACTTACTTCGAATGTATCACCAATTTTTATATATATGTTACACCATAGAGTATTATTTACCTACATGATAAGTGCAAAGCGTGATTTTCAGCCTAAATATTTGTTTTCTTAATTAATCATTTTTTCTTAATAATAATTATTTATTCACAATTATCAACACTCCATTTATTCACTCCTTTATGTTATAAAATGCCAAATAATAATAATTTAGAGATCATTTGATAATAATACGAACATAGGAATTTGTTAAAAATTTAACTTTTTATTTCTTTGACTTACAGACAATCTAAGAACGTACTTTTCCTTATTATTGCGAATTTTTAATATACAGTGTAAAATTGAGATATATCGTCATCGTATACGATCCTAATCCTGAGTTGAAAAGGAAAGAGACAGGTATTATATTAGTTGCTTTTATAAATAAAATTTTCCATAGACACAAATTGCGAATTCCAGAGGATCAAAAGTCAACAATCGTAATATTAATCGCTTTAATAAGTTATAGTACGCTCTAGTTAAAAAAGATCTATATAAAGGCAAAAATATTCATTAGTTTTTTAAATAACAACATGAAACACCAAAATTTATAAATGTCATATTATATTCTAATGTAACTCAGTAATCAAAAATTAATAATTGACAAAAGTACATGATTTACATATTTTGTGTATATTATATGTAATTATGTTGAAACAAATAATAAAAGTACATGATTTACATATTTTGTGTATATTATATGTAATTATGTTGAAACAAATAATAAAAGTACATGATTTACATATTTTGTGTATATTATATGTAATTATGTTGAAACAAATAATAAAAGTACATGATTTACATATTTTGTGTATATAATATGTAATTATGTTAAAAAAATAATAAATTGCAATAATTTATATTTTAGTTTGAGTAATATTTTCACTTATATAAGACCTTTTTTCATCCCTACAACTATACCTCTTGATATTATTGTATTCTAAGACTTATTTACACTAGGCATAATAAAAAAAAATAGTGCATTAAAAAAATCTTGTACACAATTTTTAAACCGAGAGAATTATTGCACATCTCCATTAATAGGAATTTCGAATACCAAAAAATGTTTAATCAGTACAATTAATAGCAGTGATTTACTTATTTTATTTACACTGCATTTTACGATAAATCTAACAAAGGATAATATAAGCATGGTTTCCATGCCACTTCTATTTCATATATTCCGGCAAGTTTCTCTTAAACCTCTGATAATAATATAGTAGAAATAAAACTATACAAAAAGCTATATATAATAATATACTCTAAGTACATAGCCATTTGCACCGATTCGAGACGACATTGTCCCACTGCCGTTTGTAAATCCGATCCGATATGTTCCCGCAAAAATCGGAACGATATGTCGTCACGACTCCGTGTAAACGACCTTTAGTTGAATTCACAAACCGTTTCAAGACGTAACGGGGCGGAGAGACGATCCCATACTTTATATAACGGACACAATCTCAACCATAATACTGACTACTCTCTCGCTCGAACGCCATCCGATATTGCTTAGTCTATGAACCAGTCACTGAAACTCATTGGAACAAACTTTGCACTTTGAACTTCGTGACAAATTGGGGCTCTTCTTTTATTATTGGCACCTGAAACAAAATATTATTATTAAGATATAGTTCATGTTTTTAAATCTTAATCTAATATTATTTAAAATTATTATATTATAAAGGCGAAAGTTTGTAAGGATGTATGGATGTATGGATGTATGGATGGATGTATGGATGTTTGTTACTCTTTCACGTAAAAACTACTGAACCGATTACAATGAAATTTAGCACACATATAGAGGGTAACTTGGATTAACACATAGGATAGGTTTTACCCCGGAAATCCCACGGGAACGGGAACTATGCGGGTTTTCCTTTGAAAACGCGGGCGAAGCCGCGGGCGGAAATCTAGTATTTAGTATATTTTCCAAGAAGACATGTATTTTACTTTTTTATTACAATAAATCTTACCTCTTCATATTCTGATTGGTCACCGATATCGAGCGGATCCTTCATCATCTGTAAATAAACGTTTATGTTAATTTATATTCATATTGTCATATTAAGTAAATAATTTCGAATAGTTTTCATGGTATCAAAGACTAAAGGTGTGGAGAATGAATATAGTGGGTATTGAAAGTTGTGTACACACAATTGCTGTACATTCGGTGATGGTGTAGATTTGGGATCCTTTGCGTGCCTGTAAGTGTTTGCGATCGTTAGGGCGTGCTTGAATGCGTCCTTGTTTGCGTTCGTGTAAACGTTTATGTACCTTGGTAAAAAAATTGGACTTTGTAAGGAAACTTCGCTAATCAGCTGACCGATTTCCATACAAAGTCCAAATTTTTTTCTACAAATTCAGCAAAGTTGTAGAACAAGTGGTTCAGTTTCATGAGAAAAAGCTCCTGTCAAAATGCGTCTAACGTCTTACCAGTCACCCTGTATAATATGTACGTGAATACAAACTGAGTGAGTGCGCTCGTGTAGGTATTTTTCTATTAAGTGCACGTGTTTACACATACTGTGTGTGCACGTGTGTGTGTGGGTTTGTATTAGTAGCGTACGAAAATACGCGCGTGAGTAAACGTCTGTGTGCGTCTATACGCGTATGCGTATAGAGCGGGTATGTCTATACGCGTGCGTAATCGTCTGTATTGAGTGTGTGGAAGACGCGTGTTTTTTGCGTACGCGAGAGGTTGCGTGTATATGTGTGCGTACGTGTACACGTCCAGTACGCTGCTACACACATCAACAAAGTCTAGGAATACTTTGTTTTGTACAATATTAATATATATAAATCTCTCACCACTTAACCGATTATAATAAAATTAGCAGTGCAGTTCGGTCCAACTTGAGAGATAGAATAGTTTAAACATGTAGGTACCACGGGCGAAGCCGGGGCGGACCGCTAGTTATATAATAATTTTGACTAACGATACGAATAGATTCGTACGAATATCTAAAATACATTGAACCTTGGGCGGGCGGCCGCGCTTGGGCGGGCGGTGCGCGCTGGTGGCGAGCACGCGCAGCTGGTGCGCGCGCAGCAGGTGCTGGGTATACCTTGGGCGGGCGGCCGCGCTTGGGCGGGCGGTGCGCGCTGGTGGCGAGCACGCGCAGCTGGTGCGCGCGCAGCAGGTGCTGGGTATACCTTGGGCGGGCGGCCGCGCTTGGGCGGGCGGTGCGCGCTGGTGGCGAGCACGCGCAGCTGGTGCGCGCGCAGCAGGTGCTGGGTATACCTTGGGCGGGCGGCCGCGCTTGGGCGGGCGGTGCGCGCTGGTGGCGAGCACGCGCAGCTGGTGCGCGCGCAGCAGGTGCTGGGTATACCTTGGGCGGGCGGCCGCGCTTGGGCGGGCGGTGCGCGCTGGTGGCGAGCACGCGCAGCTGGTGCGCGCGCAGCAGGTGCTGGGTATACCTTGGGCGGGCGGCCGCGCTTGGGCGGGCGGTGCGCGCTGGTGGCGAGCACGCGCAGCTGGTGCGCGCGCAGCAGGTGCTGGGTATACCTTGGGCGGGCGGCCGCGCTTGGGCGGGCGGTGCGCGCTGGTGGCGAGCACGCGCAGCTGGTGCGCGCGCAGCAGGTGCTGGGTATACCTTGGGCGGGCGGCCGCGCTTGGGCGGGCGGTGCGCGCTGGTGGCGAGCACGCGCAGCTGGTGCGCGCGCAGCAGGTGCTGGGTATACCTTGGGCGGGCGGCCGCGCTTGGGCGGGCGGTGCGCGCTGGTGGCGAGCACGCGCAGCTGGTGCGCGCGCAGCAGGTGCTGGGTATACCTTGGGCGGGCGGCCGCGCTTGGGCGGGCGGTGCGCGCTGGTGGCGAGCACGCGCAGCTGGTGCGCGCGCAGCAGGTGCTGGGTATACCTTGGGCGGGCGGCCGCGCTTGGGCGGGCGGTGCGCGCTGGTGGCGAGCACGCGCAGCTGGTGCGCGCGCAGCAGGTGCTGGGTATACCTTGGGCGGGCGGCCGCGCTTGGGCGGGCGGTGCGCGCTGGTGGCGAGCACGCGCAGCTGGTGCGCGCGCAGCAGGTGCTGGGTATACCTTGGGCGGGCGGCCGCGCTTGGGCGGGCGGTGCGCGCTGGTGGCGAGCACGCGCAGCTGGTGCGCGCGCAGCAGGTGCTGGGTATACCTTGGGCGGGCGGCCGCGCTTGGGCGGGCGGTGCGCGCTGGTGGCGAGCACGCGCAGCTGGTGCGCGCGCAGCAGGTGCTGGGTATACCTTGGGCGGGCGGCCGCGCTTGGGCGGGCGGTGCGCGCTGGTGGCGAGCACGCGCAGCTGGTGCGCGCGCAGCAGGTGCTGGGTATACCTTGGGCGGGCGGCCGCGCTTGGGCGGGCGGTGCGCGCTGGTGGCGAGCACGCGCAGCTGGTGCGCGCGCAGCAGGTGCTGGGTATACCTTGGGCGGGCGGCCGCGCTTGGGCGGGCGGTGCGCGCTGGTGGCGAGCACGCGCAGCTGGTGCGCGCGCAGCAGGTGCTGGGTATACCTTGGGCGGGCGGCCGCGCTTGGGCGGGCGGTGCGCGCTGGTGGCGAGCACGCGCAGCTGGTGCGCGCGCAGCAGGTGCTCCGTGTGCTCGCGGGGCGACGACACCACCGCGCCGCACGACGCGAACACGCACTTGAACTGCACCTCTAAACAAACCACACACAATACACATTACACTTGGCCAATAATATGTTACTATTGCACTACAAGAATCGGTCAATAATTACCTATTTAAATTTAAAAGATCTTCAATGTTTTCTCAACGACGTTCTATTCAAATAAGCTCCTTATATCGTAGTAATAACGTTGAAATTCTATTGTATATGCTAATATGAAAACTCTGCCTAAAACACGCATAAGCAGAGTTATGCTTTGGACAATTTTCAAGTGCGCGTAATCGCTAATGCCCATCGGTAATAATGTGTGTTAAACATAGACAAACATAACTGGCATTGTAAATTAGTCTAGTGCAGGGGTTCCCAATCTTTTTCAGCTCGCGACGCAGTTTCATGTTTCATGTTAAGTATTCGCGAATATCGCGCAGATCGACTCACGGCGTCCTTCTTAACTTTGGGAACCCTTGGTCTAGTGAATTGTATCATATCAATCAATACAACTAGTATCTCATGCACTCACGCCCCGGTTCCCTGCATTATATCAAAACGAATAATACATTTCACAGTCACACTCGCAAACAGTCTAATTACAATATACTACCCGTTCGCTTCGAGTTGGCCGCTCCCACCCTTTCCGCTTCACCGCACCGCACTCCTAGCCAGACCCTGTTAGTACCGTCAGCAACGCTATCCCGTGCGCCCGTCCTTCACTAACATCGCTCCCGTTGTTTTTGGTTATGTTATTTGATCGTTTTGTTAAGTAATATTGTTAAGTTTTATACACAGAACGTCATAATTACTATGAAAACCAGTGTCGCCAAAATCACACATTTAAACCGATAATTATACAGTACACTACAAGTAATCTATGCCTTTGATTGGACAGCTTAATTTGAGTAAAAACTGACTTAGGTTATAAATTCAGCATTTCAATATGTACCCTAACGCACCATGTTACGGTTTATTTTAGTAGGGATGTTACCCTAGGTATATTAGCTGTTTTGTTTCTCATTGCACAGAAATTCCAAATTCGAAAACATCCAGCTACTCCACAACAGAGGGCGTTAGTTTTCGATAGATATAACTTTGAACCTCAACACATAGAGATAAGGTTGAAATTTGTGTCACTCAACATTAATGACATTAACCTGATATTTATCTGATGCTATGCCCCGAGGGATGTCAGCCTTGTTATCGATAATTATAATATTATCGATAATTATTAGGAAATCTATAAATAAATTGGACAAATGAAAGCTAAGGAAAAATAAAATAAATTTTAATATTTATAATGTTTGTCTTTTCTAAAGTATCGATACTGTCGATATGCGCCACAAGCATCACTAAAGCGACATTCGTTTGTTTATTGCAATAATATTCCAGAAAGTCTTGTTTGCTGTTCAATCTATAATAGTACTAATTTCTTACGGATTAAGGTTGATTTTGACTAGAAATTTGTATACAATTTTGACAAATTACAAGCGAAGTTATAACACAAAATATTATATTATGTAAAATAAATAAAAATAAGACTTACCGATGGTATGACATGCCTTCATTGATGATATTATTTCGTCTGCTATCATTTTTGCACTCTAATACCGAACAACACGTCCAAATTAATGAATAAATATGGAAAAAAGGTTTGACAGCTGACAACCGACTCGAATATTTTTCTGCGCACAACTGAGAGCAAGTTAGGTGATCTTACCTTACAAGTGACACGTGGGCCACGCCCACATCACACTTCTATCTATTTTAATGTTCTGTGGTTGTATAGGTTTTTTTTTACTGCTATAAGCGAGGAAATCGCTGAAGTAAGTAATTATACAAACTGTTTTTGTTATTTTATTTTTCGGAGTGTTATTATTTTTTTTGTCAACGGTACCAGTTGATGAGCCTGTGACGTCATTTTGTAACGGTCATCGACGGCCAACTCGAAGCGAACGGGTCTAAGTGAGTAGTCTAAGGGACTCACGCTCCGGTTCCTCATCCTCGTCGGTATGGAACTGCGCGATGTGTGCCTGCAGCAGCCGCTCGGTGGGCAGCTTCACGTCGCACATCGAGCACGCGAACCGCACGCGCACCGGGCTCTTCAGTGTGGAGTGGGCTTCTCGTCTGTTATGTGAAATGAAATGTAATATTATAATTTTATATTTCTGTATTTTGCATCGATTCCTCACAAAGAGCATAAATATGTGACATCAACTAGGAAGCAATAATATCTGACACAATTTTATTTTCAATTTAATATTGAATTAATACAAAATAAATATTTTTTTTATTTTAACTACATTGTTTTAAAACATTATTACCACATTAATTAATATGTGCCCTCGTTGTATACTACATATTGTATGTCTAGATATTCTACTAGCTTAACACCCGCGGCTTCGCCCGTGTTTTTAAAGAAAAACCCGCATAGTTTCCGTTCCTGTGGGATTTCCAGGATAAAAGCTCTAATAAGCGTTAATCCAAGTTACCTTCTATGTGTGTACCAAATTCCATTGTTTTGTCTTTTATTTGTGTGAAAGAGTAACTAGTAGATTTATTGTGATTCACAGGTAATAAGGGTTATTACTGTATGAGGTGATCCACTGTGATCTGCCGTGTGGCGTACAATTGATAAGTATAATGCAGTTACAATATGAACTACGGATGCAGTTCATACTTCCGATACGGAATCGGCGATAAAAGAATGTCCTTCATTCAGTATGGACTTTAGGTGCTTTGTAAATCAAACTTTAATGCATGCAAATATGGTTCTATTTATTTTGGTGTATACTGATCAACTATCTTAAATTAATTAAGTAATGTATTTTTTTTGTGTGTTTGTGAAAACATTTTATTGCAATGCTAATAAGCTTGATTTCCCTGTAATACATATTTGTTTCTTTTGAGTAGAATTTTAACGAACAAATTTGACGAAAAATTTAATTTCGTTACGATTGTTTATTTAGTTACTTTTAATGTTTGAAGAGTACACATAATACAACAGCACAACAAGGAATATGTGAAATACTTTTTCCTAATTAAAAATTCATATATGTAGTTAACTATATTACCTGTGTGCATACATATGATTCCGTTGAGAAAATCTCTCTCCGCATATAGGACACTGGTACGAGTTCTCCAATGGGCGACCCGATAGATGTCGTTTGCGATGTTGGTTCAGATTTGTTACCTGTCAATATTAAATAAGGGTATTAAATATTTAGGTAAATAAAATAAAATTCATTATTTTCCCGAGGCCCAAATGGCTCAAAGTAAAAATATGCTTTGAATTGTGAACGAAAAATGTATAAACTAAGAAATATCGTATTACGCATTTTACTTTAAATGGCACATTACATTTTTATTTTTCAGCTAAACGTGTCTAAATTAGTAACATTATCATTATAGTACATTTTATTCCAAATCATTTCAATCGAAACCAAGTGGATATTACATAAATGGGATATAAGGTAGAATCATAGAAATCTAAATAACAAGACACTAGAAGTCGTAAGCGTGCGTGACCTTGTCGCCACTCAGGTGATTTGCACATCACCAGTGCATTCGTCACTGTTCAGTTGCTCTGGAGACGTATGAGTGTATACATGGTGTGTTTCAGCAATTCCCATTGCGGAAATTCTTCCACAAGTTGTAATTATACTTATAAAGGAATAATATTTCATCGGAAAATATTTTTTTTAGAAATAATGCCGTTTTTCCTTAAAATTATAGAATATTTACAAGTATTACGAGTGTCACCATAGTAATCGAAATAACAATGAATGACACAGTCGACCATTCTTATTATCACGTTTGTTCGTATTGGAGCAAAAAGTCTCATATACTTAGGGATGTTATTCTAAAATAAACCGTAAATTCGTGCGTTAGGATACATATTCAAAAGCTTAATTTAATAGATAAGTTAGTTTTCACTAAAATCAAGCTGTCCAATAAAAGGCATAGTTTACTTGTGTGTACTGTTTAGCTTTCGGTTTGAATGTGTTGATTTTGGCGACAGCGGTTTTCATACGAATTATGACATTATAGCCCTTCTATGTGTCTTGTTATTTAGATTTCTATGGGTAGAATAAATGTTAATATAGGTACCTGTGCATAAGCTTTGTCACAACCAGGCTCGGGACAAACGAAGGGCCTCTCTCCCGTGTGAAGTCGAACATGATTGTTTAAATTTGTTACCTATAACAAAATATATTCTATCTTACCACAAAATAAACTTTAGAGAGGTTTTAACTTTAAACGCGGGTTCTCTTTAATCTGGTTTTGTCGTATTTCACATAGACAACTATTAATATTAATTATAAAAAATGTAGTGGTAAGTAGTAAGTAAGGTGGTAAATGTTAAAAATACTATGTAATGACGATTCGAAAGTGCTATTAAATAGTAGTCTAATTGAATAAATGAATGTTTGAGTTTGAGTTTGAGTTTATAATAGTGACAGATCCCTGGTTTAAAGTGAGACTGTGTTTAATTTGTTTTGTGGCAAGACCATAAGATGTTATACTAATTAGTTATTTCGGGCATCTAAAAACTTACCATATTAATGTGGATAAATTCAGACATAATTTATTTTAAAAATAAAATATTTACCTAAGGTATTCTATGCTTGTATGCCTTCATAATACCTTGTAATATAAGAGCCCACGACGGCCAGACTTTCCTTTCTTTCGGAAAGTTGAAAGTTTCTCTGTATATGTCTCCTATACAGATAAGAACGACCAGCGACTATCAAGTTTGGGTTGTGGTTACTTTGGCAAGAAACAGGTAGTGAAGGTGTATAAAATAGTACCTAACTTTCATTATAGTTTAAAAGCTAAATTTTATATATGTTACTTGGGGACCTATAAAAAGACATTACCTTAAGAGCCAGACAGTTTTCATGGTTCTTACATCTAGCCAGACACATTTAAAAAATAACTAACATATCATCAAATTCACATAACTACCTAAAAGCGTAACAAATATGAAATAACCCACTAAAACATTAGTTAACTATAATTATTAAAAAAATAAAAGAATAATATATAAGTAATAAAGTTATTACTTATCTTTTACTTAGACTTATGTTGATGGAATTTCACGTATCCCGATGACTTTTTTATTGTGTCATCGAGATACGTGAAATTTCATCAACATAAACCCCCGTAAAAGATAAGTAATAACTTTATTACTTATATATTATTCTTTTATTTTTTTAATAATTATTGTTAACTAATGTTTTAGTGGGTTATTTCATATTTGTTACGCTTTTAGGTAGTTATGTGAATTTGATGATATGTTAGTTATTTTTTAAATGTGTCTGGCTAGATGTAAGAACCATGAAAACTGTCTGGCTCTTAAGGTAATGTCTTTTTATAGGTCCCCAAGTAACATATATAAAATTTAGCTTTTAAACTATAATGAAAGTTAGGTACTATTTTATACACCTTCACTACCTGTTTCTTGCCAAAGTAACCACAACCCAAACTTGATAGTCGCTGGTCGTTCTTATCTGTATAGGAGACATATACAGAGAAACTTTCAACTTTCCGAAAGAAAGGAAAGTCTGGCCGTCGTGGGCTCTTGATCTATTGTACAATATTAAGAGGTACCAATATTGGCGCGGTAACGTATTTCTATTTTACATTTACATATTTACAAATTTCAGCATGACTTAGCAGTTATACCTGATATTTTTAGATTCAGTTTTTGTATTTTAAACAAATATAAAACTTAAATACAAGGCCTTAGTGACTCATAAAATTCTAAGAAAATTTTAAAGTAGGTACCTACACATTTTAGACCGTTAGACTACACATATAATATTTTACATGCATGACTCAACAGAACAAATCTATTCAAATCACGAAAGTTCTTCAAATACCTCACATTTTATTGAAAATAGTATATCTCAGTATATAATATAATAGATGTAGATTATCACATATTTTTAACCAATAAAAAAGTGGAATGAAAAATAAACGAAAGTATAAAATACATAGTTACATAGCTCATCAAAACAAGGTACGCCACAGCCCACAGGTAAGTTTAGTTCTTTACAAAATATAATTTCATATAGGTGCATAAAATAATTCGTAAATAATATAGCATGTTTTTATTTTATTTTACTCACTTGGGTAAAGGCTTTGCCACATTCCTGACATTTATAAGGTCGCTCATTGGTGTGGATACGCAGGTGTGCTCGCAAATTGTTCGACTGCGAGAACGCTGTAAAAACAATATATTATTACAAAAATTATAAGAACAAGGAAAATCAGAGTCTTGAATATATTAAGTAATTGTCAAAAGTAAATTTTAAGCATCTACCTTTACATTATTATTTAAATTTTTAATGTAATATACTAATATGACTGTATACTAATTTGTTATAAGTAATTTCTTCTATTATGTTCTTGAAACCCTGTAGTTCCAACAGGTTTATGTAGAACTTTAGGAGTAACTTAAATTGACTTTTTTTAAAAGTTACCCGCAAAAATCAAACAACGCGTAAATTTTTTTTGTCCTCAAGTTTTATAATAGGTACCTCTCAGTGCACAAATTTCTAGTTTCTAGGGTTTCAAACTGAAAATTGATTATTTAACTAATACAAACCTTTATTACAGAACGTGCACATGAACCGTCTCTCGGCGCGATGGTTCCGCATGTGATTTTGCAACTGCATATTTTTCTGGAATGACTTGTGACAGACATTACACTGATAATTTCCATAATTTTGATCCTGAAAATAACACGCCCTACATTGTTCTCCCAGAATATTAAATATTTCAACTAAATTCATGAAATGTTTTATACGATTTTGAAGATAATCTCAATAATATTAGTAAACATGTTAGTGATATCACATGAAACAAAATATAGTGATAGTATGAAACAAAAACATTTTAAAATTAAGTCCACTATCATATGAGTGATACCAGATTTTTGTATTTCTTATAAGACCTAAAATTTACATTCGCGCTAGTCTATCAGAGCTGACCTTATAATTACATTGATAATTTTCCTCATAATATTAATTTAAGTTTTAATTTAATTAAAACTATGTATAGACATAATAAATCATATTTAAAAAAAGCAAGTGTCTTATTCAACACATTATTTATTTTATTTTACCTTTCTGAATTATTTTACTGTCTAAAAATAAACTATGTATATAAATAGCATCATAAAAACATGTGATATAAACATAATGAATTGGAAAACAAGTTTTACAGACATCAAGAGCTATTTATAAAAATATCAGTAAAAAATGACAATATCCAAAACACAGACTCAATCATGTTGAGGAAAATGAGGAATAAAATCAAAGTTTATGTCTATAAATTAAATTAATAACAGAGAAACCACTATAACATATAATTATTAAATCTAAATTCTTAATAATATTTTTAACTAATAAAATACCACCAAAATAGCTTGGCCAGACGGACATATTATTATATTCATAATATGGAGCAATAAATGAATCTTGTTCTTAGTTTATTTTTATATCTTTTACTAGTATACTATTTACCTCATCATTATTAGACGATTGTTCTGAAGTGCCTTGATCGTTGTCTCCTATGGTCACTTCTGGCACAAGCGGCTGGCATTTGAAACAGGCATACACCCCATCCTTGCCAGTTTCGAATAGTTGCTGAAATTAAATACACATTATATAGAGAAGTTATTTTAATTGACAAAGGGTGGTCTGGAGTGTTTTAGTTAGATAAACAAACTGAGGTCTGGCTGGTTAGTGTCAGCTACTTACTAATAGGGAAAATTAAGAATGAATTCAATCTAATTGGACAATCATATGAGAATATGACTAATTAATTTGCGATGAATTTCACAGTACTAAAAGTAAAACATATTATACCTCTTCTGTTCTTCACTATAATAAATTGGATACAGTTTTAAGGCTAATTCAGAGGTCATAAATTGTCACCGTCTTCGAGATAAAGTATTTGTATAGCCGATAAAGGCATAGGCATAAAAAGGCATAGTAACTGTTATATATTTCAATTAAGTATATTTTATTTAATAGTGAACCGATTTCAATGCTCAATTCTTTTTTTACTTGAAAAGTGGTGCCTTCTGGTTGGTCTCATTTAAATTTTGTCTAGTTCTGACAATTGGAAAACAATTTTTTTTTATGAGTATTTATTATTAACCCATTGAGCCCCAAGCGGCCCGATCGGTCCCAGGATTTTCTATTGTGTCTGTGGTTCCGGGGCCTGAGTTTTTAAATAAAATGTAAAATTTGCTTCATTAATTTTTTGGGCAAATTTAATGGTTCCTTCATAATGATATACATGATGAAGGAATATTAAAAAATATTATACTTATAATATACTTAAAATGATTATAATTTTTATAAGTAGGTATCTTCTCTTGCAACTAACTTTACATGGAATATTTTTTTAAGATGAGTTTCATAAAATTATATGAGTATACATGTGATTTCATAAAAATAAATCTTAACAAAAAGTAAATAAATGAGATAAATTAACTATATAAAAATACGAGAAACTACGGTTTTCGTAAACTTTGATGCCTTTCTGATCGTTAAAATAAAGCCATAATTCTCAATACCAACTGATATAGAACGCAGAGAACTAACATTCAGCAATCAAAGAAAAAAATAAACACTAAAGTTTTTATGCGGCGCGGAGCCAGACGTAAAAAAAACTGAGCGACGGTCGAGGTAAATAAAAAAAATAAGGCGGGCTGGTTTCGAACTAAGTTTTTTTGTTTTAATTGGTCAAGAAGATTGTGAAAAAGTAATGCTAGCGTTATAATTGTGCAAGTGCAATAGTTTTTGATTAATATCTTCTGGAAATACGATTTAGAATGTTATTTTTATAACTATCACGCAATGAAAACAAAAAATATTGACCGCATACGGCACGGCATACTTATCATATATGCACAAATCTACATACCTCTGCTGGCTTTAAACATATTCCACATTTATCCATTATTGAAACACTTTTTTCCTCTTGAAAAACATAAATAAACAATTATTTTTCGATAAAATGAAATACTTTTACAATTTGACGACAAGTCGTCGGAAAAGGGGACAAGAAGATGCGGGGTGGGGCACAGGCAACACCACAGATAATGCCATTGCAAAGTTTGTTACGGTTTAGAATTTAGATTTTAGAATTTATCTAAAACTTTGTAGAGCAATATTCAAGAATCAATTATAATTGACTATAATCTTAAATTTAGATATACTGTAAAGATTTATGGAAGATTAGAAGTGATGTATAACACCTTAGAGCGTTTTCACATTATCCGATCCGATATCGGATATCGGACGCCGATAGCCGATATCCGATATCGGATACAATTTTCCCTTTCACATTGTCCGATAAAATCCTTCCGATATTATCATGAGTGTTGCCAGAAATTTTTAGAGAAAACTAAACTAAGTTGCCAGTTGATAAAAAAAGGTATAATTAAAAAAAAATCAAATGATAGATCATATCATAAAATTAAAACCTTCAATTGTTGTCATCACCATAATTAAATAATTCTTATTCTTTTAATAATATTAACAATAACAAGTATCCTACTTGTAAGAAATAGCTCTGTATAGAATTGGCGGAATTGGCTCTCTAATTGGCGCATGCTGTGTTAACCTGTAATTATTTGTTACTTTATCGCAAGAACTATATGTTATGTAAAATTTATATTTAAGAATCATTGTAAACAAATGTTGGTTGACCAAATAAATAAAATAAAATAAAATATGTATTTTTAACAAGACGTACCTAGTCATTTAGTCATTTTTTCACTGTATACATTTATAAAAGTTCATGTAGTACCTATGATAAATTTATTAAGTGATACAATCTTTGTTCACATTTTCTATCCTTTTTCTTATTACACTGTAAATAATATTGTCACCCGTTAAAATATATATTTTATAATATGATTGTTATAATTTCCTGTAATTAAAGATACATAAATTATTTTAGTGTCGCAATTATTTTAGAACTAAGAGTTTTCAAATATTATTGGTTGTTAATTCAAAATAAAAACAAAATCGGTGTGAAATCTCCTCCTTTTTTTGAAGTCGGTTAAAAACAAAGCACTCAATGACAACAATACAATAAATAGCACAACCACAGAGCACAACCAATATCCGAGTAGGAGGAGGAGCGAGGCAGAATGAGTTAAAATAAAGACGATAGACACTAATATTTTCGAAGATAGATAATAGATATTTGAATTTAGGAACGCAATATATTTTTGTTTACTTCAGTTCAGCCAATTGCCGTATATTTTTATACGGTAATTAAAATAGCTGCCGTATAAATCGTATTTTTAATGCCTATAAATACTTAAATGTGTGTTTTCTTAATAAAAAAAGGTTTCTTTTAATAGAAAGGATTTTAGGTTAAAGCAAAGAATTTTTTTAAAGATTTAGCGTCCTATAAGACTGAAAATACACAAACTAGTGCTTTTTTGCTGTTGCTATACTGCCTTTTCGAAAATTGAGTTGGCAACACTGAACATTATCGTCCGATAGCTCACGGGCATGTCGGTGTCGGCTCCGATATCCGATATCGGATCGGACAATGTGAAAGACAGGTACATATTTCATACATTTTACTTCCCTCCGATATCGGATATCGGCTATCGGCTTCCGATATCCGATATTGGATCGGATAATGTGAAAACGCTCTTAAACGGAACGGTTTAGCAGTGTCAACTGTCAAGCGTCAGCTTCGACAGCTGACATTTTAATTTTGAATAACACTTGCATACAAAGTTCAAGTGAACAATTTTAGATATTTTTCCATAAAATACGATTTTCTTTCATTGCTTTATTTATTAGCCATACATCAGTGCTTAATAATAGTTTTACAAACAATGTGAATTTCGATCGTGAAATCGGGAATAAAATCATTGAAACTATACTCTGTTAGCAATATTCGTATCAAATCATGTCTGAAAAACCAGTGGTAGCAAGTGGGGCTCAGCCTATAGTAAAAATAGGGCATTACACATTAGGAGCCACACTTGGAGTTGGAACTTTTGGAAAAGTAAAGATTGGTGAACATCAACTTACGAAACACAAAGTCGCTGTGAAAATCCTCAACAGACAAAAAATAAAGTCTCTCGATGTCGTTGGAAAGATTAGACGAGAGATACAAAACCTTAAGCTTTTTAGGCATCCTCATATTATTAAATTGTATCAGGTAAGATAAGTTGGTTGTAAGCACTCTATTGATAACTGTACATGGAACATGAAAATGTACCATGTACAACTGTATTTGGAACATGAAAATCCTACAAATGTCTTTGTAAGTCTTTGTTTGTTTTTTCTTGTTCTTATAATTGATCAACTGTAATTAGTATAAGAAAGAAAATTAAAACAAATACATTCATTTCATACATTTTTCCCACAACACAAGTTATCTTAGTGTGAGAGCTACAGTTAATAATTATATTGTATATTAATCCATCAGTCCCCGGAATCACAGACACAATAGATAATCTATTGTGTCGCGCCCCGATCGAGGCGCTCGGTGGTCAATGGGTTAAGCGACAGCAAATTCTTATATTTGTTTTGTTACCTACTATGTTTGTGCTGAAATAAGTAATTTTTCATTTTCATTTTCATTCACATTCTGAAATCATAATGTAATATTAATTGTAAAATACTTTTTTTAGGTAATATCCACCCCAACGGACATTTTCATGATTATGGAGTATGTCTCAGGAGGTGAACTGTTTGATTACATTGTAAAAAGGGGTAAACTGCAAGAACATGAGGCCCGTAGGTTCTTTCAACAGATTATATCTGGTGTTGACTATTGCCATAGACACATGATAGTCCATAGAGATCTGAAGCCAGAGAATTTGTTGTTGGATCACAATATGCATGTAAAGATTGCTGATTTTGGCTTATCTAACATGATGATGGATGGAGAGTTTCTGAGAACATCATGTGGCTCGCCAAATTATGCTGCGCCTGAGGTAAGATAATATGATAATTGACAATGGATATACTTAACATGCCTTAATGATACATGCCTTTTTACTAATATCTTTTTTATTGTTTTATAATAATTAGTATTGTTGTTTTTTCTATTTTTAGATCATTTTATGAGGCATATCTATACTATAATATTATAAAGAGGAAAGGTTTGTATGTATGATTTTCATGTTTAAACTACTGGACCGATTTTGATGAAATTTGGCACAGATAATCTTTAGACCCTGAGGAAAAACATAGGCTTAAGGCTACCTTTTATTGCGAAATATTTAACAGGGGCGAAGCCGGGGCGGACCGCTAGTTTTTTATATTTCTTGATATTTTTTCATAACATCCTATCTTAAGCTAATTGTAAAACAAAGAAATTTGTTACAGGTTATATCAGGCAAACTGTACGCAGGTCCAGAAGTAGACGTATGGTCATGTGGAGTCATCCTGTATGCACTACTATGCGGTACACTACCATTCGACGATGAACACGTCCCAACTCTGTTCAGAAAGATCAAATCGGGAATATTCCCTATCCCTGAGTACTTGAACAAGAGCGTCGTCAGTCTATTATGTAATATGATGCAAGTGGATCCCATGAAGAGAGCAAGTATAGAGGACGTGAAGAAACACGACTGGTTCCAGAAGGATCTCCCCGAATACCTGTTCCCATCACCTGTGGAGCAGGTATTTATTAACTATGTACGGACTACAGTACCTTTATACAGTTAAGCGAGGAAAATTTTACTAACATCACAAATATTAAGTAAATTGCGTAAGTGCACACTTCACCATAATTGTGGTACATGTCTTCATATCATGGTGGAAATTATTATTAATTTTACACAGTGGTGTGGGAACATCATATATCATCAACTCATAATAGTATCATAAAAGCAATAAAACAATTTTGACATTTTTGGGGTGTTGGTAAATTTATTTCATTTTAAAAATTTGTTCACATGGATTAATTTGTAGTTAAGTAACCAAAATTTTTTATTCTTATATTTTTACAAAATTTCTAGGTGTAGGTAGTTAATCATTACGGTTAGTTTTATTTAAAGTAAAGAATGCCTCCTTATGATTGATTAATAATTAATAACATTAAAAAAAGCAAATTAGATTAATCTGCCAGCCAAACAATACCTTATCTTATCTCATTTTTACACGTTGAATAAAATGATTACGAAAACAAAGCTTTTCATAACAAAAAAACTGCTTTTTGATGAAACACAATACCTTTCATAACAAAAACACTTTATTTATTAGATTAATTTTTTACTTTAAAAGTAATTTCATTAAACATGTAGTTAACACTAGCCCAATTTACCTGCAAAATTGTAGGTACCATTCCATATACTTTTAACAAAAACACAAAAAATTTACTAAAATAGGAAAAAATGCCATAACAAATTATAATTTAACAGGATAGTGGAGTAATAGATACAGAAGCAATAGCGGAAGTCTGCGATAAGTTTGGAGTGCGTGAACAAGAAGTGCACAATGCTCTTTTGAGCGGAGACCCGCACGATCAACTGGCTATAGCGTACCATCTGATCATTGATAACAAACGCATGGCAGATGAAGCTGCGAGGGCTGAAATCAAGGACTTCTATGTAGCTAGTAAGTTCCTTAGTAAAATGATTAAACTTTTATAAAGTTTATAGCACTATTTTATTGCTTCTTGAGATATTTTATTAAGAATTATAAAAATTATAAAAAAATTCGATCACGAAGCGGGATTTGAACCCGCGTCTTTCTAATACCGGGACGACGCGACGCCTGACCGCCATATCCCGACATAGCAATCGAATTTATTCTACTCATTACGTTTTATGTGTCTAAGGGACACCCCACGCCATCTATTGAGCTTTATGAACAACCATTTCAACCAACATATAAGGCCGCCAAAATAGTTGTACTCTGTTCTCTGTGTAAGTAGTTCTAAGGTTTCCTATCTGTACAACTATTAAAGAGTTAAGTTAATAAATAAAACAAATAAAAAAAGACGGGTTGCACTCCGGGAGTGCCGGCAGAAGTGAATACTTGATTATTATTAACGTTCAGCATGTTTGATATTTTGGAATGGTATCCGTTTTACGCATGGAATATAAGGGCTAAAAAAAAACAAAAAAAAATCCGTCTTACGCTTTTTCGATCAGGCCACGTGTCCTGACGCGAGTTTAAGATTTTATACCCAACGCCGCTAAAGAAGTTTTCACTTCAAAAATTACAGATGCTTCGCCGCCCGCAGTGATTGAAACTCACCGTCCGCACCCTGAACGTATAGCCCCACTACGGGATAAGTCGTCACCCGCCGCTCAGCCGGCCGCTGATAAACAACGCGGCACGCCTGTTAAACGGTCAGTAGCATTTTATTTAAATTATTTGCTTCTCAAATCGAAAGGTAGAAGTTATCTATATATATATTATAAAACTGAAGAGTTTGTTTGTTTGTTTGAACGCGCTAATCTCGGGAACTACTGGTTCGATTTGAAAAATTCTTTCGGTGTTAGATAGCCCATTTATCGAGGAAGGTTATAGGCTATATATCAACGCGCTACGACCAACAGGGGTAGAGCCACGGGGGTGAAACCGCGCGGAGCAGCTAGTGAAAAATATAAGACCATGTTACTGAAGTGTAATGCAGGTTTTAACAATCGGTCGAGTTTATCTATTAACATTTAGCAACATTGATGAACTATAAACCACTAGACTTATAGCGTATTAAATAGTCGTAGGTCGTCGAAGAATATCGGCGCAGCGTTGTATGAAACATTCATTGAAATTTAGACCTTATTTCGTGGCAGTAATGTTCAAAGTCTATTGTGTCGCTTATTAGAGAATTCTGCCTACACGTACGCAAATTTTTGCTTCGAACAAGCCTTGAGCGTGGTAGTGAGTCTATATTATATTTATTGTACGTCAATGATTATCTCACAAACGAACGCAAAAACATTTGATTGATATGAATTCGGCAGGCCCTTTTTTCTAAGTAATAATAATTATTTTCTATATTTCAGAGCTAAATGGCATTTGGGCATCCGATCCCAGAGCAAGCCGAACGATATAATGTTAGAAGTGTTCCGCGCTATGAAAGCTTTGGATTACGAGTGGAAAGTCATCAACCCTTATCATGTTAGGTCAGTATCTATTTTCATAAGAAAAAAAATTATAAAAAATTGTTTGTGTAATATTAATTACATACAATATATGCTATGTAGCTTATCTCAGTAAAAAAAAATGTGTGCGTGTACTAGTATACACACGTAAGAAGTGAAACTTCTTTATGACCTTTATTTTTCAAAAAATAATTAACTATATACTACTTTACAGAAATACGTCGAATCACGCGTGGTAGGGATAAGAAAAAGATGGCGCGTAACGAAAAAATGTTACACTAAATTTTTTTCCAACCCCGATAAAGAAGTTTCACTTCAAAAATGTTTATAGTTCTCATTCTTATTCAAATTTAAATTTTATAAAAATAGGGTCCGCACGCTCAACAAAATGACGCAGAAGTACGTGAAGATGTCGCTCCAACTCTACCAAGTGGACTACAAGTCTTACCTTCTAGATTTCAAGTCCCTCTCAGGGGAAAAAGAGGACCCAGAGGATGAAACCGCCTCCCCCCTCGCACAAACCCCCGTCAACCCCCTCCCCTCCCCCATGCAAACACAGGGTCACCACACTATGGAGTTTTTCGAAATGTGCGCAGCCCTAATTATTCAATTGGCTCGATAGGTATTGTCTTATCTGCCGAAAATCTGAATTATACAAAAAATTGATTTATTACTGCATCAGATGAGGTATATGGAAATGTTTCAAATTTGTCAATTTTGACTACTTATTACATTTTTACAGACATTCAGGTTAAATACAATACAATGATATGCAAAAAATAGTATTGTCTCTACACAAAGTTTGTTTATACCAAACTGAACTTTATTGCAAATGCAGTTCATCCCAATTTTAAAGAAATCATGCACTATCAATGTAGTAGTAAATCAATGGTTAGTTAGCAATAAATATGTGCAATGAAACAATATCATCGCTATGCCAAAAAAAAATTAAACGGGGGCTTATTTTATACGAACATAAATGAAAAATATGTGTTGCGAGCGATGTTCAAAACGCTTTAAAATATTTGGATCTTATGTCATCATAATAATGCTACACTAGCTAAATTATTATGTACACATAGATGTTGGACAAATTACGAAGAATTTCACCATTTATTTGAAAGCGTCAAACACGACCGAAATGAAATGGAATGTAAATTGTGAATAAAATTATTGTGTGAAGAAATGGGACCGCACATATTGTCTTCCTTAGATAAATGGGGTCCGTTAGTGTAAGAATACCCGTAATTTATAAATCTACTAAAATAATTAATAAATATTACTAAAACTATTCTTAACAAACCAAAAAAAAAAGTTCTTTGTAGTATATTTAAAAAAATTCCTCCTCTTGCTAATTTTCAACAAAATACATCGACAGAATTACTAAATATTATTTTGGCTTCGATTATGTTGTCGTTAATAAGTATAAAGACAAGAAGTTTTTTGGTTTGCCCTTCTTTTGGGTCGAAATGCCGTCACATTTATAGATAGAAATATCTGTGGGATGCTTGAGGAGCGTTTAAATAAAATCCCAAAACATCCACGAAGATGCGTTTATTCGCACGTTACAATAATTCAATAGGATAGAAAAACTGAGCGCACATCCGTCGTCTAAAGCTGGTCGCCACGGAGTGAAGGCTCGCGAGTCGCGAAGCGTAGCGGACAACTCTCGTGTGCGGCCGGAGCGGGGCGCGGGGTGAAGGGCGCGTAGTCCCGTTATGCGCTCGCTCAGCTGGCCGCCACATATCGATTTTATAAATATGTCTGTACTTAAATAATATAAAGCGCCCTCTTCACAATAGACAGCGTTGGCCCAAAATGATCGTCAATGTTTGCCGCCCATATAATTAATAAATAATTACAATTACGGACGATCATAGATATTTACTCCTTCTACACTATCGTGATTGCATCCACACGTATAACGTCCACGTGCCCATTGTGAAGAGGGCTCATAAGAACGAAAGAGATAAACGATTCTTAAGAGTGAGAAACATTGCGATTTGCGGCCAATCTAAACAACGACAACAGATTCAGAGCCAACCTTTATCTATTAAAATATTTTAGTGCACAGGTTCCGTATACTTTACCAAAGAAACTAGAAGTGCCTTTTAATCATAGCTAGTAGAAGTAGACACTAGTGATTTTAGCTTATCGCCATTATTAATTAAATAAATAAATAAAAAAAGACGTGTGGCACTCGGGGTCTGCCGCGGTAAAGCTATTGCATAGCATGCCTTCAAGCCACACCTCCGTATCCGTCGGAGTGGGGAGCGTGAGGTTTTTTCGTTACGGAATTTCTGGATTCGGTCCCCGCGCTCAAGGCCCGCGATAGAAGCTATGCAATAGCTTAAAAATACTTACTAGGTTTGTAATAGAGAGTTGAGATAAATGTTTATCAAGCCGCTTATAGGAATAGGTTTGATCTTCGGTTTTTTCTTTTGCGGTTGGCAATTCTTTAATGGCAATGGTTCGGTTCGGGGTTCCGTCTATATGCGAGTTTCATAAGGTGTACTGTTAATCGCTTTTTTATTATTATAAATAATGCATTCAAAATGTATAAATAATAAAATTTTAAATTCAACAGATTGTGATTAATTTCCCAATTACAATAAAACACTATAGATATAAAACTTGTGGTCTCCACTGCAGTCATCGTTTTACTTCCCTTATAACATTAATCTAGTCAGATTATGAAAAGCGGAATATAAACAATTTATCACAGTTTTCTTTAAAATTGTTAGATTTTAACTAATTCATAATTCATGGTGATGGTTATTAACAACCCAGTTGAAAAATGTATAAAAGGGGTTATAATATTCAAAATAATTAAGTATATGAATACTGCAAATTAATATATGTATGAATAAAATAGCATATAATTATTTTGTCCGTGTCTTGATGAAGAATACGTTTGACTTTACTACAAACCCAGTTTAAACTTTTGTGATCGAAATTACCAACTTCATTGATGGAAAATAACACAGAAAATTGTTTGCAAAATATTTAACGAATTCATTTAAAAATATATACATTAAGGTCATTGAGGTATTATTATAGAGAGGACACCACAAACAAAATCTGTTGAGTCACACAATTTGCAAATATTCTGCCTATTATTACTTGCAAATTAAAACCAATCAATGTAACAAATAAATATTGTTTATCTTATTAAAAAAATATGAATAAACTTATCAATTAAAACCAATCAATGTAACAAAAAAAATTGTTTGAGACGATTGAATCTAACTCGTTTTAGAAAAAGTGTAGTAGCGATGGCCTCTCTAGTACGTAGTACATAGTAACTCAATGATTAAGGTGTTGTATTTATTTCCTTGACTCGAATACCGATGCTCCAATTATTATTTACTTTAGAGCGATACGTTGCCGTAACAATATATTGCATAATAAATGATTTGATTAAATTTATAATAATGAGGTCGCAATAAACAATAATAATCAAATCATTATTTGGCTTGTGGTAAGGTCAGCAATCTTATGAGGTATAGCTTCTACGCTGGGTCAGTATTATAAATAATACGTAGAATGTAGATCGTTTTACTAACATATTGAAATGTATATGTATAATGCGAAAGATAACTTTAAATTTCATTTATAAATATAATAAAATTGTAAAAATCTCAAAGGTGGTTTCATTAAATAAAACAAGTTATAACAGAATACTGTAATTTATTAGATCTAGAAATTATATTAACATAACTAAAATTTCAATTGAGGACACAGTCTACCTCTAGCATCTATCGAAGAGCTTTTAAATAAATAATGACTTAGGTGAAGTATCTTCGTGAATGATTTTCTTTTTTTTTTTTTGTTGATGAGGAGCTATAGTTTTTTATATCATTTTTATTCAGCACAAAATAGTAAGCACTATCTAAGTGTCATGTTTATCGAGCCATCCTTTTTAAATTAAAACTGCTAGTCCACACATGACAATTTCCCAAATGATATTCATAGAACAAGAAAATAACTGTCATTCAAAGTGTCTTTATATTTTAACATTTCAGATATTATCTACATTCATGTATGATCTGTGGTAAGCGGTCATTGGTAATTGCATCTAAGTTGTTTCGTTTAGGCGGCAGAAGATGGCGCTACTGGCGCACCTTCGTCCGGTTTGCTCTCCAGCGAGAACGGCGGAATCCGACAATCGAATGTGTACCCATCCTCGCGTTCCATCCTGAATGTGCCCCTGAAATAATTAAATGTTTAGTCAATGTTTGTCGAAAAAAAATTGTTTGTTTGTAAAGTCGGTTTACTGACGATAGTTGAACGTGACAACGTCCGATTGTGCTTCTTTGTCGCTCGTTCCGCGCTCTCGCTTGCACTTCAAGCCTTACGGAACGCCTCAGAGCGAGGTAACGCCGCATGAGTCATGTTTTTTCGTGCGTGCAGCTGGCTCTATCGTATTATAAGACGTTGTCACGTCAAAAAGTTAACTAGCGTTGACGACAACGTAAGATCAAGTGTGTAGTGCGATAATTTAACGTCATTTATTTATTTTATGATATTATATTGAATATTCTTAATTATTTTTTCTTTTTTTGTTGTTCTTCTTACCACATATGTCCACTGGGCGCCTGCAAGCTCACATGGCTGCTATACTGAAAGGCAGGCGCGTGTCTGGCGAGCAAGGGCTCCTGTCCGACCACGCCCCGCCCCCGCACGGTCTCCAGAGTGCCGCTGAGGGAAAATATGCGCCAGTGCCGCTCGCGTAGTTGTACCGCTTGAGGCCCGAGGTTCTCTAATCGGATGCAATAGCGCCACTGCGAATAACAAAAGATTATTAAAAAAAATGTTGTGTGGTTTTATGAAACCACGGTAAAGGGAAACTTAGGCACAAAATTATCGTATTTGTACGATAATGACTCCGAACACTGCTTTATACCTACTCGGCAGCCGACCGTCACGCGACATGCGCTACACAGACCAAAAAGTTTGAGACGATGTAATAAAAGTTTCACTTTAAATACAGCGACTAGCGACAATGCAAAAGTGGGATTTTTTTTTTATTGCTACATTTCGCATTTTGGGTGATTTTAAAGTATTGATTTCTACTTCAGATGATTTGATACACTATGAAGCAAAAGCGGTCAAAATATTTATAGGATTGATAAAAATAGCATTCATATTGATTGGATATCGTTATGAGAATAAAGCGCGTCACACACGGTGAAGATACTATAATATTTTATCTTAAGATACTGTTATATTTTATATTACAGTATCTTAACGCATCCGGTATCAGCGTTCGGACCATTTGTAACAGGATGGCGGTTCTACAGGAGTCTTAGTATGCAATGACAAAAAGAAAAATGATGGTCCGAACGCTGATACCGGATGCGTTAAGATACTGTAATATAAAATATAACAGTATCTTAAGATAAAATATTATAGTATCTTCACCGTGTGTGACGCGCTTTATCGTGCCCTATTCAGTTACCTCAAAGAGCTAAAAAAATATATGAACAAGATTTCAAATGTTTTTAAACTACCTTCAAAGTACTGCTACAGAAAGAGAAACTAGTTTTTTCGTACGATACAAATTTACAGAGTAAATTTACTTACACAAACATATGTCGCAATACTTGCTCTACAACAAAAAAATAACATTTACCCAATAAACAGCCGAGTTCTGCGACTCCCGACTTCCCATATAGAACGGTATAACGGTGACTCTGACGCCCTCTGTGGTCTCACGATGAACGTCACTTAGTTCGAGCCACGGATGGTTCTTCTTTTGCCATGCGCGTAATGTCTCTTGCGCGATAAAGGGTGGATCTAAAATGAGCAATTTCTGTATTCAAAGGTGCTAATTTAAATAAAGCAGTCGATTTCTAGGCTACATTTCAAATTTATTTTCTTAATGTATAGGCTCACTTTCGTGATTCTTTCTACCTTAATTCTCATTAATACAATATTTGAAATAGTAATTATTAATGCTAGATTAGTATGGAAAGAAGACCACTTATTTTTTATTTTTTTTTTTCACAAATAACATTAAGTTGATGATATTTACAATCATTAACTTAATAGTTTAATGCGACTCGACGTCTGCATTGTGGCATTATAATATGCATTTTCCTCCACTTATTATCGTTAAAGGATATTTAAAAAATACATGAAGGCTGATCAAGGTTATTCTAGCGACGCTAATGTCGATGTCTCTGGACAATAATAGTCAATAACATATTTTTTATTCACGAAGTTTTTACACAAATCGCAAAGCAATGAATTATAAGCGTTGGTATATGTAATGTTATGTTTATTAGTTACATTGTAAATCTTGGCAAATATACATGTATGAGGTGCCAATTTTCACATACATATTGGACTATGAACTGTATGCATAGCACTCTTCGCTCAAAACGAACTGGAATGACGCAAATTTGCTAACTAGTTTCACTTTCTATTCTTTATAAATTTATTGTTTCACTTTATTACCTGATCATGAACACGAATTTATATGAAGAATAACAACAATCCCATTAAGATGTTTTAGGGCCAACTTGTTAGTAATTTATACTCTCTTACCTATAGTCTCAATGTAGACGGACTGTATAGAGACGACTATAAGGGTGTGTTCGCATTGGCAAGCTTGATAAATTATTTTTAACTGTTGGTTTTTTTATTCGTAAACTTAAGCTATCTAGTTCTTAAGGCTAGTATTTAGTGTGTGAGCATTATCGATACATGCATAATTCATATTCTTATAATACCTTAATACATTTAATATTTCGGATGTTAAATGTTTCCAAAATATTATGCATATATAATCATAGTATCCATAGGGTATTAATTCATATTGAAACATTCTAATAGAAGTCTCAGAAACTTACTAGAATAAATAAAAAATAGCTCTTACAACCATACCCTAATGGCTAAATCCATATAAAATCAAGTTCAGCAAGTCCTACCTTACAAGGCACTACCTACTAACCTTTATCAGGGTTGTGCATTAAAAACTTGTCAAACAGCTCATGTTGCAGAGGCACCCGTTCCACGGAAGCGTATGGTATAATGTCGTCATGGGCTACGTAATCCAAGCCAGGTATTGCGTATAGGCTGCGGCTCGATTCCTGATTTCCGAGGAATGTCACCGCTTCGGTTTGAGCACGCTGAAAAAATGAGAGAAAAATTTAAATTCCGCCTTTGATTTGTGCTGACTATATTGGGGTTATAGAAAAGGTCAAAAGACCAAGAGCAAGTCTACAAATTGAGATAATATAAGATACATATTGGTAAAAAAGATCAAAGTTAAATTCATTTCCGCATCCTAGTATGGAAGGGTATTTAATTTACTTTTATGGACAAGTAGGTATGTATGTAGGTATGTTCTACCAAAACCAATTTTTTCATTAGTCTCCGACGTTGACAACTAATGACTATAATATACCAAGAAAATATACAATTTATTTAATCATCGACAATAATTATGATGTCCGGTTAACTTCGATTTTTAAACTCTTCAAAGTTACTACAATTTAAAATACCTAATAATTTATTCAATTACATATGCTTGAACTTATAATAAAAGCAATTGTTAGCAGTTTTGATATGATTGCTTATAAATAGTAGAATGTTATGATGATAAATGTAAGTGATACGTTGATAACATTTTCGGTGAAAGTTTAACAATGTATAAAAATACTTTATCACAATATGTTTAATCAGTTGTACACTATGCACTTTCAACATTTTATTTTTCAGTAACAAACTTTAATCAATTATTTTATCAATATCAAGAGTTATATTATGTCTTTAAATTTAATGCATACATACTTAATCAAGTTGAACTTTTTCAAACACATAAGGTAAGGATATTATTATAAAAAAACCTCCTCTTAATAATAAAAAGTCAACACCTTTTTATTTTTGAAATAAAAGCAAAGGCCAGATAGCAATCTTAAATCTAAAACATCAAGGACACAAACAAAATTAAAAAATATGTAATGAACAACATTTTTATGACATAGTTAACTTTATCTGATGGTCAAACTAGTTGAAAAGGTTAGCTGTGAATTTTTTTATTATTATTTAGTCAGAAATGTGCATACTGCATTTGTGAATGATTTTTTATTATATTTTTCAATGAGGTTTTATTGTATTATATCAATTATTATGATGCATAAATTATTAATTAAATCCTGAAACATAAACAATTAGTAAGCTATGTTAATAAATTATAAAAAACCACAAACAATGATACATTTATATGTAAATTATTGTGTACCTTCTTCTTCCACTCTGGTCTCATGTCGTTTGTTGTTTGCACAGTCAAAAACAAAGCATACTTATTTAGTATACATTTCAACTAATTCCATACATAAAATTTGTAATATTTACTGAAGAAACTGATTATAACATATTTGTAAATTGTAATGTATTTTTATATTGATTTACACTAAGGTATTGGTGCCAAATAAAAGATCTTACTTACTAATATGAATTGTTATAAATAAGCAACTTGAAGTGGCAAAAAAATATAAAATTAAAAATATATTAGTTTTCAATTGTAAGTTTGTTATTCACACAAAAAATCTTTTAAATATTACACTGTGTTATGTAATAAAAAATTACATTAAGATTGAAACTGAAGTTAGGTAATTATGTTCCTATTACTATAGTAAGTATATAAAAATATTTTATTTGTATAAATAAATTGATTTCATACCATCTAATCTGATTAAAAGAAAAACAATAGCACATTATGAAAATAGCATAATATTGGGAAGCAGAAGCATTGTAAATTAAGTATCTATGAAGGTAAATATTCTACATTCAACCATACAGGTTTAAATGTAGAGGAAGGTTAAAAGATAGCTGTTTTACTAAGTAAATACTTACTATGTATGGTGCATCTCTTGTATCTATTAGGACTTGGTAAAATGTATGAGTTCTGCCCTTTACTTCCTTGCCAACATTGGATAACGTATCTCCAGAGGCTTCGCCTGCTGCTGAAGGATCGGAGTTTTCCTTTTTATTTATTGCGTCTCTATCATATACTCTTGCTAGCCATGGGAATAATATAACTCCTCGATAACCAAACACTTTGTGTAAAATGAGTTGACCCGTTTCATATTTACCAGAAGTTTTAGGAGCTTCTAATTTTCCTACTTCAGCTAGTCTAGAAATTATGACAAAAATATATGTTTATTTGGAGGTTAAGGTATGTATTTTATAAAATCATTGTCAATAACACAAAAACTAAAGCATATGCTTACCTAGTATAATGAGCTACATGAGTTAATATTATTCTCGTTGCTGTTAATCTTAACGGATTTGCTGGCACAAATCTTCGCAATATCTCCATTTTATCATTGTAAAAATTAATGTTTTTTGGTTGTCGTTGTTTTTGCTTTTTAATTGACAGTGACAACTGACAACGTTAGATAATAATTGACAATATGTCAAACGGCTGACGTAATTACAGATGTGCTGCCCTGTGAAATTATTTGTTTAGTTTAGGAACAATACAACTGTGAATACAACCCATTAATTAACTACTCCGGCACATCCTACATAAAAGTCATGCTTAGTAAAGTAAAAATCATCAGGTTATAGCCAAAATAATGCATTCTTATTTACAAAACTTGATGTTGACAACATAATATATAATGGTCATTGACCACAGTCATTGACCTTGGTCGTTTGTGCAAGGTTCAAACTTCAAAGTTTGAAACTTCAAAAGTTACGTGGTATTTTTTTTTGTTTATTTTCACGTAAAAAATTTATAATCTTACAAAATCTAAACAATTGAAAATGCTCAGGTCACTAACAAAGTCCATAAAAGGGTTAGGTAAGGATGAAAATATGGAAGGATTGCAGGTAATTTAAGAAAAAGAGAATATCAATAATGAGACTGATAAAATTATTTTCAGGCCAACTGCCTGCAAATAGATCAATAGCATCCCTCGCAGCACTGCCAGATACGTATCAAATGTTGTATAAAACATGTAGGGATTTTGCTGAACAAGAATTGAAGCCAAATGCAGCTAAATTTGATAAAGAACATTTGTATCCGGGGGACGCTATTAAAAAAATGGGAGAACTTGGTCTTATGGCTATAGCGACTCCTGAAGATCTCGGAGGGTCTGGACTGGACTACCTAGCATATGCTATTGCTCTTGAAGAGATTTCCCGTGGTTGTGCATCCGCTGGTGTGATAATGTCAGTAAACAATTCACTTTACCTTGGTCCATTGATACATTGGGGCACTGAGAAACAGAAGAAAGAATTTGTAACACCTTTTTGTACGGGTTTGTTCTTAAAAGTAATTTTACTAACTTTAATAACATTTGCAGCCAGTTTATCAACTTCTGGATATTACCTATGTAAGAATATCTATCAATATAATTACAAATACTGTGTGAAAATACAAGTAAATAAGTGTTAAAAATTAAAATGGCTGTCACTTACAAGTATTTGTTAATTTTGTATTTATGCATTTTTTATTATAATACAAACAGATTTCATAAAATACTTTCCAAGTTGATAAATTTTATAATTTTGTGAATATCCACTTGTCATATTTTATTTACTTTATTCAGACAAAATTGAAGAAAATATGTTGTTATAGATGTGTTTGTTTGTATTTATCCATATTTCATAAAACAACTAAAAAGACAATTAAAATTTAATACATTCAAATATCATTCCCAACAGCATGAAAATAGCAAAACAATACAATTAATACCAAATCAATTTTTTTCCTCACAGGAGATATTGTTGGCTGCTTTGCCCTCTCAGAGCCAGGAAATGGTTCTGATGCAGGTGCTGCTTCAACAACTGCCAAAGACTCCGGAGACAAATGGACGCTAAATGGCACAAAATGCTGGATAACAAATGGATATGAGAGCAAAGCATCTGTTGTATTTGCTACTACAGATAAGAGTCTCAAACATAAAGGCATATCTGCATTTATCGTTCCAAAACCAATTAAAGGCTTGGAATTAGGCAAAAAAGAAGATAAACTTGGTATTAGGGGTTCATCAACCTGTTCCTTAATGTTTGAAGACTGTGTGATACCCAAAGAAAATATATTGGGAGAACCAGGAATGGGTTTCAAAATTGCTATGATGACGCTTGATGCTGGTAGAATTGGTATTGCTGCTCAGGCTCTGGGAATAGCTCAGGTAGAGTAAAATAAGTGTTTTAATTATGTATTAAAATTGGTTGCTTTATAACACTGTTAACACATTTGTGTGTTATTTTAACACCTAAACTAAACACTTTTGCTATGAATATCCTTTTTTTGTAATAATAGAATTTATATAAAAAGCAAATTGTAATATTGCACGCCTCATAAGGGAAGCGTTGAGGTGGGTACTACTGTCACTTCGCGCAAAACATCTGATTTTTCAAACTTAAAATGTCTTTATGTATCCATACATTGCACTTGTAAGATAATACATACACACACATATTAAGAAAAAACACTATTTTTAACGTTCATGATATTTTTGATGTCATTTTTGTTATTTAAACTAGTTAAAAAACAGTTTAAAAAAGTTCTGTCTTGGACGTCCGTGTGTCTGTATGTGCGGATCCTTTTTCTTGTTAACACGATAGCGACCGAAATACTTTACTAATCGAGTCTTTTTTTTTCTTTTACGCTTGAGTATGCTCAGGAATAGAACCCTTTCATTTTTCAGGGTCTGATTCGATGTGGTTTAATTGTTATTAAATAAACAAAAATAATAATTAATAAATATTTATTAAAAAAAAATTATGAGGCGTGCACTTTTGGATTTTCCAAATTATTTTTTTTATTCATTAATTTATTTATGAACATCACCGAGTAATAATAATTACAAGAAATAAAATATTTTAAACACCGCTACATTCGACAATTTCAGGCATCATTAGACGTAGCCGTAGATTACGCAGCGAAACGTACAGCATTCGGCAAACCGATCATGAAGTTACAAGCGATTCAAGCTAAGATAGCAGATATGGCTCTCCGGCTAGAGTCGGCTAGACTATTGACGTGGAGGGCCGCGTGGTTGAAGGATAACAAGAAACCATACACTAAGGAAGCCGCTATGGCTAAGCTTGCAGCTTCGGAGGCGGCTACGTTTGCTTCGCATCAGTGTATACAGGTTAGCCAGTTATACTTTATTAAGAGTGTAAGACAGATATATTTTAAAATATTAAGATGTGTTGCACGATTTCAACACAAACAAGTATTTTAATATTTAATTGAAGTCAGTTTAATGGTTTTTGTGTCAGAGTAACAGTACAGTATAGTAGTACATCCAAACATTCTGTAAGTTACACTATTTTCAACTGATAATATTTTGAAAAATAAAAGACGTTACGACCTGGGCGGAGCAACTAGTTATAGAAATATAATTTTAAGTATAATTTATAGTATACTAGCGGTCCGCCCCGGCTTCGCCCGTGGTACATATGAAAAATAGATGTTGGCCGATTCTCAGACTTACCCGATATGCACAGAAAATTTAATGAGAATCGGTCCACCCGTTTCGGAGGAGTATGCAGACTAACATTGTGACACGAGAATTTTATATATAAGACTAGCGGCCCGCCCCGGCTTCGCCCGTGGTACATATGAAAAATAGATGTTGGCCAATTCTCAGACTTACCCGATATGCACAGAAAATTTCATGAGAATCGGTCCACCCGTTTCGGAGGAGTATGCAGACTAACATTGTGACACGAGAATTTTATATATAAGATATTATTTTTGTCTAATATTTTTCCAGGTGCTAGGTGGAATGGGCTATGTATCCGACATGCCTGCTGAAAGACATTACAGAGACGCCAGAATTACAGAGATTTATGAAGGTACCTCAGAGATACAGAGGTTGGTCATCGCCTTACAAGTCATTAAGGAATACGGACTTTAATTACATATAAGTAATAAGTTTTATAATGTTTTAAGTGTGGAAGCTCCTTGTATTTTTGTGCTTGTACAATTTTCGGAAGATTTTTACACAATCTAATCAAATATATAGTTTCTAAGAAATTGTTTAAGCTTTTGAAACATCTGTTTAAGAAAAAAGTATTATAATGGTTGCTATGTACAATGTTTTAACTTATATCACATGCTGCCTTATGTAAAAAGTATTCTTTTTCTCAGACCATCATGTATTGTTTATAATAAGTATATATTTCAATCACTTCAGTGCCATTACATACAGTACTATATATTTTCTATTGTTATCTAAATTTTTTATTGAAAAATCAAATATTTATATGCAACTATACCTTTTAATGCAACTAGATTAAGTAAACACTTAGATCATTTTTCATGGAATTAAGTGTATATATGCATAATACTCATAAAACTCATTGTAAAATATCTATATTATATTTCTATCAATTATAATATATGGTCGAAATGCTCCTTATTTTGATAAGAATATGTTTTCCTATCTCCTATTCTTTATATGAATTTACAATAACAGTCTAATATTACTTCAAAATTGTAAACCTCATTATGAATCAAAATCCATACATATTTACTTTTGCATTGTGAGAGAGTATATGAACATCAGTATTAATGACAAACGTTATTGTTTTAAACCAATAAACATTTTCTAAAAATCAAGTTTTGATAAGTGGAACTTTTGTATGACAAAAACCTATGTTTTGGTAAGATAAAAGTTTTAAACTATTTTTGTGCTTAACAATAAACTTTAAAATGTAACACTTAAATAAAACAAAATGTAGTATATCCAATATTTATTTGAAAGAAGTAAACATAATACTATGTAAAATACATAAAATAAATGCTTTTTATAGTAATTTGGAATATTTTATTGGCCTGGCCCAGATAGGGACTTGTCCATAAATTTCCTTTTTGCAAAGCACAACCACCACTTGCTTGGCTTGCCATCTTCAGTAGCAAATACCTGTGAATGTAAATTGAAATTATTATTTGTACTTGCTAAATATATAAATAGGTAAGCTTAATAAATCTAGAAAGTCTCATCAAAGTTCATTATTGGAATATTTTTTTTTTTTATATTTACTTAAGATAGGTAGTCAAAGATATGACTGTAACAAATAATAATTTTAGTAATTCCACTTTATTTTACTATGAAATGAACACAAGAACATAATTTTATTGTATAATTTTGACCAATAATCAGTTACCTTTTCACAGACTCTACCACCTGTTTCATGTCTTAATTGCTGAAGATACTGTCTCATTAAATCTGAAAATCACACAATATTATTATGCTTACAATGCAATGCAAAATACTATAATAATAATTTAAAATAGCAGACAAAAATTTTTTTAGCTAATTTATCTTTCTACATCCATAGAATTTGCAATCTTTTAATAATATAACTTGCACAAGCCAAACAACACTGAAAAGCTAGTCTTCAAATAGGAGGGGAAAATAACATTACCAGCTTCTTGAGGACTAGAGGGTTTAGCGTAAACAGAGTTTAATGGAAATCCAGCTTCACCAGGAATATCAAACTTGGATATTGCAAGCATATACATCTCTTGCTGCCCTTGGTTCTTATTTGAACATTTCTGTAGTCTTTTCAAGCATTCCGATACATATAAAGTTAAGTAGATGAGAACCCTGTCTGCATCAGACTAAAAATGATAAAACTAGTCAGTAATAGCAAAATTTGTCAATAAAATTACATAAATGGCTATTATTTCCACAACACACACCTTGATTTCGTAAAATCGAAAGAAAACATTGGCCTTAAAGTAATTTAATGCTTCATCGATGATATCTAATTCTATCTTTGGATTTATTGGAGCAGGACCTCTAAAAGTCGTGCGTATTGGCAGAAGAGCGAGGTTTCCTACGGACTGTGTGTAGTCCGTTAAAGTAGAATGGTACGCCTGTAATTGGAAGAAAGTTATTGAAACACTTGGGATATTTATTAGCAAGAAATATGATAGAAAAAGGGATTCTTCCGGTAAACTCACTGGCATTTTATAAATTTTAATACGTCTGTTTTACTCTTTACTCCAACTTTACGTTAGTCTTGACACTTATTTATAATAGATTTACGTACAATACAAACTAAAACTATAAGTTAAATTTCCTAAGTATTTTCGTAAATAAGTAAACGCCTAAAATGATTAATTTGTGAATAATACATATTTGACAGTGTCCATGTCATACGTCATAGATATGCAATATGCATCACAATTCACAGGATACATTTATAGAAGAATTGAGATTCTCGTATTGGTCTAGGTCTATAATTTCGCTACTCATAGTGCAGAAAATATAGCTCAGACATTCACAATCTGGTATTATAATACATTATAAAAATACATATTATGCAGCGCAAACTAAGAACTAAGCGTTAAAAATCCTTTCTGTCGACTGCAAATTAATAATGGACAACGTTAAAATCATCTAGAATACATACTCAGTATGGACTAATAAATTAAAGTATTGTGGTGAATAGGTAATTTATTTTAAAAGAAATGAAAAACCTGTGGTCGAGTCTATGTTATCTATTGTGTTGCACTTTCATTGTCAATGTCACCAATAGCCAATAGGCATTGGGCAATAATTTTGTCACTAGAATGTGACAATTGACGTCTGACAAATGTCAAATTTTGTTGAGAATTGAGACTTGAGAGGAATCAGGAAAGTAAATTAATAAACTACACGTGGTTATAACACAAATGTAAAAAACACAATAGTAATTTCATTAAAATGAGTGCTGAAAATAATACGGAATCAAAGGTATTGTCTATTTTGGACAATATAAAGAATGATCAGAAAAATGAACAAAATCCATCGGATAATGTAAACAAATCTAAACCTCAAACGAAAGGAAATTTAAAAAAGAAGTCAGAACCCAGTGAAATAAGAAGCATTCCTAAATCAGGGAGATTTTGGAAAACCAAAAAAGAAAGGTATGTAGATATTACGTTGTATTTACTGCTGACTGTTGTTGATTATCAACACTTAATTAATGATGTAAAGTACAATCTTTTATACCACAACCTCTTACAAAACATCATTATCAAGTACTAATCTTGGTATTTTTTTATTATTTTAGGTTCAATACTATAGTAAAAACAAAAGGTATAAGATTAGATTTCCAAAAAAAGACAGCATTGCGGCTAGAACTACAGCGCACGAAAGAGTTATCTCGGCAAATAACTCAGCAAATACAAGAAAAAGAAGAAGCGCGCAAGCAAAGGAGACGTGAGAACATCAAACGTGCTGAAGAAAATAAAAAGAAATCAGAAGTCGTTCAAGTTATAACAAATACTAAGAAACTGAAAAGAATGAAGAAAAAGCAATTGAGATTCATCGAGAAAAGGGATACAAATAAAGAAATTGCATCAAATAAATAAGAAGAATTTAAACCATGTCTTTTTTTATTAACCATCCAAATAATATAGATTCTTAATCCCACTTCCTGCTTATATGATTACTAGCTGTTCCACGTGGTTTCATCCCCGTGGCCATGCCGTGGCTCCACTCCTGTTAACTCCTCCTCTAACCAACTCCTCCTATTACCTTCCTCGATAAATGGGCTATCTAACACCGAAAAAATTTTTCAAATCAGACCAGTAGTTCCCGAGATTAGCACGTTCAAACAAACAAACTCTTCAGCTTTATAATATTAGTATAGATTAGAGCCTTGAAGTTTATTGTTACTTGTTAACTCCTAATTTGTTCAAAAATCATAAAGATAGATAGAACCTATCTGAATTTATATTATTTTCCTTTGTTCCTGACATTTGCTTATTTAAACAGAACAAACCTCAGCTTTATTATATTAGTATAGGTTTAGGAGAGAAATAAAACACACTTTCCATCTAATATTTTTATTAAGTATTGTTACAAATCTCCACAAATACAATATAAAAATATTAAATGCATTTTCCAATTTATTGGATAAGTAGAATGTCATGTATCGAAATTATATACAGAATAGTCTACATGTGATGCAATGGGACAGTGAAACAATATTACATTATTCTTACATCATACATTTTAGATATTTACATTTCAAAAACTTGATATTTATTATTTCTAACAAATTGTATTTCTATTATAAAAATGCTGATAATAAAGATAAGAAATTTTAAGAAAAACATTCACATTTAGTTTGAACTCTTATTAGTAAAAAAAACAAGTTATAAAGGCTCAAGTTATACAGTCAGTCAATATTCTTAAGTGAAAAAATGTTTAATTTCATATACATTTACTTAGGTCAAAAAGAGAAATGGGCAAAAACAGCTCAACACATTAACTCAATAAGTATAAAATTTTAACACTGACTGTAAATTATTTGGAGCCCAAAATGTTATTTGCATTGAAAATACTGATTAGGCTAAATTCCTTATCATTACAAAACTTAATAAAATAATAACTAACAACTATTAAAATTAGTACAATGTAAATTCACAAAAAAGTTAAATCACACATATCCATGAGACATGTTTTTATTTTACTTAGATCATACAAGTGTCTGGAAATAGGTTGTTTGTATACAATTGCAAACCTTAATACTTAATTAGTAGTTAGTAGGTTCAATTATAATTATACATTGTAATAGTATATCAATAGAACAATTCACGAAGACACATCTATATTTCTATCAGGAAGTGCAGTGTATGGTAATGGAAAACAGAATCTATTTCGACATAACTAGCTTTTCCTGCGACACCGTTTGCGCTTCTAATTCCCTTTTATAAAGTTAATCGCCGTGTATATATTTATCGCCGATACAAGAATGATCTTCAAGATATATAGGTTTTCAGAATATAAAAAACGATTGACCTTATGATACATTTGGATCAAGTGCTTTCCGAGTAAGATTACTTATACAGGTATTTAAAAGGCGATTATAGATGCAATGAAAGATGGGAAACATTATTCTCAGTTCTAATATCCCTAACTCGCAACAACCAAATTTGATTTTCTCTATATAACTTAGTAAAAAATAAAAAATAAATCTATTTCAATTTTAGCATGATTTAAACCTTTATTACTATCAATATGGGGTTTAAAAAAATTAAAATAAGCGCATCTTCGAGGATTGAACTATAATATGAGTACGCATTTTCGTCGATCCAAAAACATCACATAATGCAATGATACACCGACTTCAATCCAATAATTCTACAACAATAGATGTTGTTCTAATAACAATTTATTTTAGTCTATATAAGACCAACTTTGTTCATAATACTTTTAACATAAATATAAAAAATTCTTCCACGTCAGTCTAAGGCAGTGATAAAATATTTTGATTGACCATATTCAAGTTTCAGCATCCTAACAATTGCTTGTAATTTTGAAAATTTCACTATAATTTATAAAGAGATCATTTACTGGCAAATGTTTAATCATATTTCGGAGTTGGGTGAAATTTTAAAATATAATCAAAGCTTAATTGCAAGCATTTTCCCAGAATATTTATTACATCTGGGTTAGTTATTTTAACACTGCCAATAAGTAGTATTAAAATATCACGATTTAAAACAAAATTTATGACTTCCATATCACTATTTTCGCAATTAAGGCGCGAATCTGAATACGCAGATAAAAAGCGCGAAAGTGTGTACACAATTAAAAAATAATTCCTGTTGATATAAAATAATGGCAATAAAGAATTACTAAAAAATATAACATTCTTTATTTGCAATTTAATACGCCAATTTAAGTTTTAGACTGTGGCTTGATTTTGCTGTCTAAAATCTACTATAATTTTGATTATTCTTTCTCATTTATCCTATTTTAGATACGAGCACATGTTTGTCTAGCAACAACCTGGATCTTTTTTTACAAAATTTCTGAAGTAATAGACAAAAGAACCAAACCAGAATCATGTGCAAAGTAATATTTAACACAGAGCTGTTTCAATGCTGAAAGGTGTGTAATTCACAGCAACAATGAAAGGGCTAGGCGGTTCTCCATTAAAGGGACATATTCAATCGGCCCTTATACCGTCATCCATATAAACGTTTAAAAAGAGTTTGTATAGCTTTTCTTAGATGTAGAACAATATTATAACTATCTAACGGTAATGAGATTCATTTGTAAACTATTAGTAAAGTTTGTTCTTTATGATTTGTTCGAAGTTATGTGCAAGATAAAAAAGAAATCTCTGTAATGGCATTATTTAGGCCACATGTAGAAACTATATTCTGTGGCCTATTTTGTACAATGTTTATAGGAAGTAAATCAGTCATTGTCATCTTCCAAAGTTTAAACGAAATTTGTACACTAAACATTAATTACATACAGTGCACATTAAAAAATCTAAAATATCTCAGGGACAGTTTTTGATCGAGTCCCATTTTAATTACGTTAATGCAGGTACCTCTCTAGAAAATTTTAAATTCAACATTATATCATAAAATTCAAATTAAAGATTTCAAATTTCTCTAATATAAAATCCATTTAGCTAGAATAAATTAACAATATTCATAACGAAGGCGTACTGTGCACGTAACAAATATGGACTGGACAGGCGATAAAGAAACATTTATCATTGAGATATACATATGGAGACGACACCGCCTACATCACTTATGTTCCGCTCAACATACGCCATATGGCGTAACTGCACGCTCATTTTTTATTTGTTTTAAAGTGAAACGCATCAAATATCCCTTCGTGTGTGTTACGATATTGCACAAATAATACAAATAATACGGAAAAGTGCAAAGGAATAACTTTCATCGGTAAGTACCTAACTAGATAATAATTTTTAAAACTTAGAGCAAAAAAATGGCGCACAGATTTTGTTCGTGGTGTCTCCTCCATACGTAGTACTATTATCTCAATGACATTTATGCCAAATATCTAATATTATGATCTGTACGTAGTTTTAAATAGGACAAATTTAGGGCTTATAGAAATGAGTACACTACATTTTCATTTGTGTTGCATTTCGAGTTTTGAAATCATAAGAATAGAGGATAGAAGCCCTAATTACAACAGTAGGATTTCATTAGACATTCATATATCATATCTAGTAATAATCTTTGATTTCACTGGTATTTCTAGACATCAATCTTATCATAGACATATTTTTACATAATTCATACATACAACAAGTATCACGGTACTTCGAATTCACCATCGCAGGCTGTTTACTGACGATCCCAGTCGACGGAATATTTATCAATTCGTAGCATATATTTTTCATTATAAACTATATTTTTCTTACTGAATAAAAATTTCATTGAAAACATAAATTAGATATCATCGCTTAGCAGTAAATGAAGAATAATTTAAGATACTAAAGATCTCTCTCTCATCTATTATGAATCTATCTATCATTATGAAAACTATTTTTAAACAGGCCGGTTAGAATTGAACGAAAAAAGAAAAATACCGTTCCATTTTCAAAAGTGACAGTGAATTCGATCCGTTGCACACTGTATGCGGCGGCTGTCAGGCGGCGGGTTAGGGCGCGTTCACACGTCGAAGTCGGCGCCCAGCTTGCCGTTCGGGGGCGCTATGAACGGCTCACTCCACATTCTTCTTAGATCACCCTGGAATGGAATACAATATTTCAGTTTATTTAAACAAATAATGAATATAAGTAATAATAATTAATCAGTGAATGCTTAATACATATTTTTTTGATGACACGCCCATTTCCTCAGGGACTTTGCGTATGCGAAATGAGGAATCTCAACTTTTTATTGCGCATAAACAAACGAAGCAAGTTTTATTATCCCAGTCTAATGAACCAGCAGACCAAATGAGCATTTCTCACTTTGAACAGTTTTATTGCGCACAGAGTAATGAAACATCAGACCTTACTTTGAACAGTGGTTTTGTACACAGAGCAATGAACCAACAGACCTTACTTCTCACACCCTTATTATGCACAGAGTAATATCACAACAGACCTTACTTCTCACACCCTTATTATGCACAGAGTAATATCACAACAGACCTTACTTCTCACACCCTTATTATGCACAGAGTAATATCACAACAGACCTTACTTCTAAGAGCGTATACGCACTATGCGGGTAGCCGCATTGCGGGTAGCCGTCCGGCTGACCGCAAGCACAATTATGTACGTAATATTCATTTCTATGCGCACTGTGCGGTCTGCGGTAGCCGCATCGCAGTGCGCATAGAAATGAATATTACGTACATAATTGTGCTTGCGGTCAGCCGGACGGCTACCCGCAATGCGGCTACCCGCATAGTGCGTATACGCTCTAACACTTTATTGTGCACAGAGTAATATCACAACAGACCTTACTTCCTACACTTTATTGTGCACAGAGTAATATCGCCACAGACCTTACTTCTAACACTATTGTGCACAGAGTAACGAAGCAATAGACTTTACTTCTAACACTATTGTGCACAGAGTAACATCACAACAGACCTTCACATACGCCATGGTGAGCAGCGGCAGCAGGGTGAACGGCACGAGGTACAGCAGCGCGGGTTGCGCGGCCTTAAACACCTCGGCTGATACTGTGGCAGTTAGCAGGCCGAGGAAGTAGCCCAGCAGTGAGCAGTGGAAGTACGTCAGCCGTGAGCCCTGGGGGATTAAAATCATTCAATAATTTTTCAAGTGCTGATATTTTGAAAATATAGAAAAAAACTGATCAAAAATCAGCACATCAGCGTCTTTCGCCTTGCCGGGGCGAGGGCTGATATCTCCCCCACTCGTGAAAAAAAAAAGACGGGTTGCACTGGGGGAGTGCCGGCAGAAGTGAAAACTTGATTATTAACATTGAGCATGTTTGATATTTTGGAATGGTATCCGTCTTACGCTTTTTCGATCAGGTCACGTGTCCTGACGCGAGTTTAAGATTTTATACCCATTACAGAAAAAGTGCTCAACGCCGCTAAAGAAGTTTTCAATTCAATAAAAGGTTACTTATTGACAAATATAATATGATACCGATTGAATAAACAGCTGAATATCATTAAAAGTGACATTCGAAAACAATTATTATATAATTTAATTTAATATAATCAGTTATTCAATCTATATTTAAAAAAATCTTTACTTAAATATGTAATTATAAAGCTGAAGAGTTTGTTTGTTTGAACGCGCTAATCTCAGAAACTACTGGTCGGATTTGAAAAATTCTTTCGATGTTAGATAGCCCATTTATCGAGGAAAGTTATAGACTATATTATATATCATCACGCTAAGACCAACAAAAGAAGAGCAATGCGGGTGAAACCGCGCGGAGCAGCTAGTATAATTATCGAAATCGGTCGACCCGCTCACGCGTGATGTCGTGACCAAGAGAAATAAGGATTCATTTTTATGTATTGAGATTTAGTATAATCAGTTATTGAATAAATAAACAATAAAAAAAATTGATTGTTTGTAAAGTAGGTTTACGATCGAGATGTTTACGTGATAACGTCTTATTGGTGGCAGCGCTCGAGATGAGACGGGAGATCGGTCCGTCTCTCTCTCGTTATACCTGCGATCGCGCTCGTGAGGTTTTGGTGTGACACAAGTTTCTGAACATGTCACCCGACTAAAACGATTTTAAAAACGTTATCACGTTAAAAATACAATAATCAAAGTCGAATTACCATAGATCTAGGACCGGGCACCTGTCCCATCTGACATACAAGAGTCGCCTTCTTGTACGCGTCATATCGCAGCACGAAGCATAGCAGCAGACCCGGCATCACTATGTCGCCCAATCCTGTAAGAATAACATTTATAATATTACATTGGATTTGAAAATTATTTTCATACATTAAAATTGAAATGAAACTTCTTTAGGCGCGTTGAGAGTAAAATTTCAAGGTCGCATCATGGCAATACCGTCACGTCCTGGAATATGGCGATGATTTTGGTATCTTTGAATCTTGTTAATGTTATTGACGTTTTTTTGTAAATTAAGTATCATTTTGATACTTTGGTGATGTCTATTATTAATTAAACGGAAAAAAAATACACTTGAGGAACATGTACGTGCTTTTTCGGTCCCTTAAAGAGGTATTAACATATTCTTAATGTTGCAGCGAATTGGCTAAATTACTTATTTCGTTAATCGCTTTTATTAAAGCCGTTTAATAACTCAAGCCCCGGAAAATCTATTGGGTCTGGGACCGATCGGGCCGCTTGGCTTAAGTAAAATTAATAAAACGGCGGCACTTAATGTAAAGCCTATGCTTCTAATTAAAAGGCTAATTTTTTTACCTAGCATCGAGAAGTGCCCCTGGTGGTGCATGGACGGGAACACGAGCTTGGCTGGCAGAGATAGCTTCGGCGCGTCGCGCATCGCACCGCCGAGCTGCAGGCGGCGGGCTACTACGTTCATGGGGTTCTCCGCTGGCCTGCAAATTGGGAAACATAGTATAAATAATTAATAAAATAAATAAAAATGTTTTTATGGCTGGTTTCGTGGACTATTTGAAGTTTTTGGTGCTATATCCATACTAATATTATAAACGCGAAAGTAACTATGTCTGTCTGTCTGTTACTAAATCACGCCTAAACTACTGAACCAATTTTCCTGAAATTTGGTATGGAGATATTTTGATATCCGAGAAAGGACATAGGCTACCTTTTATTGCGAAATAATAATATGTACCACGGGCGAAGCCGGGGCAGACCTCTAGTAATTAATAAAACATTGAGATATACATAATATGGAGACGACACCGCCTACATCATTTATCCGCTCCGCTCAACATAAGTCATATGGCTTAACTGCACGCTCAATTTTTATTTGTTTTAAAGTGAAACAAATCAAATATGCCTTAGTGTGTGTTACGATATTACACAAATAATACGGAAAAGTGACTTACATAACTTTTCATCGGTAAGTACCTAACTAGATAATAATTTTTAAAACTTAGTTAGAGCAAAAAAATGGCGCACAGATTTTGTTCGTGGTGTCTCCTCCATACGTAGTAATATTATCTATTATTAGTCGGTGTGAACAGAACATAAATTGAACGATTTATATTTTATACTAGCGGTCCGCCCCGGCTTCGCCCGAGGTACATAATATTTACGTTTTCTCTACATTAGAACCATCCTCGTACTTCAAGGAATATAATAAAAAAAGAATTATCGAAATCGGTTCAGCCGTTCTCGAGTTATGCGCTTACGGTCCGCCCTTCGCCCGTGGTACATATTTCGCAATAATAGGTTACCTATGTTCTTTCTCAGGGTCTAAAGATTGTCTGTGCCAAATTTCATCAAAATCGGTCCAGTAGTTTATGCGTGAAAACCATACATACATACATAATTACAAACCTTTCCTCTTTATAATATTAGTATAGAATTCTAATTAGATTCATTTTCACCCCACCATATGTTGCGGTTTTAGTGAAATAAAAGCCCACACAAAAACTTTTAATGAACTGTATTTGTTATAATTAATATTTTATAAGGCCTAGTTAACGTGTGCAACGGTGCACGTCTTATGCGAGACTGACCTCCGATCATTATTATTCTTTCACTCTCTTATGTTTTATACAATACTAGCGGTCCGCCCCGGCTTCGCCCGTGGTACATGTTTACGTTTTCTCTACATAAGAACCATCCTCGTACTTCAAGGAATATAATAAAAAAAGAATTATCGAAATGGGTTCAGCCGTTCTCGAGTTATGCGCTTACCAACACATTTTGCGATTCATTTTTATATATAAGAAGAAGTACATTCAAAGTTCAAACATTTACCTGGTAGCGACTTTAACCATAACATTGGTGGTGAATATATACGACGAGAAGAACACCCAGAACACGTCGTACAGCAGCAGCCCCGTGAGCAGCAGAGTGGACACCTTGAGCGACGGCAGACGGATCAGCGCTATGAACGTCACGCACAGACCCATGCCCATCGCTGTGGAATTAAACATTTTATTTACTTATATAAAATAATTAAAATACACATATAGTACAAAAGACGTTATAAATAAACTTAATAATTTACACATTACAAGGGCAGAATGTAAAATAGGACAGAAATAAAATTAATGACGTGACATTTTATCCAAAAAAAATTGTAATAAAATTACCTCTCTACAAATTGAAAGATAAATAAGAAGAAGATAAATAGGAAACTCAATTATATCCCACACACGACCACCGTGCCCTTATTATGGATAATAAGGGCGCAATCTTATCTACAGTTATAACAGTATCAATCAATCACCACACCATCTACCGTCAGCTAATGAATAGACGATTGCATGGCGATATTCTAAAAATCTTCAAAACAGACTCGACCAATCACAACACTCACCGTCCATGAGCAGCCAATGGCCGGTGAGCAGCCACACGGCGACGATAGCCGCAGCCAATAGCGCAGCAGCAAGCTCTGGGGCCGAATAACGACCGCAAGTAGACTCGACCAATCACAACACTCACCGTCCATGAGCAGCCAATGTCCGGTGAGCACCCACACGGCGACGATAGCCGCAGCCAATAGCGCAGCAGCAAGCTCTGGCGCTGAATAACGACCGCAAGTAGACTCGACCAATCACAGCACTCACCGTCCATGAGCAGCCAATGGCCGGTGAGCACCCACACGGCGACGATAGCCGCAGCCAATAGCGCAGCAGCAAGCTCTGGCGCTGAATAACGACCGCAAGTAGACTCGACCAATCACAGCACTCACCGTCCATGAGCAGCCAATGGCCGGTGAGCACCCACACGGCGACAATCGCCGCAGCCAATAGCGCAGCAGCAAGCTCTGGGGCCGAATAACGACCGCACAGAGCCACACGGCTGCTGCTGCCCGCTATGTACTGGCAGAGCGGCGTTAGGAGAAACGCGAGCGCTGCACACGCTATCACTGTGGAGAAACAAGTTTTATATATACGTATATGTAATATTAAAGCCTGTATGCCTTATTTTTTTTAACTTTTTTGTTAAAAAATGGAAATGTAATTAGTTCTACCGTTTTTAAGTGTGTACATAATATGATAAATAATAAATGGGTAGATTATATTATCGAAGCTTCGTAACGGCGTACATGTACAAGTCAAGTTTTTATGGAAAGATTAAATTGTGATAAAACGAAACTTGAATTTCGTGTAAAATTAGCATACCTACTTTAATACATTATCCTTAGACATTGTACACACTGGTACTGACAAATTGAATATAGCCCAAACCGCAAACAAAAATTCAAATACACTCATAAATTCATATAAACCAAGTAACTACTAAAATGTCAAAATATTCTAATTCCTTACCGGCGGTACATATCGCGACGAGCGTTTGCACCGAGTCGAAGAAAAAGAACATGACCAGCAGCGCCACGGACGAGCCGAGCGGGAAACACAACGCCTGCACCGTGTTCAGCGTTTGCACGTCTGTAATGTCTTCATCACCATTGGTAAATAGGAGAGAAAGTATTTAGTCGTATGGAGCATAAGTGATTGGTAAATAGGACAAAAAGTGTTATAGAAGTCATATATTATGTAGTCTTATATAAATATTTAGGCAACAGGTTTCAAACTCCTATTTTTATGTTCATACATTATTTTTAGGTACCTACCTAAGAATTATTGAGATAGATAAATAATTGGCAATTTTCGAAATCGAGTCAGTAGGCCAACTAAGAATCATTTTTTTCCAAACGGAATTTTTATACTATCATTATACAGGGTGTACCAAAAAGTAGTGATGAACGGAAGCTGAGAGGTAGAGGACCTAGAGGGCTATCCGAATCACCCCCATGTATGTTATGCGATTTTTCGTATTTTCGGAGTTATGACGTTTTTTTCAATTTTTCACCTATCGCCGAGTACGATGATATTTTCACTCATGCTGACGTCAATGATTGCGCAAGATGCTTGATTTTTTTTTGTGTGCTAAGCTGAAAGATAGGCCAATTCAGTATGGTAACATTTACTATCGTTAGATCTTTGAATGGAATAAAAAAAAGAATTAAATGGCAAGAAAGATAAAATTACCCAGTATGTTCACCACTTCAAGGGCCCGTAAAAAAATAAAATCACATAAAAAAAGTTTTCCATTTGACTTTTAAAAACTTGCTCTATCTATCAGATAGCTACCCTGAAAATTTCATTTTATTATTCAGAAGGCTTCAATCGAAAAATTTAAATCTAAATGTGGTAAGTGCAAAAATTGAATTAACATTATGATCATTAAAACCAATAAATAGGTGTTTATTTACCAGAACTTTTTAAAATAACCCCGCTGTTGCTCAATGCAAGTGCGACATCACCGTAAAAAGTTGTCTTTTAAATGTCTGAATGCCCTTTTATCATTTTTAATGGTTTCTTCTGCTACTATGAATTTCCGGGTTATTTCGTCCAAATTGTGGCAGTCTCTCGTCTTTGTAGTATACCCACGGAAAAAAATCAATAGGGTTTGTGTCCGGAGACCGTGCAGGCCAGGCTAAAGGGCAAAGATACCCTGAAAGATGGATTGGTCGTTGCAGCCTGCGCATGCGCCGGTAACGCCTGCCTTAAAGCCTGGCCTCTACGGTCCCTCGACCTAAACCCCATTGATTTGTTTCAATGGGAATACTAAAAAGACCTCGGCTACTTGAGAGAATGCCACAATTTGGACGAAATAACCCGGAAATTCATAGTAGCAGAAGAAACCATTAAAAATGATAAAAGGGCATTCAGACATTTAAAAGACAACTTTTTACGGTGATGTCGCACTTGCATTGAGCAACAGCGGGGTTATTTTAAAAATTTCTGGAAATTAAACACCTATTTATTGCTTTTAATGATCATCATGTTAATTCAATTTTTGCACTTACCACATTTAGATTTAAATTTTTCGATTGAAGCCTTCTGAATAATAAAATGAAATTTTCAGGGTCGCTATCTGATAGATAGAGCAAGTTTTTAAAAGTCAAACGGAAAACTTTTTTTATGTGATTTTATTTTTTTACGGGCCCTTGAAGTGGTGAACATACTGGGTAATTTTATCTTTCTTGCCATTTAATTCTTTTTTTATTCCATTCAAAGATCTAACGATAGTAAATGTTACCATACTGAATTGGCCTATCTTTCAGCTTAGCACACAAAAAAAATCAAGCATCTTGCGCAATCATTGACGTCAGCATGAGTGAAAATATCATCGTACTCGGCGATAGGTGAAAAATTGAAAAAAACGTCATAACTCCGAAAATACGAAAAATCGCATAACATACATGGGGGTGATTCGGATAGCCCTCTAGGTCCTCTACCTCTCAGCTTCCGTTCATCACTACTTTTTGGTACACCCTGTATGTATATAGTTATTTAACTATCATTTTACTTTAACACATGTAGAGAAATAGTTTCTATTCATATTTATAAGTCCTTACACCACGCCTTCTGATCGAATTTTTCCTATTCATAAAAAAAAAACTATCATGCCCTTATCGCCTACCAGACCCAGGAAAATTTAGTAATAATCAACTTGAAAATTATAAGTTTCTGCAAAACCCATTCGCGACAATTTACTCTAGACTTTAATATAGAGCATGTAATAAAACAATATATCGTTAGCTGACATACGACCATGTACAGACATGACAGTCGGGTTAGGGCGCTTGTGCACTACAAGGAATTTTACTGTCCGGCATTCCGATTTTTTACGGTCCGGTGTGGCATGAAAAAACCGATGAATTGCTTGTGCACCTGTCCGTCTTTACTCGGATCAGTGCGGTACAGTTCAAGGAAGTATGGCGGTATAATGCTATCATAAATGATTGTTTTCGCATTTTACAAGAAACGAGTACAAATATAGAAGGTGAAATATTATATTACTTCGTTATAATAAAAAGTAAAGTTCCGTAAGAGATTTAAAATGCGTGTTTCACTTATTTATTTTAATCGGTGACGAGGAGCTAAATCTATTCCCACTTGAACTTTAACTTACCAACACTTACTTAGATAATAATTATAGGTCAATGCTTGGTCAATGTATATAAAATAACAATACCGACTTCTCAAATCTCATTGCCAGCTAAAAGAAAGTAAAACAAGAGCTTGCTTTCAATTGGCATATGCAAAAAAAAGAGTAAAATCCAAGCAAGTGGGCACTCGAAAACAATTATACCTACAGCGACTCGTAAACTCAAAAAACCATCCGGAATAGGGAAAAGTAAAATGTCGGACAGTAAAATTACGTATAGTGCACAAGCTAGTATTTAGATTAATTGCGTGCCATACCGGACCGTAAAAAATCGGAATGCCGGACCGTAAAATTCCTTGTAGTGGACAAACGCCCTTATTACGCGTTCCGACTAATTACCGATTCGGCAAAAAATAACCTTTTCGAGCGAACTATCGTGTAGAATGGAAAGTTCTTCAATACAATATATTATGTAGTTTATACTTTACACATGCGATATAAACGCTTACAACTTATCATTGACAAAGCAGGTGTTTTCTTTTTATTTTGTAGCTTTATCGTGTAATTTAGTATGTCAACTCGAGATAAGCAATTATATTAAAACAACATTATTTAGCAAGCTTATCCTACAATACAAACATTTGCTTTTCCACTATCAATGTGTTTGCAAGATAATTTCACAATTAAATACATTCTGAATATGTGTTTCCTTCGTCAATTTACTTAAAGAATGAATCCCTTAATCATGACAGCACACGGCTGGGCCGATTTCGATAATTCTCTTTTTGATATGTTCCTTATGGTCATAATTGTTGAGAATGACCTTAAAAAAGAAAAATGCAAGACTTTTGTGCCACAAATATAAGAAAATCAGTTAGTTTAAAATAAATTAGCTCATTATTAATACAAAATACTTACTATTGCTTGATGAGCTGGGCGGAGGTTTAGTGCCCAATAGCGACGCCTCTCTTTCCCTCTCGGCTTTCTCCCTTGCCTCTCTTTCCATGTTGAGGGAGCGAAAACTGCCGTACACTATTAGCAGCATGGATATAAGGCAAGCTGATACTCTGGAAAGAACAGAAAATACTTTAAAGTTATTTGTACGATCGTATTTGAATGAGCGAAGTTTATCGAACGAGATTTGGGCAAAAATATCTGCATAGACTATTGGTTCATTATTATAAATGATAACATACAATATAGTCTTGTAGACTCGAATCCTTTTCCTTACATTTCGCAGCCGCTTGCTTTATTTCTCTTATCCTAACCCTTTCTTTATCAAAAACCTTTGAAACTCGATAATACATTTACAGCGACGTAAGGCCTTTTTTTTTAAGTGGGGAAATCTTCCAAAGATACCCACGGCCCCCGGGGAAGGAGCCGTGGGTTATGTCGGATTCTTACCGACTAAAACCCCACTGTGTTCCGTCGAGCCGCTTTAATGATGGGGCCGCGGGTATTGGTTGGAATTCTTCCGCGACAGCGACGTAAGGCCTGCAAATAGCCTTACGCCTCTGCAAATGTGCAATGTGGGCAGACTAAGCATGTGGGCAGGCAACCCACCAGCTCTTTTGTCGACTATGATATAAAAAAGAAGACTGAACAATTGAACACCCTTCATACTAAAGCCTTTCCCTTTCACACAAATCTATTCAGTGTCTGAAGCTTATATTAAGTCGACAGAATCTATATAAAGACCAGTGTCTCTTACAAGCCGGCCATGACGTAAACAGCCTCTTTTGAAAATTAAAGATTGAAATAGACACGCGAATCGTTCATTATTATCTAACCCGATGCGACGTTTTTAACACGCATGCTATGCTTCCTGTAAAGTGTATGAAACGCAATCTTTTACATTTATGTCCTTTTTTTTCTTTAATAAAGTATTAATTTTCAAATGCTTCTTGATTGAAATCGAATTCAGGAAACATGATTGCAAAAAATAATTTAACTTGATTATGTTTGACTATCAAAACTCTAAAATGTAAAGATATTTTACTACAATATGATTAATTTTAGGACTTTCTCTACATGGCGGAGTACTGTTGACGCACTTTTCCTAGGGATCTTAGAATATTAAGTACCTATCATTTTTTATTTTTTTTAAATGTAGAGAAGCAGTGTTCATATTGTACAAGTCATTCCTTTACATGCCTGCGATCTTTTACTTAACGGTAAAACATGTGGCAAGGCATTTTCCACTAGTCACTACTAATCTCTTTAAAATTTTGGCACCATGTGCTGCGGGCGTCAGCCTTGCCAACATCTATACCATAACTAATTTTTTATTTTTAATAGAATTTTTAACAAGATTCAAATTTGTTTAAGAAAACGAACAGAAGCTGTTCAGCAAAATGTAGAAGTTATTTATTGTCTCGTTATTCTAGAAACACAATTATCGACCTATTATATTGAAACATAGGTCAAGATAAGCAAACGTTTATCTTTACCGCGTAGCAAGTTACGATTCGCGGCTAAAATAGGGCCAGACCACCCTAAAGTGAGATAACGTGACCATCGTTAAGAATTTCCTGAATTGTTATTTTGTTTACATTTTTTAGGTATATTTTTATTCTTAGAAATTGACTTAACAGAGGATCTTTTGACACTATCACTATTTTACTAGAACTTTATCTACTTTATCTACCGTCATAAGCAAGACGGTGTAAAATGTAAATGTATCCAAAAAAATTGAATAGGTTCATTTTGTAGTTAAATAAATATCATTCTACAACTAAACATTTTACGCTTGATATTTATTATTTTGTAGATGTGATTAATTTAAGGTTCTATAGGCACGTAAATGCGACAAATGCGTCATGAAATGCAAAATCATGAATGAAATCATCTGTTCTTAATAATTTAGTATGATTTATTATGAAATGAAAAATCTATAATAAATCATAATAAATTATTAAGGACAGATAATTCCGACAGAATACCAAAAAGCCCTCCAGTCTCAACTGTTCCACACAGACACCCATAATATCTGCATTGGAAATTAAAAATGCAATGTATTCAATCCTGAATTATTGCAATGTATTAGTATAGGTATGTAACGTAGAAACACTCGTCACATAGGGTGCGGTGAACTAACATCACAATTTTATAACTGTAAATTACAAAGTACTTTATAATAACTAGCATTTTCGTCTTCATCCGTACAACGAGCATTACAAAACCAACGACGAGGAACTATTGTTCAAGTGCCACTTCTTATTTACACAATACATAAATACGCGTAGATACTGTTATACGGTATACCATTCAATACCACAAAGTAACAACAGTAGTTGAAACGATGAATACATTGCTCTAGTATTGTTTATACGCAGCCATAAAATTTTTAATTATGTGTGAACTTCCCATATATCATTAATGAAATACAAACAAAACTATTTCAATGGTTCTGTACAAATTGAACTCTAACATTTGATCTGTTTGGTCTGTTTTGTTTGTTAATCCATTTGTACGATAAAAAATGACGCCATCAATATGTGTATTCTTACACTGTTCAACAAATATGTATTACAAAATATGTTCGTTACCTGTATAAAATGGAACTAAGGGTCAGCTCACACCGAGACGCGACGCGGCGCGACGCTGCGCGCACTTTTTTCATAGAGCGACTCAGAATATACTTTATTCACTACACGAAAAGATACACATTACATTGTGAGAATTCAGATTACGTTGCACCACGCAGCGCTGCGCCTCGAGGTGCCTCGCGGCGTAGCAATGTGTATCTTTTCGTGTAGTGAATAAAGTATATTCTGAGTCGCTCTATGAAAAATGTGCGCGCAGCGTCGCGCCGCGTCGCGTCTCGGTGTGAGCTGACCCTAAGTTTAAACATACTTCTAAATATTTTGTAAGTACCAAAATTTCATTAAAGTGTATCGGTTAAGTGGTCTAGGCGTGAAGAGACGTGCAATAGGATGATGATTGATGAGTAAGTTGGGATTTAACAGTCAAACATAGCGATGATAAATACAAAAATAGATGCACAAAATAACTGATTTGGAAAATTTATGACGGAACCCTATTTCGTGACATACGCGCACAAACCGTTATTACTTTGTTGTTATTAATTTTGAATATCTTATTGAACCATTTATATAAAATCAATTTAGAATATACCGCGTATGCAACCTTGATAGCTTGATACACGGTGCTATTAACGACAAACCGTTAATTGAATTAGCCTTCCAAGTGGGTTTAAGAGCCGTGTAATGAATCGTAACAGGCGCCAACAGCCTGTCAATTAATAGCATCAGCGGGAAGTATCGCAAACCTCACTTGAAGAATCAATTTACGCAAGCAGGGAAAAAGTTACCTCACTTCAATTTGGATCTATAATAATTAATACTGATCTCATTAAATTTAAAAGAGGGAACACTACAAGTACTGATATTTATATACCTATTAGAAGACAAATTTGATTTTCATTATTGAGGTTCGCTGAACAGATATCACGAAGACGATTTTTTATCTCACAAAAACAGCTTCTGGTATGCCTTCTTGACATAATAGGTTGAAATATTGAATTGTAATTTGAGTAATTTGCGAATCATGCGAATATAAAGTACAATAATTTATCAAATAATCATATACCGTCATTTAATTGACCTTGCAAAATTGACGAAAATACTGGATTTTTCAATAAACTTGAACTTGTCTTGAAATTGCATTGCTCCTTAGAAAATATCACGGAAAATATTTCCATGAATACTTACTGATTTTATAAATATGTTTTTTAAAACATTTTTGTAATTCAGTCAATACAAAACAGCAGATCAAACTAAGATATAATCTGATACATATCTAATTAAAATTTGGTCATAAAACAAACAACTTTATATGGAGTTCACTGACAATGAAGCCATAAAACATAGTAAATGTTATATTATGTACTTTAAAACATATCAAGGGTATAACTAACCTGGAAGAATCCATGATTGAGTACGCCCATTTGTATTCCTGGTATTCCATGTTCGCTCCCACCTGGGCCATGGTGCTATCTTCTTAACAACCGAGGTACCAACTGCTCACTGCTGGGAGTTAGCCTGGAGCCCTCTGAGTGAAAAATATTATTTATTAGGCTATTTTATTATATCGTAATATCCCTGAAGTGTTTGACAGCCCTTACAAGCTCTTTCAGCCTATAACTATTTCTACACCCTCTTATATGCTTTTAACATCCTTTGCGGAAACATTTCTGTATATCGTTATTCTTTTATTCATAACTAAGAACCAGTAAGAAGCGAGGTTTGAGAACAAAAGCCCATATACTCTCAAATAATGTGGTGCATGACCATTGACCAATATGATAAGAATAAAAATCTCTTAGAAGGCAGTATTTTATAAATAACATCTATTTTAAAAAGGTACTTATACTAAATGCCTACTAGTATTAATTTATCAAAATTTTTTATTATTAAAAACCGAACGGATGAACTTGTTGATAAGTTTATTAATCTATCTCAATGTTATTTTTTTTGGAATTAATTATTTTAACTACAATTAAAAACAATTTAATTACATTAGTATATTTTTCTAACATTATGAGTAATATTTTATAGCAAACTAGCTTCCGCCCGCGGCTTCGCCCGCGTGGTGTTTTTTCGCAATAAACGGTGGCCTATGTTCTTTCTCAGGGTTTAAAGATTGTCTGTGCCAAATCTCATCAAAATCGGTTGAAAGGTTTAAGCTGGAAAGCATAACAGACAGACAGACAGAGCTACTTTCGCATTTATAATATTAGTAGGGATTCTCAGTTTTATAACTAGATAGCAGAAGGTCTGCTGCAATATCCTATTATAATTATAAGGATGTTGTAACCCTAATTTAATAATTGAATTGAATTTAATCATGTGGTTTACATCAAATTGTATGAAGTTATTTTTCCTCCTACTTTTTTTCATTGTTTATCAATTAGTTAAGTTGTTTCAAATATATGTTATTAAACAATACAAATCTGTACAAGGCCATGACTCAAATAATAACAGAATGATCTCTCATAACAGGAGTATGCAAGGTGAGATGATGATATCAAAACATTTGAGTGAGCGAGGCTTCACTGTGTGTCATAATAAGGAAACTAAACTTGTATGTCTGTTTGTTTTGTGAATTATTTTTAATTAGCTTTTCACTTTTCCTATTAATATTATTAACACAGTTTTTAGACAAGTAGAGTATGATATTAATCTATATCTTCTTATTTATAAAAATGAATCGCAAAATGTGTTGGTAAGCGCATAACTCGAGAACGGCTGAACCGATTTCGATAATTCTTTTTTTATTATATTCCTTGAAGTACGAGGATGGTTCTTATGTAGAGAAAACGTAAACATGTACCACGGGCGAAGCCGGGGTGGACTGCTAGTACATTATAAAAATGAGACCCGTTTTCCTTGGTCACAGTTTAAACATACTTCTAACACACAATATATTCCTTGAAGTATGAGGATGGTTCTTAATTCTTATGTACTTAGAGAAAACGTAAATATGTACCACGGTTGAAGCCGGGGCGGACCGCTAGTGTTAAATAACTATTTTGTTATTTTACCATAAGTCATAAGTTATTATTGGATTATTGCAGTAATCTTTTGTAGATATCAATAAGAGATAAAAAAGTACTTATATAAATGATACAAGTAATATTATATGAGAATATTTGTTTCTCTATTATGTACCTAGTTCCTACTTGAACATCAAATTAATAACAATATAAAAGTAAATTTATGGAATTAAAATAGCTATGTAAGATTAAAATTCAAACTTCATGATATTACCTATGGGTATTGATACTGCAGATTGAAGATAGATTCAGAATTTATAATATTTTTTTTTTATTATTGAAAATAATTGGATATAACAAGTAATATTTGGATTGAATTCTAATACTGTGCAAAGAAAGTAAAATAAGTTGCCAATTTCTTAAATTCTTAGTAAATTGGATAAAGATCATATTATGATCAAGATAGAGTTGGAATGTGTAACCATTGTGTGCCCTTTATAAAAATTTAAAAATAATTGAAAAACCAAACAAATATATGGGTGGAAGTTCTGTAGTTCCTACTATACAAAGAATGTTATTATTATTATTTTTTCTAAGTAAATTACGTATAGATCAAGCTTAATTTTCGACTGTGAAAAAAATAAAATATCGTATTTTTATTTATTAAGTGGGTCAAAATAAATAATAAATTTGTGTTTCCCTTTATTTTGTCTATTTTTTTAAGTATCCTGTTATTCTGTGGGCAAATTAATCCGTAAAAGTGTTGCTAAACAATGGGTAAGACAAAGTCGAATAATACCGAAATAAGTAGAGCACGAATATAATTCACAATTTGAAGTGAAAGGAAACTGTATATTGTACTTTCAATAATAAGTAACAATTAAACTGTGATTGAAAAAGAAAGTTCCGTGACTGTGACACGAATAACAAAAAGGATTTTGGTACAAATAAATAAATAAATACATTAAAAATATTAGAAAGCAGACCAAATACACGGAAGCAATAGCAAATATCAATTACACACTAACCAGATAAGAGGGCTGCTTTAACTTATCTGCACTTATTCGTCACTTAATTCCATGCTTAAACACTTATTTATGAATTGTGAGATAGTTTACATTTAAAAACAATTAACACAGAAAATATTTACGAAACTTATTACTACCCTACGCTTGTCGATCGACAGCCATAGTAACCAAAGATAAAGCAAAAATACAGATCAGTGACATTAGCCCATAGCTAACAAACAACAGTAAAGGTACAACCTTCATGATTATAGAGCCAGAGGTGAAATTCGAGTTTCGTTATCATTTTTATAATGCAATTAAGTCAGTTCAGTTTTATTCTGAATAATGTACGGATATTTAATTAGCTTTGTTAAGATGTCACTGCAAGTATACCGAATACGGACAACATTTTTGTCACTTACTGCCAGTTCATTATCTATCACTATTATTTTATAATCTTTGGTCAGGTCACCGTTGACATGTGATTGACATTTGACAATTGCACATTGACATTTTCTATACATTACTTGCTCTGTGTTTTCTATTCAAAACAACCTCAAAAAATTGGAATAAAAATTCTATCGATTAACGATACAGTATATTATAATATTAGTCAGATTCACTAAAACTTTAAGCCAGAATGAAGTTAACGGCTATTCTATTGCGTAGAAATTTACTTCCTAATGGTAACATTTTTAGAGGAAAAGACCGCTTAGTAAAAAAGGTAGAACCGAAACATCTTCGCCAACTTCAACGGGAATTTGAAATTGAAGAACAAAATATGTTATATCTTCGTCATCCTTATTTGTCTGAAGTAAGTAGAAAATTTTAAATATCGTAACCAGTATTCCGCCTGCGGCTTTGACAACTTTTTCATACTTACAAATTATGATGTAGGTTCTAAAACCGTCTTCGAGAACCACTCTATACATTAAAAAGCACATCAAGATCTTTTGCGTATCCAGTTTTAAAGATCTACATAGAACAGATAAATGGAAGGTTCAAAGGACTATGTTTTGTTGTATTGTTAACTAGCTGTGCCGCGCGGTTTCACCCGCATTGCTCCGCTCCTGTTTGTCTTAGCGTGAGCCGTGATGATATATAGCCTATAGCCTTCCTCGATAAATGGGCTATCTAACTCTGAAAGAATTTTTCAAATCGGACCAGTAGTTCCTGAGATTAGCGCGTTCAAACAAATAAAAAAACTCTTCAGCTTTATGATATGTATTAGTATAGATGAGCACTAATACTTACCTCAAAACCTAGCTAAAAAGCTATAATGATTGAAAAAAAATCAGATTTAATATCTTTCAAGGCCCTGAACATGAGCCTTTCTGCTTATGACATAATATGATTGTTATGGAGAGAAAACAAATTCTTAACAACCAATATTATTAAATATTCAGGCGTTGTTTTTCATTTACAAATTTATTTTATATCATCAAAATCTGTAACATATATGTATAGGTTTGCCAATACCAAATTGGGCGTTTATTACTTACCTATGGTTGATCTTTGACCTATTTATAATTGTATTTATTGTATGTATCTATCTATAATAATACTGTTTTTAATTTCAGGCTGAATGCAGTGGCCACGCTAAAGCTTTAGGTAAACCTGAAGCTCGACGAGACAGGCTTGTTAATCTGACAAGAAGTATCTTCAAAAATGATGTAACACTGTATGAACGACTTGGACATTTACGAACTAAGGAAAGTTGGGATTAAATATGTATATATTTAAGTTATTGGTTATTAGAATGTTAAATATAATAATGTATAGGTAGAAAGTACAATAGAAATAAATTTATAGCTCTAATATTTTTGGCTTTTAATTCCTATAAAAAAAAATATTATTTTTAATAATCACAAGTAGTTCTTTCATTATAGCTGTGATGATAGTGAAAAAAACGGTTGCTTCAGTTAGTATAATGGGTCACTGGTTACCACTAAAAATTCTTTCCCCCCATCTATATTTATAAAAAAATAAATGTTTGTATGTTATTAATAGAATCATAAACTATGCATTTGATCATATGATGATCTTCACATTCAAAGTGTTATGTATGAACCAAGGAAGGTGTTAAAACCAATCTTCAACAGTCTACTACAGGCCAAGCTGGGGTGCATAGCTAATATAGATCCTTACATCTTTTGCTAGGACCCATGGAAATAATTTTTAGTATCTAAACAATGATTTTTAAATAGAGTCCTGTCTGGAGAAATTAAACAAATATGTTTTTTAAAGACTTATATTCAACAATAATAAATACAGCAATTGCTATAATATATTAAAAAGCATTATATTTGTACTGTGTATACATATTAAGCAAAGTCTAACTTATTGCAATAATCATTTTCCTTATTTTCATATGCATTCAAAATACTTCTTATCTTACACTAAACATCATGTTATGTAGAAACATGGTAGAGATTGTCTAATCTAAAAATGAACGCCCCTCCACTAAACTTAATTGTTTCAATGTGTGAGGACAAATAATTATTGAACCACTTTATATGTGTGCGCGCGTCGATTCTACTGCAAACTTTGACACTCGCGCACTGATTTGTCAACTAATCGGGCGATCAGTTCAGGTGCCTAGCATTGTATGGCGGGGAGAGCGCGCTATGTACGGAATGACACGTCCGTTCTATCGTGCATCGCGTCATTTATGCACTAGTTGGCCAACTGGTCCTGTCGTTCGGGCATGGACGGGACTGGAGGACTGAACGACCAATGAGGCAGACCAATTTGTGTGTATTGCGTCTATACACGTACTTTGAATGTGAGCGTAAACACAGTGGAGGGGCGTTCATTTTTAGATTAGACAATCTATATGTATATGTAAATTGTATTAAAATCACAGGTATTTGTTTGTTAAAAATAAATTCTTAAAATATCTTTTGAAAAAAGTTATTTAAATAGTTTTTAAAACATATTTAAACAACAGGTGTAACTGTAAATTGTACTTAAATGTAATGAAAATAAAACAATAATATTATTTCAATTTACTGGAACATGAAGACAAAATTTTAAGTACCTACACGTTATTAACATGCCTAATACTGACATAAACTTTTTAATGGAATACATAAATAATACTTAGTGAATGCTCTGTATCCAAGCAAAACGGTCATTCTCAAGGTCTTTCTTGTAAATACTTTTACCTTGATACAGTAGTTCGGCGAATTGCGAAACCACGGGGTCGCGCATACAAGACGCAATAGATATAACTTTATCAGATTCATCAAAGAAAAATATAACGAATTTTAATTCCTCTACATTGCCATCCACTAAAGAGCTTGCCGGCTTCCCACAGCCCGCGTAACGAATAGACTTTCCAAAAAGCATGGTCCAGAAGTAAGGTACTGTTCTGAGAGGTGTTTCCTTTTTCAAAATATTTTTGGCGGCGACTTGACCGTGATATTGTGCCAAACCAATGTGTCCTATCGCCATTTGATCATTGTTTTTAGCAAATACTGGGGCATAAGCGATATCACCACCGGCATATACATTTTTAATGTTTGTTTCCAACATGTTATTAACATTAACCGCACCGTTAGGTAGTAAAGAAATACCGCTATTTTGAAGGAAATTGGTGTAAAATGTAGTTCCGATACCCAATACTAACATATCTGCGGGTAGGACGACACCATTTTCTAGTTCGACAGATTTTATGGATCCATTCTCTCCATTGCATTTAACAATAGTTGTTTCAAAATTAAACTTAACTTTTTTGGATTCAAATAAGGTCTGGAGACTTTTACCTATTTCTAATCCAAATATTTGTCCGAGTGGCGCCTTGTCCTTGCCGATGACTGTCATGGACTTCGCCTTCGAGGCGCACGAGGAGGCAATTTCTAAACCTATAAAACTGAGACCTAAGACGACCACATCCTTATCATTATGGGTACCTAAACTATTGAGAATGTTCGTGGCATCATCAAAGTTCCTGACAGTGAAGATGTTGTTCAATTCGATTCCAGGAATATCGGGAACGCGAGGTTTGGAACCGGTAGCCAAATAGAGGGAGCTATATTTACGTTTAGAACCATCGCTCAGTTCTACGATCCTCTCTTCCGTGTTAACTTTCGTCGCTTCGATACCTTTGAGGACTTCGATGTTCGCATCTTTATAGTATTGTTCGTCTCTCGCTTGTAGCTTTTCAATATCGGTGGCGGTGCCAATTTTGGATACTTTAACTCTGTCGTAAGGCAGATAGTTTTCTTTGGATACGAGTGTGATTCTACCCGCATATCCTTCACTCCGTAGAGTTTCCGCGCACGTAGCTCCGGAGGGCCCGCCTCCAATGATAACCACAGACGTATCATCACATGGCGATACAGCACCGGTGTCCTTCACCCGTTTGTTGGACTTCAAGTCTGCTATTTTGGCTCTTACCTGTAATAAAGATAACATACAATTTTAAATTAGTCATAGGAAATGTACGATAAACCTATTGGGATTGTGGTGTAACATTATGACGTCATGCTTTATCAAAATTGAGCCTTTGTCAGCGACATAATATGATAAAGAGAATTTTAAAATAAGACGAAACCGCATCGCCTAAATACAATTATTCTTGATACATGCTGTATAAACAGTTTTAATTAAATATAATACCTACTTTTCAATAAATTTACATTTTACTCAAATAATATACAATACTATTATCAAATTCTGAATAAAATTACGATTATAACCCATATAGGTACTGGTACAAACTACTAACTTTCGTTTTTTTAATCCTCGACGTGTAAGGCCCTGCGCAGACGACAGACTATCCGTGACGCACTTTTTAGTCTGTGAAAATAGAACCTATGCAATTATATGCAGTAACGCACACGACGCGCAAAAAGTCCGTCGCATATAAAATCCGTGTAATTCGGGCAGATCGCACCGCGCCGCGGCGCGCCGCTCCGCACAAAAAGTGTGTGAAAAAAATTGAACGTTTGCTTCAACGCGCGCTAACGCAGACGGCGCACACTTTAGTCGGCAATCTGCATTTGCTAGGGGTGGACGTAACGTAACGCGATCTATTGTCATAGCGCCAGAGTTCTTTAATTCTTCTTCTTTTTCTGTACTTCATGTACAAAATAATACTTCGCGATCTCTGCACGATTTCCATAGCGTCTACGTCCCTACAGCTCTGCCGACAAAATGATCGAAGATGTGCGTCGTGTGCGTTGAGTCTGTGAAAAATCCGCGACCGACTTTTTGCGCGCCATGCAGACTTTTTGTGCGCCGCAGACTCAATCGCACAAAAAGTGTGCCGTCTGCGCAGGGCCTAAAACTTCTCAAGGAATATTTCGTGCACGAATACTTCGTGCTACGTAAACAATGTAAATTAAGATTTAATGTAGATTTCACGAAACCCATTTGCATTTCATGTTTTAGATATTCAGTAAGATGTGTGATTATTATAATTTAGTACATAAAAATACATTTACATATTATAGGATACAGATAGCCTGCGATAAAAGCAATTGTATCTGATATTACACAAAGTAATATTATTGATGGTCACATATATGTAGCTGTGTAATGTGGGTTCATTATGATAATGTATCGGCACTACTACAAAGCTGATTTTAATTTGTTGAAAGGATTTCAGCGCTGTTGAATCCAGGAAGCGATAAATATATCAAATCATCTGTTACCAAGAATATAGAATCAAATAGTTAGTTAGTAACTATAATTAGTCCCTTCTATTGAATTGTTATTTTTCAGTACGACGGCCAAGAAGATGGCTTTTTTACAATAATTGCAATAGCTAATCATTATAATGTATATCCATGAGCATTGTGGACAATTAACAACTTACAACATACCTATACATAATATACACAATAATAATTCATTTCTTACTATAATTATTACGGAATAGATTTCTATAACTAGAAAATTTTCATTATAGAAAAGATATAACTGTTGGTTTAACTTCATAATGTGCTAAGTAAGGCTATTATTAAGCAGTCCTAGTGGTTCGCCTTCAATTACGAATTTATTTTGTAGTGTACATCTCACACATAATTATCACGATGATATGTAATTTTGGTAGGTACCTATTACATATCTAGTTTTTTTTTTTTCGTATTACATTTCAAATTTGTCGTATTACGTATAGTACGCGCTAGTCTTAGGCACTTCTGGACAGTAAAAAAATCTTTCACCGTTGCATTCGTACGTAATCCCTGGATGCCATAGGCGTATTATTATGTACCAAGAGCGAAGCCGAAGCGGACCGCTAGTTATTATAATTTATGATTATGATGAAGTCGTCTCACACTTATTTGCGAAGTGCGCTGGCGCACATAGGTAGATTACGTATACGCGCTAGTCTTAGGCACTTCTGGACAGATGTAAAAAAATCTTTCACCGTTGGATTCGTACGTAATCCCTGGATGCTATAGGCGTATTATGTACTACGAGCGAAGCGGGAGCGGACCGCTAGTTATTATAATTTATAATGAAGTCGTCTCACACTTATTTGCGAAGTGCGCACATAGGTGCATATTATGACATATCCGATTGCCGACCGTATTGTAAGGTCAAATTTCGAACACCAGGCAAGCGCAGATCATAAAAGTAAAATAAAAAAATTAGTTACATCATATTATGTATTATCAATACAAATTAAAAATGCGTAGGCGTGACATTAGATTAGTAAAAAGAAAGAACCACATTCTTCCGCTTCTCACAAAAATGTGATATGACCATGATATGCAAACCAAATTTTGTTCGTACCGGATATTGATAACGAATTATTTTTTATAGGGGAATAATAAAACGAGCGACTGAAAATAAAGTGAGCGACTGATTATGAGATACGGATTTAATAACTTGAGCGTTATGAATTTGAGTAATCGACAAATAAACTAAACAAGCAACGAATATTGGTTGATAATAAAATACAGATTGAGCGCACTAAAGGAGGGTTGTGATTAATCCATTTGATATATTAGAATTCTAACTATGTGATTACATTACTATATGAGCGACTAAATGACTAGTTGAGCGAATAGATTACTAAGTGAGCGACTAAATTACGCTCATCTAGAGCGACTAAAAACACTAGAATAAATTGTTCAAATAGTTATTTGATAAATCTTTCAAAAACAAATTGAACTGATAGTACCTACAGCCTACTCTGTCCATTATAGTATTTTTCAAAGTGATTTTTCTATTCGAAATACCTCGATTAAGATAAAATGCCAAAATCATATGCCAAATAATGAAAATAATACAAGACGTAATTTTGTCACTCAAACGATTAATATTAGGTCGCTCAAATATTATGAAGCTGCTCATTTTGTATTTTATGTTAACGCAAATTAATGTTTGTTAGTTGCTGATCTATTAATTTTTCATCGCTCGCAGTCAGTCGCTCACTTAGTAATTCTGTTACCCCAATTAATTATTTTTGATAACTAAAACTTTAATTTACAGTCACTCGTTTAAATACTACCCTTTTTTATAAATGCACCACCATTATTTGTATGTAGTGAACGGTTTCAAGGTGTCCTATAGAAGAAAAAGTAGGTATTAGCCATGGCCGTCTCGGTAATTATTTGAACATGTTACTCATTTATGCGTTAGTCATGTTAGGTCTGAGACGCGATTCGTCATTTTTATAAATAGGAAATCCATATTTTAAAGTTATAGTCACGGTGTTTTTATCAGTTCATATTCCGTACAAAAAGATACCTATTCTAGGTTTGGCATACCGCATAGAGATAAGATTGTATAGTGATAATTCGTGAAAGTATCATGCATTATCGGAACAATTGCAATTCGCCTAAGGGCTGATCACAAAAACTACTGAGTGGTCGTATAACTTAAGTCCACAAACCGATACTTAGTCACAGATATCCTATATCAACTATTGTATATCTAGTGTCTTTTATAACAATATGTGTCCAACGTCGAGCCTTATATCGATTTTTCTCTTCATGCAAGGACGTCATCAGCTTTCCGTGTCCTACTTTCTACGAAATTGAGACGAGGGCGTTTTCTGACTTAGTTACGCGCGTGAGGTTTCTATTCGTTCTAAAAGATCCTAGCTAATTTGCCGACAAACTTGCTCTAAAAATAGATACATAGCAAACATGTTTATAACGCTTCCCGTATTTGAATGAGAACTTTTATCTGGCGCTATGTGATATGTCTATCAACAAATTAAAAAAAAGGCAACAACATGCTACATTTCCCCACTTAAAAAACAAGGCTAGCATACTAATTTTGTATATTTATTTTTGTATATTTGTGTATATTTAGTAGGTAGTTACTACGTAATTCACGTAACAAGTATTAGGTAAGTATCCAAATTTGGTAGATTAAAATTTTCCACTAGTAGGAGGAAACAAACAACTATATCCAATATTATTAGCATTGTAAACACCACCATATTATCGGTACAACTAATAAATTCACATTTCTCGCCCACTACATAATTGACGTCTTGCTTTATTAAATCCAAATATTTTATTTAAATATACGTATCAGAAAGAAAGTAAGAAAGCATTTATTTCCACACAGACAACAATTGCATTATAAATTACAAACAGTAATAAAAACATAGGTAAGTTAATGTGTTGTTGTGTGCGCAAAGAAATCATTTTTACTAAAAGCTGTATTTTTTTTACAAAATATCATTATGAGCCAACAAAACGAGCGAGAGAATTCAAAATTCGGTTTTCCTATTATCTATTGCTGTCGCGCTATGCTCAAGTCTCCCCCGTAGAGCGCGACAGGGACAACTGCAGCTCGGGCCGAAAATATCTAGGGTAATTACGCAAATTCGACGTTCCGTAGTCCCCGTTTCCTCCTCCAATACTGGACCGATTTAATTAGTTTTTTCATAATTTAGTAGAGAAAAGTATAAGTATAAGTAAGTAGGCTATGTTCCTACTTTGCTTTTTTTATATTATAATGTTCAAAAATTAGTTTTATGGAAGACGGAACGTAACGGAAAATCTGTCCTATTTCTTACGTTTTGAAAGATTCATATCTTTTTTAATAACTAGCGGTCCGCCCCGGCTTCGCCCATGTACCACGGGCGTTTACGTTTTCTCTACATAAAAACCATCCTCGTACTTCAAGGAATATAATAAAAAAAGAATTATCGAAATCGGTTCAGCCGTTCTCGAGTTATGCGCTTACCAACACATTTTGCGATTCATTTTTATATATAAGAAGACTAGCGGTCCGCCACGGCTTCGCCCGTGGTACATGTTTACGTTTTCTCTCCATAAGTACCATCCTCGTACTTCAAGGAATATAATAAAAAAAGAATTATCGAAATCGGTTCAGCCGTTCTCGAGTTATGCGCTTACCAACACATTTGCGATTCATTTTTATATTATAGATTAAGTTATGACTAAAAGGAAAACGTAGGAACATAGCTAAAGTTACCTTAGATTAATAGTAAAAATATATTGCTTTGGTGGCACAATCCATGGAGGAAACAGGGGACTATGTTTGTATGGAAAAACGGCTCTTGTTTGCTCTTAAGAAGTATTCAATCAATGATTTCAATCCTGAAGATGATTAAGAAAGCTCTGATATTCTGAGAAGACGAAAGTCCTTTCATAGTGTTCATAACTAACGTTGTATAAAAGAAAGTCGCTGTCTGTCCGTCGCGTATGCTTAAAACTTAAAAACTACGCAACGGATTTTGATTCGGTTATTTTTAATAGATATTGATTTTCGATGAAGGTATATTTTAGCACTTATTTATTAGTTTTGTCAGCAATGCCGCGAGCGGAAGGTGAGTAAATAATAAATTTTGCAATATTACGCAATAATGGGATTGTACACACTACACAGAAGCCTAGAGACAAAATATTTACATTATTAAAGATTTAAAATTGTATGTCAAAAACTAAACAGTAAATATAATCTAAAAGCAATTAAATTTACATATTTTGTAGAAAGAAATGTAAAAGTAATTAGCCTTGGAAATGAAGTTAATTTTATAAAAGCAAGGGAGTTTTTTTGTCTAGCAATTAACACACATTATGTCACCTTACAAATATGTATTATCCATACTAATATTATAAATGCGAAAGTAACTCTGTCCGTCTGTCTGTTACTCAATCACGCCTAAACTACTGAACCAATTTGCATGAAATTTGGTATAGAGATATTTTGATACCCAAGAAAGGACATAGGCTACCTTTTATGCGAAATATGTACCACGGGCGAAGCCGGGGCGGACCACTAGTGGGTAATAAAATATATTTCTTGTTGTACATTTACTCAACTTTTCTTCTGAAATATTCATCTAATGGTGGTAAATGCTACAAATGCAGAAAGTGATTTTAGATAAGGATAATATTTTTTGTCATTTCAAATCGTAACTATTGTAACTATCAATCAGCCTCCAAACCTATGTTCTCTAGTACCTAATCATAACATCCAACATCCCAATTATGTTGATTGATACAAAATAAATATAATTTAGTATTTAGTACAATTTTTTAGCTATTTTAAATTAAAATCATATTGGAATAAAACATACTGTAACTTGCACTTTTATGTAAGTGATATCAAGATAAATATTATCTTATATCACCAAACAATCTATTTGAACTAAACCATTTATTTGAGAGGTTCGGTTCCGCGTTAAAATGTAGAAGCCCTTCTGGCTAACATTGAGAAACACCACACAAAAAAAAAGAGAGGTTCGGTAATTACTGAAAGAGAGGGCTATATATTTTTACCAGAACACACTTTTGCAATATTAATAAAAAAAAAAATTACTAGAAAATTTATAAAAACATACAAAGGAACATACCTTAACTTCTCCTTTGTCAGTAACAGTGACTTGGTGACAGGGTAATGAGTCAAAGCCAGGGAAATCTTCAATATCACCAGTCTTCAAGTTAAAGCAGGCCCCATGCCATGGGCATCTTACTCTGCCGTCACCCAGAGCTCCAGTATGCAAAGGTGCCCCGTAGTGAGTGCATTTCGGTCCCACCGCACTGAATTCCCCTTTTTGTTTCACAAGTAGAACTTTTCCATGTTCCCCGATCTCAAATATTTTCATCTCATTTTCGTTGATGTCGCTCGCTTTGCAAACAACTGCTTCTACATATTCATTTTTTGACTCTGTACGAGATATTGTTCCATCTGTTAATTTTAATATTGATTAAGCACATATGTGCTAAATGGTTGTAAAAGTTATAATTTTTTAATACTCACGTTGAGAATCGTTTTTCGAAGATGTGCCTTGTTGATTAGGAGAATAAGACCTTGAGTCGGAATTCCCCATTTTTCTTATATGTATCTTATGAAACCTTGGACCTACGAGCAATAAATGTAAATTAATTTAAGAAACAACGAAACAGTACAGTTACTTACTTAAAATATTTTTAACTGGATGGTAGTCTTAAAAATTTTTCAATTAGTTTGGATAAATGACCAAAAAAAAACCTTCGTACAGAAAATGTAAGCCTATGTGGGTCAATGATATTATTTAAATAACTATTATGTATTCTACAATTAGAGAATGGATTTTTACCTTGAACAAACCGCGGTGTTAATCTACTGACAACACGGCCGCTATTGAAAATTTGATTGAAAACAAACATTTTCACCCTGTCAGTTTTCTGCTGTCGATGACCGTGATGTCATACCTACCATAGAGAAAGTAATATATACTCTTTATTTCACAGATTCACGCTTGATCTACATCTACGCTTTATCACCATTTATTAAATTTATTAAATGGTGTAATCGTTAAGTGTGCACAGGTGATTATTCCGTAACTATTGCAGATATCAAAAAACTTTAAACTGATATCGAAAGCCCTTTACCTAGTGAGTAAAATGACAATAATAACTTTTAAAAAATAAAACGGGAAATGATACTCCCCTGAGTATAATATATATATTATATTCTGTGACCTATAGTGTCACAATCTCATTCGTTCGAATCGGCACGGCTCACCGTGAATAAACCGCTATTGTACCATAATATAATATCCTTTAATATCACTCAAACAAAGAATATACTACTCTCTACTCTATACTGCACTCAAATAAAGCCGATAAATAATTGAAAGAAATGAAGACAATCTACCACGATAATTAAATATTATAGTGAAATTGTAACACGGCTTTTACAACTGTTTTAACTTAAACTTGGGAGAAATGGTTCTATGCTACGCAAATAGAGTAAAATTTATGAACAAATGATTTCCAGTGGGTTTCCCTGTGGTTTCCCTGATTAGAAAAGTGCTAAAAGCTAAAAGTGACCGTTTAATAAAAATTGACAACTAAGATTTGGAAAATGGCAACACAGACTTTTCTATTTTTTTTATTAAGGTCGAAATTTGGTCGTCATGAACGTGGCTCTAGCAGAGTGATGTATTTTTACGCAAAATAATATATAAATTGTTAAAAAAATGGCTGATGTAATTGTCCCCAAGGGTCAACCTATTGCAGGTGATCCTGAAAAAAAGGGGTGGTTGTTTAAATGGACGAATTATCTCAAAGGATATCAACGAAGATGGTTCGTGTTGTCAAACGGGCTATTATCATACTACAGGTACATATTATAATCACAACTGTTTTCTCTCTAACAGTCAACTAATTAGAAGTTAATAAGAATTTAAATCAAACGAATTCTTCTCTCTATAAGATTCTAACTTCGCTTCGATAATAAATTCCAACAAACATGCCCTTTGCCTATGTTGTAATCATGTTTTTTTTAATAATTTAGGAATTGGTTTTATATTTATTTTTCCATATGCAGTGTGACGCTATTAAAAAATAATGAATAATATTAAAAATAGGCATGACGAAAGATTTTGAAATCCTCTTCCATAATGTGTGTATACGTTTACTATACAAGAAAAACCCTATATTTCGGTAATATACTTAAATTTAACGAAGATTAAAGCCATTTTTCAAAAAATATTTAATATCTGTGCCAAAACAGCTCGCAGGTGTCATGGCGTAGGCGTGACGTCAAACTTTGGTAAATACGTAATTATTTGTACGCATTGTGAAGAAAATTAAAAAAGTCTTTATTTAATATGTGTTATATAAACGAATTTCAAAGTTTATGAGTGGTGTGCAGTATTGCAGTATGAATCCACATAAAAATAATGCTCAAAAATGTGTTAGTAATTATTTCAAGCGAGAAATAATAAGAAATGATTGTATAAAGTTGGTGCGGAGAACCCCGAACCACGTATTCGTGAATTCCCAATTGTATTTATGTTCTGAGTCGATAAAGCATACGTGAAACAATAGAAAATAAATAAAAATGCGTATTCTCAACATATTCATAACAACAAAACACATCTGACGCGAGTTGTTTACTTATGCGTGACGTCACGCGTGTTTTAGTCAAAATGGCTAACTGCAGAATTTCAATGTTTTATTTTATTGATAATCTCATTAATCATAATGGTTTTATGATTTCTAATTCACTATATTGAATTTATTTATTGTACATTTTCCCTTAAAAACACTAATACGATCATTTATGGATACTGTCGTCATGCCTATTACAAGGGATCATCATTAATTCCTAAATTGTTCACTGAAATATACTCCTAATTAGTTAATTGTTGAAAATTAACTATGTTAGTTATCTAATAAATATTATCATTTTGAGGAGATAGTGTTTTTTAAGTTAATAATTTTTTATTAAAAAAATCATTTGAATCATTTTAATGCCTTGTTTATATTACAACTACAAACATACATATGAATAAAAATGTGGTAATTGTAGTGTATAGAAAATAAAAAGATGAGTAAATAGTTAATAATCAATTATCTCTGTATTATATAAATTCTAGAAAATATTAGATAACTTGTTTTTGATAAACCATACTTTACTGATATAAGTATGTACATGACAACACCATTATATTAAATATTTTCATCCATCTAATATCTAATATCTATCATATATCATATATATATTATAAAGGCGAAAGTTTTTAAGGACGTATGGATGTTCGTTACTCTTTCACGTAAAACATACTGAACCGATTCCAATGAAATTTAGCACACATATAGAGGGTAACTTGATATAGGTTGACTTGGGATAGGTTTTATCCCGGAAATCCCACGGGAACGGGAACTATGCGGGTTTTCCTTTGAAAACGCGGGCGAAGCCGCGGGCGGAAATCTAGTATATATTTGTATGACAAGAAAAATGTTTTTTTCTTTTCAGAAATCAAGCCGAGATGGCACATACATGTCGTGGAACAATTTCGCTACTTGGTGCATTAATTCACACGGCAGATTCCTGTACGTTTGTGATTAGCAATGGCGGTACACAGACATTCCACATTCGAGCCCATGATGAAGTGGAACGGCAGAGTTGGGTCACGGCTCTAGAACTAGCTAAGGCAAAAGCTATGTAAGTATTTTTGTAAGATGTCATTGCTATAGCATGTTAAAAGTCTAATGTATAAGACACTAGCAAACCGGGCGAACTCCGTTTCGCCACCAGAGACACCTTTTCTTTGCTATAAACCTCACAGAGCCCGAGACCATTCCAACAAATGCAAAACCGTGGAAATCGGTTTGTGCGTTCTGGAGTTATAGCGTCAGGAAGGAAAACCCAACAAGTCTAATCGTATTCTCTCTTGTTATCAACTAACAAGATACAAAAGATTTTATTGGTATTGATATTTGATAGTTATAAAATAAAGGTGAACAACACAATATTATGTTCTTAAGCTTGGTTCTATGTGAATATTAAGTATATAACTTGCCCAAAAATGTAAGATTGGTAATTAATTTTTTTTTATCTCATAAGAATGAATGGTCTAGAAGTCTTAAATATGACACTCCACCTACTTAATAATAACATAATTTAATTAAAATAATATTCTTTATAGAAACTTCAATATTCAGAAAAACAGTAGTTTTTATGTTTCTCTGTGACATCAGACATGTAATATTATGTATCTTAGACAATAGGCTATTATTTAGGTTGAAAAATTCTCACAAGTAAATGTTATGGTAAGTAGGGGCTTGTCCATCAACTCCACCCATCAACATCTAGCGTTTTATTTATATTAGAATATTTTTGTTTGCAATGTTATGTCTCTTTAACCTAATGTACTGTCTCCCTCTCCACTTAGCGCTTGAGCGAGTTTGTTAGCATGTGCTCTTGTGATATCTCAAGCTGCTTTTGACAATTTGTTTTCGAATTGTGGTTGAATGAATTAGGAATCATACTATTAAGTCAATTAAAAGATTGTGGCACAAGTTAAATACAGTATTGTTCTATCAGACATACAGGTTTTACCCTTTTTTGGATTTCAAAGACTTAATTACTACAAAAAGGTCAATAAAGAAATTTTTTATTAATTTAATATTAAATGCAACAGTGAAAATACTTTATTATTTTTACCAAATAAATGTCATGTTTAACAGAAAAGATTATTTTCAGACGCGCACAAGAATCAGACGACGATGACGACCAAATGAATTCCGGTCCCGTCGCCGTGGCTGGCGAGGGGGAGGGCGAGGACGCAGGGGGCATAGCCCGCGAGCTCTCAGCCAGGTTCCACGATCTACGCACATGTTCAGAGCTGGTCACCAGGCACGGGGCTGCTCTGCAACGATCCCTCGTCGACTTGGAGATACCTCCATCAGATATTACTAAACAAGTGTCGGAGAGGGCTACTCTGTTTAGAATATCGTGTAATGCTATGATGAACGTGAGTACTTATACTTATTAAAAGAAATAGTACTAGGCTCATCTGAAAGAGTTATAAAATATGTCAATTCAAAAAATAGCAAGGTCTTATTGATATAAAGAAATAAGTTTTTGTTCAAAATAACAATTTATGTCATCTTAATATAACATGCGAAAATCAAAACTTCTTACAATATTTTTTATTTAATACATAGTAATTAATTTTCTTTGTTGCCGTAAAAATACCTAACATTTGTATTTTTCGAAACAGGCGTGTTCGGAATTCATGAGCGCGGCCGCTGCATCCAGCGCGCGAATGAATCGCGCGCTGCAGCATGAGCGGGAACAGAAGATGCGGCTGCAAGAGATCGTGGAGCAGCTTGCGAGACAACATGACAGTCTGGAGAAGACGGTGGCCAGGAGCACACCACACACTGGTGAGTAGCAAGTGGGAAAATTGACTGGTAAGTTGCCTGTTAATGGTAGGTAAGTGATGGTGGAGTACCTGGCAAGTTAGCACTACAGTCTAGTAAAGACTTTAACTCGGAGTACACCATATGCTGGTGAGTAGCACGGGAAAAAATAACTTATAAGTGGCGAGTGGTGTTCATAGAAAGGGATTGTAGAGCAACTTGCCAGACAACATATCAGTCTGGAGAAGACGGTGGCTCGAAGCACACCACATACTGGTGACTAGTGGAACGACTGAAGCGTTAGCACGGAAACTATTGTCAAAGTATTTGTATCTTCATCGAGAGCATGACGTCATTTTTACATATAAAAAATTACGTGTGACACTTGAGGACTGCCGCGGTAAAGCTATTGCATAGAATCGCATCGCTGTGCTGGTTGGAGTGGGGGGTGTTAGGTTTTTTCGTTACGGAATTTTTACATTCGGTCGCCGCATTCAAAGTCTGAGATAAAAGCTATGCAATGCTTAGATGCAATGGCTTAAATATTAATTTCTTCTACAATTCTTCATAACAACAAAAACTGTCCTCGAGTGTTTGTCAAAATTCTTAACTATCCACGTGAAGACCGCCATCCGCGCGGACGGAGTCGCGGGCGGAAGCTAGTTGTAAATAAATTATGAAGTTGCAAGTTGCATTCACATTTCAAATATACACAAATGCAATTAATTTTAAAATAAGCCAGCTGGTTGATGTACAATAAAATAAATTACAATAAAAAACGAGGGTGTGACAGAAGTGAAACTTCTTTAGCAAGATTCAAAGATATCAAAATCGTCGCCTTACTCCATGACGTGACGTATTGCCACGACGTGACCTTGAAATTTTACTCTCAACGCGCCTTATGAAGTTTCACTTAAAAATAATAGTTTAAAAAAACTAAAAAACACGCTTTTTATAGAAAACCGAATTAAAAAATAGAAAATTTTATCAAATTAGTGTATTGTCATCGGTCCTCAATAAATCTACAAAGTTTGAACGAAATCTGGCAGTTTAAAGTGGGTCAAAATCGCGCCCAAAGAAGTCGGTTACAAACAAACAAACATACAGGTGAAGCTAATATAAAGCGTGTAATTGACTTTATTTGATCAATTTAAGTCGTAAACAATACAGCACTTTTTTTTTATTTTATAGCTCATAAGTCTATGATGATCGTTGATGATCTAAGGCATAAAATCCTTAAAAAAAACCATTTCTACAAATTGTATAGTATTTTATATAAGCGCAAACAATTAGCACATCCGGTGTGATTATTACAGGCTTATCAAATAATGACATGCATTTACAATTTAAATTGTCTATACATATTGCGGATTTCCACGATTTAGTTCGCGTGAGTACATTTTCCGGCGCCGCCATACAAAAACACGTAAGTCAATATCTTTAATAATTTTACGCTCAAGGCTGTATAAATATTAAATATGTTTACCTGTTGGAAACAAAGATGTAAACTTCTATTAGAAATTAGTCATTTAAGACGAAAACAGTAGAAATTATAAACAATTAATAAAGTATGAAATTATTTAATTGCATAATGCATGTGGTTTTAATGTAAAATATGTATTATCACACTAATTTTTTTCATAATAAAAATACAGCGGCTAAAAATCCGTAGTGCATTGCATGTTAAAAAGTACCTAGCAAAACAAAATTAATATATCCCATCAGACTCTAACAGTAGGTATAATAATTTATGTATATCATTATTCAATTTCAACAATACCTACCTATATGTTAATTGCTAATCTGTAATGGCCGGTTCACACTTTGATTAGTGCGAGTGCAGGTGATTAGTGCGAGTGCAGGTGTGTAGTGCGAGTAGTGTCCAATTGACTGCGAGTGCAGGTGATTAGTGCGAGTGCAGGTGTGTAGTGCGAGTAGTGTCCAATTGACTGCGAGTGCAGGTGATTAGTGCGAGTGCAGGCACGCTGCGAGTGAGGGGGAAGGGAGGGCGCGCGGGACGTGGCTACTCGCAGTCCACTCGCAAAAAAATAGAACACGCTTCTATTCACTTTACTACACAGCCTACTAAACACTCGCACTAAACAGTCGCTGTCCACACGTAGTACTACTCATCACCTGCACTCGCACTAATCAAAGTGTGAACCAGCCTTTAGAAATGCCATTGCTAGCAGTCGGAAATTTAAATTTCTCAACATAATAATTAATATCATTATTATACTCTGTCCATTATATTATTTGCTTTTTGACAGCTTCACGCCTATGTATAATTGTATTGTCTATGTTAAAATGTCATACAAATAATTATCGTACTTCATGGACAGGTCCCGCCCACTTAGTGATGCCTACACAGAATTATTCAATGATGGGTCGATAGATTAAAATAATCGATAGAAATACTCTGTAAAATATATCCGATACAGAAAAACTCTTCTATTCTGTTATATAATTTAAACGTAAAGACAATCAAATTGTAAGATAGAAACCAATAAATAATAAAATATTAGTTTAGTTTAGTTTTAACATACAATGCATAGATATGTGGTCTTGTTATTACATATCTTATTAGTACGTTTACGTTGTAATTATTATTTACGTACCTGATTTATGATAAAAAAATTTAATTTATAATTGAAATGGTATCACAATCGATAATCTTTTGAACATCACTTCTGGTATCACCCGTCGAGCTGTCAAAAAGCAATTCTTATAGTGGACAGACTATAGATTTCATACTTACTCCATTTTTCATACAATTTAAATGCAACTATTTACATACATATTGTATACAAGAATTTTAAAAGCAATGTCAAACGTCTCCAATGCAACTCAACAAATGGAAAATGTATAATTAAGAAGCAATTAGTTCATCAAACTTAACTACTTTCAAATATATGAGTTATTTAATAGTTTTATGAGTAGCACTTCTTGGTCCAAGGTCTCCAAATAAAAAGCCTTATTTTAATATACTTTTAATTCTTTTTACAAACATATGACTTAGGCTAATGGTTAAGCGCTACTGAATAAAATATAATTTATTATAAAGTAAAAGCGGCACAAATGAAACAACGTGGACATGTACATCTACAAAAAGATTTGATCAGCATAGTGCATATGTGCTCAGAGCATATGTGTGTCCCTACAATCTATAATAATTAATTAATAATAAAGTTACTATACACTAATTGTCCCTGCTTCTCCCAGATTAAAACGGAATATAAAAAAATTTATATTGCCTGCCAAGTTATTCTTTTGTTTCTGTTGTGCGTTCTAATGAAAAATATTTTTTTTATTTTAAATCGGTTGTGTAGCTTTTGAGTTAAAATGTTAAAACTTTTTCTGATTTTATTCAATTCAGTTGTTTTATAATGAAAGTATCATCCAAATCCGTCCAGTATTTTTTGAGCAATTTCGTACATTCGTATACAAATCTTTCCTCTTTCTAATTTCAGTAATAAATAATACGTAATAAAAATATTCATAAAAGAGATTATATTTTTTCATTTTTACAATACATAATTAATAATTCCTTCATATAAGCGACAAGTTCTACTTCGTACAAACAAAATGAAACGGAACGCATTCGTTGAATGACGAGTGACGTATGACGCTAGTGACGGATCAAGGAAAATCTGAAATATCGAAATAATTGGTCGAGTAACGACTTGCAAAATTAACATCTAAATTGATTCACTTTAAATTTCAGTGTTTCGTTATCAATAAATATAAAAAGGTCATAAAAAATGTATAAAATGAAATTAATATAACCCGTGTTTTTGGTAGGTAAATCGACCGTCATGAGGTTCTGAATTTGTGCGATATTGTTCTTAATTTTCTCGTCTTTTGGTTATACCAAGGTTGTATTACAGTAACTAATGTCTTGCAATAATTGGTATGTTGCGGTTGTTGCGTGTTCGTTTATCTAATTATCGTTTGCTTTGAACAGTGTGTTGATTTCGGCGTGCTCCTCCTTAGTTACAATACAAATATAAAAGTATAGGTGTTTTAATTGTGTTTGTGTGATCTTGGCATTGTGTATTTAGAGGCTTGTCATTAAACTGAATTGATCTTAACTATAAAGGTTATTTGCTATGATAAATAAATATAACAACTAAGAATACGTCATGGGTGGTAAGTGAATATAAATTGACGAAAAAATAGAATTCAGTGCTATCATCACAATGTTCTTTCATGTCAACATGCATGACTGTGAATCACGATGTTTGTGTACATTTAATTGTGCTTATGACTGTGATATTTGTTTGTTATTTTTAATTAATTTCCTTGGCTAGCTTAATCTAACACAACAAGCTCTTTAGTATAATGTCATTTTAAACAATAAATAATTAAAGATGTTTATTAGTCTTATCTAACTTTTAATTAATGGTTTTAGGCTCCATTTATCAGAAGGAAATGAGCAGTGTGTTTCAATGGTGTAAAAATTTCATATTCAATATACTATATCCTAGGAGCGCACAAAGTGATGTACTTATATAAATGCATAGTTCATTGGCATAGTAAATTTTATTATTACTATATTATAACTTGAGTATCTACATATGTAGTAAATAGTAATATAAGTAGTTCATCACTGTAACCTTTTGTCACTATATGAAAGCAAAACCTTAAATAGTAAGCCATAAAACAACATTCTAGAAAGAACTTTCTATTTTAGCCCCATTATTAAATCCATATACATTTAGGTGTTGCATATTTTAAATGAATATCATGTTGTATTCAAAGTTGTTTATAGCCTTGTTTATAATTTAAAATGGTAGGAAAATTTGTTTTTTTTATGTACCTACATTAGAAAGAAAAATTTACTAAAAATAAAAATGTTGTTCATTGTTTGAAATAAGATAAAAATAATCAACATTCGCTATATTTTTACTATAAGCTGATAATGATCACAAGATTATCAAACTTATACAATATTTGTTATTATTTTCTAGTTTTTCGAGATACATTATCAGTTTATACGATCAGCTCTCATCCATCAATCTCATTGTTTGAATCTCTTACATAGTTTATAAATACCGCTAAATTGTGAACAAGCTTATTAAATGTTCACACTCAATGCTCCGCACATACATTCATAATGCTATATAAAATGCATATTTCTGTTTGTATGCTATATGTGTCTGTGTTGCATTTAAAATACCTGATTTCATTTAACATTTTAATCATAAACTTATCTAAATATTCCATGGTCACATAGTTTCATATTTGAGTAATTTATATTCAAAATTCTGTGTATCCCTGTCAATTACCTCAAGTTAAAAATAACCCTGAAAAATATATATTTTTTATTTAACTGAACACACTCTTTAAATTATTATTGATGTAGCATTTGACCTTTGATAAATTCATTCTACCATGACCTGAAATGCAGCTTAGCCAATATTTCTAACTATGTTATTGGTTTGATAAAGTATTACCAATAAATTCAAATATTTAAGAAAGGAGAAAAAAACGTCAAATTAAACTAATAAGTATTTTTTGGCACAGGTGGCAACGGTTCTGGACAAGGAAATGACACAGAAGATGACGAACATGAATTCTTTGATGCAGTCGAAGAGGGAGCCTCATCGGCTATGGAAGACAAAACTTCCTTTGTAATTAAAGTGCCTGTAAGTTTTTTTTGTTGATAATATGCAAACTTTGCCTGTATTTAATTACTCTATATAAAAATTAATATGCTTTCTTAAGTGTTTGAACTGTTAGTTTATAGGTGATCGTTGACTTTAAAAAAAACCTGTTTTGTTATGTTGATAGGTTTCTGATGTCTGTTTTATTTGATTCTAGGTAAATAGAAAAAACAAAGTAAAAAGCGGCGAAAGCTCTGACGAATCAGAGGTAGAGACTGTAACAGAAACACAGCAAGTAAGTTAAATAATCCTACTAATATAATATTATAAATGTGAAATTTTGTGGGGATGGATATGTGTGTGTGTGTTTTTTAGTCTTTCACGCAAATACTACTGAACCGATTACAATTAAATTATGCACACATATAGAGAGTTGCTTGGATTAATACATAGGATAGGTTTTATCCCGGAAATCCCACAGGAATGGTCCCCGAATGCGGGTTTTTCTTTGAAAACGCGTGTGAAGCCGCGGGTGATAGCTAGTATATAATAATTTTAACATATTGTTAAAATATCACACTAATTGATCCTATTGTGAACTCCAAATGACTTGTTAATCTTGTTTGATGTTAATTAATTCTAAATTTGATTGAATAGAATCTAGTTTGAAATAGGTTTAGTTTTATCAAATTTATTGTTGCTGCATGTTCTGACCATTTTAATATTTTGTGAATTCTTGATAAATATTGTTATAACAGTGATATTTTTGAAGAAAATGAATTTTTCGTGATTTATATTGTCCCGTATGGTAATAAGTAATTTACAACTGTATAGTAGTTTTTAAATGTGTTTATTACTAACTTATATTATTATAATATAGTTTTCATTCCTTTAATTATAAATATTTAATTTATTTTATCATTTTGATTTCAAGTGTGATTCTGTCTATAAACATGTTTTGTTTGACGGTAGGTGTATTTCGTGGAAGACAAAGAAAGGGCGGAGAGTGCGATGGGAGGCGCGGAAATAGCCGACTCGGCGGCGGCCAGCGCCAAGCCGTCTGATGATAAACAGCTGGATATTAAGATTTGGGTGAGATTTTATTTATTTATTTATTTAACACTTTATTAGTTGTACAATCAGGAAAACCTTAAAATTACTCACAGCTAAAAAACAGAGTACAACTAACTTGGCGGCCTTATCACTACGTAGTGATCTCTTCCAGGCAACCACGGTAAAAGGTAACGATCAAAAAGGATTTTTTGTTTGTTAGTAAAAATTTACTAGCCTAAATAGGTTTGCCATACTTTAGCTACGCGGTACATATTCTCGTTATATCCATACCTTACGAATTTAGAACCCTATGTTTTTTCCAATCGTTGGTAAAAATGAGATACAATTTTATTCAAGTAAATATTTTATAACCATAATATTATTGTGTTGCTAACATTATAGAATAAAAATTAAACGTAAAGGTACTAAAACACCTGCCTTAAACATTGCCTCGCAAAATTGTTTTAAAGAGCAGGTGGACCGATTTCTAATAAAATATTATAAGTATTCTCTATTAAAAGTCAAACCAGTATTGTAGACTGGCCAAAACTTACCGGAATTTTGTCATTTTTGACTGCTAAATATTCAATCAATAACTATAATAAGTTTATTTTCCAAATGCTAAAAACTACATTGCACTTTACGTATCGCAATGAATCTTATAATAAATTTGACACACAGGCATTGTATTAATACGAAAACATGTTATGTGATATGCGGAAATAACAATACGTAAAACTAAAAATACGTACGAGAAGGCAATATGCTCATTTAATACTATCTAGAACCCGCGACGTCGGTCGCGATATATTTACACTATGTCTGTACCAAATTTCTAACCGATGTTTTTGAACAAAAGAGTAACAAACATTTTTACATTATTTCGCGTTAATAATAGTAGGAAGTAGGATAAGGGTGCACTCACACACATCAGTCACCGTCACGGCACGTCACCGGACAGGATTAAAAAAAAATATGTATCAATAGTTCTAGTATGACTCTGTTCCCACACGACAGTCGCCGGCACGAAATCTATCAGTGACGTCACCGGTCAGGCACATCAAATAATCTTTCCATACATGTATCATACTTTTATCCCCACTCACCCGGTGCCGTCACGTCTCAGTTCAGTCAGCGTCGTGCTACCGTCAATTGCTACATGTTCTCTAGCGTGACACACGTCTAATCACTGACTAACCTGATGTATGTGTTCAATGATTCAGTCAAACCGGCGACGTGACTGACGGACAACATGACGGTGACTGGTGTTTGTGGATACGTACACAAACCGTCACCGATCAGTCATCGGTGACTTGACGGTGACTGATGTGTGTGAGTGCACCCTAATGCATGGATTGAATTTATTTTCAAAACATTTTATTTAAAACATGTCTTATAATAATAACAAAATATATCAATCAAGATAATAATAATAATAATAACCCCCCGTCGTATCCTTACGTTGCCGTCGTGGTGGGGCTTGTGAGCCTTAATGAGCGCTAGAGCTATGCCGGTAGAGTTACTCATGTCGGACAGGTCTAGGGTGAAAGGACTGACCAAGAAGGGTACACCAATGCTTTTGACCCAGTCACAGGCCAAAGGTATTTCTTCCTTCTTCCTCTTTAACCATTTTTAGTTAACTCTCTCCTTATATCATATTACTTTCTATCTTTTCAACATACTCTGTTACTGTATGATTCTCTTCTTCATCCATTCACCCAAGCCACGGTGGAACAGCATACGCCAAGGGCTGCGTGGCTAAAGGAGTGTTTAGTCGTTAGTATGCGAACTCGGAATACCAGGGAATCTTCCGTTTTAATTACCCTTACCGCGGTGAACGCAGGGCTCTGCCGCGGTTGACGATTATGTCCCTAGCTTCTAAAAATACAACATGATAACCAGGTCTAAATCAAAAAGGACCGCGCAAAGAATAGAAAGTGAAGATGTTGGATATAAACACGTTACATCCCCATCTTCTTCATCATCAAAATCACAATTATCATTATATTCATCATCATCATCATCATCATGCTTCCGATCTCCAACCATATCATTATCATCATCATCATCATCCAACTTAGGGCTAACGGATGTTGCACAGGAGGCAGAATCTGTCCAAGTACCTGTGCCCAACGTTAGTGCTGCAGAGGTGCGTAAAAGATGGAGTAAAGAAATGAATGAGTTCATCTTGCGCACATATCTTCTACTCACAAATATGGAATCGGACACCAATGCATACTTACCACCACTACACACTAAATTTTTAGAAAAGTATCCTTATATGGAAGTAAGCAGACAGAGAATTGGAGATCAGCGAAGAGCAATCATTCAAAAAAATTTATTACCAAAAACTACTATAGACAGGATTTACGAAGAAGTTAGAATAGAACTACAAACGAACAATAATTATCACTCCGCGCAACTATTATCGAACACGGGTACACAAATAGGGCAACGCATGAAATGGACGAAGGAATACAACGAGTCAATATTGAAAATATACTTAAGAATTACACAATTGGAATCTAATAAGACAGCGTATAGAAAATTACTACATGAAGAATTTATAGCTACACACCCGGAATTAGGTCACTTATCAGAACAACGAATAGCGGATCAAAGAAGAGCCATCATTAACAATAAGTATATAACGGACAACAGACTAGCAGAAATCAAACAAGAAATCTCCAATGAATTAAAGATCCAAAATAGAGAAAACAATTACTCACAGTCATTAGGTACACAGCCGCAGCAACAATTAGAAGCAGCAAATATAAATAATACATACACGAGCCACGAGGAAGAAAACATTCACACCGAAGAACAAGCCTTTTCTGGGGACAATACTTTACAGGAACTTACTGCCCCGATTTATAATACTACTGAAACTACTGTTGACCTGAACCAAAAAATAGAAAGCACCTTTCATGAAGCAGAACAACTCTTTGCTAACACTGACCCTACAAGTAGACCCTTTATCCGACGACAAAAGCTAACCAAAAAGTTCTCAACTATAGTACAATACATTAATACAACGATATTACCCACCAAATTGCACCCAGATATAGAGTTTAACACTTTACACAACATACTGTACTATGCGGCGTGGACTGCGGCTAAGTGTAACGGGACAAAAATAGAACAGCAGTTGCAAGAGATTCACCACACACAAACTAAAGAAATCCCATCATGGCAAAAAAGACTTGAAAAACAGATTGCAGATTTGCGGGCAAGTATAGGTAGAGTTACACAATTTATAAATGGCAATAGAAGCCGAAGAATTTTATCAACAGTCGAAACAATTAAATTGAAATATGCAACACACGCTCAGCACGAAAATAGCAACTCAGATCCTAAACACTTCTTGGATACACTAAAACAAAAATTAAGCGCAAAATCAGCTAGACTTAAACGATATCTTAAATGTACAGCACGTAAAAAACAAAATGCAATATTTATAAGTAATGAAAAAGGCTTCTATAGAACTTTGAATTCATCCGAAAATAACACAATAAATCGTAATAATAATATACCTTCAAAAGAAGCATTACGTGAATTTTGGGCGAATATCTGGGAGAATCCTGAACAACATAGCGACAATACAGAATGGATTAAAGAACTGCAACAAGAAACTAGTGGGATTTGCGACATGGAGTTTGAATTCATACCAGCAGATATATTCATAGACGTTATCCAACGAACACACAATTGGAAAGCACCCGGTACAGATCACATACATAATTATTGGTACAAAAAGTTTACTTGCTTATACCCTTATATACACAATCATATAAATGCATTCATCCAATCACCACATACATTACCGACATTTATAACGCACGGAATTACATACATGCTACCCAAAGATCCTGATGACACTTGTAACCCAGCCAAATATCGACCAATCACTTGTCTGCAAACATTCTACAAAATATTAACCGCGTGCATAAGCCGAGTTATTAACCAACATTTAACTAAATATAATATTCTGGCAGAGCAACAGAAGGGCTGCAGAAAGGATAGTCAAGGGTGTAAGGAGCAATTAACAATCGATGCTATTGCCATGAAGACTGCAACAAACCAAAAAAAGGATATATATTCTATGTTTATTGATTACCAGAAAGCCTTTGATTCCGTACCACATAGCTGGTTATTAGAAGTCTTAAATTTATATAAAATACATCCAGTACTCACAAATTTTCTAAAAACATCTATGACAAATTGGCAAACTGCACTTAAAATAAAATCTTCTTGTGAAACTCTAACTACTGAACCTATTCAAATTCAACGTGGCATCTTTCAAGGGGATGCCCTTAGTCCTTTGTGGTTTTGCTTAGCCCTCAATCCCCTTTCCCAACTATTAGACAAATCAGATGAAGGATTTTTATTAGAAAACAACAATACTCATTACAAATTAAGTCACCTTATGTATATGGATGACATAAAGTTATTCGCAGCAGATAAGAGAACATTATTTAAATTAGCAGATATCACACAAACATTTTCACAAGATATAAGAATGCAATTCGGAGTGGATAAATGTAAAATATTATCCATATCTAAAGGTAAAATAAGGGAGGATAACTATACATTAGAAAACGGAGAAATTATTGAACCGATGACTGAACATAATAGCTATAAATATCTAGGATTTAAACAATTAAAACAGATAGCTCATAAGGAAACCATATTAGATTTAAAAAAAAGATTCACACACCGCCTAAGACTAATATTAAAAACCCATCTTAATTCTAAAAATACAATCAAAGCCATTAATACTTTTGCCATACCTATTTTGACGTATTCATTTGGTATTATAAATTGGTCGAAAACAGATTTACAAAGCTTACAGAGAACCGTAAATACAAATTTAACAAAATACAGGAAGCACCATCCGAAATCTTGTGTACAGAGATTAACGTTGCCGCGCTCAGAAGGAGGGAGAGGATTGATAGATATACAAAACCTTCACAATCAACAGATCCAGACACTTAGAAGCTATTTCCACACGAAATCGGAACACTCACTACTACACAAACACGCAACCCAGCTAGACAAAAAACTAACTCCACTCAACCTTCACGACACTAACCCTCAGCAAAACGAACACAACGTAAGCATACAGCAGAAGCTCTTGGAATGGTCTAGTAAGGCCCTGCATGGTAGACATCGATCTCACCTGTGCCAGGCTCATGTTGACAAAGAAAAGTCGAATGAATGGATAAGAAGAGGAGATTTATTCCCAGAAACTGTGGGTTTTATGCTAGCCATCCAGGATGAAGTTATTGCCACACGAAATTACATAAAACACATCATAAAGGATTCTAATCAGACTTCAGACCAGTGCAGACATTGTAACGCAGGTATAGAAAATATTCAACACATTACCGGAGCATGTAAATCATTGGCGCAAACTGATTATAAGCATCGTCATGACCAAGTAGCAGCAATTATTCATCAATTCTTAGCTCATAAGTACAATTTCATCAAAAAAATAGAGCCATACTATAAATATAAACCCGAAATCATATTAGACAATAGTAATTATAAAATTTACTGGGATAGGACAATCATAACCGATAAAACAATTCATTACAATAGACCGGATATCACTGTACACGATAAATTTCAACAAAATGTTTACTTAATAGATATAGCTATACCTAACTCACATAATATACAATCCACTATATCAGAAAAATTAAGAAAGTATCAGGATTTAGCCATAGAAATCAAAACACAATGGAATGTGAAAACAGTCCACATAGTTCCGATAGTTCTATCAGCCACCGGTATAATCCCTAAAACACTTATACACAATTTAAACACTCTAGAACTACCATCACACACATTCAACATGCTACAGAAAGCAACCATCCTTAACACATGCCGAATAACGCGGAAGTTCTTAACATCATCCACTTTATCATCAACATACACAATATAAAGTATTCCGTTGCACGCTTGGCCTAGGCCCGCGTGTAATGAGTATCCCTTTCAAGTAAAGGAGAAAAATAAATATAAAAAAAATAATAATAATAAAACACTTTATTGTACAATGCACAGATATTAAATACAATTTCATACAGAAGGAATCTTCACCGTACAAATTGGCGGCCTTATCGCTTAGAAGCGATTTCTTCCAGGCAACCTTGGGATATAGGAAAATGAAAAGATTGAAAAGGTAGATAGTGCATTACAAGAAGTGAATACACATAAATATAATAGATATAGGTAAAGGTATAAAATTATAATATATATAATATAATTACATAATTATATAACATAAGAGAAAAACGTGCAGAAGAGGATATATAAAATTTCAAGTAGAGAAAAAGGTAAAACAGAACAGATACAGAATGACTAAGAGGACAGATAATATTTTTTAATTACAGCTTTAAAACTATTCAGAGTTTGCGCTTGCTTTATTGCGGTTGGTAGGGAGTTCCACAATCTTACGGCTTGCACGGTAAAAGATGAATCATAAAATTTGGAAATGTGAGCAGGCATACAAAGCGTAAGATTGTTAGAGGAGCGCAAATTACACTCATGAGATGAGCCCATAAATACAAATCTCTTTTTTAAGTAGGAAGGAGTTCTGGGATCGAAAAGGATTGAGTATAGGAGGGACAGGAGATGCGTATTCCGGCGAAGGCGGATAGGAAGCCATCTGAGTTGTGAGCGGAAGTCTGAGATATGGTCGAACTTGCGAAGACCAAAAATAAATCTTATCGCAAAATTTTGAAGGCGTTCTAATTTGTTTAATTGCTCCTCAGTAAGGTCTAAGTAGCTTGCATCAGCATAGTCGAGGATAGGAAGAAGCAAAGATTGTGCAAGCAAAATTTTCGTGGATATGGGCAAAAAATTGCGCAAACGCCTTAGCAAGATAAATATGTAACAGCTAAGTAAAATCTATACAGCTACATCTATTGTCCTTCAGAGCGCAATTTTGCGACGCATCCTAAATTACATCACCTTTTGACCGCGACGTCTCGTTTGCAAGAACATAAACAATTTATGATTGAATAAAATTGACCGATATAGATTTAGTACTTGGCCCTGACCTGCCTCCTTATTGGTCAACGTTACTAAGTGAATGACTTCGGTTTTTGCACCGGTGCGAACTAAATATTAATTAATGTGATCACGCAAATTTGTTACGTGAGCACTCGTAATAAATTTTTATACGAAAGTTAGATTATAGGGAATTTTGGTTAATTTTGTTTTCCAAATAACAACACTAATTGTTATTTGAAACAAAAATAAGTCAAGACGAACATCTTAGTCTCCCCGTGACCACGCCCGCAGTGTGCGAAACATCCTGATGATAATATAATAAATAAATCTCGTTTAAAATCCGTTAAAATATTCAATTTCTAAAAATATAATACTAGCGTAAAAACAAACACAAGAAAATAATACTAAAACAAGTCTCAAAACTTTGCTTACTATGTTTATCAGGATACAGGATTACTAAAGTATGTAATCTCATTAATCAAAAGTTCTGTTTGTATTACTTAACAATAAAAATAGTGAGTCACTTGTTTGTCTGTTTATCATAAGTTAAAATTGTAAGCTAATCTTATCACAAATTGTTATATTTCATGAACTTTGCACTATAATATGCAATTTGTAGTTCTATGGTGTGTGTAGAAATACATATTATAATCGCACTTTCTTTATGCATAAAAGATTTGGTTTTCAATTTGTTCATCAATTTGAATGAATTGTCTTTTGGCAAATTAATATTAATTTCTTTATTAACTTATGGTACAATTATATCGTTCACAGCTGCATACATAAGCCAAGAAATTATTGCATAGTCTTTTGCAAACAAGGCATCTGACATTTTTGTTACTTTTTATTTTTAGTGAGCTTATTAATATTTTATAGACAAAATAACACCTTTCCAGCCACATGTATCTCAAGCAACGGACAGCGTGGTAGAAGGTCACCCGCGGCGCACACGCGTGCCCGACAAGCCCAACTACCCGCTTAGTCTATGGTCCATCATGAAGAACTGTATAGGTGAGCTCTATGTATATAACTCTATGGTCTATACTCTGTATCTTGTTATTTGTAAGCCTAACTATTCGCTCTGTTTGTGGTCCATAATGAAGAACTGTATCAGTGAGCTCTATGGAAATACTTAACTCTGTGGTCTATATTATACACGGTGGAAATTTTCAATGGAACCTGGAGGGAAAGTAATTAAAATACATGGGATACGGCAATATTCTCTCTGTTAAAGTGTCGAACTGACCCGCTTTCGCATGCTACTCGCTCTACAGCCCATAGCATTCCCTTTCTAATCTATTCTATACATATAATAAATCTGTAGAAGGGTCAATTCTGTACATTGAAAATATTGAAAAAATAAATAGCAGGGGGTGTTACTGGATCGATACCAAACCCAAATATGTGATTAAAAAATTTTTTGTCTGTCTGTCTGTCTGTCTGTCTGTCTGTCTGTCTGTCTGTATGTGAAGGCATCACGTAAAAACTAACGGTTCGATTTCGATGAAACTTGGTATAATTATACCTTATTATCCTGGGCATAAAATAGGATACATTTTATCCCGGAAAAATACGTAGAAATAAATAAATCTTAATTTTTCCGCGCGGACGGAGTCGCGGGCGGAAGCTAGTCTATAATAATAATATTATACCTGCTTTTCCCCACAATTTTACCATCTTACTTTAAGGAGAACAACTTTTTATGTAGTCTTCCTCGATAAATAGACAATCCAACACAAAAAGTATTTTTTGAGATATGTGCGCGTAACGAAACAAACTCACAGGTTTATAATATTAGTTTAAACTCTCAAAGACTATTCAATATGTGACATAAATTCAATAGAACAATTAATGATTATTTAATAGGCTATTATTTTTATCTATGGATCTTACTACTTTACTATATTGTAGGTATTGAATTACTACTAATGAGATTATTTACTAATTAAGATTAGCGTTTATTATTAGTTCGTACGATAAAAAAACTATATACATAATATAAATTGTTTATCTTATACATAATATCTTAATACAAAACAAAATATTAAGAATTGAATAAGCTTTCTTAAATAAATATTCAACAATGTTATTTAAATTTTAGTGACTTAAAATTCTGAAACACCAGAAGAAAGGTTAATGTTATTTTTTAAACGACTGAAATTAATAAAAATAAACTCATTTGAATTTCTTGGCGAAATTGACAAAATGCAAATTAAGACGGCCGCATTTTGCTGCCGACATGAATATTCAATAATGTATCGATGTTTACCTCGGTATCGTGTTTCGCACTGACTCAGAACTGATAATGGACTTATTTACACAAAACATTTGTATCATAACAACGGCTTGTATTAACTTATTCTAGGAATCAATCTTACTTGATTATTGTACATTTAAATGTATGTGTGTTTGTCTATTTGTCTTTTCACGCCGAGATGGTGTTTTTTCTTAAGTATTTTAAATTGATTTTACCGCTGGAAATTCTATTAGAAGGAGACCGTGGATCTAGGCTTGTATTTAGAAAAAGATAAAGGTATTGCAACTGTTGTTGAAACTTATTTAAATTGAAAGCTTAATTTTACACTTTACTTCCCTTAACTCTTTCAAGGAAATCTATAAATAGGATGCTTTTCAAAAGTTTGTTAACCTATCACGCGTCTGGCGCACAGCCGGCACCGATCCCGATAGTGTCAAGGGAGTTCACGAAATCTAGCTTTTTTATGACTACCGAGTTTGAAAATTTTATTTACCCTATTGTTCTATAATTATATGCCATGTATTATATATTTTTGGAAAGAGGAAGAAACTAGTTATAGCATAAAAATGTAATCATGACGATATATTTTTTCTATAAAATTATAAAAAAATGATTTTCTTTTGTTTTAATTTTAATTGCTTACATACTAACCTTTACATGATAATGCTGAGTCATCAAATGATCATATTCACGTTTTCATATCACTACACGATTGCCAAATACATTCACTTATATTTTCACACATTTAACACAAGGTATTTCACTATGAATAATAACAAATCTCCATTATTCACAAACAAGAAAAAAAGCGCCATTTTGCGTCTTCCGCACTGAAAAGTTGAGACACTTTTTCACTGAGTATTCTTCAAATATCCCTAAAACCAATATCATAAACGTATTCTACGTAAAATTTCCAGTAATATACGTCTCAATTATCACTCATCTAATTATTCCTCTCGGCATAATTCACAATCCAAATATTCGTTGAACAAGACAAATGTCACAAACTATGGCCGATGACGCAACTCAATCAATGATTCACTTTTTTTTTTTATTTTGTGGTTTTGGTCTCTATTGCCTGTCTCGGAGTCGTGTCGATTCGAATTATAAATGTTTAAGGCATAGAGAAATATTTTTTATACTGGAAACATTCACTTGTAATTCACTACAGATGGCCTTCAATGTCACGGGCCGCGTTAGGCACAGAGTTTGTGCGCAGTACACTACAGTACAATTTGCGTTACGACACAAATATTGTGCGTAGAACGTGTCACGGGTTAAGTGAAGATGTTTATGTAAAAGTTGTGTTCTTATTTACTACGAGACAAAAAACTATGATAGAATGAAAGCAATCTATACTAAAAAAAAAATAATAATAAAAAAAGTAATAAATAATAATATATTATATTGATCATCTCATACTAAACATCCACAATAGGCAAGGAGCTATCCAAGATCCCGATACCCGTGAACTTCAGCGAGCCCCTCTCCATGCTGCAGCGGCTAACAGAGGACTACGAGTACTCGTCGATACTGGACCAAGCGGCCACTTTCTCAGACCCGGCACATCAATTGGCCTATGTAGCGGCTTTTACGGTTTCTTCGTATGCTACTACGGCTAATAGGTGGGTGGTTATGAGTATATGTTTGTGAGTAAAGTGAAGTCCCGTGTCCCCGTAGTGGGCAGTAAGGGGCAGATGCATTATTCATACATCTGTTTCACTGATCGATTTTCTTTAGGGACAAGTAGGTGATCAGCCTTCTGTGTCCTGCCAGACCGAGACATTTTTTTTTTTCTTCGTCTCCACCGGGAATCGAACCCAGGACCCCTCGGTTCTACGCTCACACGTCAACCACTGTACCAAGGAGGCGGCCTGTGAGTAGGGAATAGTCAAATAAAATAATGAGGACTACGAGTACTCGTCGATACTGGACCAAGCGGCCACCTTCTCTGACCCGGCACATCAATTGGCCTATGTAGCGGCTTTTACGGTTTCTTCGTATGCTACTACGGCTAATAGGTGGGTGGTTTTGAGTGTATGTTTGTTAGTAGGGAATAGTCAAATAATGAGGGAAATTGTGTAAATTATGCGGGAATTACTTCTAGCTTAATTATTTTTATATAATTATTGATGCATTATTAATATATCACTACATATTATAAAAAGTCTGTCCATACATTCGCGGTAGACTCAAAAATTAAACCAACAGCCTTCACAAATTGATAACGTCGTTTTTGAGGAAAAATTTTAATATAGTATATAATTTGTAAAGTTTTAGACACTGCGGTCACTTAGTTTACTGTAAACTACGGTTTCTTATTAACATAATAATTGAAATAAGTACAATAATTATCTTAATTATTTTTTATTTCAGAACGACAAAACCATTTAACCCGTTATTGGGTGAGACATATGAATGCGATCGTATGTCGGACCTCGGCTGGCGAGTCATAAGCGAACAGGCAAGTTATTGTTTTTACTGTTGTATTGTTTTATAAATACGTATTTTGTTTTCGGGCTATTGCAAACATGAATCCTAACGAATATTGTTAAAATATAATTTAATAATTATAATTAATCTCTACTTACATGTTTCCAATATCCTTTTGTCAGTATATCCTTAAAACCTTTACCTTACCTTTACTTTACCTTAGCCTTTCTCCTGCCTTTCCTATCCCGTCTCTCTTTATGTAAATCCTCGCCATTTGTTACTCTTTAATTTAATATAATATTATAGTTGTATGTTAAGTGAAAAGAAGAAAAATAATGATGTGCGAAAAACACGTAATTTATAACTGGCGTTGTAAAAACCGAATGTTATTGCTTGTAAGTCTATATTGTTATACTAAACAGAACAATCTATATTTAGAATTAAAACAGAAAAAACTATATTTAGTTCTTAAATTTATAAAAAAACAATTGGCTCCAATAAAAAACCGTTTTGTCTATTATCATTGTTTTTTTGTTCTGCGCCAAAAACATCTTACGCTATTTAACCAATACACGTTCTCCTGGATGTAAGCGTCAAATTTGGCTCCTTCATAAAAAAACTCTAAACATTTAACGGTTCGATGCAAATCGTACTATGTATATTTAAAACGATCGAAACAAAAAAAAAACTAACCGCGTTGCGCCGGTCAGGTGTCGCACCACCCGCCGATGGTGGCGCAGTTCTGCGAGGGCGCGTCCGGCTGGCAGTGCTGGCAGGAGTTCACTATGACGAGCAAGTTCCGCGGCAAGTACCTGCAGGTCATACCGCTCGGCGGCGCCTACGCGTACTTCGTCGGCAGCGGCAACAAGTACTCGTGGCGGAAGGTGCGTGTGGGGGGGGGGCGTATTTGAACACGTGTCGCCTTGTGTTGGGGGGGGGATTGCGGCTTTTTTTATTAATACGGGGAGAGGTACGGAATTTAACATGTGATTTGTTGTGTGTGACACTATATGAGGACACTAAAGTTATAAACATTGACTATGTTGTAAGGAAAAGCTATGCATTTGGACACATTGTTTACTTGACTTTTTATTGATTACTTGATATCAAATTAAGGCATAGGGCGACGTTTTCAAATACGTTCCGTGAAACTTTTGTTATATAAAATGTCAGTTTGTGTATGTTAGGTAGCGGAGAGCAGGCGCGAGAAATATCAGGCAGTTATAAGCAGGTAGGTAAAACGATGTTGTTTACAAATTAAGGCAGGAGAAAGGCTCTTAGGTAAGTTAGAAGGTAGTTACAATAACAATATAATCTTTACAACATATATTGACGATTCATTGTTTACATGCTAACATTTTGGATTGTGAGAGAACATCATTTTCATAATCCAATAAAAGTAAAAACAGTACTGACTATAAACATGACCTACAAGCAAGACTACCATGCTGCCTACACTGAACTTCTATATCTCAATATTCATACTCATTACTCATATTTACTAAAAGTATGCTCAACAATCATCACTCATACAATAAGAATATGCATGATCCTGCACACTATTGTGTCGTCATGGCTCATCAAGGAAATTATGTACGTGAGAATGGTTAATTTCAACAACACATTAATAGTTTTAATAATAATTAGGCAAATAATAGACTACAAAAAAATATACAAATATTAATTTACCCATACTTTTTAATCGAGCTTTGACGCGCACATTCTCACTTCACACGCATTATCAATATACCCTGAATGTGCACAGTAACCGGCTAAAGATGGAATATCACGACGCAAACAAACATGTTATCGAACTTTAGCTGCTTCTCGAAGATAAACCTAAGTTTAGCCGGCTAATCTTAAGTTTATGTTCACACCTACCTTTAGCCGTAACACACTCGCAACAGTATCTAACAAAGGTAAGTAATCAGGTGCAACACCACCCACCAACCAGCGCCTCCCACTGTGAAGGTGCCAGTGGCTGGGTGTGCTGGCAGCAGTTCTCAGTCTCCAGCTACTTTCGGGGACAGTTCATCACGATCACACCTGACGCGGAGACCCTGGTGCTGTTCAGACGCTCGGGGAGTAGATATCGGTGGACTAAGGTTTGGGAGACTGGTCATTTTGGATTTTGTAGTTGATTAGACTACAATATGTTGTAAATTTATAAGATGTTAGAAAATATATGTACATTTGTTTGAGTTGTGCATAAATTTTATTTCATAAGTTAAATAAATCGTTAATTCAATGCACTTAGCTCTTTAAAATTTTGTTGTAGGTACTTAATACTTATTATAATTTATTATTCTCTAATCATTCTTATGTCCTTTTTATCATTTGTATTATTGATGAATAGTTGCTGCTTCGATTGGAACTATAACTGCCATCATAGTGCAGTATATTGTAGTTACATTGAAATGATGCATGGGAAACATTTACACGATTATAGGTAACAACAACAGTGCACAACATAATAGTGGGCAAGCTGTGGGTGGACAACCACGGGGACATGGAGATAGTGGGCGAGGCGGGCCCGGCCACCGGGTACGTGGCGCACCTCAAGTACCTGCCCTACGGGTACTTCAGCAGGGACACGCAGCGGAAGGTCACCGGGGTCATCAAGGACCCCAACGGCGTGGTTAGTGTTGATTATACTGATAATGTGGACAATTTATAATGATAGTGATATCAATTTTGGTAATTACTTGGTGATGATGATTGATGACTATTTGATGCGGATGTGTAATTCGAAATAAATATAAAATTAGCTCATATTGAGGTATATTTGATAAGAAATATAAAACTATTGTTATTTCGTTAAAATGATTTTAAGTCGGTGCTCTTAAAGTTTACATTAACGAGTCTTGCAAAATAATATAAAAAATAGCATTTTAAGCAACTGAGACATTTTTAAAGACCACAAAAAGCACAAAACCGGGGAAACAAACGCCTCTCAAAAGTCCTGTGATCGATTTTTTTTTTAATATAAAATGAAGCTTTAGAATTGTATAAATGTGTAGAAAACACAAAGTAATAATGTATTTATGTGCACATTAGCCGCGCTACGTGCTGCAAGGGCACTGGGACGCGCGCGTGGAGGTGGCGGCGGTGACGAGCGCGTCGCCCGACAACACCGTGTGCAAGACCGGCAAGTTCGTGCTCGCCTGGCAGCGCGTGCCCGCGCCGCCCGACGCGGACAAGTGAGCACTGCATATATACGATCGCGGGGTCTTTCCGCAGGCCTTCACAGGCCTCGGGGCGACGGCCCCTTTCAGTGGTGGCAACGCCGCCTGCAACTACAGGCGGGGCACTGGGTGGGACCTCATGGTCCGAGGTGTCGTGTCCGGGAGGTGTCCTGCTGCAGTGCGATCGAGCGTGTATCGCGGGTGTTCTGCTAGCTGCTGCAGGGAGGAATGTCCGTGGGTGAAGCCACCCGCCGCTTACGAGGTCGAGCCCGCCGGCAGAGTGCCGGGGAGCGCCCGTCAGCCAGCGGTGAGGAAGCGGTCGTGTCCTAGGAGACTAGGTCACGTGGTAGGCCTCTTATGTCCGGCGGTCTCCGATGGTATGGCGCGATGCCCTGCAATCATCACGCTAAGACCAACAAGAGCAGAGCAATGCGGGTGAAACCGCGCGGAATAACTAGTTATCCATATAAATACATATTATACGTGAACAGACCCATGACAGATACTAAAAAAATAACACTACGTGCACTCACGAAAACATGATTCGCATACACTGACACGAATATTTTGTTTGCATGCAACAATGCACAGTAACAAATACTTTATAAGTGAGTGCGCGCACACACACACACTCGCATACATGCTTCATATACAAATACACCACTCTCGCGAATATACACACGCTCAGAAAGTCACTTATACTTATTACTTCATTATAGATGTACGCGCGTGCGTTCGTATACATTGCACTCGTTAGTGACCACATAAAAAGATATACATACATACCTCCATACCTATACATTTAAATTGAAAAATCATAACCAAAAACGCGCAAGCGTGTTATTCATAGGTTACACGCTCAGTCTGGCGTCAGTTCAGTCCATCAGTTTGATCCGGCTTACACTGATGCCAGAATGATCGATGAAAAACACGGGTATTCTGAACCATCAGTCCGTCAGTCAACCGGTTAGACGATAATTCTCCCGTCATTCTGAGCAGACTGATGGACTGCACTGACGCCAGACTGAGCGTGTATCCTATGGTTAAATACCTATCTGCTTTCACAAAAAAGACGGGTTGCACTCCGGGAGTGCCGGCAGAAGTGAAAACTTGATTGATGTTGAGCATGTTTGATATTTTGGAATGGTATCCGTCTTACGCTTTTTCGATTAGGTCACGTGTCCTGACGCGAGTTTAAGATTTTATACCCATTACAGAAAAAGTGCTCAACGCCGCTAAAGAAGTTTTCACTTCAATAATTCAAGTAACATAAATAAGTTATTACTTGATACGCTGGTACAAATGTTTTATTTAGTAAATGAACACGTAACATTATAATTTAATACATATTATGTATGTGCACTATGCAGATGGTACAACTTCACGCTGCTGGCGGCGCAGCTGAACGAGCCGGAGTCGGGCGTGGCGCCGACCGACTCGCGGCTGCGGCCCGACCAGCGCCTCATGGAGGAGGGGCTCTGGGACGAGGCCAACGCCGAGAAGCTGCGCCTCGAGGAGAAGCAGCGGTATATAATACTAATAATATTCACTTGTTTTACTATAAATGAGTTGGAAAATATATTTTATGGTAGTTATTCAGAATTCATTTAGAAAGGCTTTATATGTTTTAACCTCTCAACCATCGAGAGGCCAGATCCGACCGCGACTTTCTATTGTGTCTGTGATTCTGGGGCCTGATGGATTAATATAGTTAAGTTTGATTTAGAAATTTTCAAAAATCTTTATGATGTGTTGGAACATATTATATAGAAATATTAAATTACGAGTTTTCAGTACAAGTAATTAATTTTCGTTTCACCATCTGGGTCCTTGTATATTTTGTAGCTATTATCAGTAAAAGCTTCCTTTTTTCCCATTCTATTCTCGCTCGCTCTTTTCAAAACAGAACTAAAATATCATGTTATTGTAGGAAAAATATATGATTTAGCAATAAAATTGTCTATTCCCTTGCAGTGCGGCGCGCCGGGAGCTCGAGTCGGCCGCGGAGGCAGCAGCGGCCGCGGGCTCGGCCCCGCCGGCGCCGCGCGCGCCGCTGTGGTTCACGCGGCAGGCGGCGCCGGGCCAGCCGCACCTGCGCCACCTGTACAACAACCAGTACTGGGAGTGCAAGCAGCGCCAGCACTGGGCCAACTGCCCCGACATCTTCTAGTGATAGTGATAGTGCACGGCTAGTGATGTGTGCTGTGGTGGTCCTTCAGACGGAATACGCGTGTTTTGGATGTTTCGTGTACCCGCGCACGAGTTACATCTTACTAGTGCTATATGTGTACGCTGAGTTGATTCAAAGAACAGACGGAATACCTGCACAAGACGGTGGACGATAGAACGGTGTGCTGGATTTGGTCCTTCGAGACGGATACGCGTATTCTCACATATACATCGCAAACAATTAACATCTGACTACTAAACTTCAATTTATGCAGACATGGAATGAAATGTAGACACAACTTGTATATGTGTAAAGAACGGATGGAATATTGTATACGCGTGAAGTTTTGACCGTCTTGTACCTACTCAAGCATGACAATTTACTAGTGCCCTATTGAATGTGGGGATGGTTGGTTCTTCGAGTCGGATACGCGTATTTTTCAGCTGCGCGCGTCCAATAACATCTAAATTAGTGCTTTACATTGGCGATGAGTTACTAGTTTGGTCCTTTGTAGCAGAACACGTGTGATCTGACATCTTCAGCCGCACACACGAGCGTATAACTAGTGCGGTTTTAATAAGCGCCAGTTTTTGATCAATACGCGGTTTAGTTTGGACAGTTGACGAATATGGCAGCACCTACTATATGTACTATATAGAATTACGCAAATGCAACGGTTCTTTGAGGAGTGATCGGTAACTAAACAGTACTTGTGTAGGTGGCCAAATGTTCCAATATATTCTAAAGGCCATGCGCTGCTACTTTAAGCTCGATACATTCGATACTTTACAAAGATGGTCCCTCGAGTCGACTTATATGTTCCAACTAAGTTATCAGATTTAAAAATGGAAATCTCAAAAAATCCAAAATACATCAGCCTGTCCCGACATCTACGAATACTGTGGGAATACTATAAAGAGAAAAGTGTAAATTTAAAACAAAATATTTTGACATAAATTAAGTTTTTTTACTAATTTGAAATCAAATCTATTGCAGCTTAAGCAGATACAAAGTTGGTCCTACGATACTAAAAATAAAAACAGCAAATGGCAATTTGCCATCCTACAATAAAAAAAATAATTTAATTTATATAGCCATGTTAATGTATAATAATTGAAATAGGAAAAGACAGCAATGCTTGCATTTAATTCAACATACGTCAAATGACATAAAATGAATAGAAATATTGCTGAAAATATGGAATACAAGTAATGTAAGGTCATAAAAGCAGTATTAAGGAAGTAATTGTTAACATTTTACAACTCAATATTTGCATCAAAACTGGTTCATTAAAAAATGGTTGTGCTTTTGCTTATTTCTAAAATCGATCATAATTCAATAAAAACTTTAATACAAATAATCATACTTTGCTTATTAACTTGTCTATATAAGCTTATTTCAATGTCACTTTTGAATCGTAAAATTATGCGATCCATTTCTTAATTGCTTGTAAATGCAATATTTTGCAGCTAAACAACACAATTTTTATTTATTGTCTGTTTGCAAATGCAATGTTCGGTCAAAGATCTAGTACAATTCGAGATATACTGATATGACAATTGTAATCTCTAGGTTATTTTTAAACAGTTATCCATCATTTTGTCTATATTTCAAAACTTTTACCTGCGCTGTAACTTTGCGTCTTAACTCATAGGGAAAAATTGTCGAGTGGCGTACTATGACAGCTTACAGATAATTTAAATGTTAATTATTATTTTTTACTCAAATGTAACAAAAACCATTGGAATCTGTTTAAAAATTATATCCTAATATGTCATAGTATGCTTGTCCTTTATGCTGCAGCATTTTGTCGTATTTATTCTTGTGCACGTATAATTTTAACATAATATGATTTTATTTTATAAGTATGAGATGTTTATTAACTCTATGGGTACACCATTGAAACTGGTACTCATTCCATTATTTCTCGTATATTTGTTTAGTTTGCTTTAATTTAAGTTTATAATGTAATAAAAGTAAAATATTTTATTTCTTAAATTATTATTGTTTTTTGAAAAAAAAATTATTTTGTAAAAAAACGTGTTCAAATTTTTGAGCCCTTAGCAAAATTGTTGAAATTGATGTAGAAAACAATGTATATGTGTGCAACTAGTTAAAAAATAAATAAAAAATGTCGGGGGTGTCATGGCTTTATGGCCTAATTCAATAGATTTATATTTTGTATTGACTCCTATAAAAAAAATATACAATAAAATTATTTTTTAACAGTAAATACAACGAAATCAACTATTGTATGAAGAACACGTCAATCGGATCAACATCAAACACCACTATGTATATATTAAACTCGCTTTGATAATTAGGACTTAGTAAATTATCTATTTGCTTTTAAATCACAGAATTTCTCATTATAGTGTAAATTAAATTACTAGTAACATATACGGAAAAATAATAGGTGCTATGAGGAGTGTATACAGTCATTTAGTCGTGTTTCTATTTGTATGTTGTCTAAAATGATTTTTGTTCAAGTTTCAGTTAGTTGCAGTTCACTAAAATCAAATAGAGATACGATATAAATAATGTCATCCTTGTAGAACTTTGAATCTGCTTCCAGTTTTGAACTCAAATTTCACGCGAACTGTTAACTGTTCAACAAAGGTTTTATTTCTTATGTTATAAAATAAAATGATTTCTTTTTATATTTCTATATTGTAAATAATCGCAAATTTATTCCAAAACTAAGCATTGCTCTTGCGTCCAAATAAACAATAAGGTGTATAACAGTTCCGTATTGTTGCAAGGGCGAATATTCAATATACGAAGTCGTTCCTGACAGAACACGCATGCCTTATGGTGGGAGTGACGCCGCGTGACGACGTCAGGTCTCTATCAAACGTCTCGTGTGTCTGTGCCCGGATCTTTGATACCGACTTGGACGAAGTTTAGGATATTTTGTAAGATCTATTACAAATTGTACATTTTTACGTGGATGTAAGATATTTGTTAATATTTTTATTAATAGAATGATGTTTGAATACAAAGCCATAACATCTGTATCATGTTGAGTATAAAAATAAACTATATCGAAAATATTCTTGATTGTTTTACTTACGACCCTTACTTTACTATTTGATACTAATCAAGGGCAAGGGCAAACAAAATAATGGGACCGATCTACATGTACTTTCTAAACTTAACTTAAAATTTTAGGGTTTTATCAAGTAAAAATCCTACTAAAATTATAAATGCGAAAGTTTATGAGAATGGATGTTTGTTACTCTTTCACGCAAATAACCGATTACAACGAAATTTGGTATGTAGGTTGCTAAAAACCCAGAATAAGGCATAAGCTACTTTATCCCGGAAATCCCATAGGAACGGGAACTAGGTATGCGGGTTTTTCTTAAAAACGCGGGTGAAGCCGCGGGCGGAAACCTAGTAAGAATTAATTATACAAATATGTTATACTGTCATAAAAATAAAATTATAACCGCCTCGATACCTATTAAATTGCACTTTATAAAGAATATTGTCAGAAACAGTCTTTGGGAAAATCGTAAAGGAAAATAAATAAAAAATCGTTCATAGAAAATGTTGTATTATTTATTTAACACATTCATTGAGCTAAGAATTTTTTCAATACAGCAGCGCGACTGACATTCTAGCCGCAATGCGTTTTTCCCACACCGGCGACTGCAAGCAAAGACCCGTGTCGTCCGAGCTGTGGTCCGAGCGAGCGAGCTGCTGTCAGACACTGGTTTATTTTCTACAAATTACACAATACAGTAATTAATGCGTGATCATTATTCGCCTTGCTATTCGTGCGAATGTGTTAATGCTATAATATAAGAGCGAATGTCTTTCCATTTTTTATCGGCTGCACTTTGGTGAACGTGCATCCGAATATACCTTGATTACGCACTAAACGCTGAGATATATTTTTAATTCGAACTGCAAAGGAGTGGAATTTCCCTTCCGTGTTTCCTGAAATTTGAAAACTATAATTTTCACCTCTTTAGACAAGAGTGAATATGCATTTTTCAGGACAGGCATGATAAACGTTCGACCGCATCTACACTTACCACCGTGTGATTGCGGTCGAATGCCTGCTCTGTTTTGTATAAAAATAAATTTGAATACGTTATACGGATTGTATAAAAAATTTAATTGACTAAGGACTATCACTATACCAATTTTAACGAAACAAAACTGTATATAGATGTAAGCGTGTACTTACGTAATACGGCATTACATTTGCAATTCCTTAGAAAATTCATATTTTTCAATATGACCAAACCTATCCTAGTGAAATTTCGTAACTTTATGCAGGATTCATAGGTTTTTCGGGGGAACGCAGATAATGGAGCGGGGAAAGATCCATTGTCTGCGCGTTGGTGGCGTAAGCCTTCGTTCCAGCAGCCACCAGCGAGGGGTGTTCTAGTGGTGGGCCTGGAAACGGGCATCTGCTGGGCGGGACACGCGGTAGAGTCGTAACCGTTCCCGCAGTTCCGTCCAAAGCAGCGCGATGGAACAGAGTGGGGTTTTAGTCGGTAGAAATCCGACATAACCACGGCTCCATCCCCGGGAGCCGGGGGTATCTAAGAAGATTTCCCCACTATAAAAAAAAAAAAAAAAAAAAAAAAAAAAAAAAGGATTCATAGGTTTAACTTTTCATTTCATAATCTAAGGATTTGAACAATGTCTTAGATAGGTAGAAACCAAAAAACAGTGTTTTCGTTAAATTAGACTAATTAATTAAGTATTATCTAAGATTATTATAGTTCCTACATAGAAAATTTTTCCAATTACATATATTGTTTTTTTAACAAGATATTTATTTATATAAACTTGATAGATTTTAAATGTACACCGTGAAAACACCGATATCAGCACCTGCTTACAAGAAACCGATAACTTAGGATTTAGGAATTTTAAAAAATGTTTTTACTTTCGGCAATCTATAGATTCTGGTTTTTGTATTAAATCCGTTATCCTACTATTGTGTTATTATAAAATTCCTAGCTTGGCTTAAGCTTCCAAATCTAATTTCTTTACATAAGTGCAACAAACAGCAAGGCGTATTTACAACTTGGTTTAATGCGAATCCAGCGCATTTCACATGTATTTTTTTCTAATAATGAAGCTCCATATACGGTGGGGGAATTTTCTGTGGAAAATTAAAAAATTACTATCCATCCCCGCATACCTATATTTTGTATGAAATGGGAAAATATAAAATAAAATAAATCATCATTTCAACATTTTTATTAAGAAAACGGAAACAGTGAAAAAGTACATAACTGTAAATTGTAGTTGGTTACAGCATGGTTTAGGTATATAATTAAATCATTTACAGTTTAAAAACGTTGCTAAACTTTTACTCTGTTTTAATCAAAATAAAGATAATATAGTAACTTTGAAGGTAAACTCGTTTTTGCATTTTACGTACGTATAAAACAAATACTAGATACATATTATATTAGGTATAAATAAAGACTTCTTTATTCGATCATTAAATATTTTATACATAATAACTATATGAAACAGAGTAAAAATATAGAATCGGGAAAGTTAGGTGTAAATCAGTTAAATTATCCATATCGATATAAAATAAATGTTTGTCATCAATAATTGTCTCAATCCCTGAGTACATTAAAAATAACTAATTGGTGGTTAATGTATTTTAAATAGTGTATAAGTCACTCAGTAAGTATAGCTGTTTTGACACATAATTATTGATAGCAGAGAATGAGACGAACAAAAGTTTATTTCCGTTTAATTATTTTGTTTTATACATTTATACTTCGCCCATAGCTTTTCAAAGCGATATCACTCATTCTTACAAAGGGAATATAAATACATACATGAGCTCAAATTTTTCTATTTTTATACATTTTTTATAAACCTCTTTAACACAAATTATTTTAGATCTCAAGAAGTAGAGCATAATAAAAGAAAAAGCTTTGTTTTGAAACATGACATTAATTCCAAGCATTTTATAAAGAGCTGGCGAGGTATGCTTTCCTTCAATAGATACAATGAAGGTGCTTAAGATCCGGTTTCACCACTTGCTGATAAGGTTCCTGATATCGTATTTAACACTTTTTGACGTTAAATTTCTTAAATTATTTGTTGTTATTTTACTCGAGAGATAGTTAACCAGAACATATCCAGAAGTTGTGAAACCGGCAATATTTTTTTTGCTAAATGGTTGAATTTTTTTACAAATTACATAAAATTTAGCTAAATATGATACATTTTTAAGTACAAAATAATAACAAAACCAATACTATAAATTGACTATAGTCATTTATTTATTATATAAGATTTCTATCGATTTATATTTATAAAACAAAAAGTAACTTGTATTTCATACTTATTTAATATAGATAATTAATTTTGGTAATTTTTTGGAAGCAGTACCCGCCAGAGCTCTCGTAAAACTAGCCCTGAGACCTGTTCTACAATAACTAATACCGATCACTTAGTATGATAAAAATTAAAATAGTTTTCGCATATATCTATTTACATATTTTACAAGGAAAAGAAATAATAAATTATTTTATTTCTATACCTTTGATATGAGCTTCTGTTCATGAAATCAATGAAAACCATTAACAATATAAAAGCATAGTATGTTACACAAAGTGAGTTTATATTACAAATTAACAGAAATGTGTCTGTTTATAAAAACGAGGTCAACTCCAAACTCTCAAAGCCCTTACAAAAGTTACAAGAAAGTCTAGCATATACAAATGACTTAATAACTTCTTCAAAAATTAAGTGCATCTTTTCTTAGTCTTGTTTTTTTTTATATTTTTATTAAATGCTGGTCTACAAATGTAATAATGATACTTATATACACTGAATGTGTGTGTACTTGCTATATAAATTTAAAAGATCATGGTTCCAATTAATTTAGAAATATCCCATTAATATTACTAAAAATTGATTAAACACACAAGTACATCAACACATTAACGAAATAATGCAAATGTTACCATTCACAATAATTACGAGAACTCACAGACAACTTTTCTTACATTCAGTAAATTAAAAAAGCAAGTAACTCACGCAATGCCTATAATATTAAGAAAATTTTGATACAATGATGTTTGATTAATTTCATTAAATGACATCATGGAATATGAAAAAAAACGAAAAGAAGGACATTAATCAATAACTATATTAAATATCAGTTAATATCAAGAATTTAACACCCAAAAAAGAAAGGTAGTTTATCTCTCAACACATTTTAACAGCTCATATTATGTGAATATACAATTCAGATGTTTGTTGTATATACAGTTATTTTTTGAACTTGTATTAAATTCAGCTAGCCTTGTAATTAAAAATATTAGAATGATATGAATATGGATACTTTGTGTATTGCATTGTAAATATATATTGCAAAGTTATTCAATTTGTAAGATTTATGTGTGAGATTATGTCACACACGTTAGGGCCGATTTTTCATTAAAATGGTAGTTTTATACATTATTCAACGAATAAATTTTATCCAAGCATTGAAAAATCGGCCCTTAATCAAATAATTTTATTTATTAATCTTAGAGTATTTCAGTTCCCAAAGTTTTGACACAATTGAAAGTGTTCCCTGGAAATTCCTAGGGAGAAGTCATAGTTATATGTAAGCTCAAATTTTAAAATCGCTACAATGCACATTTAAATAAATTTGAGATGGATAGGGTTAAACATTAATTTTCGGGTATACTATTTATAAAATCAGCTCATCTTACGTTAAAATGGTTCTAAGAATGTGTTAGAAGTAAAATTCTTAATTATGTCTACACAGAAATACGAATGTATGAAATATATAATATAGTACGACAAGTTTTTATTACACACCCATTTATAACGACAAACTTGATATTAACCTTAGGATCGATAGGAAAGTAAAATCAAGATATGATGTACTTAAAGTCCTTTGCGAGACTTATTAATGACTGAGCTTTATTTACATAATTTCACATTTAGGTATTATTCTATGCTTACAATAGACATTAATAATTTATTTTACGACATATTAACACGATTTAATTACTAGACATACACTTTCGACTACATGAACAAATTTTTTAGCAATCAATAATATCTATACTTATAAAAATAATATGTTTCTGACAAACTGAAATATTTTCCGACTAGCTTTCAATCGATAAATAATTAACTAAACAGTAAAAAGTGTATTTAACAACTGAAAATTATTCTTCAAGTAGAACTGTAGACACATCTATTTTGTCAGGTTATAAATATATTCCAAATATATCTTATAGAAAATGAGAGGTAATGTTTAAACATTGAATCATTAAGATTAAAAAATTGAAAACATAGGCAGTATCTTTGCTTTTGATGTTTGAATTTCTGTATATAGCATAGGACAGGGATCTTGCATACTTTGTGTACAATTATTAATAAATTGGAATACTTGTCGCCTTAGGCTGCACAAACGTTACATTACATTTAAGCACAATGTAGTAAAATAACCATAATTTATTTTAATTATATGATGAGACCCACAACAAAAAGAAAACATTTTGTAGAAACATTAATTATACAGTAAAATTAATGTTTTAGGAATATTAGCAAACACAGTGGGAAATATAGTATAAATATGTAGTACATATTTGTGTGACAATAAAATGAACTCTTACAATTTAAAATGTGAATAAAACTTTTTGTATTATATAATATGTATCATATATAACACTATATAAACCAAACTTTAGTATAAAATAGTAAAACTTAAAAAATACATAACAAAATAAGATACAAGTAGCTAATATAGTTAGAGAGACCCTATATATAATTGTGATTATATAACAACACTCAAGCAAAATAAACAACATAAGCATGCTTTCAAATAAAACGAAAATGTCCATCAGGCATTTCTGCCTGTCCCATAAAAATTAACAATAACCCAGCACAATATGAGCTGAATTCAGCCATCGTAGAGGTTTAGCACCTGTTGCATTCCCTCCCAAGGCGACGCTTCTAGCCGAGATTTCAGTAGACACAGACAAGGAAATAATTAAATGCTCCAAATAAGCTCTAGGATCTCTAACACTTATTTACAAAGCGAAAAGGAAAGTATTCACAGCGACGCCACACTATGATATATTTTTGGATTAAAAGCGAAGTCGCAAACGTCGAGGCGCGGCGCGATCGCACGCAAGCGAAGCTCTTATTGCACAGAGGATCACTTCACTAGATACACTTTAGCCTTCCACACTGTACACTGTACTCGACACTTCGAAGCAGAACATTGACATGCGGCCGCGGCGCCACTGCGTACACTGCGTACGTACAATGCGCGCGTACTCTGCGCACGAACACTGCGTACGAATAGTTCAATCGCGTGTACACTACACTATAGTCTGTCGGGCTCGCGGCACTTGGCCGAGCGCTGCGTGGCTCAGGGCGCGGCTACTCGATGAAGTAGCGCACCTTGCCACCGCCGCATCGCACCACGTCCTCCCATGCTGGAATGTTTTTCAATTGATGAACATTTTTATAGTTTTTGTTTATAAACAAATACATATATTCTATCAACTTTTAACTATCATAGACTGTTAAAGTAAGTTAGTAAGGTGTTTTTTAATTCATAGAATTTTTAATTATATATTAATTCTAGTTTTTGGAAAAATAATAAGATATAATTTGTGCAGTTTTCATCACTATTATTAGTTAGTACTTTTATATATAGTTACTGGAGTCTTTATGTACATTCATATTTAAATATGTCGTAAACAATATGTGTGCACGCTCACCGGATCCAACATAGTCGATGATCTGGTGCAGATGCGCGGTGTCAGCGGGCGGGTCGGGCGGCACGTAGCGCAGCGGCCGGCAGCCCGCGCGCACGGCCAGCCCGCGCCCGGCCAGCCCGCGCCCCCGGCCCTCGGGCGCGTCGCGCACCAGGTCGCAGCGGCGCGCCCCACCGCTCAGCAGCTGCTCGTTGATGTCGAACCCGAACGTCACGCCGTCCATGTCCCGCGGCCGGGCCTCCGAGTCGAGCAGAATGACGGGCGGCCGCCGGTCCGCCACCACGTCCGGCGCGGGCATGTCGGCCGGCCGGCCCGCCTCCGGTCGCTCCTTCCGCTGAACGCGGGCCGCGGGCGGCGCGGCCGGTTTGTCGCGGGGCCGCCTCGCGCTCAGCGCCGGGTAATCGACGGCATCGGCGGCGACGGGCGGGGTGACTTTCGGGTTAGGCGGCGGCGGCTCCTGTTTCTGTTCGCCGTCGCCCTCCGCGTAGAAGTTGCACGACTCGATCAAGTCGGGGATGTTGTGCCGCGTGCGCGCGATGTCCGCGTACGAAGCGGTGGGCGCGGGCGGTGGCGGCGGGGGCGCGGGAGGCGCGGGGGGCGCGGACGCCGGCTTGGGGCGCGACTGCGGCGCGTCGGCGGGCAGCGAGTGCACCGAGTCCATGTCGTCGTTGGAGTCGGAGCGGTCGGAGGGCGGCGCGGAGGGCGCGGAGGGCGAGGCGCGGCGCGCGGGGCGCGGGCGCGGCGCGGGCGGCAGCTCGTCGGCGCGGCGGCGCGGCTTGCGGCGCTTGGTGACCGTCTGGAAGTCCGTGAGCTCGTCGTCGGGCAGCAGCAGCGCGGCGCGCGCGTCGTCGCCCCACGAGCGGCGCTCCGGCTTGGCGGGCGCGCCCTTGGCGGTGAGGTCCTCGAGCTTGGTGCGCGACAGCTCCTCGAGCGAGGAGGCGCGCGTGATCTTGGCGCCCTTGTCCTTGCGCCGCTCGGCGGAGCGCTTCTTGCCCTTGTCGTCGCAGTCGTCCTTGTGCTTGCGCCCCATCTTGTGAGCGCGGGCGCCGTCCGCGTTCGATTCGATAAAACGCAACACCTCGTTCAGGTCCTTGTTGCCCTGGTAACCGTCGATCTGGTGCGACTTGATGACGGTCTCGTTTTTCGACGACTTTTTCCTCCGCGGCTTCTTGTGTTGACTAGATCCGGATACGGGCGAACCGAATCCGTGTACCGCGTTGCCGTTTTCGTCTAGAGATTTCTGTAAACGGTAGTGCACAGTGAGTATAGGCACCTGAATGAAAAGGAAAAATTACCGTTAGTCGTTTTAGAATCGGGGGCGTCATTACAAATAGCTCATCGCGATGAAGACGACCGCAGCAATGTTTATTGCGTGAGTGACGTGTTACATTTTAATGTGCATTCTCGTGAACGGGCAGAAGCGTGTCGCATGAAGGAGGCAAGCTGTGGACGAAAGAACGGCGAACCGTCCCCGGGCCGCACGTACCTTGTAGTCGTCCGCGGACGAACAGGCGGTCGAGCCGTAGTTGGGCCGCGCGAGCGGCAGCCCGCTGAAGGTGGTCGTCGTTAACACGTTGCGGGGCTGTTGCTGAGTCAAAACAACACCGAATAAATATAGAACAAACATCAAACTACACATCGACAGTCGCAAGTAGGCTTAGCAAACTATACCTCACACCGTTTACACTGACAGCACATGTACGTGTCGGAATGCGGTACCTGTGCGGGCGGGTGGTAGCCCCAGTCCAGTTGCAGCGGCTGCACACCACACGACTGAGCGCCGGCCACAGACCGCTAAACCGAAACGCACTAGCGTTGTGCCACGCGTCTCGTGTACGCACTTTCCGCCACCTAATATGGGGTGGAGCCTACTCGACTAATTGAGGAACTATGTAAGTTCCAAGTGTATCAGTGAGCAAACCAAATTACATAAATCCTGGGAGTCGAACCCGGGAACTCCTACTCTTCTATTTTTGCTGTTGAAATAGTGATAAAAACTACAAAATAATAAAAAAGAAAATAACAAATGAATCCATGAATTGATCAAATAACTACTTTGAGAATGACCTAGATAAAATATGAGAAAATTAAGAATTATTTCGAAATCAAGTCGTTAAGATAGAAGAAGAATATTCATTATTCATGAGAACAGTCAAACAAAAAATAAATCAAAGCGCCCTTTGCGTAGTACATATTAGGTTTGGTGGTCTGTGGCCCAACTCACTTTTTATGGAATCGATCAAACGCCGCCATCAATAACATAACAGCTCCTATATCTTCGGAAATATCATGCTAGTAAGTGTGAATGTAATCGATTTGAGTTAATCAATGAATGTCATGAATGTGTACAAAGTATTAAAAAAGTTGTAAAATTATTTTATAAATTGTTAAAATACACCAAATAATTAATATGCAAAGTATTGAAAAGGTAAACGGTGTGAGTTATAGATCAACTACTGGCAAAGAAGATTGGAAATACAGCAGGAAGCCTAAATTACTAGAATTCACCTTCGGATCGACAGCGACCGTGGACTGTGTAGTGGACGTCGTGTTGCAACTTGCCACAACCTCCGGTGTTGTGATGCAACTAAATGGTATAGCAGAGTCAACCTGAAATTAACAAATGTTTCCTTAGTAACCTCTCTACAACGCGCGCCACTTAAAGCACACGGAAATACTAAAGCTCCTACCTTCTCTGTTTCGTTATTAGACACCCCTTTGTTGTTAATGCTTGTTTTCGAGGGATCGCTATACATAATTAATTCTAAAGCGTCCTTAATAGACGATCCATTCTTTACAGTGTTTGTTTCTTTTTGTTTCTTTCTATTTTTCTTCTTAGATTTCTTGGTTTGTTTGTCAATATGGTTACTTGTACTATCAGATTCATTATTTTTTAGTTCTGTTATAGTAGCGGTATTGTTATTTATGTTAAAAGCTGGTTGCATGAGATCATCGGGAAAGGTTAGAAAGACGTAGGAATTGTTTGGAAGTTCATCGAGCAATAATGGTTCGTTGTTTTCAGTTTTCAATTGAACCATAACATTATTTTCTAGAACTAAATAAGAGCTTTGCTCGTTACTAGTGATAGTTTGAACATTAACAGAATCCAATATTTCCACAGTATTATACTGGCTATCTAGAATGAAATTTTGTCTGTCTACTTGTATATCTTCATTGGTATCACTATGCGTATGCAGGGGTTCATTTTCCAAGTTTTCTTCATTAGGTTTTGGAATTTCTAAATTAGACTCTCTATCATTTTCAATGGCTTTATCTGGGCCCAATGTCACATCAGATACAACATTTTCATATATGTGACTATTTACTTGTAAGACTTCATTGGTATCGCCATGCTTATTCAGCGGCTCATTTTCCAAATTTTCCTTATTAAGTTTTGGGACTGTTTCAAAATCAGTCTCTTTATACTTTTCTACGGCTTTATCTGGGCTGTGGCCCACATCGGATAAAACATTTTCATTTATGTGACTATCTACTTGTAAGACTTCATTGATATCTCCTTGCGTATTCAGGGGTTTATTTTCCAAGTATTTTTCATTAGGTTTTGAGTATCTTTCTAAATCAGAGTCTTTATCATTTTCTACGAATTTATTTAGGCCGCATGTCACATCGGATACAACATTTTCATTTTTGTAACTATCTAATTGTGTGTCTTCATTGGTATCGCCATGCTTATTCAGCGGCTCATTTTCCAAATATTCCTTATTAAGTTTTGGGACTGTTTCAAAATTAGTCTCTTTTTCATTTTCTACGGATTTATCCGGGCCCAATGCCTGAACGGATACATCATTTTCATTAACGTGGATATCTATTTCTATATCTTTATTGAATTCGCCATGCTTTTTAAGCGGTTCATTCTCCACATATTCCTTATTAAGTTTTGGGATTGTTTCAAAATCAGTCTCTTTATCACTTTCTTCACACTTTTCTGGGCTCGATGCACGAACAGGTACATCAATTTCATTTATTTTCTGTTCTTTACTTCCACCTGCTTCATTTAATGCATCTTCTGAGTGAGGAGTAACACTTTCTATAATTATGTTTTTCGACGAGGATTTCTCTTGAGGTATCGCCTTAGATTCAGTTTCTATTTTCAGATTTTCTAATGGTTTAGGCTTGGCTATAGTCATAAGTCTAATATTTTTAGGGTTAACTATATTTGATAATTTTGGAGGAACTAAGTCATTACCCACCCTATCTCTATATATTTTTCTTAGACTAATATCACTTTCGTAACTATCACTTAATCTTAATACCCTGTTTTTGTTGTCTAGCATGTTTAATGGAATGCTATCAGATTTATCATAATGGTTAACATTCGATACACTACTCTGTTTAACAGTTTTGCCTTGTCTCTTTGAGTTATCAATGGCTCTATCTATAAATGTAGGACTACTATCAAAAATAACCGCTTCCGAAACATTCTTAATACTTTTATTATCTGAATACACCTCGAACTCGTTTTGTGCCGCATCAGTCTGTCGTTTACAATTATAGAATACGCGATCTTGAATCTGGGGCTGCGCATAATGCGCCAAGTTTTCGTACCACTGTTCGACAGTGTGCGTCCATCGCTCATGTTCTGTATCGGATTCGTATCCGACATGGTTGCGGTCGGAGCCGCGCGGTCCACTCGGTCCACCGGGTCCGGCCTGTGTGTCCGTATACCGGGCGATACCACCACTGTCGGGGGGACGGGCGTCGCGCGTGAAAACGTTCATCAGTTTGAGTTGGCTGTCGTACGGGCCGGCGGTGGCGGGGCGCGCGGGGTGTGCGGGCGAGGGCGCGGGGGCGCGGGGCGCGGGGGCGAGGGGCGCGGAGGAAGCGCGCTGGGGGCGCGGCGGGAGAGTGGTGGTACGCACCTGGTTGGACGCGGTGGTGGTGGTGACCGCGCGGCCCGAGCACACGCTGCCGCTGCCGATCTCGAGCGTCGCCCGTGCCGTGTACGTCATCGGGAACATTGGCTTACTCCGTCTGTGGACAACCAATGTCACGTCATTCATTTGAGAACGTATTTACGAATTAGATTATTGTAAAGTACTGTGATAGATGATACCGACAATATATGAATAGTTCAGAATTTTATTTAGTTACATGTTTTATTTCTTGTATCTAAAATGATTTATGAAAACTGTTTACTATTATATCACAATACGGTTAATTCAACCGTCATCTACCGTCAATTTGAAAGATCGATATCCGAAATAATTTTTAAGATATTTTTCAATCTATTTGCGTCCGTTTATGAATGCAGACTAAATGTGTAATGATCGCATTTTATTACATCTTATTACCGTTATAGTTTACATATTCGCAACTTAATTAACAGTTATAATTCATTTGAAGGACTTTAACCCAATAAAGGTTGGGTCACATTTTCATAATTTTCGCTGATAAAAGAAAATTATGCTTATTCGTACTTTACATTTAATTAATATGAACATTATTTTTCTTGTTCTAAAGATAATATTAAATTTAGGGTTACTTCATTATATTTTTAAACTTGGTTATATTTTTTCCTTGTTTTGCTTAAAACTTTTTTGTACAGAATTTAACAAATTAAAATTAAAAATTATTTGTCGTAAATTTTCTCAATACAGAAATATCAACATTCCTTACGTCCCAATTTCGCATGATCCCCAGTCTTACCTGGTAACTAGTTCAACGTCGGGCGGCGCGTTCGCATCGCTCGCGGACACGCGTCGCTCGGCGAGCGGCGGCGGGTTCACGCAGCGCACTGTGGCCAGGTAGCCGCCGCGGGTCGGCTCCTCGCTTAGCAGGAAAGCTGCAAATGTAGTGTGCTAATGAGGATACTGTCTCACATAAAATAATCTTTAATGTTCTATATACATATACAGGGTGTAATCGTTAAGTGTGCACAGGCGATTTTTCTGTAAGTATTACAGATAACAAAAAACTTTAAACTGATATCGAAAGTACTTAACCTAATGAGTAAAATGGCGGTAATAATTTTTTAAAAATAAATCGAGAAATATCAAAAAAATTATCTTTAAACCCTCCCATACATTAAGTATGAAATATGAATATCCCATATACATTTAATATGAAAGATTTTAGCTTTCCATTTCTTTTTTTGGTTTTCTGCTAACTTCGTAATAACTTCGCAAATTTGAAGTGACATTTTCCACGTTTTTCCTGACATTTTCACGCATTTTCCGGATATTTTCCGGGAATTTTCAGGACATTTTCCGGACATTGTCCAGGCATTTTCCAGGCATTTCCACGCATTTTCCGTACATTTTCACGCATTTTCCGGGTATTTTCCAGATATTTACCAGGCATTTTCCGGACATTTCCCTGACATAACCTGTAAATCCCTGGAAAATATCCGGAAAATGTTGGGACATGCGTGGCAAATGCCTGGAAGATCCCCGGAAAATGCCAGGGAAATGTCCGGAAAATTTCTGGAAAACATCCGGAAAATCCCCGGTATATGCTCGGAAAATCCCCTGAAAATGCCTGGTAAATTCCCGGAAAATAACCGCAAAATGCCTGGGAAATGCTCTGAAATGTCTGGAAAATATCCGGAAAATGCGTGGAAATTTCCGGAAAAACCGTGGAAAATCCCTGGAAAATATCCGGAAAATGAGTGAAAATGTCCGGAAAATATCCGGTAAATGCGTGAAAATGTCCGGAAAATGCGTGAAAATGTCCGGAAAAATCCGGAAAATGCCTGGAAATCCCCGGAAAATGCCTGAGAAATGTCTGGGAAATGCATGGAAAATCCCCGGAAAATGACAGGGAAATGCTCGGAAAATCCCCGGAAAATATCCGGAAAATGCGTGAAAATGTCCGGAAAATATATTTGCGAAGTATTTAAAGCAGAAAACCAAAAAAGAAAAAGAAAGCTAAAATCTTTCATATTAAATGTAAATGGGATATTCATATTATTTCATACTTAATGTATTTAAAGATAATTTTTTTGATATTTCTCAATTTATTTTTAAAAATTTATTACGGTCATTTTACTCATTAGGTTAAGTGTGCGTCCACACTGAATGCGCGGTGGCGGCGGCCTAGGCGGGCGCGACGAGCGGGCGCTCGCGGTGGCCACACCGACGCGCGAGCTCAAGTAGCGGTTCGACGTTTTTCGGGTGTTGCAAACTTTGGACAACTTGCTATTTTTACTGGACAGTCCGATTTTGAGATGAGATCATTATAGAAGTTGTACACGAAATAAATAAAACAGAGGAATAACGTGTGAATCTTATATGAAGAATTGAGATTATACCCTACAAAATTACTGTGGTGTATATAAGTGTTTTAGATTGAATCGCACTTATAAATAAAGAAGTTTCACTTCAACAATTAAGTATTTACCGCTATTTTACGAAAAACAATAAAGGAAATAATATAAGAAGTCGAGCGACAAGACCGAACTGGTTTGATACCCCCGCCGTCCGCGCATTGGGTCGCTTGCTGACTAGGCCCGTAGTGTGGCCAGAACGCGCGGATAGGAGAGTTTGAAAACTACGCGCGCTGGCTCGCTCATTACCGTCGCAGTAGGCTTCCGCCATAGTCATTTCAATGTGGACGCAAAGGCGCGTTTCATACGTTTGATATTTCGCGCCCGCCGTCGCATCCGCGCTAGGCTCGCAGTGTGGACCTGCACTAAGTACTTTCGATATCAGTTTAAAGCTTTTTGTTATCTGTAATACTTACGGAAAAATCGCCTGTGCACACTTAACGATTACACCCTGTATAGGTAGCTGATTTATAACTACTTATCGCGTACGAACGCAAGGCGTGCGCGCGGGAAGCTTATTCGTACTAAAAACATAATCCAGAACGCTGTTAGATGTTACCTGCTTGATTTGAACAACTTAAATTGGAGACAATAATCGTAATAATGCCACTGGATTAGAACAAGGAAAAGAAGTATAAAATAGTAATAATATAGTGGGATTTCATTAATTATAGTTTCCGCTGTTGTTTCGCAAAGGAAATACCTTTATAGTTTGTTACAGGAGCTAGAACAAGGAAAGGAGTATCCCCAAATACCATTTAAACATTCGCAATATTAGACACATCAAAGCACTTATCATTTTTTAACGGCAAAATCCTGCCTTGGTAAGCTATGGACAATGTACAGGAAACACATGTCCTGAAAACGACCAGCAGGCTGAGACGAATGTCAGAGAATAGAATAACGCCTTAGCGTTATTCTATTCCTTAGAATAGAAACTGCTATCGCTAACTATTGTCACAAATTTTGTTCGTAGTCGTCATCGTCGTTGGTAGGGTGAACAAATCCTAAGAAAAACATCATACGCTTATGTCAATTTGTATCGATAGCGTATTCTATTGCTTAGCGTTTTGACGTTTGTTTCGGCGCTCAGTACGCTTACACATATCCTGGTGGACAGAGGAAGCTGTAGAGCATTGTGGCAAGCTTACATGTATCGACGCCAGAGGGCAGGCTGCCGCCGTGGTGCGTGCGTGCGGACACGCTGCTGGCGCCGTGCGGGTGGTGCGGGCGGCGGCGCGGCGCCGGCTCGGCGGCCATCGCGGCCACCAGGTCCTGCAGGCTCGAGTGGTGCTCGCGGCGGCCGCCCTTGCGCCGCCCGCCGCGCGCGCCGCAGCTGCGCGCCGCCGCCTCGCACGCCTCCTCGTCCTGCTCCACCTCCTCCAGGAGCTCCTGTATCGGATGCGTATTTGTTAAGCTCGACATCCCTCGCACGAGCTTAACGTTTGATACGTATTGGCTTCTATAGTAGCGTTGTGAAGGGGAAAGATTCGTTTTTATGTTTGCTCGTTTATTTGCAATGGAATACTATTTCATGGGATTTTGGAAATATTTCCGCCAGTATAAAGGTGCATTGTTTGATGTTTCTAAGTGAGATATAGGTTTTGTTATTTTTATCCTAATCAATCTGGGTTTTTATGTAAAATTTTTGCTATCAAAGTTACGCTGTTTATCATATTCATCTTGTTTTCTCTGCCCAAATCATCCTGCTTTCAAGGCACTAAGAAAAAATTCAGCTCAAATTAGACAAACAGAATCTTCTTGTCTGTCTTTAAAAATTATCTATTAATTACATTTTAAGTATGTGTCTTTTTAAAACCAAAATATTCTACAAATGCACAAGTTATTATCAGTTGTCGGTTAATTTTATCTACCTACATACACTTAAAACTGTTTTTTCTAAGGAATGCTTGAAAATGCGTAATTTTTACGTGCAAATGTTCTCATCAATGCTTTCAATGGATATTTAGAATTATGTAACAAAACACGCGAGTATAAATTTACACTTATGTTATGACACAAATAACAATCGAATATAAACTGTATTGTAAGAATCAGGATTATTTAATTCTAATGATATCTTTATCACACATTAGTGAAATATGTAACATAAAATGTGGTGCTATGTTAGTCGTACCTTAAATAAACTGCTTTTCCCCTCCCGATCTTTGGGACACTTGTAGGTGATAGCCTCATCCAGCAAGGCACGCAACTGGCCGTCATCTAACGTCTCCACATGTTTATTCTGTAACCACACAAAATGCTTCATATAATCACTAACACCAAACAATATACATTTTTAACTGACATGTCAATAACGAGTTTTGCTCTAGATATAATTAAAAATAAACGCTTACTTATACGATTTCAAAGTATCGACTTTTATACTGCATAATCACTTTGTTTTATAAATTGTAACGATGACAGCTGTATAACAGTATTCGCAGCAAAGCTGCATCGTAATGAAATTCCACCAGTAGATACAAAACAATTTGAAAGTAACATTAGCTCAGCATTGATAAGATAACGACGTATCACAAAAACGCTCAAAGTAATTAGTCGTCTCTAACAGTTGTTTCTATCATTGGACTAGCTATTGAAAACCAATCGTAAAACGAAGGTTATGTAACGAGAATGGGTGTACTTCATTGAATTTCTAAGCGGCAAAAAACAAGGTAATTTAAATAAAATCAATGCGTGAGGAGGATATTCTTTCGAACACGCAAAGCGATCTTGGAACTTTTAAATATTCCGGTATCTATTTAGTGAATTAAATAATGTACATACAACCGGGTAACCGCATTTAATAATATATTATTAGTTAGTTACAAGTTCGTATGGGCAATATTAGATACACAATACTAAATGTATATTGCCGTGTTTGGCGATCGCTGGAACAAAAAGCAAATACGTAATGACATATCGCGTCAATTTTATCTCAGTAACCTCTGACCACGGTCACGGCCACTATTAAAATTTCGATCGCAACACTTAACTGACCTCTCGTACATTGATATTCGCCCCTCTCCAGTGTCCACACTGGGAAACTTACATAAAAGGAATTCAGAAATATTTCAAATAGATTGAAACATTTGAATTATAGTGTCTACATAGGTACAATTTCCCTGTTCAACTAATTGCGTTTTACACTCTCTGGGAGTGATCCATAAAATTAGTGTAATCTAGGCCAGAAGTCTTATATTAGGCACAGATAGTAATCAGAAAAACAAAGTCAATGTTTGCGATCACGTAATAAATTTCGTAACAATGTTTCGGTCTATTGGTCGCTGAATCATTAGTTCCAAGGCTACCTTGCACACTGGAGAGCATTTTTAGTGATTCGTTCATTTGTTGTCAGGGATATTTATCTATAAGTACAGAGCTGATAGGTCTCAATATGTAACACAGATGGAGCTTTTTCTGTAATGGATATAGCACAATTGATTATTATCCGCTTTTTATTTTGTAGTTTGTAAACATTGGTGATTCACACGTTAAATTTAACATGCCCGCTTTATTTTCGTATCTATATTACATAGCTTATATAATTGTCGGAAACCGCAGGGACACGCGAATTAGTATTTTCTATTTCTTCCGTCGCATATCCAAGAAAAGATTCGCTGATTTTATGCTGAAGGTAAACAATATGTCACGACATGAGGTACGAACAAATTAATCATGCAATGAATCTTCATTTTAGTTATACGTTATGACTAGTTATGCGAAATTACTAGTTCTGGTGATTCCTGGGATATTTATATTCAAATGCGTGGATAATGAATGACGATGAATTTCTTAGGAAATTAAAATCGATTGGCAATACAAAATATTTTACGTAAGGAATGTTATCTGTTTCGCAGTTTTACTGACAAAGCTTAAAAATAGCTTTTATGTATTTTATCTGTCCCTTATCTGAAATACATATTAATAAACCAACAAAACAGCAACATAATATATCTTTAGATTTATCCATAGAGCATAGAACTTTCCCATTAACAATATGTAAGAATATGTAGAATAATGGAATTATGTTCCAAGCTGTTACTTATACGATCCAACCTAAAAACATTTTAAAATAATATTTTACCTGAGCTATATTTACGAATCCACGTACGGACCAAACCACAAAATTTCAAACTGAGAACAGTAGCGCAGGGCTAGTCTCATAGATATCAAATTTCGATTCATTGTATCTTTTAACAAAGGTAGCAATGTGTTAAATTTCACTAGAGTACGTTAACAAATACGACCTCCCGCAAATTCTGTATTATAAAAATGAAAATATGTTGCAATGTAATTAATTTCGTACGTACGCGACGTTCAAATTAATACAAGAACTTTATGAAACCACGTTTTACAAGAAACCTACATAGGTACTCTTAATTAAAATTTAAATCACAAGTACAAAGACCTATGAAGTGTAGTGCGGGCCCAGATTATAAAAAAAAATTAAGACACAAATGTAGAACAAGTTTTCAAGACTTCCTTTCTGCAGTCGAGTGAAAAGTGAATAATACTGGGAGATTGCATTAAAAATAGTTGACACAGAAACTGATCCCACAGAAACATAATAATATATAAGTATGAATATAAATGAACGTTAAAATTCACAATTTAAAGTCTGAACTTTTCGATTGTTACCCTGATAAAAGTCGAGATGTTGGATAAAACCGTTTTATATTTAAAGCTATTCAAACATAATATTTTTTAATTAGCGTCTGCCTCATTAGGACAACGAAATTCGAATGCCGAAATTTTTAAATCTAAATTGCACAGATGAGCGATTTTTTATTTCTTTCTTTGTTAATTAGACCGAAAAAGGAAGTAAACCACTACGAAAAAAATATTAATTGACTGTATATCCTAAGCTTAAATAAATATTTAATATAATTTAATAATTAACCCATTAATAAATGTTATTTGCCAAAACAAGTCTAAATAATGACAACTTAATCCTAATAGCGCGATGAATTACCTAGTAATTTTGAAGAAATCGAAGAACGATAAAAACACAGCGACATTCGGAAAAATAAAACTACAGAACAATAACTGTATCTCGTTTGTCGTAATTAATCAGAAAGCTTGATAGCATTAGCGTGTCTAAAATCGCTTGTCAACAACGGATCGTGTGAACAGCCTTAGCAAGAAACCGAGACAGTGTGTCAGCGTTCCGCGGTGACGTGGACCGGAGCCAAAATGTAACGTTATTTACGAGGAACACCGTCTCGATATTGCATAGCTACGTCTTTTATACGGGAAATTAGCAGGAGTCGATTGATCGCCGATATACGTTTTACGTGGTGACAAATGACAGTCGGGTACCTTGAATATGTGAGCAGTAGAAGCTTCGAGGGCTATTAGCTTCAGATGTAGAGTGTAGACGCGTAAAGTGGTTTGTGTTGTATTTATATTTTTTTACTGTCCAATCTTATTCCCGTATTGACAAACTTGGGCTCAGTACAAGTGTAAAGAGGCTATGCCAGATTTTTATATATGTATTAATTGTATTGCTTATGAAAAACAAAACACCATCATTATTTACGTTCAGTCATTGCTCAAGGCCATCCCTATTTGTTTTCCTAACATCATAACATGTATGCATTAAAATTTATCTATCTTTTTTTAAGCTTAAAAATACATGCTTATAAACTTTTGTATAACCTTCGAACCCAGAAAAAATAACAAGTTTAGTCATTCACTATAGACACAGTTACAAACAGCATTACGCTAACTATTTAGACTAAACTTAACTAGAGAGATAATTTTGTTCATATCGGGGAATTTTCATGGAATTACAGATATTTTGAGACGTTTTATAATTACGACCAATACATACGTATTTCTATACAAAAAAGTATTTGACTTTATGGCATTCATTGGTACATCCGCCAGACTTATGGCTGTGCTTGTGCCCAGCGACAAGTCAGAGGACAAATCCGCGAAGACATAATAAACGAGGCAGTAGGTGCATTGTATTGTAAAGGATATTATATTTACAAACAATATCTTTAACAGTAACGCAAACTTTCTTTTTTTAATTATAATTTAAGAAATCGTGCTAATTTAACATACTTACGCTTCTGAATTGTGCAGATATTTATCAGCACAGAAATTAATAATATAAATAATTGCACTCTCACTGCATTTGTCTTGAAGCTTTTGCATAAAATCCAATATTGAAAAACGAAATAACTTAATAATTTTTACATATTTGACTACGATTGGATAAGTTATCATGCACGTAATACCTATACAAACAAAGTAACATAATACTTTATGTACAACAATAGCAAAAAAGGAAACTAGTTTATAGATTCCTAGTAGATTACTAAATCGTTCCACTGTATTATCCATAATTGTCGCAATAAAATAGCAGAAAACTTGAAAACAACCAACAACATTACCCTACCGGTGTTATTTTATGTACTACTAGCGGTCCGCCCCGGCTTCGCCCGTGGTACATGTTTACGTTTTCTCTACATAAGAACCATCCTCGTACTTCAAGGAATATAATAAAAAAAGAATTATCGAAATCGGTTCAGCCGTTCTCGAGTTATGCGCTTACCAACACATTTTGCAATTCATTTTTATATATATAAGATATTTAGTTCCAATTAAAAAAAAATATGTCAGCAACTTAGTGCCCTCACGTGTCGTGTCTAGACGTTACCAATAATTTTGGTAACGAACGAAAGTATGGTTTAATTAATATGAAAAATATTGTTTATAACTAATTAATTCGGGTAACATATAAAATATCCAAATTTCAAAAAGTCAAATACCTTAACGATGCGCTAGATATTTTTACGATAACCTGCAATGTTGAATGTTTGCCAAGAATCGGTTTTGTGAATCCACTATACTCGGTGGCCTCTGCGGAAATCTTGTGCAGAGTAAAGCCAGGTAAAATGCAATTCCAGGTTGGCTGTGTTACCGGCCGCCTTGCCTGTTAATCCCGTCACGTTTTTATCAAACAATGGGACCATTTTAAAGTACATACATATATGCAATATGTATCATCGTTTTGAGCGTCAAATCGGAATCTTATCGGAATTTCATCTTTTTCCTCATAAAATCGATATCTTTAATTTATATTTCACCGGAACTTAAATTCAATAAAAAAATTGTCGATTGGCGTTTCTACACACAAGCTTTTAATCAAAAATCAAAATATGCGCTAAGATGTGCTATCAATATTTTTATCCAATCGATATTAATATTAAAAAGAGGAATTTACACTTCTATTTTTGGGTGTTGTAACGAATAATCACAAAAATTATTGTATAGATTTAATGAATAGTTTTAAGATTAGAAAAACGACAAAAATATGCCTATTTTTTATAACGGGTCAATCGAGCGAAGTCGGAACAAGCAGCTAGTAATAATAAATAGTAAAAAAAAATGATTTTTTTATCATTATCAGAGCTATTTTTTATTAGTGACATCTGATATGTTTGTATGTAATCTACACTATTCTATACTAATACTAGCGGTCCGCCCCGGCTTCGCCCGTGGTACATATGAAAAATAGATGTTGGCCGATTCTCAGACTTACCCGATATGCACAGAAAATTTCATGAGAATCGGTCCACCCGTTCGGAGGAGTATGCAGACTAACATTGTGACACGAGAATTTTATATATAAGATTAGACAGCTGAAGAGTTTTTTGTTTGAAATAGAAATAGAAAGTGTTTTATTTGCCACCAATTACAAAAATATAAATCTTAATAATCTAACACAGAACAGAAAAAAAAAAATATACATATATAGCAATGGTGGCAAAAAGGACTCCCCGTCAGCAAAGCAGCAAACATTAATTAAAATGTATTGCTGCACTGATTTTCAGTTTGTTTGAACACACTTATCTCAGGAACTACTGGTCCAATTTGAAAAATTCTTTCGTTGTTAGATAGCCCATTTATCGAGGAAGGTTTAGGCTATATATCATCACCCTAAGACCAACAGGAGCGGACTAATCTGGGTGAAACCGCGCGGCACAGCTAGAATATCATAATTGACTAATTTAACTCGTTTTTGAGCTAAGTTAAACAGACAATTCATTTGAAACTACATATTATTATAATATGTACAATTATCAAGGATTGGTAACAACACAATAATTTCATGAGTTTATCTTATTATATCATATTTATTTTTATTATTATAGTTATTTAATTCAAAAATAACAGTAGGTACATGTTAGATAATAAATTACAGCTTAGGGGAAATAAAGTCAGACGTAAAAGAAAAATAGGCATTATAGTCCATTGAATAAAAAGTTCTAGAGTGCGTGAGTTAGTAACGTAAGATGTTTCTTCGGAAACATGTCAAGAGTCCCTAGGTAATAAACATACTAAAACCCCGGGCCACTAGGAGGAGCCCCGGAGTGTGGGGAGGGGGAAAATGGGTCCATTTTTTCATTTTTCGCTTAAATCTCAAAAACGGTACATGTTAGAGAAAAACTTTTAAGGAAAAGTTGAAAGGCCATAAAATTATCTACAAGTTGTACCTGAATCATTTTTTCCTATATCCTACCGTTTCTCAGTTATACGCAGTAAAACATGATTTTGGCTCAAACAATTTCCACATCCATCGATCAAAAAATATTTCTTTCTTCCAAAAAACTCAAAAGTGCAACTTGTGACCGGTACTGATAGATTGCTCTTAATTAGGTCTATAATTGGTAAAATAAACACATTCCTCCATGGAAGCCTTTAGGAGGAATCGATTGTCAAAATATTATATTAGGGCAGTTTGAGTTACTGAACTTGATCTTTTTATTTTTTTCTTCCAAAAAACTCAAAAGTGCAACTTGTGACCGGTACAGATAGATTGCTCATAATTAGGTCTATCATTGCTAAAAATACCAGATTCCACCACGGAGGCGTTTACGGGGAATTGAATTTTATCAGGGTAGTTACGATACTTGAACTTTTTATTTTTTTTCTCCAAAAAAACTCAAAAGTGCAACTTGTGACCGATACTGATAGATTGCTCTTAATAAGGTCTATAATTAGTAAAATAAACACATTCCTCCATGGAAGCCTTTAGGAGGAATCGATTTTCAAAATACTATATTAGGGTAGTTTGAGTTACTGAACTTGATCTTTTTATTTTTTTCTTCCAAAAAACTCAAAAGTGCAACTTGTGACTGGTACTGTTAGATTGCTCTTAATTAGGTCTATAATTGGTAAAATAAACACATTCCTCCATGGAAGCCTTTAGGAGGAATCGATTGTCAAAATACTATATTAGGGTAGTTTGAGTTACTGAACTTGATCTTTTTATTTTTTTCTTCCAAAAAACTCAAAAGTGCAACTTGTGACCGGTACAGATAGATTGCTCATAATTAGGTCTATCATTGATAAAAATACTAGATTCCACCATGGAGGCGTTTACGGGGAATTGAATTTTATTAGGGTAGATACGATACTTGAACTTTTTATTTTTTTTCTTCCAAAAAAACTCAAAAGTGCAACTTGTGACCGGTACCGATAGATTGCTCATAATTAGGTCTATCATTGATAAAAAAACCAGATTCCACCATGGAGGCCTTTAGGAGGTATTGAATTTTATTAGGGTAGTTACGATACATGAACTTTTTAACTAACTACCCTAATAAAATTCAATTCCCCGTAAACGCCTCCATGGTGGAATCTGGTATTTTTATCAATGATAGACCTAATTATGAGCAATCTATCTGTACCGGTCACAAGTTGCACTTTTGAGCTTTTTGGAAGAAAAAAAATAAAAAGTTCATGTATCGTAACTACCCTGATAAAATTCAATTCCCCGTAAACGCCTCCGTGGTGGAATCTGGTATTTTTAGCAATGATAGACCTAATTATGAGCAATCTATCTGTACCGGTCACAAGTTACACTTTTGAGTTTTTTGGAAGAAAAAAATAAAAAGATCAAGTTCAGTAACTCAAACTGCCCTAATATAATATTTTGACAATCGATTCCTCCTAAAGGCTTCCATGGAGGAATGTGTTTATTTTACCAATTATAGAACTAATTAAGAGCAATCTATCAGTACTGGTCACAAGTTGCACATTTGAGTTTTTTGGAAGAAAGAAATATTTTTTGATCGATTGATGTTGAAATTGTTTGAGCCAAAATCATGTTTTACTGCGTATAACTCAGAAACGGTAGGATATAGGAAAAAATGATTCAGGTACAACTTGTAGATAATTTTATGGCCTTTCAATTTTTCCTTGAAAGTTTTTCTCTAACATGTACCGTTTTTGAGATTTAAGTGAAAAATGAAAAAATGGACCCATTTCCCCCCTCCCCCCACTCCGGGGCTCCTCCTAGTGGCCCGGGGTTTTAGTATGTTTATTACCTAGGGACTCTTGACATGTTTCCGAAGAAACATCTTACGTTACTAACTCACGCACTCTAGACCCCCCTTGGAGGGACTCATTCAATGGACTATTATTCAACTGGAAGGTACCAAGATAAATTGGTTATTGGGAAATAGGTAATTTTCTATAAAAATCTTTAAATCAAATTTATGGAATTTGATTGTAAAATCGTTTTGTATTCAGATACATATTGGGCACAAATTTTTAGGCCCTTCAGATAACATTGGGACACTGCTTTATTTAAATGGGAATACATGTATGGTACATTATTTGACAAAGGCATAGTACACAATTTTATGAATATGTATGTTGGTTACAAATTAGTTTTTCTCTAATATAATGTTAGAAAGCTTTATCATTATCAAGCAATAACACCAGACCACAACATACTTCTACCATATTCAAACTTTTGTTTTAATAATTGTTAAAATATATTTTAAACTAGCTTTCCGCCCGCGGCATCGCCCGCGTTTTCAAAGAAAATCCCGTTCCCGTAGGATTTCCGGGATAAAACCTATCCTATGTCCTTTCTCGGGTATCAAAATATCTCCATACCAAATTTCATGAAAATTGGTTCAGTAGTTTAGGCGTGATTGAGTAACAGACAGACAGACAGAGTTACTTTCGCATTTATAATACATATTAGTATGGATGATTACAAATAGAAATAGTCATTATTTCGCATGTGCTGTGAAAACCATTAACAATATATATACACTTAAAATTATGTTCTACATATTATAGTCATGAGTAATGAAGTAAAAAAAATTCTGTGATGGAACTACCAAGGAAGCAACTATATCAGTTATTGTTAAAAAAATGTATTTATGATGGATGAAATAGTGGTGAAATTGGTATCAGGATATTAATCTTGAAAATTGCACTGTAAGTCATAACTTATATGCAGGCATAAAAATTCTCATAAGAAAAATGTTGCAAACACCGTAAACTACCAAACTGGTTCAAATGAAATTTGAGAAAAGGAATAGTATGGTTTTTGCTTTATTTTGAAATTCATATAAAGAAGAAACATTTGTGGACTTTTGAAAAAAAAATTCTGTCGAAGATCTATGTAGCAAACCACTAACTAGTTGTGACGGTTGTTAAATCAACATTCTGCCTAGTCATTGAATTGAATGTCGTCATTCAGTTAATGCGCTAGTGATTCAATCAAAATATGTTGATGGCGACATATGGATTGTTTAACGTTTACCACCCCACCGGTACTATTGCAAAAATGCATACAAAGTCATGTAGGCTTACATATAAACAAAAATAAAACTTAATATTATTTACTTTACACATGCATTAGTTGCATATATAGTATGAAACCTTATATCATTTCTTTTCTTGCCATATACAGGAAATTATATATATTACAAAGATACATACTGCAATATGAATGATAACTAATTATTAACATAAAATACTAATAATGTATGTGAAAGAATAGCATGTTCAGTATTCTTTTACCCAAGTGTTACATGATTTGTTTAAGTTATTGCTCTTCCCATGGACGTATAAAAAAAGACGGACGCCGTATTACGAACAAACAACGTGAAGCCACCATAGTAAGCTAGCGATCGTGTAAAGACAATAAACACGCACACACTCTCACCATAGTAAGCTAGTCGGCCGCCATTACGTCGTGAACTACCGACTGATTAACTGCGTCACTGTTTCACAAAAAATATTTAAAATGCCGTCTTGCGTGGTTAAATGGTGTCGCAACAGAACAATTTTAAATAACAAAACACAAGGGATTACATTCCACAGGGAAGCAAGTTATTTCTTTTATGTTTTAATGACAAAATTATTACGGCAAAATTTATAGAAAAAAATACAGCCGCCATTGACATCAACACAGCTGTTGCCATGGCAACATGGCACACACACAAGGATGTTTCGCCGCCATTACTAGGCTTCACTCAATGTTTAGGCGATATACCGTCCGTCTTTTTTTATACGTCCATGGCTCTTCCTTATTCCTATTTTTAATGGTCATCATATCTCCAAATTTCGTATCAATAATTAACCATGATAATAATCACATTATTCACAGTAAAACGAAATCATTTTTCATGATTAACTATAAAATATAAATATATCACCATTTCCTCAAGACATTTCGCATAAAAGGCTGTTTGTACCCATGTAACTTTCTTTTTTGCAGTTTTTGTTATTATCAGGAAAGTATTATAAAGAAAAGGATAAATTAAAGGTTGTGCTTAATTACTTTTATCTATCAGTCATTGGGACAGAATTATCTACCAGAGAGGGGTATGGGAGGTATGTTTTTTACTGGTCAATGAAATACAAATAATCTATTATATAAAAATAAGTCGGGTTTCCCTTCCTGACGCTATAAATCCAGAATGCACGAACCGATTTCCACGGTTTTGCATTTGTTGGAAAGGTTTCAGACTCCGTGAGGTTTATAGCAAAGAAAAGGTGTATTTGGTGGCGAAACGGAGTTCGCCGGGTTTGCTAGTCTACTAATAATTTGACACTGATAAAACAATAAATATGCGTAACAAAAAGAAGATGGAGTAACTTTCTATAGTAATTTTCCGATTTTCAAAAATTCATAACTAAAAACTAAGTTTCCTCAGAGTGAAATTTCAGATTTAGGTTTCATAGGACAGTAGCTAACCACAAAAAAAATTACGACTCAACTCCACGCCCATAATGTACAATTATTCCCAAATATTGTCAAATATGAATATTGGTTTGAGACATTACCTAACCTAAGGATATAATTGAATATTTTATTTTATTTTTACTTTAAATTTACATCTAAGTGTCCTAAAACTTGTCAATCTAATACCATTGAGATATACATATGGAGACGACACCGCCTACATCACTTATGTTCCGCTCAACATACGCCATATGGCGTAACTGCACGCCCATTTTTTTTTTGTTTTAAAGTGAAACGCATCAAATATGCCTTCGTTTGTGTTACGATATTGCACAAATAATACGGAAAAGTGCAAAGGAATAACTTTCATCGGCTCTAAGTTTTAAAAATTATTATCTACCTAACTAGATAATAATTTTTAAAACTTAGAGCAAAAAAATGGCACACAGATTTTGTTTGTGGTGTCTCCTCCATACGTAGTAATATGATCTCAATGTCTAATACACATATTTTTTTGTTTTAGAATAAATTGACTGACACATTTAAAAACAGGATGTTTGTAATGAACTATGTTTTATTTTAGGTAAGAGACATAAAATAACTCATTAAGGATATGACTAGCTGAATATGAATTCCTTTTTTATCAGCCAATTTTAATGACAATTCACTGATGAAGGGACATGTAATAGTCACAATTATTTTAATCTACTTACAAGAATATCTGACTTAATTTAATTATAGGTCAAGAATCAGCTGTGATAAGCTTTTTTGTTTGGTTTATACATGTACACAGTACAAGACAAATAAAATTATTTTTATAAAGATTGAAGAATTTCTTTTAGAAAAATAACTTTTTATATTTATGTTAGAACCTAGACATTTTGTTATCGCCGTTCGTTGATGAAGTTAAGGTTCTGTTGAGGAAGGAATCTAGTTAAATATTTTTCAGAATTGTATTTAAACTAATATTTATAAAACGTTTGACAAAATAAAACTATCCAGAGCTATTTACAGACATTCGAAAAAATAATAGGCAAAGAAGTGAACTCACCTCCACATCATTGTTGGTTACTGCAGACTTTTGGTCGGAAATGGTGGGCTGTTCTTTCGTGTGATTATACTGAACTTTCGAATCGTCACTGGAAATGCTAACGACACTTTTATCAGGGGCTTTGGGTTCCTTATCATACTCCGGTGAAGGAGCCATCTTGAAGGAAGAGCAGACAGATGACACAAGTCTTATGACTTTTTAACACTAAAATCACTTTTCGTCGTTAATTTACTTGTGATTTATGATATAATCATTTTAAAATGTGTCTACCTAAGTTCACCTACAGTCCCAATGTCTTTAAAATGGGAATCCATCATATTTGATGAATTCTAAATAACATTTTCACAAATATAACTATTTTATTTCTAGATTTTTGGATGACTTGACTTTGAGTCCCTGACGCCCTCACGTGGTGAAAAATAGAAGCTTTTATTTTTCTTTCGATTCGATTTTTTCAGCCAACAACACCAAGCAACCAAGAAAGCTATAAAATCTAAGTATAAAATATTTTTATTGGTGTGAATTGGGTGTGGGTGTGAAAGTGAAATTATATTTTTAAAGTGAAACTTTTATTACATCGTCTCAAACTTTTTGGTCTGTGTAGTGCATGTCGCGTGTATCGCCGACCGACACGCGACATGCACTACACAAAGCAGTGTTCGGAACCGTTCGAACAGTTTCACTTTTACCGTGGTTTCATAAAACCACACAACATTTTTTTTTTTGCTAAATATAAAATTTTCAAATGTTTTTAAAACGAACGGTCTACGAAGTACCTAACCAAAGAAAAAAATACTTTTTGTATTATCAAATCAATTAAAATATATTATTTAAATCATTTTGCGATTAAGATTTAGGGCATATTCAGAAAGAAAACTGGAATTTTGGAAACCAAAGGGAATACAAATACTATGCTAGAAACTTATAAGCGCTTACCGGCGCTTGTCAGCGCTGGTTTGTTCTACACAAAGGAAGCAGATTGAAGTAATGATAAACACAGACGCAGTATAGTGTAAACAAGGAACTGCTGTATTATGCTAGGCGTCCATTACAGACGGATCGGGGCGGGTCGCATCGCAACGGGCCGTCTCGTCGTAATGGACGCGCTGTTTGCTCCTGCGTCCACCTGTACGGGGCGCGGCGGACCGCCTAGGCGGATTTTATCTAACAGACGCTCGCCGCTCACATCCGCCTGCCTGCGTCCACTAGACGGGTCGGGGCGGGCCGGGCCGCAGCGCACCGCCGGCAGAAATCCGCCTGCGAAGCGATATCCGTCAATGCGTTGCGGCCCGCCCCGGCCCGATCCGTCGCTAATGGACGATGTTTCATACAAAACATAGGCCGGCGTATTTTTGCGTTGCGATGCGGCCCGGCCCGATCCGCCTAGTGGACGCCTAGCATTAAAAAAAGACGTGTGGCACTCGGGGACTGCCGCGGTAAAGCTATTGCATACTTGATGCTATGCCTTCAAAGTTCAAGCCCCACCTCCGCGCCCGTCGGCCGTCGGAAATAAAAGTTTTCGACCACTTTTCAACCTACCGACTTCTTCTTGAATGGCAGCACCATCCCACTGAGAAAATCTTGGCCCGGTTGACGGTTCTGTCAAAGTGAAACTTGACGGGTGACAGGACATATAATAGCAAAAGCCAAAACAATTAATCATTTGCAAATTGCAGCAATTTGCAGTTTTGGTTGGTTTTGGTTTGCAGTCACGATTTTCCTGTAATTTTAGTTCTACGTATCGTAGGTGGGCATCGCCCTTATTTGAATCGGTCCATCTGCAATTATTTAAATACATAATTTTATAATTATCCTTTTGTTTTAGCTTTTGCGTTGCGAGATGAGTGAAACAAGAGAGAATATTTTCTTATTTGTTCCCAATATCATCGGTCAGTGAGGTTTATTGTTTTATGGGTATATTTATTATTGGTTTTCAGTAAGTATATAATTTAATCTTTTTTCAGGCTATGCCCGGATTATACTTGCTATAGTCTCGTTTTACTATATGCCCACGCATTGTGGGTTTGCTTGTATATGTTATGTTACTTCTGCCCTATTGGATGCGATCGATGGTCATGCGGCGCGGTATTTTAATCAAAGTAAGTAAACCTATGTGTATTATAATTCAATTTATCGAATTAGCTAATGCTCTCTATCCTTGAGACAAGTTTAGGGTATCACATTAATTTGTTTAGTATTGAGCTTGGGTTGGCTTTAGTTAACTGCCGCACGAATTTGTTGGAAATATTTATATTTTTAGTTAGCTAGGTAATGTAAGATTGTAATTCCAAAATATTATCGTTAGGAAACTTGTAGTTTTTTAGTTATTAATTTTTAAAGTTAATAATTTTTTGTGCGAAAAAAGTGCATTTATCCGTTTTGTTGTGCAAAAAAGCGGACCAAGACGTTCTATTTCACTGTACTGTGACTTTACGCTGCGGCCGGCGAGTGCCAAAAGCGATTTTAGGGCGATTCCTACTCAAACAAAAAAAAATCTACGTAGGTAGGTTAAAAAACTATTAAACTTTTATTTTTAATATCCAAATAGGTAGCGAGGAGCGAAGCGACGAGCGTGTTAGGTTTACTCTTGAACTGCCGCACGAGCCAAGCGAGCGAATCGAGCGTGCCGCGGCAGCGGCCGGCGAGTGCCAGAAGCGACTAAAGGGCGATTCCCACTCAAACAAAAAAGACGTGTGGCACTCGGGGACTGCCGCGGCAAAGCTATTGCATAGCATGCCTTCAAGCCGCACCTCCGTGCCCGTCGGAGTGGGGAGCGTGAGGTTTTTCGTTACGCAATTTCTGGATTCGGTCCCCGCGCTCAAGGCCCGCGATAGAAGCTATGCAATAGCTTTAAAAAAATCTACGTAGGTTAAAAAACTATTAAACTTTTAGTATTCAAATAGGTAGCGAGGAGCGAAGCGACGAGCGTATTAGGTTAACATTTGAACTGCCGCACGAGCCGAGCGAGCGAAGCGAGCGTGCCGCGGCAGCGGCCGGCGAGTGCCAGAAGCGACTTTAGGGCGATTCCCACTCAAATAAAAAAAACTACGTAGGTTTTCACAACTTGTTTGTATTTTATTTATGTATCGTAAAATTTTTGTTACACCAATTCCATACATTTTGAGGTTAGAATAGGAAAATTGATTTTTCTCCAAAACTATTGGTTTCCTAACTTTCCCCTTTTGGTGGGAGGGTCCCCCCCTCCTCCCCCCCATCCCCCACCCACAAAAAACCTATAATTCGTGCGGCAGTTCTCTAAAGAAACCCCTTGAGCTTTTATTATGCTGCCTATAATATCATAAATATTGTGTCTTATTTTTATACATACATATTTCATCTTTATATATTTTAAATAAGAAATGTAAAACAATGATTTATTATAATATTAATGTTATTAAGTTTAAATTTTATAACTTTTAACTTAATCATATTAAAAAGTTATAAATTCCAAAAAAATAGGTATGGGGTTTGTATTCCCATTATGAGATTGATCATTGAGATTGAAACACGTAGGTAGTAACTTTGATTATTTATTGCCACAGTCACACTTATAAATTAGAACATATAATTTACAGAGCAAAACGATTATAGTGGAACAATAATTTAATACCATGTGAAAACAGAGTGTCTTTGAACTCTGCAAACGTCATTGACAACATAGATAATGTTGCTATAATGGAAATTATATAAATTAGAAACGCCACACCACCCCCCTACGAAGAAAATATGGGTATACATATAAAAAACATTACAAAATAATATATGTATGAACAAAAACACAAAAGAAAAAAAAAAATGTACACATAAATTTTTATAAGTCTAACATATTCCTAAATCTGACTCGTCTCCCAGATCTGGTGGTGACAGGTGCACTGGGAGATTGGGTTTCACAATTTAGTGTAATTGGGGTGGGTGAAAGGGCTATATGGTTAGTGTTACTATTGTTGGGACGTGGGACTGTTGAAAAAGGTGTTCCCTCCGAGTCTATATGCGCAGGTTTGATCCGGTCTACGCTGACTGTGGTGTGTTTCCCATTGATATCTAAGGTCAGGGTTTTATCCCTCCTCTTAATTATTTGATAAGGTCCTGTGTACGGGGCCTGCAAAGGACGTCTCACTGTGTCGTCTCGGAGCAATACGTGAGTAGTTTCTGACAAGTCTTTGAAAATGAAAGATTGTTTATGTGCGTGATTTGACGCGGGTATTGGCCGTAAAATCTCCATCTGACTTCTTAAATCAGATACGAAATCTGCTACGTCGTTAGGGCTTCTGCGTTCTTCTGCTTGTATAACAAGTTCCCCCGGTAAACGGAGAGGTTCGCCATAAACAAGTTCTGCGGAAGCAACATTTAGGTCCTCTTTGAGCGCGGACCTCATGCCTAGGAGTACCACCGGTAATGCCTTACTCCATGTTTGAGCATGGCACATAAGCGCACTCTTTAGTTGTCTATGCATTCTTTCCACCATGCCATTAGCACATGGGTGGTAACTGGTTGTACGCACACGCTTCGCCCCGCATACGTTCATCAGTCGACGAAATAATGCGGATTCAAACTGTCGTCCCTGGTCCGTTGTGACAGTACATGGTACTCCGAAACGTGAGATCCAACCAGTGACAAATGTGTCTGCTACTTCCTCGGCTGTGATGGATGACATAGGCCAGGCTTCTGGCCACCGTGTATATCTGTCAACTGCCGTCAGACAATAGTTAAATCCATTTGAATATGATAGGGGTCCAATTATATCGATATGGATACTGCGGAATCTGCCCGACGGATTTTTAAAAGGTACCAAGGGTGAGTGAATATGTCTCGTCACCTTAGATCGCTGGCATTCTAAACAGGTTTGAGCCCATTTGCGGCAATCCCTATTAATGTGCGGCCATACATAGCGCTCTGCTACAAGACGTGTGGTAGCTTTGATACCCGGATGGCTGAGATTATGTAACCGATCGAAAGTAGGTTTTCTGAACGGTAAAGTAAGATACGGTCGAGGACGACCTGTTGATGTGTCGCATAATACAGTAATATTAGTTCCAGGGATTATGATCTTTTTTAGCTTTAAGGAGGAGGATGTCATCAATTTCTTCAACTCCTCATCACCTTCTTGCGAAGCAGCTAATGTTTGGTAATCATCCTCTAAGGAAATAGTCTCTATTCGAGACATGGCGTCTGCGACTACATTATCTGCGCCTTTTATATACCTTATATCAGTAGTGAACTGACTGATAAAAGTGAGTTGGTTTAATTGCGTAGGAGGCAATTTATCTCGACGCTGAGCAAAAGCATAAACGAGGGGCTTGTGATCTGTGTAAATAGTTGCATGCTGAACCTCTAAAATGTATCGAAAATGTTGTACACTTTCGTAAATAGCCAACAGCTCTCTATAATAAGCTGGCCATTCTGCTTGTTTAGAAGTAAGCTTTTTTGCTGAAAAACGCAAGAGGCTGCCAATCGTTATCAACTTGTTGTTGTAAGCATGCACCTACATGCATACTAGATGCATCTGTAAACAGACCTATTGAAGCACTGGCATTTGGATGTGATAGTGATGAAACGTGGGACAGACTTCTTTTGCAGTCTGCAAAACATTCCTTCAATTCAGGTGTCCACGGAAAAGGTTTGGAGCCTTTGCTATTCGTTTCAGCAACTGCGTCGATTAGAGCGGCTTGGTACTTGGCAGCGTTTGGTAAAAATCTGCGGTAATAATTGACCATGCCAAGAAATCTTCGCACACCTTGTACTGTTTTTGGGAGAGGGAAATCCATAAGCGCACTTATTCGGTCTTTTGGAGGGTAGGTACCCTCAGCGTTAATGCGGTATCCCAAAAAGGTTACCTCAGGTGCACCAAATATGCATTTTGCTGGGTTGATGACTACTCCATACTCATTTAGTCGACTAAACAAGAGCCTGAGGTGTTCGGCATGTTGTTGGTGGTCTTTGGAGTAGACAAGAATGTCATCAACGTAGGCAAAACAGAAATCGAATCCTCGAACCACTTCGTCAATGAACCGTTGGAAAGTCTGTCCAGCATTGCGCAACCCGAAGGTCATGTAAGGGAATTCGTAGAGTCCGAAAGGTGTGATTATAGCTGTTTTGCAAATGTCGTCAGGATTAACAGGTATCTGCTGATAGGCTTTTACTAAATCTAAAGTGCTAAATAGGGTACATCCAGAAAGATTTTGACAAAAATCTCCAATGTGACGAACTGGATAGCGGTCCGGAATAGTGCGCGCATTTAACGCTCGGTAATCTCCACAAGGGCGATAAGTGTCGTCTTTTTTAGGGACGAGATGCAAGGGAGAGGACCAAGAGCTACTAGAAGGTCTTGCTGTTCCAACTCTTACCATCTCCTCGAACTCCCTCTGTGCTGCCCGCAGTTTTTGTGGAGCGAGACGACGTGACCGTGAAGAAATCGGTGGTCCATCAGTAGTAGTGATGAAATGCACCGTTGAGTGTTTAGGTTGCTTGGGAGGTCCGGGTGGTCGTGTTATGTTTGGAAAATCAGTTAAAATGTGCTTGAAAGGTGATTCTGGTGACTGGATGAATTTGATACTGGGTTGATCAAGTGAAGAAATATCAGTTTTCGTTATCAAACCCGTTGCGTCATCGCGCAGTCTTCCATGAGCACAGTCTGGTAGAAGGGAATAATGTGCCAAGAAGTCAGATCCAATAATTGGAGTTCCAACATCTGCTATAATAAAATTCCATATATAATCCCGTCTCAGTCCTAGATTCAATTTCAGTTGTAGAAAACCAAATGTGTTGATTTTGGAACCATTTGCTGCAATAACATCATATTGAAGTGGCTGTTTATTGCTATATATACTGACGCTACATCTAGGTATGCACGAGAGATCAGATCCAGTGTCAATTAAAAATCGACGGCCTGAATATCGATCCGTAACGAAGAGACGGCGACTGGGTGCTGAGCAATCAGTAGTCGCCTCTACTGACCGCTGTTGGAGTTTTCCTGGGATGAGGGCACCCAAGAACAAGGTTTGATACATTTAGTTGCCTTGGTTTTGAAACGGTTGTGATACCAACATAGGTTGCGGCTGCGAGAGTGTGAGCGACTATGTCGTCTTGTCTGGTTAGACTCTCTTTGATTTACTCGGCCACGGCTAGTTGACAAACTGCCAACTATGCGAGTTAGTTCAGCAACCTGTTGCGTTAATACTTTAATTTCTTCTCTCATATCGTTATCTGTATTATTCCTGCTAACTGCATTTATCTGCGTCGGTTTGCAACTTATTTCTTGCAATTTATCGGCTAGCTCACCAAGATCTTCTGGACATTGCAAGTTTTGTGCGGTAAGAATGCCTTGGATGTGAGGCGGTAACCTACTCATCCAGATGGTTTTGAGTAGGGGCTCTGGAAAAGCTGTTCCTGCCAAACTCTTAAGGTGTCTTAAAAATGAGGAAGGTTTTCTGTCCCCAATATCTTCCTTTTCCAGTAAGCGACGCACCTTTTCCTCATATGATTCTGAGAATCTAGATGTTAAAACGTTTTTAATAGTCGAGTAAGGTTTATCTTTTGGAGGAGTAATTATAATATCTTCAACCTCTGCGGCTGACTTTGGGTCCAGTTGGCTAATAGCATAATAATATTTAGTTAATTCCTGAGTTATACCATTCAAGTGAAATTGTGCTTCCAGCGTGGCAAACCATAGCGCTGGACGGTCAGGCCAAAAGGGAGGGACACGAATTGATACTTTATTAATTAAGATTTGGGAATTTGGTGCTTCTATTTCACCACCAGATCCAGGTTCACTCATATTTACATTATCCTTACTAGACATAATTAATATAAAAATATACAGTGAACAACAATAAATCTTATAACGCTATAAAGATAAATCTTTCAATAATTAACATTAAAATTCTTATATAACTAATAAATGAAGTTTACAAAAGATTGAATTACAATAAACATTATTCTTTAAGTTTAAAGAAGAAATATTAAATTAGTAAGTTTAAAGTTTAGTTTGTAAACATATTTAAAAAAATTTACAATTAACAATTGAACAATAAAGTATTATTTTAAAAGATACAATTTATGAACTTATATTTAAAAATTGTGTATATTTAACAAATTGTTTACAAATAATGAATATAAAAGGTACTTAATGTTTAGAATATGACAGTAACCATAATATGAAGTATGTAGATATAAAATTATATATTATATTTCTAATAATCGTCCAACAAAGTTACTCCCTGTGGTTGCTCTGCTTGTAATTAAAACAGAGTGAATACTGGATCACTCTGCACAGCTCTAGTGCAAATTTTTCGATGATATCACTTTACATTTACAATAACTAACACTGTGCACTGTATCCACTGGACACTATTAAAGTTTTCAATTCACTTCAGTTGATTAACTAACCCGTAGGTACTTTCTCGATTGTATAACTGTGTTAAGACTGTGTTCAACGTTCTGAGAAACTGCAATGGCACATAAATTCTTGATTCGTTGAGTCGTTCAATTCGTCTTTATGTGATAAACAACTGTACCACATAATAGTCACTCAATAATCAATTCAATCTTCTTTCATTTTACAAAATGGCGTCGTTCGTCGGGGGTCACCAATATGGGGTTTGTATTCCCATTATGAGATTGATCATTGAGATTGAAACACGTAGGTAGTAACTTTGATTATTTATTGCCACAGTCACACTTATAAATTAGAACATATAATTTACAGAGCAAAACGATTATAGTGGAACAATAATTTAATACCATGTGAAAACAGAGTGTCTTTGAACTCTGCAAACGTCATTGACAACATAGATAATGTTGCTATAATGGAAATTATATAAATTAGAAACGCCACATAGGTTTCCCTTTTTTCATTATCAATAAATATAACTTCACTAGATGGACTGTTTCCTTCAAAGGATGCATCATTTGTTATAAATGCGGACATGCTGAATCACAGTTTTTTACAGGTACTAAATTTGGAGCAATGCTGGACCAGCTCACTGACCGGGCTGGTACAGCTGGACTCCTGATGACCCTTGCTACATTTTATCCAAAATACACCTTTTGGTTCCAAATATCTATGATCATTGATATAACGTGCCATTGGATCTTCCTACATGCATCAATTCTGCAAGGAAAGACGTCTCACAAGTTTATTGATATGTCAGAAAACCCGATTATGCATGTTTATTATACAAATAAGACAGTGCTGTTCTGCATGTGCGCGGGGAATGAAGCCTTCTATGCAGCTCTGTATGTCAGCTACTTCTATACAGGATTTTCAAGTAAGATTTTAAGTTATTTACTGTTTTTCATTAAGATAATAAGTCAGTTATCATTAACATGATAACTCTATACATACTATAAAGCTTAAGTGTGTTTGTTTGAATGTGATAATCTCAAGAACTACAGGTCGCATTTGAAAAATTCTTTCAATGTTAGATAGCCAATTTATTGAGGAACACTATCATCATGCTAAGACCAATAGGAGCAAAGCAATGTAGGTAAAACCTTGGGGCATAGCTAGTATTCAATAAAGACTATAATTGACACCTGTTATCCCCTGTTGACACAAATATTTATCAGTAAACCTGATAAAGCTATACGTTTTTCACATTCTCAGGAAACTTGTTTGCAAAAAAAAAAAATATCTATTTATCTTTACAAGTGTTGTAAACTGGGTTCAAATTTATTGGCCTGATAAAAATTTCGAATAATAAACCTTTATAAATTTTACATTACATTTTTGCGAATATGTAATAATGAAAAAATACAGTTTTGTAGATAAATTCAATTCTAAAATTTGGTACAAAATGATTTTTTTACATTGGTAAAACCTAAAAAATACTTAAATTATCATGCATTGTTTCTTTATTCTTTCAGTCTTCGGAATTGGAATATTTCCGATGATAGCTGTTCTGTCTGCGCCTGTTGCTCTAGTCAAGACACTGATCTCAGTACTCCATGCTATTGTAGCCTCCATTAACCTGGCCACCATTGATAATCAGGAGAGAGCTGCCATCGCTGCCAAACAAACTAATTAATAAAGAATTTGTGACTTGCAAAAAGCCAAACCTTTCAAAATTCCTTGTTCCAAAAATTATATTAAATAAACCTCATGTTTTAAAAGTAGATAGTTTATTCGTTGTCGTGTTTGTTTAAACTAGGTTCTACAAAATATGTTTAATAAAAACAACCTAATTTTGATGTAATTTATGTAGTGGTATATTGTTGACACAGTGAAATTTGAATACAAAGTATCATTAGGATACTCTTTTATCTATGTATGTTGCTTAGCTATTTACTTTGTTAATTCTATTTACTTGTTCCATTTATTATTTTATTAGTTTAATTGTCTCGAATTATTAACTTATAGAAGTTATTTTTTATACACAAAGCATTCACAAAAACATTATGCCTAATGCCTATATTAATTATTATTTGTGGTAATTTTTAATGATTTTGTGATATTTTTTAAACATTCATTTATTATGAATTTGATTCTAGAAGTCATATTATTTTTATTTTATTTTTTAAACACAGCCAAATATTTTATTATTTGTGGCAATAAGATAATCTGTGTGGTTACGTTAATTTTATTTATGTTACTATCTAGATTAAGATAAGATTTAATGTAAGTACAAATAAACTATTATGTCACCCTCTTGTTGTAGTAAAAGATAATACATACAATAATGATCATAAAGTGGAAGCATTTATATTTATATATGTGATGTGATGTGATCAAGGTTCCAATTATTACATTGATAAGTGTTAAATTATCAAATATGTAGTTTTATGAGTTCACTAGGAAATCATTCCTAGGAATATATATAGATAGACTAGTCTATCTAGGACATTTTTTTAGAACATTTACTATTATATTATGCAATATAATAGTATTATATTGGACCTTATTTCTAGCATTTATATTTAAGTTTTATGACATATTCCTGATGGAAAACAGTGTTAGTTGCATTTTCAGCTTACTTTTAAGATGTTATGATGGCTATAATAATTTCGTGTATTTTTTGGTGTCTAATTTATTCTTGAAACTTGACTCCTCAAATTGATGTTGTAAATGTAATGATGTGAAATAAATTATTGAAAATGAAAATATAGTTTTTAATTATTTAACCTTGTATACCATTGTCCTATATTACCATTTACCAAATCTAAAAAATAATGCTAATACCATTACTAATGTACTGACTAAACTAATATAATATGTACTTATTTAGATTAAGAATAAAAAATACACTCTTTATGAAATGTTTATGAAGTGTTATTTTTTTTTGTGATAGGCGGACGTTTGACCGTAGTCCCACCTGAAGCAAAGCGGTAACACGGTCTAATATGGTAAGTCACATCTACCTAGAAGGTGCCTATTAACTCGTCTCTAGAAGGAACCCTTTTTTATCACTTAAAAAACACTATTCTTGAAGAACTACACTCACAGGACTTTAGCTTTGCATCACATTAAATGGAAAATTGTTTTTAAAGGTTATTAGGTCATTGAAAATAAACCAAATAATAGTTTTAAAAGCAATTTAATTAGAAATACTCATTACAATATGTAAGCTAATGTGCCAAATAATGGTCAGCTACTTATCGTGGACTGAATGTATTGAGGACTTGTGCCATAACAGGCACTTTACCCAATTTAGTAGCAATGTAAGATAATAATTAATTTGGTTTTTGTTAAAATTTATGTCCACAATACAGTAGTTATATCATAAGAATAACAAAAGCAAACAATAGCTGTGTTATTAAACATAATAAATGCATATATTTAGCACTTAAAGAAAATTGAGTTTCTCATTTTAAAGTAATACAGAATAATTGTTAAAGATTAATATGCAAAGAAATAATGAAATAAAATTAACCCTTAAGACTACTCATACCGGCCCTCATGATTTCATCAACTAAAAGGAGGTTGCTAGCAATAACGGAACAGGAGTTAAGAATTTGCTTCTTTACAATGTAGTTATCGTAAATGCCCATGTCGGTCGGTTTGATAGCTTCTCCGCTGTTCAGGTCCAAACCGATGGGGTCAGGGCTCAAACGAGCTTCCTCTTGCAGTTTAACTATAGTGTCTTGTGCGTCATAACCAGAGTTCACCGCCAGCGTTTTAGGAATCACGAGCAAAGCTTCCGCGTAAGCTTGGATGCCCAAACGAGCTTTGCCTTTAACTGTATCTTTGTACTTCTGCAACTCCAGGTTGGTCTTAATTTCGAACGCAGCTGCTCCAGCGACGACGCATTTGTCTTCAATTGCGTTGTTGATAGCTCTGAGGCCATCGCGGATGGCGTCTTTGATTTGAGTTAAAGTGTGTTTGTTGGGGCCTTTGATGAGAATAGTTACAGATTCGGGGTTCTTGCAGTCTTCAACAAATGTGTATTTTTCTTCACCCAGAATATGTTCGTATACGAGTCCAGCGTATCCTAAGCATTCTTCTGTAAGATCGTCTACGGAATTCATGGCAGAACCGCCACATGCGAGAGCTAAACGTTCCATGTTACGCCTCTTGGCTCTGCGGAGACCGATAATGCCTTCTTTGGCGAAAGCATCGAGGGAAAGAGGATCAATACCCTTCTGGTTGATTACAACGAATGATTTGTTGGTGCCGTCACAAAGCTTCTTCTTTAGTGCGATAATCTGTAATAAGTTATGAAATTACATTATTAAAAAATTATCGTATAACAATTACGTTTGCTTTCCTATTTATTTCGTAAGAATTAGAACACTATTTACACTATAATAAAAATTAATAATAATTACGAGATATGACACTCCGTATGATTTCAGCAAGTCTGGTTATAGGCTTTACGCAATTCTAACAATTTAACAAAATGACTTATCATTTGGTTAGTTTGTGAAGTTATTTCGTATGGAACAATATTTAAGCCTGTAACACACTTGATATGAAAGTTAAATTATCAGGTGATTTTTCATTTAATCTTAAGAGTGATTTGTGTGTTTCATAATATTTACAGCTATTTAAAACTTAAAACTTACCTTTTTAACTCTTTGGTCGATGAAATCACGTTCAGCCGCCACCAACTTCTCCCTGTCCTCAGCAGACTTGTAGAAGAATCCAGAGTTCACTTCAGTCTTTTCATACTCAAGTGAAACATTGCAAGTAAGAATGTATGCGTTTTCCACACGTTTTGGCATGTCGGGGTGACGCGCTCCATGGTCCATGACCAGACCTTGAGAATATTATACATACATGATAAGGAGAGAGTGGGGCAATTGTGGGATGAAACATTAAAAAGTATACAGAATAAAATTTATAAATAAAGCATAGAAGAGTTGAAAATTATAAATATAAATAATGAATCGTATTTCGCAAAAATCTATTAAATTACTAGACACACTAGGAACAATTGGTGAAACTGATACACTACCAAACAAATCATGAAAACTTACGTACCCTTAATCAAAGTTGTTTCAGTGGCAGTTTTATGCTGCATCTCCATCAGCTCAACCATGTGCAAGTCAACATGTTGATCGGGTCTACGTATCGCGAGTATCGCGTCAACGCACGCGTCGGTTAGCACTTCGGCGAGATTCGGGTGTACCTGTGCAATGGATAGATGTGTTGAAAATTAAGTGTCAATATTGGCAAATTTATAGCTTCACAGGATAAAAAGTTACATCTCAATATCTTTTCAGTGAAGTAAATTCCTTTCCATTAGTTAAAAATTCTTAGAAATTCCTTTTCCATTTCTTCTCAATGTCTTGAATCAACTTTGCAAACAACAAAGATGAGTGTTTTTAATAGATAGATTAAAGAGGAAGTTTTGTATATATCCCAATAAGATTTATAATCTAAAAACTGTTAGAGGCGTTAAATTAAGATCTAAATCTTGTGATTGAAAAGTGTTAAAAAAATTAATAACATCCGCTAACTGCTTGCAATTCACTGCATTTTAATGCCATATTGCAGTTATGTATTATTCCTAGAATTCATTTATCGAAACATCCATCAGGAACAGGGCTGCAAATCCACATACTAATTATTTCACAGTACCATTAAAATAAACTTAACCTACCTAACCCGTCATATTAATTGCCCATTTCACAGGTTTTACATGCACCTATAGATGTTTCACATCATAATGAATCATCAAATGTAAACGAAAGAAAATAGCAGGCCTATTTGACTAATATTTTTGCTAGTTTAAAATAATAATATTAAAAATACATTGGCTATAAAAGATTACCTTGGTCTTCAGAGAGGTACGAGCAATATCAATTAAGTTTTCTCTTTTGATCTCAATAGGTATTTTCATACTTTCAAGAACTTCCAAGGCTTTGTTGCGGGCTAAATCATAGCCCTCAGTAATGATTCTAGGATGTAAGCCTGTAATAAAACAAATATATTTTTTAATACAGAAATGTCAATATAAATATTTTGAATTTTCAATCTACCACAGTTTTTTTTAAAATAAATAATTAATTACAGAAGTGCATATTTCATGATTAATAAAAAGATAAATAAATGCAGTATTATGACTTTGTTTATATCGAAAGCTTTGAAGTAGTGAGTCAACTTTATTTTATATTACACTGAATGAAAAGTGAAAAGATACAAAAACAACACACTAAAAAGTAAAATAATTTCAATCTGTATACCTTCACTAATATAAATATCGGCTTGTTTAAGCAGCTCTCCTATCAACAGGACGGTAGAAGTAGTACCATCGCCGGTGGAATCGTCTTGAGCAGTCGAAGCTCTAGCGATAAGGGAAGCAGTTGGGTGCTGAATTTGCATCTCGTGAAGAAGCACGTTACCATCTTTAGTAATTTTAATATCGCCAGCTCCTGACACTAACCTGTAACAAAGATTATTACTTATGGTGACAACCATTTGCTCAACCGCATGCGACTTTGAACGCAATTATCTTTTTAGTTACTAATCAAAGTTTCTATAACAGTGCATTAAGTACAAGTATTTATCAAAAATAATCAAGTTTCTCTTTAGTTTCGTTTTATAATTCAGTATTTAAATCCTAAATACTTACATTTTTAGTGTGCCTTTGGGACCGAGGTTAGTTTTCATTACATCTTGGATACCTTTTGCTGCTGAAATATTTACAGCTAAAGCTTGGGCAGCTCTAGCAAATTCAGCTTTCGGATTTAACAAACTTATCGCAGCCATTATTTATAAGATTGTTTTACGAAAACTTGCAAAAATCACGTTACTAACTTTTTATGCAAAGAGTATAGTAACTATGTATAAGGAATTTTTATGATTGATGGTATTGTTTGGTGTTGCCACTTCCCAGTGACAATTACCATAAGTTAAAAGTTTACCGTTCCTTGGCAAATGTTCATGGCGTGTAAAATTAAAAAAAATAAAAAATATTTTAAAACACATTATTCTGTATTTGAAAATAACCACGTATTCAAAATTCAAATCTTATTCAAATTAATTCATCCAAAACACCTGTAAGAAGAAGTAAAAAGCAATTCGAATGTCAATATATACAATTTTAAACGAATGGAAAAGATTTATCAATACGGGTTCATTACAATAATATTGTAAATAACTGTAAAACATGTCAATAAATAAAATTGAATTGAATAATTTTATTGACTGAATATTTGCGGCTCACCCACGGCTCACCTATAATAGCAGAGTAAGTAAATCTACAATACTAGCAATATTGCTTTCCAATGTCAATTGTCAAAATGATGTAATTTTCAACATGAAACCGTAAGGTTCATGTGTCATAATATGGAGTTACAAAAATAAATGTTCTATTTAAAGGCGAATTCATATAAATGTACCTACGAGATAGTGCCAGAAAATTCCTAAGTGTATAAAAGGCTTGCCGGTGCTTATATTGCTGTAATATTTAAATTAAGTTCCAATCAAAATGGACCAAATAGAAGAAGCAGAGAGTTACAAAAATAAAGGAAATGAAGCTTTTAAAACCGAAAATTATGAACAGGCGCTATCACTTTACACTAAAGCAATTAATATTGCGGAGAGAGACACGCGTGATATGGCCACGTACTTGAAGAATCGCGCTGCGGCCTATCTTATGTTAAAAGAATACGAGAAAGCTATTAAAGACTGCGATGATGCCTTGCAAATTATACCTGAAGATCCTAAGGCGTTATTTCGACGTGCTCAAGCTTTAGAAAATTTAGAACGATTTGAAGAGGCCTACCGGGATGCGAAAATAATATTCACAGTAGACCCTACTAACAAGGCTATTCAACCAGTGCTAGGTCGTTTACATGCTATAGTCCAAGAAAGAGCAAGGAATGCCGCTCAAACTAGCAATAAAGTAGAACAAATGTTCAAGCTCGCTTTCAACATAGGTGAAGATCAAGAAAAATGTGAAAAAGCAATATCTAACTTACTAGTATTATGTAAAGAAGGTGATGCTGCAGACATGATGTTGAAGAATGGTATAATTCAGAAAATTCAACAGTTGGTGAAAAACGAAAAAAAGTCAGAAATTTATGTCAATGCCATCCGAGTTGTAAGTCAACTATGCAAGAGGAACGTTGAAAGGACAAAAAATATTATTAAAGGAGTTGGTGTACCTTGGTTCCTGGAAATTATTGATAGTGACAAAGAAGAAATTGTTATAGCTGCTCAATATTGCCTTCAAACAATATTGAACACCTTCTCTGGTATGGATACCAAAAAGGATACAAAGCCTGATAAAAATCTTTGTGAACAGTATAAAACAGAAATAGATACTCTACTTACATGCTTAACTTATTCAATAACAAATAGAGTTATCACTGGCTTGGCTAGAGATGCTATTATGGAGATTATTATGAAAAACTGTCACTATAGCACACTAAATTGGGCTGAGAGGTTTGTTGAAATTAGAGGCCTACAGCGCCTCCTTGAAGTTTGCAGTGAATTGGAGGAATACAAGTATGAATCTGCCATGAATATTACTCCTTCCTCAAGAACAATTGCTGCCTCATGCTTGGCAAAAATTTATGAAAACATGTATTATGATCAAGCTAGAGAAAAATTCAATGAACAAGTAGATGAGTTTATTAAAGATAAATTATTAACACCAGATCTTGAATCAAAAGTGAGGGTCACTGTTGCTATTACATCATTATTGAGAGGACCAATTGATGTGGGTAATTATGTTATCTCTAAAGAAGGTATTATGGAAATGATTCTAGTCATGGCTCAGACTGAGGATACACTACAACAAAGAGTAGCATGTGAATGTCTTATTGCTGCTGCTTCTAAAAAAGATAAAGCTCGAGCAATCATTGATAAGGGTGTAGACATATTAAAAAAATTATATTCCTCTAAAAATGATGCCGTTAGGGTAAGAGCCCTTGTTGGATTATGTAAAATTGGAAGCTTTGGAGGTGATGATGCATCCATCAGGCCCTTTGCAGATGGTTCAACTAAGAAATTAGCTGATGCATGTAGAAAATTCTTAGTAAATCCAGCAAAGGATAAAGATATGCGAAAATGGGCTGCTGAGGGTCTCTCTTACCTGACATTAGATGCAGATGTAAAAGAGAAGTTAGTTGATGATAAGGCTGCATTAAATTCTCTTATTGAGTTAGCTAAAAGTGGAGATCAGTCATGCCTTTATGGTGTTGTAACCACTTTAGTAAATTTGTGCAATGCTTATGAAAAACAGGAGATTATGCCTGAAATGGTGGAGCTTGCTAAATTTGCTAAGCATCATATCCCTGAACAACATGAACTAGATGATCCTGACTTTGTTAATAAAAGATTGACAGTATTATGTAAGGCTGGGGTTACATCTGGTCTAGTTGCTCTCAGTAAAACTGAGAGTCACAATTCAAGAGAATTGATTGCAAGAGTATTCAATGCAATTTGCAGTTTGCAAGAATTAAGAGGTATTGTTGTGCAACAAGGAGGGGCAAAAGTATTGATACCCATGTCTTTAGAAGGAACCAATAATGGTAAAAAACAAGCTGCCCAAGCCTTGGCAAGAATTGGTATAACAATTAATCCTGAAGTTGCTTTTCCTGGGCAAAGAAACTTAGAAGTGGTAAGACCACTGATATCATTATTGCACCCTGAATGCACTGCCCTAGAGAATTTTGAAGCTCTTATGGCTTTGTGCAATTTAGCTGGCATGAATGAAACAACAAGGAATAGAATACTTAAAGAAGGAGGTTTGTCTAAAATAGAACATTACATGTATGAGGATCACTTAATGCTACAAAGAGCTGCAACACAGTGTATATGTAACTTAGTGCAATCTGAAGATGTAATAAAGACCTTTGAAGGAAACAATGATAAAACTAAATTTTTATGCTTACTTTGCCAAGAAGAAGATGTGGATACTGTAATGGCTGCTGCTGGTGCCTTATGTATTTTAACCTCAGCAAGTAAAATTTGCTGTAGGAAAATTTTGGACCTTGAATCATGGTTAGAATCATTGAGATGTTTACTTGCAAACCCTAATAAAGAAATTCAGTATAGAGGTACATACATGTTGTATAATGTGGTTAATGATGATGAAGATATGGCTGCCAGGGTATTTGAAACTGATGTAATGGAGATATTAATGGCCATTACAAAGTTGGAAGAGCCTGAATGTGCTAAAGCAAAAGAGTATGCTCAGAAATGTTTGAATGCTGCTGAAGATCTTGGGGTTATCAGGAAACCTGAAGAAGGACCAGTTGATGCTTTACAAGAAGAGCCTGAAGATGATGCTGATGGTGAAGAATAATTGTATTTTGCTCTGAAAGTAGTAACTTATATTAGAAATAGAACAATAAAATTATTTATATGATGATATGATTAACAATCAATTTGTGTGACAATATTTTGTATTTGTTTGTTTTTAAGATATGGAGATTTAAGAGTAATAAAGGAAATTTTCAACTGTTTACTATATTCGATTTTTATTTGTTAGTTTCACTGTTAGACACTCTTTATAAGGGGCGTATGCTAGTTGGAAATAAAATGCTTATATTTTTAACCCTTAGTGCCGCAAATCCGACTTCCACATGACCTTCCTTAACATTTTTAAAAAAAGAGAAGGACATACTTTATAGATTTCGAGAATTTAAATTTTTCATAGTTCATACAAATTTGAATAGATAAACATGCAAGTGTCATAGTGGGCAACACTCACTTAGCTGCGTATATAAAGGAAAATAACTTATATAGCTGGTTAGAAATATTTTTCAGTAATAATTAGGACAATAAAAAAATAGGTAATGGTTATTGCAAGAAGCTTATGGTTATTGGTTACATGTGTGGTTACATGCAAGAAGCTTATTAGATGTAAGCTTCTTGGTTACATTTACATGGTGACTAGCTTATTCTATAACAAAAGTGCTATTACCTACTGCATTTTATTTTTTGAATTTTTATTAAAACTTGCAGTAGAAAAAAATACTGCGAAAACATTGTGATGCTTGCATAGGATAGACCGTATTTAAACATTATTATCTATACTTATAAATTATAATAAATCTGTAGAGAGGCCAATTCTGTACATGAAATATATTTAAAAAAAAACTATGAAGGGGTGATAAGGGATCGCTACTGATGACAAAAATGCAATCAGTAAAATTTTTGTCTGTCTGTCTGTCTGTCTGTCTGTCTGTATATTCGCTATAGAAACAGAAACTACACGACGGATTTTAACCAAATTTGGCACAATTATTCTTCATACTCCTGGGCAGGTTATAGTAAAAGAATCATGTAAATCGGTGAAGAAACACCAAAGTTATACATGAAATACGCTATAAGTCATCGCGCGTGAATACAGAATCATGCCATAAGGATTATTTTTGTGTATCAGTTGCCGCGTTCGACGCGCTTCGCGGCGGGAGCTGTAAAAAGGCGGCGGGTCTGCACCCGTTTCGCGTTGTCACGGCATCACGTGTGAACGGCTGAACCGATTTCGATAATTCTTTTCTATTATATTCCTTGAAGTACGAGGATGGTTCTTATGTAGAGAAAACGTAAATATGTACCACGGGCGAAGCCGGGGCGGACCGCTAGTTTTAAATAAATGTACTGTGTGACTGTATAGCTTAGATTACAAAATAAAATACAGATGGAGCATGTCAATCATTCATCGCCCTTGTCAAAGAAAATACGAAATCAAAAACGAATACGTTCCTCCGCTAGTGCTATAGCGATTCTAGTGTCATGCAATACGTCAAAAGGGGTTTGATATTTTAGTAAAAAAATGCTGTCTTGTGATATTAAAACGCTGTAAAACTTGTTCCCGAAAACAAACAAAAAGATAAAACATCGTTTTACAGATTTTCTGTAGATTATTTGGCTTATTTAATTTTGTATACAAATAATAATTTTACAAATACGAAGGAATTCAAAACTTCAACGTATGCTGCCAGTATTTTGAAAATGAATTTGCCATTTTTAGGGGTAAAATGGTTAAAAGATATTCGGGGTAGTGCTGTTGGATTTTTCTCTCGTGAATGTGATTATTTGTATAGTGCAATAAAAGTTCATGGTCATTATTAGATTATTTTAAAAAGCATTATACATTTTTTTGTTACTTTTATAAAAAGCGTCGTTTTCGCTTGCGATTTAATTCATGTGAACACATGATGGATATGATGAAAATAAAATGTCCCGCATTCTCGACTAAAAACTACCGCTAATTTCGCATTCATATGTTTTGAACTTTTGAAAAATAAAAACTTTTTTTAATGTAATTTATTTAATAAAAATTGAATAAAATTATTTTGTCCATGTATAACTTTAGTAGATAGGTGATAAAATAATTTTTACAATATTATAAAATAATATCAAAAACCCGAATTTATATTAAAATAAAAATTAAAACATGACTGCTAATAAATTATGTAGCCTACGTCACTACCACCACAGCTACCATCATAATTCAGATGATTGCAATGACACCTCATAAGTCACAACTCAAAATCGATCCAACAGTTTATACTGCAGGGCGTGTCAAAGAAATATTATACATATGTATGTATACATATGTAGGTATGTACCTACACTCGAAAAACATAACCCTCTTTCTTCCGTAGTCGGGGAAAATTTTGGGAAAATTTTCAATATCTGGTAACATAACACCCACACAGAAGCACCGTGTACGTACAGTGCAACGGCGAAATGACAGCACACATAGCTTTATGGAAATGACGATAAATTATTCGGTGTTCGGCAACGCTCCATCTGTCTTTTATTTTGTAATCTAAGCTGTATAGTATTAAATATAAACCTAAAATATTATTTTACATGTTATTAAATCACATAAGTATATTATAATTAATTTACGGTGTATTCAGAATAATTAAATACACAACAGCATATCACATATCAGGAAATTATATTATGTAACAATGATAATAAATATATAAATTATTCAAATAAAAGTTGACTAATATTTTTATAGTTATTAATTAATATAATCTAATGGCTGAATTTAATAAAAATATGAGATTATTTAATTACTCTTCAATAATATGAGTAGTTTTTGATCAAAATACAGATTATAAATAAAATACAACATTTTTGGCATGTACTATCTGTATACAGAAAGTGACTTTAAATGGAACCTTTTTATGTGACAGCTTGATTTGGTTTGGTGTCCGCTACTGTACTATTGTGCTATTTTTTGGTTTTTCTAACTTATTCCCTCTGAAAATGTCTATTTCGACTGCCACAGGTACATATTTTTAAAGATTATTGTTAGTTATACTAAAATTTCACACTTATTTAAAACTTGTCGTCGTATCGATGAAATAGTGTTTTCCGAGCAAAGCCATGGAATCCCATATGGCGGTCTATGCTCCACATGATATAATGACGCCAAGTTGAGCTGAAAAGTATTACTGTCATAAAACTTGTTCAAATGCGTGGAAAAGTCAATGGTTTTTGCCCTAGATTTTAGGTTAAATCCTATGTTTATCGAACGTTAGGTTACTAAGATATTCTAATTTTTTTCCCTTTCTAGCGTCTTCGCCGACGCCGGACATTTAAATAGTGGTTTTTTTTATTTGTGCGTTCGGGAAATATTTTTGTTTCTTACTCCTTTCTTTCACAGTTATCAAACTTCGTAGTTAAAAACGTCTTGTGAATTCGAATTTAACATTGTTTTGGTCGTAGTTTATAAGTTTGTTTCGAAAAAAAAATGTTTTTTTAAAAAATTTTCACGACATCCACAATTAGTTTTCAATAGATTTAAGTTGTGTTTTCTGAATTATAAAAAAAAAACTTGGATTTATTATGTTTATTAATGTACCTAGGTTTAGTAGGTCAATTAAGCATAGTGTCTTTATATCATTTCATTATATTATTTATTTAAATTTTAGTGTAGATAAATAAAATGTAATTTTTTTCCTTTAAATTAGTTGAATGAGAGCTGAATTGTTCTTCTTTTTACTCATGAACACTTGTATAAGGCCTTATATTCAATAAGTTTTATCAACATTGCAGATGATCGTACAGAAGGTGATGATGACACATCACAGGGGAGCCAACCAAAAGATGAAAGCAGTGAATCAGAGAATGAAAACGAAAATGAACCTCAAAATCAAAATGGAGGAGGCTTAAGTCCTGAAGTTCATGAAATTACTAGTGATGATGAAATAGTTACCAATGATGATGAATCTTCTAACTCTAGTAGTGACTCAAATGACAGTTCAGAAGATTCACAACAAAGTAACAGAGACAGGGATAAAAACAAAGATGAAGAGCCAATGGAAAATGGTGAAGAATCAGACATTGAGGAAGTTAATATTGAAGACCCCCTTAACCAAGTCCCAAATAAGAATAAGCCTATTGTGATAAATGATACAAAAAACTTAGCTGATTTAGCATCAAAACAAAGTACTTCTAATGGAGAAGAACCAAATAAAGAGCCTACTGTTGTGATCATAGACACAAATTCAATTTTATCTGGTAAAGGACCAACAGCAATGCCAAATAAAACAAGTTCAAGTAATATTGATGCCCACAATTTGTGTCAAAGCATTGCTGCGAGAGGAACTACAATAACACCAATAAGCAGTAAAAATAACAATACTAAAAATAATCAATCAAATAATACCCAAGCTCCTCAATCTAACATATTGCCTTCTCTAACTGATGATATGTTTGTAGTTGAAGCACCATCATTCATTGTACCTTATGTTTACGAAAAACCATCATTAAAACCATTTAGAGAATTTGTGGATAAATTAGGAAAAGAATTAGAAGATCTGAAAGCTCAAGAAGAAGAAGAGAGACAAACGAAAGAGAAAGCAGAAAAAGAAAGAAAAGAGAAGGAGAGAAAAGAGAAGATTGAGAGAGGAGAAGCAGTGGAGGAAGAGGAAGCAAGTGACAAGGATGCAAAAAAAGAAAGTGAAGAAAAGGACAAAAAATCAGAAAAGAGACGACGGAAGCGCCGGAATGAAGATGATGATGATGATTCTTGGGATGGAGAATCTACCAGTGAATCGGATGAAGCTGCAAGTGATGATGATACAGTAGTTATAAAAGATAAGGATACTACCTATGATGACATAAAAGATCCAATGGACCTTATTGGTAAAAGTGCAGGTGGCAAATCAGATAGTTACTTTGACTGTTCACTTGGACAATTTTTTATAAACATTGGAATTAATCTAGTACAGGAGTATGTTCAAAGTGATTTATTGAAAACACAAAATAGAAAACTGTATAAGGAAAAGAAGTCTGGACGTAGTACACGAGCCACAGAAGGAGCAATTGCATCTCTCACACAAAATTTGGCATATAGTAAGAAGCTTAATGCACCATATGCCCTGCAACAGAAGCAATGTGAATTTTGTAGTTTTAAAACAGAATCTATGCTTGTTATGTCTCATCATTTAGAGGCACCACATATGAAAAATAATATTTATAAATGTAATACATGTGCATTTGAAATAAGGAGCCCACATGATATATTATTTCATATGGAAGCCGAACATAATATTAGAGGTAGACTCGAGAGAGCTCCAGCCTATCAACAATGTCCTAGTTGCCACTTTGAGGACAATAGTAAAACCAAACTTGCTCGCCATCTTATTGCCTGTGCTAAAAAGTTCAAACCAGAATTTAATCTTGGGCCACCACTAGATTGGGAGCCTCCAGCAAAAATACCAAAGTTATCTAGAGCCCGCAACAATATAATGGGTCCTTACCAATCAAACTTCAACCGCTCGCAAATGGGCATGAGTCCTCTCGGACGACCACCATTAAGTATAGGAAATGCTGTTATACCCAACATGCCAATTCTTGGTAGGCCCAGAGGACGTCCACCATTAGGGGGTCCTTCTACACGTGCTCCTGTGTCAGGAGTACCCATCATAAGGAGTGGAGTTATGATTATGCACAATAATCAAGCAAGTGGGACCACAATTTCTAATTATCCCGTTGTACAGAACAATCAAGGAAACCATTCAGCTTCAGCTACTCCAAAAATATCTATTACACCTCTACCACGTGTCCCTCAGCCTTCTTCATCCAACTCTTCTCAAAATTCTAAGGCCACTTTTGTAATTTGCGAAATTTGTGATGGTTACATTAAGGATTTGGAACAATTGAGAAATCATATGCAATGGATACACAAAGTGAAAATTCATCCTAAAATGATTTACAACAGACCACCACTCAATTGTCAGAAGTGTCAGTTTAGATTCTTCACTGATCAGGGACTCGAAAGGCACTTGTTGGGTTCTCATGGGCTTGTGACAAGCTCCATGCAGGAAGCAGCAAACAAAGGTAAAGATGCGGGTAGGTGCCCTGTGTGTGGCAGGGTATATCAGTGGAAATTACTAAATCATGTATCAAGGGATCACAACATGACTTTGAAACCAGCCCATCTCTCCTACAAATGCACAGTTTGTACTGCCACATTTGGGATGTACAAACAATTCGAGAACCACGTATATTCGGCGCACAGCGTTGTCGCGAAGCGCGTTATCGATAAGAATAAGAGTGCCCCGGCCGCTTCGAAGCCCACCGACAATGACTCACTGCTCAAACCTTTGAAAATCAGTGATGAAATCACTATAATACCTCAACCTGCCAAGTCGAATGTGACCATTACTGCAAAAGGCAAATAGCACTAACAAATTTGACGACATTGGAAAAAACTGTCACTATTATAAATGTTTCCCATTAGCTTTTCAGCTATGCACTTTGCAAGATCAGGCAGTATTTTGTAAATAACCTGATTATATGAGCATATTACACCTTATAGAATTGAATTTTAAATACAGAGATATTATATTGATGACTTTGGTTGTCAAGTAAATATGAATGTTATTTTTAAATATAACATAAAACAAAATAAATAGTAAGCTGTAAATTCAGTGTATAAACTTAATATAAGCTCATAAAATAGGTATTTTGTGACATTTGTATTGTTAGCATGACTTTCCTACTATGTGTATTTGTGACTAGTTGGTTGTTCCATATTTTGTTTTTGTCACAAAAAGAAAGGAATTTAACTAAGATCTGCATCATCACTGTTTTTTGTAGTGGAGAATGCGCAAGTTAGATATTAGATTTCGTAATGGTTATAAAGTAATCTTATTATTTATTTGCTTATTACTCATGTATAATGTGACCATGGTAAATTATTGTCTATTTTCATTTTAATTCGCGATTTGGAGCCGAATGTTTTGGAAATGTAAAGATAATCATAAAGGAAGGAATTAATGAAGGAGGTATCAATTATGATTACGTAAGGTATTAGTTAAGTTATTAGGTTTAATAATTAAGTAATAATTATTATTAATGTATTACTTGAATTTCCTTATTCTTTCAACCTGCTTACCACAGAAACCTAAATTCTTGCTGTAAACTTAACACATCAGTCTTTTTAGTTCTGATCTCAGGTTAGACTGGAGTGTTGATTTGCTATAGTTTACTAAATTGTTATCGTACTTATAGAACTTAATATAGGTACTGTATTCTTTTTTTATTTAATTCAAAGATGTATGTTCACATTTTGTGTCTGGAGGGTTTTGTAATGATATGTGAGAATTAAATAAAGTTATTGAAGTAAATAATGTGAAATGTTGCTTATGTAATTTCTTTAAGATTGTTGGGATCATATTTTGATTGATTAAAATACCCTTTTTATTTTACTAGAAGGAGTTCTCTTTAATTTGTGACTTGTATGCGAGTTATAAATATTTCTACATTTTCATATACTATTCATGTCACTTTTTACGCCATTCAAATTATTATTTCTCATATCATTGGATTAACATAATTTTAAAGTAAAATTGTTAATAATGTCTAGTGGCTAGATATAAAAGACGATTAATAAAGAGTAGTTTCATTTAAAACCTTTTAAAATTACGTTTTAGACCATTCTAAATTTTTATCTCGTTAAATTTTGAATAAAACGGTCCATGCCAACTAGAATAAAACCGGTCACCCGATATATTGTTTAATGGGTAAATTTGGATTTTCGTGAATTTTTCAAGTTAGACAAAATGGCGGCTCGCTGCCGCCATATTGGATGGATCGTGAGGTCACCCTAATAAGGCTACAATCCACCAGCGTCCCACTCTTTGGCGCGAAATATTATAATAGAACGCTGAAGTTCCAGCGAAGCGGTAAATTTAAAATTGTAAATATCTTCCATTGTAGTGGTTGATTGGCCTTTTTTGTAGGTACGTAGAGTTCGCGTCTCGTAATAATATTTATGTTGCTTGATAAAATGAATATTATGTAACGAGTTTACAAATTATTTTACAAGCATAATTTAACGTGGAAAACTTACAAGTAGAGCATAATAAAATAAAATTGACTTGATATAAATGAACTAAGATAAGCATTTTATTTTAAAAGTACCTAAACAAAAAATTTGGAATTTTTTCTTAAAAAAAATACCTGCTAACTACGTAACTATTCAGTTCATAGATCTTCACATAACTCCTTCATAACGCTGTTGAAACAATATTTTTTAAAATAAAGTTCAGTTATAAATCAAAATATGTAAGTAACTAGTCCTATTATACAAACACTTAGCTGATGATTTTTTTTGTTTGCTTGAACTCGCTATCTCAGAAACTGAATCGTTTTGAACGATTTTTAATTCAGTGTTAACTGTTAGGTAAATACTTATGGAAGAAGGCCATAAGTGGCCTTAGTCTAATGTATACCATCAAGTACGACGTGAATTGTACCTACCTAGGAAGGCTATTATACATTTACTTTATGAACTGTCTGTCTATCTATGTAGGCCAGTAGAAATCGACACTAAAAAACCCTAAATTCGCAAAGCACGATGTAGATTTGAATTTTTGGTATGTTGTTTGGATCAGTTAGGGTGATGTAAATCCCAATTTGCAACTTCGAAAAAGTTGTGCTCGCTGCGCACCACGTGATAAACTGCGAAAATTTTGGACTTTTTTCACTTTTTGCTCTAAAAGTCATAAACTATGCGTTTCCGACAAGTATGATTCAGTACATAAATTAAGGTTATTAAATTTGCAACAATTTAAGCCTAACCGCAGCTCTCTAAACCTTATAACGACTAAACTGTGGCCATTCGAAGATGGTTCATTTTTCCGGAAATATTGAAATTTTTAGTTTTGCTCCCGTTTGAAGCAAAATATTGGCAAAAACCGTTCGTTCTATGAGAAGTTCGTATAATAAAGTTGTAGTGCATTTAATTTTCTTTCATAAGAGCATAGAACAAAGTCTGTGAGACAAATAGTTCACTCACAATATCTGAAAAACAAAAAGAAGGTAGAAATAGATTTTTAAAGAATTGAAACTGAGGGCATATAAAATCATAAAAAGGATAATACTTTTTCATTTGCAGGATAGGTAATTAACAAAATTACAAAGATAATTAAATTTGCAACAATTTAAGCCTAACCGCAGCTCTCTAAACCTTATAACAACTAAGCTGTGGCCTTTCAAAGATAGTCAGTTTTTCCCGAAATTTTCAAATTTTTAGTTTTGCTCCCGTTTGAACCAAAATATTGGCAAAACCGCTCGTTCTATGAGAAGGTCATAAAATAAAGTTGTAGAAAATTTAATTTTGTTAATTACCTATCCTGCAAATGAAAAAGTATTATCCTTTTTATGATTTTATATGCCCTCAGTTTCAATTCTTTAAAAATCTATTTCTACCTTCTTTTTGTTTTCCAGATATTGTGAGTGAACTATTTGTCTCACAGACTTTGTTCTATGCTCTAATGATAGAAAATCAAATGCACTACAACTTTATTATACGACCTTCTCATAGAACGAGTGGTTTTTGCCAATATTTTGCTTCAAACGGGAGCAAAACTAAAAATTTCAATATTTCGGGAAAAATGAACCATCTTCGAATGGCCACAGTTTAGTCGCTATAAGATTTAGAGAGCTTTAATTAGGATTAAATTGTTGCAAATTTAATAACCTTAATTTATGTACTGAATGATACTTGTCGGAAACGCATAGTTTATGACTTTTAGAGCAAAAAGTGAAAAAAGTCCAAAATTTTCGCAGTTTATTATTTGCGTATAATCTTTTTTCCTACTTTCCCAAATTTTGTAATTTTGTTAATTACCTATCCTGCAAATGAAAAAGTATTATTCTTTTTATGATTTTATATCACAGACATAGATAGACTACGCAAGTACCGCGATCTGTATGAAAACCAAGCGTGTCATATTTTTTGTACTGACCTTGACGCGTTATGACGTCACGAGCGCTTTTTAGTGATGGTAATTTCATTTTACGCTAAATCGATTAGGACGCCACTCGCGCGGCGATTCTAGTATCGTCCTATCCCATCGAAGTAAATCGAAAGAAATCAGATCAAACTAGATCTATGTCTAAGAGGTAATTAAATAAATGAATCGTAATCGATTACTAAATCGATTCAAGACAGAAAAATGATAATTACCATAGACAGAGGAATGATAAAATAAATTTATAAACCTTTTAATATTCTAACAAGTAAACTAATGTGTTTTAGCTTTTTCTTACATATGCCCATTGAGTTACCATGTACTACGTACTAGAGAGGCCATCGAAAGAAAGTAATGAAACTGTCAATCAATCAATCTTTATGTCCCGTTGCATCAATCCATTTTTCTTTTATGTTCGGGTTACTTGGAAAACTGAAAAAACAAACATAGTCTAAGCAATAAGGAGTTTTCTTAAAAAACTCCCAAGATGACACTTTAACTAATGGCGTCCATGTCATAATATTTATTTTTAGTACCTTTGTATTAAAATAATTAAAAGTTCTAGGTCAAGTCGTATTAAATGACAAAAAAAATCTATGCCTTTTTTTCTGAAAAATTGCTCCTTCAAATTATCATTTTTCTGTTCGATTATAAAATCGATTAGAATCGAGAACTGTTGCATCAAATGAACATCACTAACCACAAAATTGGACAGAAAAATGAGAACAGAAAAATGAGAAGACGCTATTCATTGCTTGTTATCATACGACGCGATCTTTACCGTGCCAAGTAAAAGCCGCAATGTATTCCGAATCATTTCGTATGATTTGGTATCCGTGTTTGTCACGATCGTTTTCCACAGATATTCTTTATTTGATTTTAAAATAAATAGTGCATATTCTGATTAGAAAATTACTTACCGGTGGAAGGAAACATCTCTGCTAACTCGGCCACTCACAGCTGTGGAGTTTCTACAGTTTATAACGGCGTAATTCGGCATTTTACTTTATTCAGCTTCACGTCTTTCCTTGGCGAACTGCAAGCGCGGACTGAGTGTAGGCCAGCGTCAAGTAAGTTTCATAATCTTAGTTTGGACACGGGAAGTACATACACTCGCTTAGTCTATCTTGATACATGTCTGTGTTTTATATGCTCTCAGTTTCAATTCTTTAAAAATCTTTTTTTACCTTCTTTTTGTTTTTCAGATATTGTGTGTGAAATATTTGTCTCACAGACTTTGTTCTATGCTCTTATGAAAGAAAATTAAATGCACTACAACTTTATTATACGAACTTCTCATAGAACGAGCGGTTTTTGCCAATATTTTGCTTCAAACGGGAGCAAAACTAAAAATTTCAATATTTCGGGAAAAATGAACCATCTTCGAATGGCCACAGTTTAGTCGTTATAAGGTTTAGAGAGCTGCGGTTAGGCTTAAATTGTTGCAAATTTAATAACCTTAATTTATGTACTGAATCATACTTGTCGGAAACGCATAGTTTATGACTTTTAGAGCAAAAAGTGAAAAAAGTCCAAAATTTTCGCAGTTTATCACGTGGTGCGCAGCGAGCACAACTTTTTCGAAGTTGCAAATTGGGATTTACATCACCCTAACTGATCCAAACAACATACCAAAAATTCAAATCTACATCGTGCTTTGCGAATTTAATGTTAATTTCCACTGGCCTAATGATCACGCTAAGATCAACAAGAGCGGAACAATGTGAATGTGGGTAAAACGCGCGGGAAGTAGTAATAATATAAATCTGAAGTTTTTTTTTTAAATGCACTAATATCAGTAAGTAGTTCATTTATATTTTTTTTTTCTTTTTTCACATGGAGGAAGGCTATAGCGTAAATAACATCATTTACGACGTGGATAAAACTACGGGGCACAGTTAGTGAATAGGTATTAATAATAATAAATAGAAACACTAAAGTAAGTACATATTTACATTTACATAATTGTTCAACACCGTTTATTAACAGAAAAATTATACAATATGTCTGCGATATCTTAGTACTTACGCTTCATTAAAAATTAAAAAAAAACGGTGGAAGTATGTACTATTCACGCATATGTAATTAAATAAGGTGTCATTGGATAGATGTTCTATATAGTTGAGTATTCTAAATAGTTGAGGACCGTGTCTTCGAAAATCGACGAAGTTCCTAGCGACCAAAAGTCCACACGAGCGAAGCTGCTAGCCACAGCTAGCCACTGAATGAATTGGATAAAATTCGGTCATCTGAATACAGTTGTATCATTGTATGTGACACATATCCTGCCCATTATAGGTAATCATTAATACACAAAGTACAAAAAGAGACCATAAATAAATCTGTATCCTAGGAGCTAAGGCTGCTTTTCCAAATGTGCGAGTACCTATGCGTTGCGAGGGATTTGTAGGTATATAAACACTGTAAATTGGCATCAATGTGGATAGTGGAGGTCAGAGGTGCAATTTAACTTCTCGAAGATCTTATTCAAAGTTGGTAAAATGGGGATAGGTATAGACCTAATAACCTAAATGATCCGAAATTTTGTCAGTGTTTAGGGTCATTTGTAACAGGATGGCGGTTCTACAGGGGTCTTAACTCTTAGTACGCAATGACAAAAAGAAAAATGATGGTCAGAACGCTGATACCGGATACCTAAACAGAAAACCATGTGATCTGTGTGTAAAGTTAAGCTGAATTTTGGTACAGATAAAACTAATTAATAGGTATATAGGGATAATAGATTTTAGTCTGGATAAGCACATATAGCCATCACATAGCTACAGGTACCGCGAGTGTGAAGGCGCGTAGCTACCTACTGAAACAAAAACATTAAAAAATAGGCAGACTTTAATGTAATGTATTTTTATCACATTTATGTATAAAGCAATCGTTGCTTATCAAATATCATTAGGAGCATGTATCTATTGCTCTGCTATTGCTATAGTTCCAGACAGAAGGCATAGCATAATATCTTTATTTTAAAAAAAGACTGCTATGCCTTCTGTCGGCACTCGGCGTTTTTTGTCCTGAAAAATACATAAGAGGTGATATAATCGAACTCGAAGTGAAGAACAATTGCGAACACTCTCATACATTTTATTTCCCAATGGCCACTAGCCTTCCACCCGCGGCTTCGCCCGCTTTGTCTAAAACATAATAAATTATATTATACTAAAACCTTCCTCTTGAATCACTCTATCTACTTATTAAAAAAACACCATTTTACTCATTAGGTTAAGTACTTTCGATATCAGTTTAAAGTTTTTTGATATCTGCAATACACCCTGTAGGCTTGTAGGTAACATAGTCGTACACAAGAAGCTTATATCTCTTGGTCGTACATAACTTTTTCATCTTGTGTTAAGAAAGTTGTAGCTAATTATATTTTTATCCTTAAGAAGTAATCAATGACTTCGGTTATGACTTATGATGCACAAAGTAACTAGGTATATTTATTATGTCACTAGCGGTCCGCCCCGGCTTCGCCCGTGGTACATATTTACGTATTCTCTACGTAAAAACCATCCTCGTACTTCAAGGAATATAATAAAAAAAGAATTATCTCTCTCTCTTCTCTCTCGTTCTCGAGTTATGCGCTTACCAACACATTTTGCGATTCATTTTTATATTATAGATGTCGTTACATTTAAAAATCTTTTTCCATCCATGGGGAAACTAGTATGAAGCTATATTATCTAGATATTTTATTATGATAAAGCTTTTAGATATTCGCCTTGACCCTGAGAAAGAACATAGGCTTTTATTGCGAAATATGTACCACGGGCGAAGCCGGGGCTAGTAGTAATATATGAAAAAAAAGATGTATAAATTAATTTCGTGTTCGTGTGATTTACCAAGACCGTTTACTGTATATAAATGCGTGTTCTGTATTCGCCTCTGTGTTCGCCTCGCTATTCGTATGTATTATGTGTAAACTGTAAATGTAGTAGTACATATTATAGTTAACCTACACACTATTATATTATAAGTGAAAAGGTGTAAATAGCATGTTGAAAATGTGGCTGATTAGCCACATTTTACTAAAACTGTCTCTTTCTCGCTCACGATAGTTGAATCGAGCCATCTTACTTTCTAATCTAAAATCTAAATAATGTGTGCGTTAGGTGAGCCTATCAACACCTTTTTTACTTGGGCTTCTCTATTAACATTGGTTAGACTAGGTACAGTTAGACAGCAGAAATTTTCAAAGATGAAGTTTCAGTTATCGCTAGGTTTAACAAATAATAAATTATCGAGGATAAGCAATGGTTGACTGCTTAGTTGCGGTAGGTGAATGGGCGTTTTTTTGTCGTGGCCATATCGTAGATTTGCTCATTTCATGAAATGGCCAACATAGTTTGATCAGATCGTTAAATCGTCAACGTTTCACGTTTTGGTCATCGACATTTGTGCAGATCGTATAAAGTATCTTACAGAGTCTATAAAACATTAAAAAATTCAGAATATTTAAAGAACTTGTTTATTGTTAGTGCCGCGGTAGCGCCGGCTAATACCAGAAGCGAATGTTTTTTTTTCAATAGAAAACAGTTAGGTTAGGTTAGGTTACTTTAATAAACATCGCCAGAAGCGAATCGCTTTTTAAAAAAGAAACAAAAATGGTCGCATTTCGTGAAATGGCGAAATCGTGAAACGTTGACGATTTAACGATCTGGCCAAACTAAATTGGCCATTTCATGAAATGAGCAGATCTACGATATGGCCACAACATTACTATTGTAATAATTATTTCATACTAATAAATGTAAATCGGGAGGATTCATTCTAAAAGAATCCTTTTGATCTAAGAAGAATCCCAATAATTATAAACCCAAAATTATTGAGATTTCGCAAGTGGTGCCTGGCAACACTTTCATGTTGCTACATCAAAATCAAATATGTTCCAACTTCCAACTTGGCATTTGCCATTTGGCAACTTCCAATCAATTTCGGAAGATGCTGTAGTGTAGAGCAATAATTATAAATTACCGAATTACGAGTATTCAACAAATCTACCCAAATTATATCAGGTCCGTAAGTAAGCTATAATTAAACTTTTCTATGATTTATAACTAGATTTATTTTGTAATTTGAATCCGTGGAATAAAACATTAATTATGGGTTCGTGACAGCACGTGGTCTGGTTATATGGAACTGAACCTCTGTTTTCCTTCTAAAGTTAAAACCTCCGTTGCCTAATCTTCAGTGTAAACTGAATATCAAATATAGAATCTTGAAAGGAAGCGGTTCGATAAGAATTATCACACCTCAAAATCGAATGCCGATAACACTTTTTTTGTTAACCTTTATCCGTTATCTATTCTTACTGCCTTTTACAACGCAATCGTAGATATGATTATGAAATAATTGTAACACTACTGTTACACATGCTCTAAAATAGCATGCTTAAAACCGTGCTATTGAGTATGCTCAATACGAGCATGCTGATGAGCAGTTTACATTTGCTAGCAATAGGCATGCTAGTTTTATATTGATACTAGCATGCTCATTTAAGCAAACCTGTTTAGACGTGCTTGAAACACGCCCCCTTCCACCCGCGCCGCAGGTAGCATGCTCAAAAATCGCACGCCTATTGATTTTTGAGCATGCTCGAAATAAGCATGCTTATTTTGAGCAAGGGCTTGGACACACGTGCTTGTAAGCAGCAAGTGCTCGGTTGAAGCATGCTGCGTGCTTGAAATAAGCATGTGTAACAGTACCTTTAAACTATCTTTTAAAAGTACCTGAATAGGTATTAAATTGCTCACATGTGGTGATTAAAAATAACTAGTAAGCTTCACACAAATAGGTTAAAATAACATGATGTCAAAAAACACGAGCCGAAATGTGTTTAATATGAATTAACACGTGATATTAAATGATAGGTCTGATTTTAAGAAAGTTATGAATATAATTTACTCTTGAATATCAAAGTACTTAATGATTCTTTCTTATTACAGATTGTCCTAAATCCTGCAGAAATCAAATGACAAGGTGAGATAATTTTAATCCCGGATTAAATAGTGAAATCTAGTCATAATCTTATCTTTTAATATGATGATAAGAAACACGAGCCGAAAATGTGTTTATTTGATTACTATGTGATATTTAATGATAGGTCTGAGCTGTATATCTAGTATCAATCAATTATTGTTATTAGAAACACATTATCATATGAATTTATTTATTTCAGATCTTTGGGACACCGGTGAAGATAGGAACCATGTGTGTAAAGCCAGATAAACTTGATGTAGATGTTATAAAATGAGTATAGATATAGCAAATTCACAATGAAATTAAACTTTGCTTGAATCATGACTATGTTCATCAAATTGAATAAATACACTGCTACACATTCCAAGTGAAGTAGGTTGTAAGATTTAAGGCGATAAATAAAAGAAAGTTATTAATCAAGATGCTTGTTTTATTTTAATCTATTCAAATGGGTCACTACTATAACTTAACAGTAAATTATGTACAATACTTACAAATTCATAAGATTAAATTAATCAGCCTTTCAATTTTTACATTTTTACAAAATACACATTATTTTAATGTTTATATACAATATATTAATTTTGGGGGTTATTTGGGTTAGGTTCAGTTACATTTTGCAAGCGGATAGTGATATCCGTAAGAGACATGTTGGGGAGGATAAAGTCTTGAATGTTAGAAGCAGCGCTGGAAGGTCTGTCGAAGGGGTAGCCCATGGCACGCCTGTCAGGGTACAATTTGTCCCTGATACCACAGAAGCTTGAAGCTTGCTTGCAGGTCATTTCTGTCCCATCGGGTTGTTGTACCTGCAATGGAATGATACATTATTGTAGTATTGTAATTTATCATTGAAAAATGAAGTGTAAAGTATGCTGTGTGTGTTTTATTGTGTCCTAAATTTAAGGCTAGGTGATGTGTGTACATAATGGCAGGAAATTTTTCCAAATCATTCAACCTCCTAACCATATAAATTATCCCTAGCATGCATCATAGATTTATGTATATTGTATTATTATGTAGAATTTAAACATTCACAACTAGCCCTAAGAACTAGCCATTCACGCCACGTCTGCCACACATAATCATAGACAATTTTGACATTTCTCACCAAGAAGCTTATATTATCTAATACACTGGTGACTGGAGATTGTTTTTATCCCTTTCACACCTAACTTGGCATGTTGGTGTGAAAGGGATAGAAAGCATACAGGCGTCATTCAACGTCATATTTTCTTGTTACAAGTTAATGGTCATAGTGCAATCTCCAGTGTATTAGATATAAGCTTCTTGTTTCTCACCAAAGCAAACCATAGTTCAAAATCATTAGACAACTTTTGACACATCTTATTTATCTTACCGAATCCAAATCGTAGTTCGAAATCATGATGAACAGATCGTACTGCGCTCCCGCCTCAGTTCCCTTCGGCACGAGCATGTGTTGCGGCCAGCCACAGCCGCAGTAGTTGAACGCGGCTCTATCACCGGCTGATGTGTTTGCGTTTTGGGACAAGTCTCGGAATGTTTGCGAGAACGGGATTGTTACGGAAGATTCTGTAGAGCGGCGGGTGATGACGTTGCGGCCGCTGTTCACTGAACAATAAAATAAGAAGTTATTATTTTTAAAATTACATACTTAAATCAAATTGTAAACACAATACTACCTACCGTCTTAAAAAAAGAAGGTTTTAAATTCGACTGGATGATGGTTTTTTTTTATTTTTACATATTTAAAAGCTTGTACCTCCCTGAATTTGAATGCGGTATAGATTTTATTTTATAAGTATTTATTATACTCACATGGTACAACGAATCTGTCCATCTCGATGAACATTTTACGTTGGTCCGCCAGGATCCAAGGTAAGTTGCGTTCGTCGAATTTCGGTGAGATGAATATACGGACTGTGCCGCGAGTGGCGTTGCCGTCGTTCTGTGCTTCGATTCTATAATACAAGAAAAAATATTCACATTATACTCAATTATATTGAATTTATTTCTTCTAAATGTATAAGAGGGAAACCAAATTTAATGCTTTGTTTTCTATTGTAGGATTTTTTTAAATATTTCGAATGTAACGATTTAGCAAGCTAGCAACACTTCACCATAGACAAAGCCTTGGCGGTTCAAAAAGTTGACCATAGACCACGATACTCATCACTACATAGTATAAAACAAAGTCGCTTTCTCTGTCCCTATGTCCCTATGTATGCTTAAATCTTTAAAACTACGCAATGAATATTGATGCGGTTTTTTAATAGATAAAGTGATTCAAGAGGAAGGTTTTAGTATATAATTTATTAGGTTTTAGTCAAAGCGGGCGAAGCCGTGGGCGGTAACCTAGTAATAGATAAAGCTCCCACTCACACGTATTCAAAGTCGCGATGGTTTAGATGCGTGAAGCGCGCGTACACAGGTCCGCGGTTGGAGAAGTCCAGACCACGCGACAGGTCCACGTCGCTCATCATCCAGAACGTGTTGAGCGTGTTCTGGTCGCCCGTCGAGCTTTGTACGCGAACGGACGATATGCGCACACCGGGGTTCTCGAGCTAGTGGAGAAATGTTATTAGAAAATAAGCCGCTTGTCAAAACTTAGAAAATGTATAGCTCATTTTACTTGGCTGTAGCGTAGTTGTAGCGTAGTAGGCTGTAGTCCAGGATTTTTTCAGTCAATCCATCTTCAATAGATTTTTTAATAGACTACATCTTAATATCTTATCTTAATACTATTATAAAGGCGAAAGTTTTATGGATGTATGGATGTTTGTTACTCTTTCACGTAAAAACTACTGAACCGATTACAATGAAATTTAGCACACATATAGAGGGTAACTAGGATTAACACATAGGATAGGTTTTATCCCGGAAATCCCACGGGAAGGGGAACTATGCGGGTTTTCCTTTGAAAACGCGGGCGAAGCCGCGAGCGGATATCTAGTTAGAAAATAAGCCGCTTATCAATGCTGAGAAAATATAGAGCTCATTGTACTTGGCTGTAGCTTTACAATGTTTAAATATATACATATTTTAAAATCGGTCGAGCTGTTTTTTTATTTCTGAACAAAGTAAAAGATCTTTCCTCTTGATTATATCGTTAAGTATAGACTTATGTTGAAAAATTTTCTATCTGATAAGATTAGTCAAAATAATAAAATGTATTATGATGAAGTTGAGCAGTACATAATAATAACAGTATAGTGAAGTGAAGTCCCATGTCCCCTGGTTGGGTAAGGAGCAGATGCATTATTCATACATCTGTTTCACTGATCGATTTTATTTAGGGACAAGTAGGTGATCAGCCTTCTGTGTCCTGCCAGACCGAGACATTTTTTTTCTTCGTCTCCACCGGGAATTGAATTTAGGACCCCTCGGTTCTACGCACATGCGTCAACCACTTTACCAAGGAGGCAGTCAATAACAGTATAGGCAGGGCCGCGCCGACCCCCGGCAGCGCCTGTGTGCGAAACCTATGAAGCGCCTCTTTTTTTTTATAAAAATTCAATGCGCACCTTACACACACACACTTACAATCAAATGATTGTTCATTTGTTTTGTTTTGCCTTAGCTATCTCGTTCGTTAAAATCGGGGAATACCCATGACCCCACCCCCGGGCCCCGCTTGCGTCGCACGCATCGCATCGGGTTGCGTTCAGAAACTCACTCATTCATATTTAGTCCACTCATTATATACATTTAAAAAAAAAGTGAATTTGCGCATCTAATTTTTTGATATATTGTAGGGATACCCAGAAAAGCTTAACTTGAGTTTTTCGACCAAGATTTCCTATGAGCTTTCGCCGCCATCTTAAAAAAAAGGTGTAAAATTTGTTTTTCGGCAATAACTCGGCTATCCGATGAAATTCGGAAATCACTTATAAGACACTTTTTGTTCCTTTTTTTATGCTCTACAATTAAGTCTGGACCATTTTTTCTGTATCATGCATCGTTATCGAGATATTGATCGATAAAGTAAAAAAAAATGTGTGCGTGTACTAGTGTACACACGTACGAAGTGCAACTTCTTTATGACCTTATTTTTTTCAAAAAATAATTTACTATATGCAACTTTACAGAAATACGTCGAATCACGCGTGGTAGGGATAAGAAAAAGATGGCGCGTAACGGAAAAAGTCACGCGTAACGAAAAAATGTTACACTCAATTTTTTTCCAACCCCGATTAAGAAGTTTCACTTCAAAAATTCAGGACACATTTTTAGTTTTTTGTTTTTTTTTCTTTAGGACATAATACATATACCTATATTATGTATAATATGTATCTAATACATATACATGTATTCAAAAAATCGTAGAATTCGAACTTGTAGAGAATATTCAGACCTACAATTTTCTTTTTGGAGTTTTTTAGTTGGACAAAAATTACGATCTCCAGCGCGCCGCAGAGTTGGTGAATTCACGCTCACCGTCGAGCGAGCTGCTCGCTCGGTTGTGTTCGCATGGCGAATCGAATGGGAAATTGTTTAGGAAATTGATGGGATAAAAAATAAGTACATAGACCAGACTTTAGAACAAATTAAAGATCACACTTAAGTATATTTTTTAAACAAATAATTTGTTTGTGCAGTAAAAAAAAGTTGAACTGTACAATTGAGCGAAAAAAAGTACAACACACGGTAAAATGAATGAAAAATGGTTTCAAGAAAATTTTGTAATTGAAAAAATGCAAACACACTCGTCAAAACGGATGCCAGGTTTTATAATCTCGATAACTATGCACGATACAGTAAAAATGGTCAGGACTTAATTGTAGAGCATTAAAAAAGGAACAAAAAGTGTCTTATAAGTGATTTCCGAATTTCATCGGATAGCCGAGTTATTGCCGAAAAACCAATTTTACCCCTTTTTTCAAAATGGCGACGAAAGCTCATAGGAAATCTTGGTCGAAAAACTCAAGTTAAGCTTTTCTAGGTATCCCCTACAACATATCAAAAAAATAGATGCGCAAATTCACTTTCTTTTATTTGCCTTTTTTTTCGGACGAAATGAGTGGACTAATTTCATACTCATACAAACTCGGCGCCTCTACGGTTTAAAATAACTAGTACTTTTTCTCTTGTTCAAAGAACTGCCGCCGTTTTAACGTTGAGCTCGTAAGGAATGTAAACTAAAATGAAACCATAAACGTGAATAATAATAATTAATAAACATTAAATATTGAGAGACTTGTTCAATAAGCGTTATAGATGTTTTGTTGTTTACAAGGCCTATGTTGCGCCTATTGTACCTATACTTACTTGTCGATACTCCACTACAAAAAACAATCATATAGGTAACAAAAATAATTTTGGTGGCAGTGGCGGCGCGGCCGCGGCGCCCCTATTGTCTTGGCGCCTGTGTGCGCCGCACACTTCGCACACAGGGGCGGCTCGGCCCTGAGTATAGGTACTGTTTAATTTGTGAAAACATAAATTTTAGTCCACCTGAAATTAAATGCATATTTATACATAAACTTACCTCGGAGCGAGTGTACGGGCGAACAGTGGAAGATTCCTTGAACTTCTGGAAAGTGTCGTCGACAAACGCATGCCAACGGTAGAAGAAAGGATCACGCATTGTTGTAGCTTCATCACCGATTACACCGAAGTTTTCCTGTAATAAAAATAATGTTATAAAAATAGCATTTTTCTTTCTATTACAAGTTACAACCTTATGAGACGATGTTGACAATCATTTAAAGATATTCTTATATTTTTCTTATTAAAAATTATAAACAAAAGAAAAGTAAATATTTCTTACCAGATATCTATGGTTCGGGTCGTGCATATAAGCGGAGAAACTGTGTCCGTTGTTATGCAGACTGCCATACAATTCCATGTTTGGTGATAAAACACTCGCTTCCATCATGTTGCCAAGAGTGTCGATGTCCAATTCGCGTGTGCTTCCATTTGGCTAATTTTTCAAGAAAAAAATAAATTGAAGTATATTTTTTTATGTAAAAACCACCCAATTATATTGATAGTAATAGTAGAATAGGTAAATAGTGACATTAATAACGTTATTTCATATTTTAAGAAAAAATGAACTAAATAAAAAAAACGAAAATTCTTATAACCACCAGAGATAACGATAAATGTGACAAAAACTAAAATTTAAATTTTTTAAAATATCACGTACCAAGGTAACCAATCCCGTAGCGATAGCGTCTTCAATATTCCGTCTCCAGCGCTGCATATCAGCGATAGTTACATTCAGACCATCCACCGGCCGGTTCAAGTCCTGCCAGCGCATATTGGCCTGCCGCGGGGGCCAGCCGCGGGAAGATGTAAGACTGTCCAACTTGGGGAAATACCCTTCTTCGATTGGCTCATTCCAGTTGCTGAATTTCTTAACACGAGCTAGCGAGTTGTTCAAACGCTCGCCGTTGTAGCTGAAAAATCATAAAAAAATAAGAATCGAAAATTTATCTGTAAGAATATTACTGAAAAAAATGTGGAAAATTATTTGTAAACAAAGTCAGAATTTTCTCGAATATACGTGCAAAAAACTAAAATAATTAAATTATTTTGGCTTTTACCGTGCAATAATCTGTTGGTGCATGTAGAAGAAAAGTTCACCACGTCTATCTTTGGCGACTATTTCTCTCTGGTTTGCAGTGAATGGGTACACAAGATGCCAATGCCAGTGATGAAGATTTACTCCAATATCTTCACGGAAGTACGCTAAACGATGCTCAATATCCAAGTCCGTGGCTGTGTAATCTCTTGGTATTATGATGGGAATTCTCTGTAAAAATAAATAAGTTTATGCCGTTTATGCCTTTCATAATGGCAAAAAGGAACGTATTTGTGATGTCCTCAGTCAATGTCAGAAAGGACATTATAGCTGTCTGCGTCAAATGACAATGACATTTGACTACGTTCCGTTTTTCATAATTCGTATATTCCCTTTCAATAATTTATTAAATAATCCATTTAATACTGCATTGATAGTTTAATTAGTATGAATTATTGATTTATTACTTAAGGTTATTTATTTTATTTGCAAATATCAGTGTACCACACACACAGAAAATATATAAGTTTACAGAAATTTATGACAATCACTACGTTTTAAGTATAATAGCGGCAGTACACATGGGGCCAACGCGTTGGGCCAACGTGTTGGGAAAAAATGAAGGATATCAAGATTCCTGTTCACACATTGGCGTACAGATCATTCTGCATTGGCGCTTCAAGGATGGACGTAGTCCGTAGAAGTTCTTGCAGCCGCGGCAATTTATTTATACAGTGCGTTTAATTATTACGTACCTACATGTGCATCAATAACAATGAATGTACTCTGCCGTCTGCGATGATACCATTTTCCAATCTCTATTGTCCTTTTTTATTTCTGTATAAATAAAACATTATTATGTTTAGATTTTTTCAAATGTTTAAAATGTGTACATTTTACACTTAATTTAATTTTAATTACCTATAAAACGAAACTTTAAAGATTATATAATATTATTATATTAAATGATAATATTATTTATGTAATAAAGCACAATTTGATCAAAACCACGCTCATTGTATATTGTTATTTAATTTTTAAGAACAAGTAACTTTTTAATACTATTTTACTCTTTTTATAAATATATTTTTTTTATCGCATTGTATGAAAGTGAGATAAGAAAAACATATAGAATAATATAATAAATAGAAAATAAAACATCTGATTTTTTGAGATTGGTTTTTATTTTTGTGTAGTTCATGCCGTGGATTCCAAATTATTCCTTCATGTCGATACAATTCTACGAATTGTAAAACCTCATTGCTTGTCCACATCGGCGCCTCGGGCCTCCATCGCTATTGGAACATGGTTAAACGTAAATTTCATTGACGCGCAACGATACTGTCTCCGCTGACGCGTAACAACAAACTGAACAAGACACCAACGTGTGAACGCTGTTTGCGGAGCGCGCCAAGATCCTTTGATGTGTGCACAAAAAACCGACAACATTCGGTTGGCCTGCCAATATTGGCGCCAACTAGGCTAATGAAGCCAACATACCGCCAAGTAGCTCTCTACACGTTGGCCCAACCCGTTGGCCCAACACGTTGGGCCCATGTGTACTGCCACCATAACATACTAGAGTTATAGAGTATAACGGACCGCAACATTTTGCGAAAAGTCACGTAGGCCACTTGCTACACTGCGCGCGTGTTTATAATTTCAATTTTTGTTATTTTATTAACCTGTGTTAAACGATAAATGATAATGCAATATTAATAATGGAAGACTTAATAGCTAACTCCAATGTGGTAGTTGTGCGTGCAAAACCCGAAGGCCAGAGAAAAACTTTTAAACCTAATGTGCGGTCAGTGAATAAAATACCAGATGAATTATTAAATGATCCTCTTATAAACAGAGCTTGTGAAGCTTTACCCCAAAATTATAATTTCGAAATTCATAAGACAATATGGAGGATTCGGTCATTAGGATCCAAAAGAGTGGCTTTACAGTTACCCGAAGGTAAGGTGTCTTCTCTGATTTATTTTGGATGTTTTTCTATATTATATACCTACAGTCGTTTAATGTGTATATTATTTAATTTCAGGTTTAACTATGTTTGCCACCACTTTATGTGATATAATAGAAACATTTACTGAAGCAGATACTGTGATAATGGGCGATGTTACTTATGGAGCTTGCTGTATAGACGACTTTACTGCTATAGCATTGGGAGTAGATTTATTAGTACATTATGGGCATTCATGTTTAATACCTATTGATCAGACAAGCAGTATAAAAGTACTTTACATATTTGTTGATATAAAAATTGACCCATCACACTTTTTAGATACAATAAGACTGAATTTTCCAAGGAAATCACATTTAGCTATAGTTAGCACTATACAATTTGTCACAACACTCCATTCAGTGGCTAAAGATCTGAGAAATGAAGACTATATTGTAACAATTCCACAGAGTAAACCTCTTTCACCAGGCGAGATTCTTGGATGTACTGCACCCAAACTAAATTCAGATTGTGTTATATATTTGGGTGATGGAAGATTTCATTTAGAGGCAATTATGATAGCTAATCCTTCAATACCTGCATATAAATATGATCCATATGAGAAGAAATTCACATCTGAAGTATATGAGCATGATGTTATGAAACTGAACAGGAATAATCAAATCAAAATTGCCTCAGATGCCAATAACTTTGGCCTTATATTGGGTACACTAGGCAGACAGGGCAGTACAAAAGTATTAGCCAATCTAGAGAAGCAAATCTCAAATTGCAATAAAAATTATGTTAAAATATTATTGTCAGAGATATTCCCGAGTAAGTTGGCACTGTTTGGCTTAGATGCGTTTGTACAAGTGGCTTGTCCGAGACTGTCTATAGATTGGGGTACTGCATTTCCAAGGCCTTTGCTGACGCCATATGAATTTTCTGTGTCATTAGGCAATAGCAAGTGGCTGAAAGATGATGGAACCTACCCTATGGACTTTTATGCGAGTGATAGTTTAGGACCGTGGACTCCTAACTACAAACCTGTGTTGTGTTCATCTTCAGACAAGAAATGTGATAATTGTTGTGGGAAAGAGAAATGACTCACCGGTGCTCCACCTTGAGCTGATACTGCCGCTGTCTCACGAGCTTGTGAGAACACTTGGGAGTCCAAAAACTTAGATGGGAAAGTTTCTGCAAAGTTGGCGATTGGTACATCTCTTGTGTCGCGTCTACACAAAACAAAAAAGTTATCAGGATATCGAACATGTTGTCAACATTAAAAATATAATAATTAAACATATCTATTTTGCAATTTGTGAATTATGCTTGTGTATTGGTAATTTCTATAAATACAAATTAACACTTATTCATTACAAACGATTTCATTACTTGTTAATAGTTAAAGAAATAATAATATATTCATACAATCAGCTTTATAAAACATGTAATTGTGTACACTTGTATAATAATTTTAATTTTTTGATAATAATGAATCTTTATTGTTGAGAAAATGAAATTTACCTGTGCATAAGCGCAACACTGAAGCAATAATTGAATAACTGTGGGTTGAGATTCACTCTTGCAAAGGCACATGTTGATAGAAATTGTTGCAGCTGGTTTTCAGGAACGCCTGTTGATTTTATACAATAACTTATATAAATAAATTATTTATATTTAATATTATGTTTTTTTTTATTATAACATTTATGACAATTTAAATTCAGTTAAACATTTTTATTATAGCTATTTCGTTAAATAAATAAATTGGCGACATTTTCACGGCCCAAAGTAATGAATCAAATATGACGAAATGTCCTTTAACAACACACAACAACTTAGTTAATTATCGCGACAGATTTTTAGAGCGGGAAAGTTTATATTGAGAAGATAAATTCAACAGTTATTAAATCTAGGCACAGTTAATAATATTAAAGGACCTAGAAGTCCTGAGAAGAATTATATCAGTTACATGGTTTGAATGAAAATTTACAATTCACGTAATTTTATTCAACTGAAATGTTTTTGTTAAACTTTTGTTTTATGGACTAAGTTCATAATCCACTGAACGGATTTTGAACTTAGTCCACAAAACAAAACTTGATGGCGCGAAAAAGAGGCTGGATGGATGGAGGATACATACAAATTATTTACGTATTTCTACATACCAATATCTGTATCAGTTTATATAGGTACTTTGCAAATTTGACCGCGTATTATAAAAAAAATAATAATTATAAAATTGGACTCACCCATCAGCTCGTCGATAACTTCATCCGCCATCTTTTGATGAGCCGGCAGGAACAGAGAGAAATCAGCATCTTTGGGCAGCCTCTTTGCTTTGCTGAATTTCGGTACACGCTTGAGGTTTTGCAAGGGAATGATTTCCGATGCATTTTCACCGAAACGGTTATTTATCTCAATTCCGTTGTTTTTGTAGTCATCGGTCTGATGAGCAAAGGTATTGGTTAAATTGAATTTTGAATTTGGAAGTGGACAAAGTAGGGTACCTGCATAACTTTTTTGGACGAATTTCAAATGTGCATAATGAAAATTGCGTACGCTCAGATAGCAATCTAGATCTAAGAAATTTCCTGAATATGAAATATCTGCGCAAGTTATTAATTTGAATAAAAAAAAACTGAAGAATAATTGGCAAAGAAGCTAGGTACCAAAATTATTGAAAGAATAAAATATTACGGGAAGTTTAAGTAGTTACACAAATCTATAATTTATAAAAAATTATCAAAAAATAAAATACTTGACAAAACTTACCAAATATTGTTCCGAGATTTGAAAAATGGCGTTATCGTCTCCCTTTGGTGATATCATAGGCTCATTGGGCCTATCGAACAACAGAGACAAACCTTTTACTACGTCCGCCATTTTCACAATAAATTAACTAATTGAAGATGTTAAATTTATAAGTAAATATTCAATCCACTTCACAATAAATGTGAAGTGAGAATGATTCATTGGGTCTTCGCTTCAAGTTTTATACAGATCTACTGCTTGGTACCGAGCGCAACTTATGATTCGAGTGCAAAACCGCGGGCCGTGTAAAATTTCAGTAAAATTCGAATAGTATCTTTCTAATACGTAGTATAGAGACGCAGTATTTTTTTTATGTATTTACGGATATTTTACACAGCGAAAATTAAACATAGCTTTTGCCCTTTTGCTATGGACATTGATTTTTTAACTATAAAAGTAACAATTGTCCACTTCTTGATTCCACCTGACAACAAAATTTCATCAAAATCGGTACAACCGTTCAGAAGGAGATTAGTGAGAAAAAAACACACAGGAAAAATTTGTATGCAAGATTATCACACACATTTCTTGATTGTATAAATATGAGAATATAAATTAGCACCTACCTAATTAGTACCTACATAGACGATTTTATCAATTTAATGAGACCTCATGATCGAATATACCTAGGTACTCTCGTTTACGAAATACGTCAACATTATTTTTATATTAAATACAAAAGATTATAAATGTAGTTAACAATATTTAATATTGGTTACCTACTCTAAATATGATTGTATTGATTTCATATGTGAAAAGTTAGAACATTACGTTTAGGCTACTCAGTTTGATTTAAATTTTGTGATAACTTCAACTTCTAAGTTCAACTTGTTAAAATTGATCTTTAATATTGGAATGTTAGAAAGCTTATCAAATATGTAGGTATGCTTGCGCCAACAGATCGCGCGGTGATATGTATAAATTTATAAAATACTAGCGGTCCGCCCCGGCTTCGCCCGTGGTACATATGAAAAATAGATGTTGGCCGATTCTCAGACTTACCCGATATGCACAGAAAATTTCATGAGAATCGGTCCACCCGTTTCGGAGGAGTATGCAGACTAACATTGTGACACGAGAATTTTATATATAAGAATTATATTCTTGTCGTCTAAAATGCATTTTTCATATTTCAACTGCCGAGATGGGAACATGCACATGTCGCACAAGCGATAATATTTTTTTATTCGTCTATGAAAAAACTTGCGACCAAAAACCTTTTATTCAAACTGGCTAGTTAACTAGATAGTTATCTAGCCAGTTTGAAAAAAAGGTTTTAACAATATTTATTCAGTAATTTAATCGAGTAATAAGAGAAAAATCTAAATATGATTATGTAATTCATTCTTAACATTTATGAAAACATATGAAATTTTTATTTTGTCTATTACAATTTTTATTAATTTTTTTATAAGGTTGAGGGTTTGATTCCTTGTAGAGAAAATACATTCAAAGAAAGTAACTTCATACTTTATCATATTCATATATTTTTTTGTTTATTGCTAATTTCTACAAAGGCTTACTTTTTAATAACAAAAGTCACATTATTACACAATTTTGTGCCTGGTTTATTAAACCAAGACTGCTATACATAGCAGAGATAGGCCAACAGGAAATAACAGACATTTCCTCTTGTCGTCTTACCACATCCACAGAGATATGAAAACAAACAAAATATATAATTAGCATATTATTATTCTACTTATCGGTAACTATGGTGTATTTTTGTACAACAATTATCTAATGGGTTATTCCCAACATTATTTGTCTGAGAGGAATTTGCAAACAGTTTCTAAGAATTTTTCTGGCTTTTGACTGTGCACCCAGTGGCCTGCACCTTCTATGAACACTAAGTCGGCTAGTGGGAAGTACTCTTGAATCTCGGGCAAATCATTTTTGCTAGAAAAAAAGAAACAAAAAATAATAATATAGATATGCAATAAATTGTTAAGATAAGAATAATAAGGGAATGTGTTTTAGTTACTATAATAGGTCATTGATTCTATGTTTAATTTGATAAAAATGAAGTGGAAAAAAAATTAAGAATTTTATTTAAATAAAATGTAGAATAATGTTTAAGTACTTTCATTTGTATCCAATTAAATTTCAATTTACTGAGTAATTTTGAGTTATGGTAATATCTATGTGAATTAAACTAAACATCATTATATTCTTACCCAATATAATCTGAAAGTGAACCTCCAATGAATAAAGTGGGCCCACAATATTGCAGGCCTTTCAAACTTGAAGGGAAATGTGATATATAGTTCTGGAAGTTCTCTTTCAATGCTGGCAAGTTCACTCTCCAAGTATATGACCCAGTATTTGTTTGAATCAAGTTTGTGATCAGAAAATTTCTCAAATTTACATCTGGCGATACATTCTTCAGCTGCTCATCGGCCAGTTTTCTCGCTTTTGACATAGCAATACCAGATCTTATGGACACAGCTGCCATTGCATCAAACAGATTCATCATGGTAAATATTTGTGGACTCGTTTTCACTGGTGATATATCCACGACAATTAGACTTGATACAAGATCAGACTGAAACATGGTAATCTATTTAGTTGTCTACTCCTTGATTAAATGTTTTGTTAACTTTTTTAGATAGTTTACTAGTTTATTAAAATGTGTTAGAATGAAATAACAAAATGAAAAGAAATGCTTTTGAATAGGTAATGGGAGTTAGATCCCTACAGAGGTCAACTTTAACATTTTCTAATTAATTTTTGCTGAATGACATACCTTAATGTTATGTATAAGTATGTTTTTGTAATACCTTTGGAGTTTATAGAAACAAGACTGAATAATATAAGTCATATGAATGATTTTTAAATACATAGGAATTGCCGCATGTCGTATACATGATATTTTACGTACGACTTACACAAAGAAGTGATAAAACCATAGCGGTACGGCCGCCCATGCTATGCCCCAGAATGGATACTTTGGATATCTCTAGTTTCTTTAGTAATTTTATCACATCGTGGGCCATGTGAATATACGTATGTTGTGACGAATGCCGACTATCTCCGTGATTTCGAGCATCTACACTGATTATTTTCCTTCCTGTTGTCTTATGGATAGCTTTGCTCATACTGTTCCAGTTATTTTTCGAACCTAATAGCCCATGCAAGATCACAAGAGGAGGTCTTTTGGATGTATCAACGTCGGTGCTCTCGTACGTCGAGTAAGCCAATTCCACTGTTTCTGCATTGCTAGAGTCAGATTTTAAGCAGCGCGGTGCACTAGAAAATATATTTGGTCTAAGTCGGAATAAATTTTGTGGTCGAAACCTATTAAATAACATATTTTTGTTTTTTTTGTTTTGAAAAACTGTGAATTTTGATGGTTCTCTGAGACAATTGACATCTATCAAACTTGACATTGATCCAACCTTTTTCGTTTATAAACATTATTGTGATGAGGAAAATATTAGCTGGCGAATGGCTGACGATTAATTAATTAATTTATGTTTGTATTTAATTTAAATAATTACTTATGGACAATTTTAATTGATCATGATCATAAAGGTGCGTTACTTGAATAGTATAACTAGCCTAAAGAACGCGGGTTCGCTCACATAGTCAATTGATTTCCGGGACAAAATGTCCTTTTATTAACGTCTCAAAATTATATTTGTAGTTTACCAAATAATGTACAAGAATGTTCAGTGGCTTACACAAATCTAACAAATAGACGGTGTCTAAAGGGGGGAATACTTCAGAGACGGTCCAAAGAACCACAAGTACCTACGCATTATTATTTTAAAGTTGTGTAATATTTTGTAGGCATACCAACACGTAGTTCGGCGTGCATTCATCCGCAGCTCAAAGTCAAGTCAGTTTATTCAGGGAAAATTTAAAATTGATAGATTACAATTTTTAGTCCAATCTATACTAATATATACGTAGTATATTATTATTAGTCTGTGCTAATATTATAAAGAGGAAAGGTTTGTATGTATGTATGTATGGTTTTCACGCATAAACTACTGGACCGATTTTGATGAAATTTGGCACAGATAATCTTTAGACCCTGAGAAAGAATTTATTAAAACCTTTTATTGCGAAATATGTACCACGGGCGAAGCCGGGGTTTTTAATTACAAAAAAATATAATTAATAGGTCAACAACTTACAAATTTTGTAATACCCATTCTTTTAGATTATCCTATTTCTCGAAGATAATTCATAAAATATGCCTCGATGCCTCTTACACATTGAGATACTATTACTACGTATGGAGAATACATCGCCTACATCACTTATGTTCCGCTCAACAGAGGTCAACCGGCCACACTGCACTCAGAACCGCTTTAGCGCGATGGTCGAGTTCATGTCTTGTTCAAATAAGCCCTCGAGTGTGCAGGCAAAGTGCAAAGGAATAACTTTTCATCAGTAATTAACTAGATAGGTAGTCATTTTTAAAACTTTGTTCAGTCAGGCGCCATTTTGCGTCATTTATCATTGACTAAAAACACATAAAAATTTAAGAAATGGCATTGGGTATGGTTCTTTAGATAGTAATATTACTTAACGTAAATTTTTATAGTGGAAAATAATCATTTTACACATTTTAAAAATAATGTACTGTGGATATTATTTGAAAAAAAAAAGGTTAAATCATGAAAGATGAAAATCAATTACCTATGTACGTATCAATTTTTTTTATAAGGTACATTTTGTTTTTAATTGATAATAATAGGCAGAATATATATATACAAAGTGTCGCCTCTATTCCGGCGAGTTGGCCGTGACCTCGCTTAATTTACGACTCACTAGCCGCCCCGCTGCTTGGCGCACAGATTTTGTTCGTGGTAGCTTCTTTAAACTAGTAATAATAGCTCAATGCTCTTTCATTATTTTTTTAAATTCTCGATTTGCAGTACAACTGTGTCGAAAATCGTTGGGAAAACCTATAATCAGAGATACCTACTATAATTTCTTACTCAAGTAAAAATAAATAAATAATAGGGCGATTGATCATATTATTTACTTACATACATGAAAAAAATACACGAAATAAATAAAAATGTTCAATATTATGATAAAAACTTTAAAACTAATTCCAAAAAAGCATTAGGATCTTCAGCATGTACGTTATGCCCGACATCTTTTATGTATTCTAGTTTTGCGTTCGGAAAATATTTTTTAATGCCCGGTAAATCTTCACGTCTGAAATTATAATGTGATTGATTTAAGTTATTTGGTAAATTTTCATAGATGTATAATTTATATATTTCGTGAAATAATATTTCTGCCTATCCTGATCTTTAGTGTAGTAACTAGGTAATAATAATGATATTTTAATTAAAAGAAAGGTGTAGATAACGGAAAGCGCTTTTAGCGCTCTGAGCTCGAGCGGTACGTTAAAATTTTGCATTTAGCACAATGGACTGCAGTCGTCTCTTTGTCACTCACGATAATTGAATCATACCATCTTAATTTGACTTAGAATCGTGAGTGCTTTGTGTGCCATTTTTGAAGATAGAATGTTGTGTTGGTAACACTAACTTATCTACACCTTTTTTTCTGTGTTTTTTTTTCTTGTAAAATCCTTGGTAAAAAACGTTTCGCCATAGAATTGCTAAGTTAAACAGAAAATAGGATATAAAATGTTCCCAAAAACCAATGTCTGATATAATAAAGATATCAGAATGCATCAAAACATACGGTAGGTAATTTGATTCGTCTCCTCCAATAAATAAAGTAGGACCAGAGTACTGTTTCCCAGCTAGTCCACTCGGAAAAGTAGCGATGTCTGTAAAATGCTTATTCAGAGCATCCAAGTTGCAGAGCCAGCCGTACGAGCCATCAGGCTTTAACCCAACATTAATCAAGAGGAAACCGGATGATTCTGCCTTTACCAGACCCGATTTCACGAGGTGATCCTTGGCTATACTGCGGGCGTTGCTGATATTGTTTACACCTTTAAAATTGACTGCCTTCATAACTTCTATTAATTTAGGAAAAAAGTCGTTCAATATTCCGGCAGTTGATACTGGTGATATATCGACAACTATTAAACTCTCCACTAACGCAGGCTGAAACAGATTTTTTTTTAATAAATTTAGGCGAATTACCTACGTCTGAGGCATTTATATCCCAAACTCAAGTCTCAAGTTTTAAATAATCGCATGATATTCACAAATATATAGGTAAGACCACGTAGTTAAAGTGGTTTTATAATAATGAATCATATTTATAATATTTTTGAACTTTAACTAAAAGAGGTTAATTGAGGATACGGTGAAAGGGTAAAGGTTCACGGATATGAATCAATATCAAACCTCGGTCAGCGCCAAAACCATGCCAGTCCGACCTCCCATACTATGACCAATAATATGTGAAGTCTTTATTGACAACTTTGCAATCAGCTTCGATATATCGCTAGCCAATTCCGGGTATGTATGAGATTCAGTATGCGGACTTTCTCCATGATTCCTCACATCGACCGCTAATACAACTTTACTAGTGCTTTCATTGATCCTTTTCGAGACACTCTCCCAATTTTTCTTCATGCCCAACAATCCATGTATAACAATAACAGGTGCAACATTGTAATTCTCGTTTCCATGAACTTTATACACCAAGTCAACCGCAGATCTTGACTGATCATACTTCGTCAAAGGTAAACGTTTTAAGAGCAATACTTTGTTTGCAAGTTTCGATAAATATAGAGGATGCATGCAATGACTTATATTATTTATAATCGAGGAACATAATATATTATAGCGGACTATATAGTTTACGACGACATGCAGCAATTAAATGTGCAGCAAGTAATTTATGGTCGACGTGCTCGATGAGCAAAATGACTTGTAAATGTCAATTGTTATGTTTTTTTTAAAGTATCATCGACGAGAATCTGCCTACTTGTTGTCTTTAATTTACTCAGAAAGAAAACAAACCTCTCCAAAAATATTAATCAATTATTTTAATATATTTAACTATATAAATTGTAAAGTTTAACACCTACTTAGCTCATGAATCGCTAATAATTTCAAGTAGTAAATAATTAATTGTCATATAAACCCATTTATTCTAACGAACATTGTAGCTACAATACAGTGAATAATAAACAAATAATTGTTTAAATCTTTATTTAGTTCTCATTAGTCCTAAGGAAAGCGATAGCAACCTCTAAAAAGCTTTTTGGGTCATCAATGTGCAAACTGTGTCCAGTTTGAGGTATATAGGAGATCACGGCACGTGGAAACATTTCACGAATACCATTTAAATCATCAGGCCTGCAAATAAATATTATTAAATTTAATGCTGTAGAGGTTATCCTTATCCTTACTAATATTATAAATGCGAAGGTGTGTTTGTTTGCTTATTTCTTTTTTTTTTCAAGCTGCAATGGAGCTGCAATTTTATGTAATGATTTTTGTGTCTTGAGATACTTAGGAGACGAGAAAGTGCTATAGGTAGGCTATTTTTTACTACGGTGAAACATCTCATTCCCAATTTGAATTATCCCATGGGAATTTCTTACGACTGCAAGTGCGAAGTCGCGAAGGTTGGCAAATTTCTATTGCATACTTTATAATAACTTACGGTATATATTCAGATAGTTGTCCACCGATAAATAACGATGGGCCAAAGTACTTTTTATTCTTCATCTTCGGAAAAGATGATATATTTTTAAAATCTTTTATTAGTACATCAAGGTTACAGGACCATCCTATTAACCCATTGGATTTCAATATTATATTGGATAGTATATTATTCATCAAAGTATCGTCATGTATGATACTCTTTAGCTTTTTCTTGACATGACGTTTTGCTGTACAAATCTTCTTCTGCTCTTTGAAATTTATTTCTTTAATGATTGCTAAAACTTTTGTGAATTCTTTCAGATGATTGCAAGTAGATACCGGAGATATATCCACAATCAACAAACCTGCTACTTTCTCCGGCTACAACAAATATAAATCAACTTTATTTTGAATACAAAGAGTTTAGTTCACATATGCCAATCCATAAATTGCACGTTAATACTTATTTAATAAGATAACATATTGTAACGAGTTAAACTTTTGAACACACCATTATAATTTCTATTATCATTACCTATCATCTCGTACTTACGTCTATCAATGAAACACACATCGACGCTCTACCTCCCATCCCATGACCAACTATACTCGCTTTATCTACAGATAGTTTTTTAAATAATTTCAATATATCGTCAGCCATGTCTTCATACTTATGGGAACTAGCATGAGGGCTGTCTCCATGATTACGCAAATCCACAGCAACAACCGATCGCTTGGTCATATTCACCATTGTTTTACCAAGACTGTCCCAGTGTTTTTTCGTCCCTAAAAGGTCGTGGAACAGAAAAATCGGTGGATCGTCAGGGTCTACTTCGCTTTCGCCAAATATTTTGTACGATAGTTTAACTGCTGTTCGTATAGAGTGAAGAGGAAATTTGGGAATGATTTTAAGCCGCGATTTACAAATTACGTAAAATGCCATTCCATTTTTATAAAAAAATCATTATGAGATGAAACTATTGAACATTGTTTATCTTATTGTATGAGCTGTCATAAATAACGTACTAATAATGTCATGTTATTTTTAATGAGGTCTAAATGTATTTGTTAATTGAAGGTTAATTGTAAACTAGGTTTTATTATTTGCATAAGGCATTTGGTATTTAAATAATATAATACATATTATGTGCATAAAAATTAAATGTACCATTGTAATGGAATGAAGAAGAATTTGATTGTATTTGATGTGACCGTAAAGTTGTCGTACGCTGAATAACTTTTAAAATAGATTATTTAGATATATGCGAATAGACGATGGTATCGCATTGTAAATAGAAGGAAAAAATCTTTTTGTTGTTAGTGTAAATTACACGCGTTAAAAAACTCGAGTCGCTGTTGAACCATCAGAATTAATTCAGACAATCAAATCTAAATCCATAATATTTGTAAGTAGGCATACACAATACTAAATACCAAATGGATATCCAGCTTCTAGGTATACCGTATAAATTTATTATTTCTTAGTATAATTTTATATAAATAATAGGAAAATTTGTCGAAGTCCTGATAAATAAATATCTATATATTTATTTAGCAGCACTGCGACAAAGCAGCATTCATGATGATACAATACAATCATAGTGTCATGACACTCATATTAATATTCATTCGACCGATTCAAAGGTATCTGACCTATATATTGGCAAAGTATTGGTACCTACACTTATTTATGAACCTCAAATAAAGTTTATACATTTTCTCGACTAGGCCCGCACAAAAAATATTAATTTGATAAGCATGGTCCATTTAAAATGGTATATATCATTGCCAAGCAGGACTGAGCAAATTTTCACACAGATATAATTCTTAATCTTGTTATAATTCTCAAATCATATCTACTTGGCATAAAAATCGTAACTGATGTTTTATATGCCTTTGATGTGATCAACTTGTGATCAACCACTGATGACGTCATCGTGAATTATATGCAGGAAAGGCTTTACCTTGATATATGTAATTTTCTTTTTAACAAACAAACATCTCAGTCAAGCTTGAATAAGTAATGAGTATTCCTCATAGAAGTTATTAACGTTTGTAATTTATCAAGTTTACGAAATACTTGATAAATTGCTGTAGCTGTTTTAATTTCCACAAGTAATTATGGAAATATATTTATTGATGAGCTTAAAAAATTAGAGCATACCTCGTATATTATTCTGTCACTTAAATTTCCCACGCTATTTATGCAAGAATTTCTATTGCAGATTCAGTTGTAGCGAAGCTGAAGGTGAAAGGTGATAGTGTAATTGATCTACAAACGGTATATGTGTCGCAGGCAAATTCGTCATTCACAAACGGCGGTTTCAGTTAACAAACGCTCGGCATATTGTATGCTGAGAATTTACTTTTTCCAAATGTTCTCAAGGAACAACCAGACGAAGGTCCACAAAGCGGGGCTCCTATTTCTATGTAGCTTTGCATACAATGAACCTATATACAATTTGCCTACGACGCGAACCGTAATTGCACTCTCCTAGTTGCTCTAGTTCTTCAATATAGTATCACGAACTCACGAAGATTCTGTGCTATAAAGGATCTGGGAACTAAGCAATAGGTACTACTTGTATGTAACGTAGTATATTATTATTAGTCTGTGGTACTACTCATATTTTTTTTTAAAATGCATGCAATGCATTCAATGCATGTATCGTTCATTCAGAAGTTAAAGTATTTATAAAATCGGTCAAGTGCGAGTCTATTGGACCCGTGAAAAAGTGCAATAAGCTAAAGAGCGTAATAATTAATAACCAACCCAATCTTTGCTTAACTTCAATTTGTTCCATTTGTTAATTGAATTTGAATTTGTTAATTAATTGAATGCTATAACATAGCGGCAACAGAAATACATCCATCTTTGCAAATTTCACTACGTAGATTAATGACATACAGACTTAAGACTGGTGATCGGTCCGGTGAAGTGTTCGGACATACTAACAAACAAACAGAAAGACGAACAGCGAATAGTCCACTATGGGCACGGATCCCTAGAAAGGCTAAAAATAACATTGAAAACATTGGTTCTCCCTGACATACAAGAAATACAGGTTTTATATTGGCATCAATTATAATATGTTGGTCCTTGACATAAACCATCTCCTGAATAAGTTCATAGGCATTCAAGGGCCTTATTGTTTGATCTTTGTATTCTTCGATATATTTTTTATCTCACCCAGTGTAAAATTTATCAAACAAACGGCTGTTCTGGTTTATTTTTAATATGGTTTTATAAAATTTCCTTTGACAAGAAACAAAGAAAAAGTAGGTAATAAATATCTCCTGGAGCTTTTTATCTTTATCGTGTTGCAGAAGCTCTAAATAGACTGTGTGAATCATCAGATTTATAGGTAGGATAATCTGCTCTATACATTATATTATTAAGTAAGTATACTAGAATATTATTATATTAACTATTTAAAATTTGATTATTTTTAGTAGAATAATAATAAATAATAATTCTTAACTGTGCTAACGTGTGGTGGTATCCCAAGTGAAAGAGACACTGCATTGATAAAACTGTATTGTTTCCAATTTCGGCCAGATTCTCAACTAAACACTACGGACTTTATCACAAGGACGATTCACAAGTAATGTGATAATAATCAGGTTTAATGACTTTACAGGTGTAGCTCCTTACAGCAACGTTAATCGTTACTGAGTCGTAGTCTATGGTCGTAGTTCTGTGTAAACGTGAAACCAGTGCTAACTTAGTGTTTAGGTGGTACGTACGGCACACTGCGTTTCGCAGGTAATGTATCGAAAGTATTAATATAATTATTTCCAGTATATGTGAAGGAATTTAAAATTATAGATTTCTATGTATCGCTAGTGCAGATTTTTTCTTAATTATTTTTGTGATTCGCAATTATTAATTGAACATTCTTCATAAAATAAATTTTCCTTTTTCTTAGGTAACTAGGCAGGTAAATATTTTTTATGTGTATTTTTTGCTTTTACATTAATATTATATATAAGGGTTACTGTTTTGTTTAAAAGTACCTTGTTATTTTTTGGTGAAAAAAAATGCATTCTTGATGATAATTTATCATACCTGTAGGTAGTATATGTTTAATATTTAATCTTAAAATTATAAAAGTTAAATCTGAAGGGTAAAACAATTTTTTTAATTATTAACCACGTAACACGTTATGAAAAGATTTTTATACGAAATACGTTCATAAAACTTTTACTAAAATAATTGTGTCATGGTAGTTGCATATAAAGCTTTTTTTAATTTAAAATGATTACTTACCTTGGTAATAAAAAAATGTTTGCAAAAAACGTTCTGTTATCCGTACCAATACCACAGCCTACTAAATCTTGTAAATTACCTAACAATAATTGTAATAATATTAGAATTATTCTAAAATCAACCAAATATTATGAACTAACCTAACTTTGTAAATACATCAGTAAAATCATAACGACTAAAATGTGGTCATTACTTCTAGATTATTCTTAATCGATTAATATGTATTTAATATGTTCTAATAACTCCATCGATGCTCGATAGGCATATTACCTAAGAAATATAAGATTGTTTTATTTTTTTAACACAATAAATCACCATTTAAAACTGAATAACCATCAATATCGTTTTTCAAGCGATGTTTTCGCAAAAAACGTTTTGACATTTTGTTTTTTCTCAGAGAAAATATTATTTAGTATTTCGCGCCAATCGTAAAATATTTGCAAATGCAAGGTAGACATAGTTACATACCTAGTTGCGGTTACATAAATATGTCAAGAGGATATAAGTCTATATTTAGAATGAAAATACTCTGACTAGAGCTTTGATACTCTGTTATTATTGAAAATGAAACCCGCACAATAATTGGAGAGATTGGAAAGATGGAATATCCGTTACGGTATGATTTTCACCGCGCAAATTGCAGTAGATAGAATTTCATCTTGTGGCCTGTGGGTACATAAAATACAAAAAAGTTCTAAGTATAAAAACATCGAGGACAAGTTCAAATTCATATATATCTATTGTTTGAGGAATATGTACTTGCTTGTAGGTATTTTGTAAATTGGAAACTGCTATAATATTGAAAAAAAAACGTTTATAAAACCACCTGCTGCTACAGAACTCTATCTGCCAGTTTTTACTTGTGTTTTATTGTAATTTATTTTATGTTCAATTTCTACCTACCTACCTGTATTATTCGTGTTCATAATGTGATAGGCTGTACTACCTTGTATATGTCGGCGCAATTGAGGTTTATAATATGGAGTCAACGTAAGAATGCACGAACAATTTTACTTTTGGATACTTATGTTGGTAAATGAGCCTTTGTACACTTCCAACCTGAAAATATTTTTGTAAGTCTCAACTTTACCATTTGGGAAGGTCAGCATGATGTCTTCAAGCAGTACTAATTCCAGTGTAAGAAGCAGATGGAACAGCTCTGTCATTTTCCAACACTCGAAATAACATCTATTGCTTTAACCCCCCTGGTAGGTACCTACTGCGTTTTATGTTCATTCGATACTTTATTTTCTTGCTTTCGATGTCGCAGTGAAAATCGCGTGCGAACTGACTTAGAACAAGATCAGATAAACACTGGAACAGTTATAGCAAATTATAGGCTAAAAACTTTGTTCTTCGGATTTCTACAGCAGGCTATACACACAGGCTTTGTAATATTTTGGATTCATATAAACTTAATAATATTGCATTTCCAGATTATTTGGTTATCTGTATTACCTAATTAGTGTTTCTATATTTAAAATATATCGTTAATTATGTCCCTGTTAACCGAGCTGTTAACGGACTTGCTATTATAATTATTAGCGTTGCAAGACTTTGTACTGAATTTCCTTTACTTCAATATCACTATGCTAATGATTTAATTAACAAGTTCTAAAACTCATAGCTTGTGATAAGAATTATTATTTGCATGGTGAATTAATGTATAACCAATTACCTATGACAGTGGACTGAAATAAAATATACTCGTGTTAGATTAACAACATTAATAGTACCTAGTTTAATTTGTTTGGTATATGTATATAATCGTTTTTACTGATATAACAATAAATCACGGGTAAGGTTCTTTTGGTTTTTTATTTAAATTATAAGGATTAAAATATATAGTTTATCCATATCTCAGTAATTTAAACTATATTTTCTATACATTTTCATTTATGTGCTGTTGTGCTGCTTTAGGTAGGTACTGTGCGGATACAATAAAGTTATTCTGATGATATTTTTGCAAATGCGTATATATTTTTGCAAAAGTGTTTTCAAGGTACTAGTAGTAGAATATTATTATATTCATTCATTTAAGACAAAATATGATATTTCATATTTTGTCTTAAATGAATGACCTTTATAAATCATGGACGCGTTTTATATTAGACCTTTTTTTGTGAAATCTGTAAAAACGAAACATAAAAACTGAGCGGGAATTATGATCGTTGATTAAAATGCACATCTTCAGTGTTAAAAAGTCTATCGTTTACTTAAAAAAATATAGGTACGATTTCTTTTATTTCCGTGTCCTGCTATTAAATAATATGAGATTTGTGTACAATTTGTGTACAATATCAATAAAATATGAATATTAATGGTTTTTTACGAGCTCAGCAAAGGTTAATCTTTCGATACCTATCGTAATCACCAAGTAGAATGAAATATTCTTATTGTTAGACCCACCGAACACAAGCACTATAGAACACCAGTAGTAGGTATAATAATTTCGTATGTGCTGCATGTATTATCCCTAAGAGCACTGAATACAAGAAAACATATATTATATTATGTCGTCCTCTCAGGTTGCAATGTATAAAAAATATTCATAATTACTTACGTATTTTGGTTTTGGCTTGAAAAATCGAGGAAATCTCTCTGACTATGGTACTCTGACTCTGAATATGGTAATTTTTATAATTTTTTTATTAATACTAGTCGCTGTCAGGTGGATTTGCCTGCGGGGACTACATTACTACAGCTATCTTGGCTAAAGAAGTGTCAGAAATTTTCTCAAATTGCATTAAATTGATTCTGTTTTACGCGATAGAGTTAAGATAGAGCATACGTTTGCATTATGCAAGCTAATTTAACATTACTAATTATGTATATTATTTTTCTACTCTATGATACCTACAACTACATATAGAAATTTTAATAAAAAATGTTATTATAATAGGTATAGCTTAGGTAATTGACGTTGACCTTTGCGTTTTTTTTTACAGAAATTTTTTTAATTACCTATTATTAACATATAGCATGTAGATACAAATTACAAAGGTATTGAATAAATGGCTATTTTGATTAAAAATCAAAATAATAGTTAAAAATACTTACATTATACAATGATTATACAAAACTATTTCGTAATAACAGTGAATTAATCAAATAAATTAAATTATACCACTTTATTATTTTTATAAAATATGTAGTGTAGGAGTACTTAATTTTCTTTGAACTTTAAATGCAATTTACGCATCCTTGGTTATTTTGGTTGACGTAGTTCACGATGCAACCTTGCGCTAATAACCGAGGGTTGCCAACCTTCATAACCGCTTGTGTTTTCTCCGCAATTAAAGTTTACTGACGAATTCGCTATGAGCTTGTCGATCGTCTTATATTTTAATGATATTATGATGAATACAGCTCAAAGACACGTCGGAAAGAAAGACTAACAAATGGGACAATATATTGATTTTTTTTTGTTTTTTTATGAGTGTTTGAATTAAATTTTTGTTTTTTTTTTTGAGAAAGTTTTCCTCACTACCTTGATACCTTCTATGAGGATGGGTTGATATTAAAGTTGTTTTAGTACTTAGATAGTCAAGGATCAAAACGGTGAACCTGTACCAGTGGTAAAGTACCTAATTATTTAATGCCGTAAATCAAGTGACCACTCAAGTCTCAGGGTCAGTGTGTATGTTCGTTCTTCACATACGAATAAAACGATCATGTTTTGCTCTGCCAATTTTTGCGTAAATTGTATATCTTGTATTTAAAATCCAATTGACACTAATTTATTTTAATTGTTTTATATTTTAAATGTTTATACATAATCCTAATTAGAAAAAAATATTCACATTAGATTACAGGTTTTACATCCTCCCACATTCTCCATATCTTATTAATGCTCATTTAAACTGTAGCTATTATACCTATACCAAGATCAAAAAAGTTTCGTTTGTTTTTTTAAGCTATTGCATAGCTTCTATCGTGGGCCTTGAGCGCGGGGACCGATTACCGAATCCAGAAATTCCGTAATGAAAAAGCCTCACGTTCCCCACTCCGACGGGCACGGAGGTGTGGCTCGAAGCTTTACGGCGCGCGGCCGCGGCAGTCCCCGAGTGCCACACGTCTTTTTTTATCTATTTTTAACAAATTTTTCAACATAAGGATTGTCGGGCATTTCATAATAATTTATCAAAACATATAACACCTAAAAATATGGTTCATTTATTCCTTGAACGTGTGGCTCGGACAGAGAGATGTTTATTGTGTAAAGTTATTATGATGCATTTTTCTTTTTTTTTCGTAATTATTTAGAATACCTACCTTCTGTTATTAAATTGTCAAATTCTTTCACTTATAAGGACGATAAAATACTTTATAATTATTAACAGAGCTAGGCTCTTTCTAGTCAAAACAAATGCAATATTTTGCATCTACATTTTGTCTTCTATTTACCACTCACTTCAGTAAATAAGCCAAATGCTAACAAATGATTCGCACTTGCTCAATTAGTTACGCAGTTTGTGTTGTAACATTTGTACTGCAGTCATTCGTTCACATAGGAAAAATTACTTATTTTCATCGATTATTTCATACCTAAACTTGAATAGTTATTTTATATTTGTGTAGTTAATTCTACCACATTACAAGAAAACAACTAAAAATTGTTTTTACAAAAACTGACTTCTATTGTGCGAAAACAAATAGGTAACTACGTTGGAGAAAAATAAATAACCCTCAAATACAAGATTAAGATATCCCTTGAATTATATAATCAAAACAATACCAAGTATTTATCCTTCGTTTTAAAACCAATTGCCACTCCTATGCAAGCTATGCTATGCATAATCGAACTTGAAATGACGTTTAAAATAAATTAAATATAAATAATTAAACACTTTACAACTAATTGTTTGTATTTCAATATACATCGCATGAAATACAAAGATTTCCAATACACAAGGGCATGTTATGTATAAATAGGTAAAGTAATATCGTTCAAATTTTGCCGGAATGTGATAATATCCGTTCGTACAAAGGTAATTGTAAAATTTCTATGCATTCATGAAACTGGTTATATCGGAGGTGGATTGTGTTCGTTATTTACACGTTTTCGTTTTTAATTGTTTCAATAGTCACATGTAATGTGCTAGACACATAGGTGCTTAGGTCACACGCGTCAGTATTAATGAATATTTTATTTAGACCTTATTACTAATTCTTTAGTTTCTATCAACTTTTATTTCCTGGGTTACATAATCGTAGGTCAAAGCCAGACTCTAGTGTTTATAGACTATATAGACCGGGAGATACTGACACAAAATTTCGAGTCATTTGTAACAGGATGGCGGTTCTACAGGGGTCTTAGTACGCAATGACAAAAAGAAAAACGATGGCGTGAACGCTGGTACCGGCGGCTTAGTCGCGTGGGCGTTAGTCGAACTCGTCGGAAAATAGCGAAAGTCAAACGATTTGTAACAGTATGGCACTTATTTTTCCTGTAAGTTTGAGGATCAACAAATATAAATACAAAATTTCAAAGATCTATGTGTTGGAAATCTTCACTTATATAAATTAATAATAAATTAAGTTTTCAAGTATGACAGCACTTTTTCCCCCTACTAGAAGTATGGCAAATATAATAGTGGTCACATTTTATCAAATACTCTCCAAAAATCCAAATGCAATACTGGTACAAAAAGTTTGGCGAAATAAAAATTTTTGCAGATTTTCGGCGGTATGGCGACCATTTGGAATCGTCCGAAAAGTATGGCATGGCGATTTTCGTAAATGGCTGCACGACGATAGTTACCTGTGCAAAAGTTAGCCTGGTACAAATGGTTGAATGATTGTTTTATTTAAATCAACACATTCACGTCGGTATGGCGGGCTGTAAGTCACACCGGAAAAGTATGGCATGACACTACCGCCTACTACTTTTTTATGGGCTATCGGTAAATTCTAAAATTTTTGTGTTACAAATCGTTTGACTTTCGCTATTTTTCCGACGAGTTCGACAAACGCCCACGCGACTAAGCCACCGGTACCAGCGTTCACACCATCATTTTTCTTTTTGTCATTGCGTACTAAGACCCCTGTAGAACCGCCATCCTTGTTACAAATGACTCGAAATTTTGTGTCAGTATCTCCCGGTCTAATAGTGAAAACACCAGGATTTTAAAAATTGAGTTAAATACGTATCAATTGTTTTTTTTTTTTAATGTTTCATGAACTCCATTATAGCCTATTGGTATCGGTCACTTCATCCGTGTGTTCGCGGTATTTTGGAAAGCTTAGATATAGGTATTATATCTTGGACCAATAAGATAAGCATTTTTGAGATTTTGACTCAATATGTAACTACCTAGGTAACTACTAATACTACTTGACACACATGTTAAATTAAACGCTTTCTATCGGGTCGTATTGCATCCTAAGCCTCAAATATAGCTCTATTATATATTTTTTGATATGTATTGGATTCAGTTATGTTATGTGTATTGTTAATAGTGCATAGTGCATACATTGTACACTGTACAGTAGATCTCGCTTTACTCATTATGTTTTTTGTCGATGATAAATCTTATTGTTTTGTTGCAGACGTGATAGACCGACCATGGGGACTCTATTCAACAATGTGACGAAATACTACACGTATGTTAACGATGAACTCGCAGGTAAAGGATAGTTCAATACACTACGCATTAATATTAACAAAATCCATTACTATGGTAAATAATACGAACGCAAGTCAGGGACTAAGTATTCAATGTGAATTAATTTCTAGACAATCTGTTAGCTCTATATGAGAACTATGTTAGAATATTGCACTGAAAATGCTAGATTTACGAAATACAACATATATGTACTTATAATGACGTCACATAAAAAATTGAGATACATAGAACACAGAGATAAGTGGCTTATTAATCTAGGTACTGAAATTATTATACTGTAAAGTCTCGTCTGCCCCATTCTAATTGTTTTACATTTATATTCGCAAACTCCATAGATTGACGTGGTAATTTAAACAGTGTCTTATTCATTTTCATATTCAAATATGGTACCTACGGAGGTACTTACACACAATACAATAGTCGTTTGATAATGAAACTTGCTGATAAACGCGGTATTTTCTTATCTGTGGTCTGCCACAAATTATTGTAAAAAAACTAATGTTTATTTTGGGAATGTCAGTGAAAAAATTACTTGAATTATTAAAATATATGTACCGGTCGAATTGATAACCTCCTGCTTTTTTTTAAAGTCGGTTAATGATGCTAAATTGGCGGATATTTTAAATTATAATCATTCAGGTAGGTATGACGTAGGTTATGAAATAAAAACGTCTCTTCTAAATTTGTTTATTAAGGCTAATATTTTAAACTTATTGTATTTATTATGTAATAAAATTTATAAGTTTTTATCTTGTAGCTGGTGAAAAAAATTGATTTAAAAAATGAGCTATAAACGACGAAAAATTACTATAATACGTACTTAAATTTACATTTCTACATGAAAAAAGCTTTTTTGATTTGTTATTGTAATTTGTATAATTTATAATATATGCAAATTCTCTAGATAAAAGATTCAGTTTCGTTCAATGTTCAACTCATGACACAAAAAAATATAATTTTTAATAGCTTTGCTAAGTAATTGGGGCCGAGATTCAAATTACTTTTTTCTTGTTACTATTATTATAAATATGTAAAAATGTTACCTTTAAGAGCATTAAATAACAATACGGAATTATTGAAAGTTTTCATGGAAATATATGTAAACTAGATTTCTGCCCGCGGCTTCGCTCGCGTTTTCAAAGGAAAACCCGCATAGTTCCCGTTCCCGTGGGATTTCCGGGATAAAACCTATCCTATGTGTTAATCCAAGTTACCCTCTATATGTGTGCTAAATTTCATTGTAATCGGTTCAGTAGTTTTTACGTGAAAGAGTAACAAACATCCATACATCCATACATCCATATACAAACTTTCGCCTTTATAATATACTAGCGACCCGCCCCGGCTTCGCACGGGTGCAATGCTGATACTAAATACACTACAGAAAAACTGTGTACGTTGTATATAAAAATTAAAAACATAGCGGCCCGCCCCGGCTTCGCACGGGTATAAAATATTATATAGCCGGGCGGCCGACCGGTACCGCCGCAAACGCTACGTCCCACAATTTTTAAATCTGTAATATCTTCGAAAATGTTCACTTAAATCATACGGTGTAAAGGGCCATATAGATCTATATTAAATGAACAATGTATTTAAGGTATTTAATTGGTTAAGGATTAATGCTGTATTGGTTAAAATCGCTTCGAAAATTAGCCATTATTTGTCGTAAAAAGTAAATGACAAAAAAAAGTTATTGTGGGTTATCCATAAGAGATAGACACATACCGGACACATCGCGGACTTTTCTGTAGACCTTTTCAATGTGTATAATACTTAGTAGGTACATTATTTTGATAAAAATCGTAGGGTTCAGCCTGCGTTTGCAATGTAAGCGGAAAAAATGTAATTTTTTACGACATCACATTAGAAACCTCAAAAATAACAGTACTTCTCCACTATTTAATGGGTGTTATTATACATATAAACCTTCCTCTTGAATCACTCTATCTATTAAAAAAAACCGCATCAAAATCCATTGCGTAGTTTCAAAGATTTAAGCGTACAAAGGGACATAGGGAAATAGGGACAGAGAAAGCGACTTTGTTTTATACATACTATTGGTCCGGGAGCCAGCAGCAGATTTTATGACCAAGTTCCTCTCAAGCGGTAATTAGTAGAATGCATCAAAGTATAGTATTATGAAGCCTCGTGAACGTCAGCTGGAGCTCGGTTGGGGGGAAGAGCGGTTGTAGCCTCCCGTATCAGCTGACGGTTTTTCCACCAAGATACAGCCAGCTGACATATATATTTATCCACAGTTACATATAAGCTATCATCAGGTAAATTTTTGTTTGAGAGGAAATAACGGAAAATAAATTTTTCTTTAAATTTAACTTTCATGTTCGAGACACCAGCTGACGTATAATACACCATGTTGTAACCAGCTGACTATTTTTTTTCGTTGAGATATTGGGTTAGCTACAATTTGACAAATTTTTAGCTGAGAGGAAATGAATGAATGAATGTATTTTTTTCCTATGTGCGTGGGAGGCTACAACCGCTCACCCCCCCAACCGAGCGCCAGCTGACGTTCACGAGGCTTTATAATACTATACTCTCATGCGTCTGACGAATTATCTCTTGAGAGGAAATAGTTAACCAAATTTGCACCTGGCTCCCTAACCATATGTAGTGATATTAGATAGGGTTTATGTGGATGTTTTATAACTTAGCGAAGAGACAAAATAGTACCTAGAGCTATTCATGATGTACATTGACGGAGTCATGACAAAACGAGAATCAGAAGTTATTACCATTAAGTTCTTAAGCCTGTAGTAGGATCAGGTAATTACAGCTACCTATGCATTAAAATCGTTATCATTTTCAGATCCTCGAACAAATAAGTTTTGGCTGGTTGCCAATCCCGTACCGATAATGACAATAATGTTCTTGTACCATCGGTTTGTAAAAGTATGGGGCCCTGCATATATGGCGAATAGACAACCCTATAACTTGAAATGGGTCATCGTTGCATATAATCTAATGCAGATAGGTCTATGCGCACATATGACATTTCAGGTAAGGGAGAAATACTGGGTCACAACTCACATATAAAATGTAGTCCAAGTAGGTACTATTTTTGTTTCTTGGTTATAAAAATTAAAATTGTATCTCTATGGAGAACGGTTTTATCTGCGTAATTGAGAAAAACACTAATAAACATTTACGAGGCTTAATGGAGATATGAATGACCTTTTCTAGACGCAATGGTGTTCCAACTTCCAACATCGCTTAATAACTGACATCAAGAAATATTAAGAAACTTTGCATTTTAATTTTTACCCTATATTCTGTGAGACCATGTGATGAAAGACTAATAATTGTTGGTAGGTAGCAACTTTAGCAAAAATATAATCAGAATAGATCGCATCGTCCGCGTTGTCCTTTTATAGATACTGTTTGAAGGCAAAAAAAATATAATCAAATGAATTTAAATAAACTTTAAAGTGATATTAACATTAAGTACCAGATACTAAATATCTAGTTTATCATTAAAAACATATTAAGGAGGCTTTCTTGTCTATCCGGTTAAGGGGAATTTTCTAGTATTTCTAAATATTCGTAATCTAGAATTAATCCTAATGAATGTATGTATAAAAAATGTTTGAATAATAATTATTGTGATATATTACAGTGTATCACCTGGTTATACCTGCCGGGCTATTACAGTGTGTGGTGTCAAAAGATTAATTACGATGACAATGAGGTGGAAAGACTCATCATTGAACGAGTGTGGCTGTACTATTTTATCAAGATCGTTGATTTATTAGACACTGTGAGTAATCTATACTAATATTATAAAGCTAAAGAGTTTGTTTGTTTGTGTAAACGCGGTAATCTCAGGAACGAAAAAAAATTGAAAATCGGTCCAATTTGAAAATTCTTTCGGTGTTATATAGCCCATTTATCAAGGAAGTCTATATTAGGCTATACGCTAAGACCAACAGGAGCGGAGCAATGCGAGTGAAACCGCGGAGCACAGTTAACTAATATACTGTATTAGATCGACCTTGATTCCAAAGACTGGATGATCACAATGTATTTTATAGTTTTCCTTAAAAAAAAGCTTGAAACTCCTCTTTTGTTGGGTCACTGAAAAATAAGGAAATGTATGGTTTCCGTTTTGTAATAGTATGTATAATTACAAAATCTATAATTCCTTGATGTACCTAACAGGAAATAAGTGACATCCAGGAGTCGAAATAAAAAAGGTTCGATTCACACTTTTGTGCTAAGTGAACAAATTAGTAGGTGCTAACTGTAAAGTGAGAGATAATTTATTAAATAACGATAACATGAGATAACTGCAATATTATTTTACAGGTATTTTTCATACTACGTAAGAAATTCTCTCACGTGTCCTTCTTACATGTCTACCATCATTTGGGCATGTGCCTCCTTGCGTACATCGGCACGAAATATGTACCAGGTACATTGTTAATAATAATTAATTAATAATTATAGCATGTGTACTTGTTTAAATGAGTTTGGTTAATGTTAATGGAGTCGTTATCCTTATATTATATTAACAATACCCGTTTTTTTCAAACTCTACTTAGATATATTTATTCTAAAACTCTACCAGATGTAATCGTTAAGTGTGTACAGGCAATTATTTCGTAACTATTATGCAGCTATATCAAAAACTTTTAACTGATATCGAAAGTACTTTAACTAACAAGTAAAATGACTTTTTTCAAAAATAAAACGGGATATATCCTAAAATTTTGCGTTACTGTAGGTATATACATATATCTTAAATTCTGAACTACCTTTTTCAAATAGTTTCTTCAATTTTCAGATTCCTTTTTCCGTTTTGTCTTCGACAATTGAACTTTAATGATGTAGACTAGTCATGAATACCAATGTTTTGTTAAATTATTAAAAAATAAACTTTTTTTAGGTGGACACGGTATAATGTTGGGCTTCATAAACTCCGCAGTACACGCGGTTATGTATTCGTATTACTTGGTTTCAATATTAAGGCCGCAGTGGGTTCAGGGATGGTGGAAGAAATACATCACACAACTGCAAATCGTAAGTATAAATAATAATGCATCAACGAAAAATATCCTTTAACATGTAAAAAACGGTGTTATGTAAAGAATGATTAGTTTTTCTTTTGTTTAAGTGACTTCTTTAGGCGCTTTGAGAGTAAAATTTCAAGGTCGCGTTATGGCAATACCGTCACGTCATTGAGTGAATCTTGCCAAAGAAGTTTCACTTCTGAAACATACGTGCTCGGCACACACGCTCTTTTTTAACTCTATATTATTTAATTTCAGTTGCAGTTCCTGCTGTTGATTTTACACTTCGGCCACATTATATTCGAGCCATCTTGCGGATACCCCAAGTGGGTTTCTTATGTATTCCTACCACACAACATTTTCATACTTATCCTATTTTCTGATTTCTACGTTAAGGAATACATTCTAAAGAAGAAGAAACAGTAGATTTAGTCAAATTAGGATAATGTTGTAAAGTAATGATAGTTTAAATATATTTATTATACATTGGTTTTTGGTTTTATTTTCTACTAGATGAAATCCCCGGGCTCCGCCCTTGATTTAAATTTATTACTTTTATAGCATAATATTTATATATGCTTTCACAAAAGATGCGGGTTCGAATCCCGCCTTGAATGTGATTGAATATTTTTTTTTTAAATTTACAAAAAATAACTAGCTACCAATTTTCAATTTTTATAGATTTCACTTTTAAACTGTAGAAATAATTAATAACGAATATAGATATTTTCGAGTCTTGAGCATATGTTGATAAGAAGGTACTAAATAAATATTATAATTGTAGAAGTATGTAGTACTTCGTACATAATATATTAATTACTCTGTAGTAAAAGTAGGATCTGAATTTGATACTATCGTTTCGTCCTAATGACCGTCTCCGACATACTCGACATGCGTTAAAATTTTGTTCCACAGTAACATAATGTATAAGTTGAAAAATATGTAATAAAGGGCAACGTGTCTGTTCTATGAGTAGTGGAACAGTATACGGGCTAAATAACAACGAGTAAAATGCCATAAACCTTCATGAGAGTCGGATAATGCCAAAGACGTTGTTAATGCTTGTAAACTATAGTTTTAGACAAGATATAAATTTATAAATAATAGATAAAGCATTTGAATGCCATAAAACCAAATATTTAAAATTCTATATACAAGATTCTATTACGATATTTTTATATTCATGCATACAAAAAAATACAAAATTGACATTCTCGTAGCGAGGCAATTAAATCTGAATAAAAAAAGTAAGAACAAAATTGACATTGAGAGCATCCAATATTGACATTTGACATTTATTATTGTATTGGCAAAGGCAATTGAAATCACAATAATTGAAATGCTGTGCTAAATCATATTGAATCTTTATTAATTTTAAAGTGATATAGGGAATGTAAATTACAAAATGAGTGAAAGTCCATCGCCATCTAGACCAGGGGAAGCGGCGTTAAAGAACATGCAAATATTGAAGAGTGAGAGCTCTGTGTTTAAAGTCCCTAAAGTGCCGAAGAGGAAACTCATTAAAAAAACACAAGTTTTAGATGAGGAGGATTATGTAGAGGTATGTGTGACCTTTAATTTAATTATAAACAATATGCGTATAGTTTTGCTTATCATGAAAAACGTAATATTTAATGATATCGATTATTTGTATTTAAAGAAATCTAGAATTTGGTATAATGCTCAAACATTCCTGTATCTGCATATTATTAGTTTAAATACAAGTAATTAACAAAGTACTCAATTGCTTTAGTTTATAAATCAAGCTTCTCTTAATACAGTGTGGTTTAATATGTTATATATGTTGTTTTTTTGTGTTTACTTCTTATGTCCTACAATTTACTTTATAACATCTTAATGGCTGGTTCACACTTTGATTAGTGCGAGTGCAGGTGATTAGTGCAGGTGTTTAGTAACTACGTGTGGACAGCGACTGTTTAGTGCAAGTGTTTAGAAGTGAATAGAAGCGTGTTCTATTTTTTTGCGAGTGGACTGCGAGTAGCCACGTCCCGCGCGCCCTCCCTTCCCCCTCACTCGCAGTGTGCCTGCCTAAACACGTCTGGACACGAGTGTTTAGTGTTTAGTGTTTAGCGTAGTGCGTAGCGTCGCAAATTGCACCATTGACCTGCACTCCCACTAATCACCTGCACTCGCAGTTGAATTGGACACTACTCGCACTACACACCTGCACTCGCACTAATCACCTGCACTCACACTAATCAAAGTGTGAACCAGCCATAAGAAGTTGTGCCTTTTAGTAACATTCATTAACACTGTTAAATTTCAACATACAAATTAACACATTATTTGAACACATAAACTACCAATAATGTACACAATTGATAATATAGTAAGAAAAATTAATTGCAACCATACAATATTAAGTAAGTTTTAAAAGTGAAAAACAATAAACATGTATTTTTCCTAATTTTTCTCCAGGGTATATCAAAAATAATACAAAGAGATTTCTTTCCTGATTTGGAAAAGCTGAAGGCTCAAAATGACTTTTTGGAAGCTACTGAAAATAAAGATTATGCTCGGCTTAGAGAGATTGCTCGGAAGTACAGTGGTACTAGACCACCCACTGAACCCTGTAAGTATATCATTTAAAACATTGGAACAAAGAAACAGTTATGGTTTATATTTATGGTTTATGGTTGCTTTGCACCTGACCCACACGATTTTGTTTGTTCTAAGAAGAAATATTATTTCCCATTATTGCAAAAAGATTAGTTCTCGAGAGCATTTCACTACAGCTTTATTTAAACAAAGTTGATTCAACATGCTGATTATCATCCTTCTATTTTACAACAAACAAACTTCTTATCTTGTTAATATTTCACTTCTTAGGGCCGATTTTTCAATCTTTGGTTAAAATTTATCCGTCCAATAAAGTATTACACGAACATTTTAAAATGTCACCTGTAAACTGTAATATACGGACAATTAGAATACACTTTTGAAATGGTAGTTTGAATGTTCGATGAATAAGTTTCAACAAAAGATTGAAAAATTTGCCCTTATTCTTTTAATATTTATTCAATAGAATAATTACTATTTTTGTTTTTTAAGTTTTACTTAAATATTCTGAATATGTAGAATGTTTATAATTATTGCAGATAATTCTCCAGCCACATTTGACACACCTGGTGTAGATCGACCTCCTTCACCCTCTGATGGTGGTTTGAGAACTCCCGATATAAACTTAACAACCAAGGATTCATGCAACGATATCACAGATAATCATAGTTTGGGTATGTATTTGTATTTTGTTGTGTTTACGTGTTTAAAATATAAATGTTTGTATTCGAAAAGTAGCTTAATCTTCATTGTTAGAAAAATATAGCCTTTTTTCCTTCATATTAATGTAGAATTGCAGATGTCCTCTTTATCACTTAATATTCTTATATTTGCCTTATCACTTTCATACCACTAGAACTGCTGGCAAATAAAAGAAACAAATATATAGTTCAAGTAGTTAGTCCTATTTATTCACTCTCATAATATATTTTTGACAATCAAATAATCTATTAACTTCCAGATTCATTTCTCGCACATCACACCAGCGAGGACAATGCAAGTTACGACAAAGTTATAGCTCTAGAGAACAGAAAGAAGGCAGCTAAGCTGGCGTCACAGTACAATTCGGAAATATCTTCTGCAGCGATCGCTGATGCTGCACTAGCTTTGCCTTCTATAGAACAACAGGCTGATCAGACCGAGAGGCCACATGAGGTAATCTATTAATGGTTTTTAGTTACAATTCTAAGTGGAGACATATTCTACAACAAAAAAAAATGTGTAACATGGACGCATTTCAGAAGTGAAACTTCTTTGGCAAGATTCAAAGATAGTCGTCGCCTTACTCCATGACGTGAACTTTTAGAGCTAGCGCGCACGAGCAACTTTGTCTCCGCAACTATTTTGTCTCTCCCATCAATTTGTATGGGGAGTTGCGTCGCTACGTGCGCGCACTTTCATACTAGCCCATAGGAGGGAGAGACAAAATAGTTGCAAAGACAAAATAGTTGCGGAGACAAAGTTGCTCGTGCGCGCTAGCACTTAAAATTTTTCTCTCAAGAAGTTTCACTTCAAAATAAATCATCATATTACTAAAGCAACTTTGTAGTTATAATAATCAGTAATACTTAAGCTTCCACTAAATGAATGCATAAAACTAGAGAGGGTTTTTTTCAAAAAATTATATGCGCAATTTTATTTGACTTTCCTAACACGAAAATGTTTTTCAGTTGGACACATGGCGGTATCGAGCGAAAAACTACATTATGTATGTGCCCGATGGGGCGGAGTCCCAGATTCCGAGTGCGAAGCCCGACCTACAGCATCACAATACGCGGCTTCAAGTTCAACCGTTTGATTACGCTAAAAATAAAGAGACTATAAGTGCTATTGCGAGATCTCAAGTAAGTTATAGTTTATCAATAGATCATTTGTACTTTGTATGATTTCTTTTTCTATTTGTAAATGATATGAATACTTAGGAAATCGTCATTGTTTTAAATCAAGTTTAAATAATCTTTCTTTTATGAAGGCTATATATTATGCTAGGCTATTATTTGTATACATTGATACATATTTTCAGTAAAGCTATTTATATATAATAGTACTTCGTACAGAACTTTACGGTTCACTCTCTAACAAAAGTCATCTTTACTCACTCCTGTGGTGCTGAAACCCCCGAAGTGGGTTTTCGCCTCTGAAGTCTACTTTAGGCATAAATAATAGCTAGCTGTATAGCTATAATTGATTAGAGTTGGTACTCGCCGCCGATATATCAAAGGCGCGCATAAGTTTGTTAGAAACAAGAGTAATATTTCATCTCTGGTTGTTTAAAATTCCTTTAAGTTTAAGTTCCTTTGCGCACGAGTATTTACGTTACACATTATTGACGTGACAACGTCTTATAATTAGATGGAGCCGGCTGCACGCACGAAAAAATATGACTCATACGGCGTTACCTCGCTCTGAGGCGTTCCATGTAAGGCTTGAAGTGCAAGCGAGAGCGCGGAACGAGCGACAAAGAAGCACAATCGGACGTTGTCTCGTTCAACTATCGTCAGTAAACCGACTTTACAGACAACCAATTTTTTTTCAGGATGCTCACGACAAGGGTAAAATCGGTGTAGATGGTGTAAGCATATCGGGGGAGAAACCAACTGGGCAGTACGATTTCGTAGCCACGCCCTCTCCAAGACCTGGTGATGGACCTGATGAGTCTCCCTTGATGACGTGGGGAGAAATCGAGGGTACACCCTTTAGATTGGATGGTGGTGATACTCCGTTGCCTGCGTGAGTTTTTATTTTTGTTATTGTCATATTTTTTATGGTTAACTTGGTATAAAAGTAATTTCATCCATAAGAAAATGAACTAAAGTTGAATAACGGTTTAATCCATAATAATCCATACTATTAATCCATCAGTCCTCGGAATCACAGACACAATAGAAAATCTATTGTGTCGCGCCCCGATCGGGCCTTACGGTGGTCAATGGGTTAATATTATAAATGCGAAAGTAACTCTGTCTGTTACTCAATCACGCCTAAACTACTGAACCAATTTTACTGAAATTTGGTATGGAGATATCTTGATACCCGAGAAAGGACATAGGCTACCTTTTATTGCGAAATATGTACCACGAGCGAAGCCGGGGCGGACCACTGGTAATACTATAAATTCGTGGTCATGACACTGCACATCGTAATATTCTTACATGAACTAATTAATGGTAAATATCTTTGTAGAAATATGGTTAAGTTAAACAAGCTCACATTCCAGTTTACTTCATTCATCTTTCGTGTGAGCAAATCGCGTATATACTATAATCAAATCAACTTACTAAACCCATTAAAATTTCGTCAAAAAATGTCCTAAGGACATTTATATGTATTAAACATTCATTCAAATTAACAACATTTTTCGTGGTAGTAATTTTCAATAATTTTTTATATGCTCATAAGAAAACTCGGACAAATTTAAGAGCGTTCCTATAAACAGTGTTGAATAGCAAATTATTCTGAAAGAAAACATTCCTTTATTTTTAAAAAGAAATAGAACTGCATTCAAAGATTTTCGATATGTTCAGTATTTCAAGTACTTTCCATCCAGGGCCCATCGAAAATTTCCACGCTGTAAATTTGTCCGAGTTTTCTTATGAGCATAATATACAAAAAAACTTTGAATATTACTACCACGAAAAATGTTGTTAATTTGAATGAATGTTTAATACAATGTCCTTTGGACATTTTTTGACGAAATTTTAATGGGTTTAGTAAGTTGATTTGATTATACTTCGTCAATTTAAATGATATTAATTATGGATTGCTCCCGCAGTGTGGGCGCAGGCGCCGCGTACCGTATCCTCGAGGGGGGAGCTCGAGAGCGGCTCGCGATGCAGCTCGCGGAGCGCGTGGCGCGGCGCCGCCGGCCCACCACGCCGAGACGTACACCTACGCCGCAGAGGTACATATACACCTTTTAACTATACATAACACTGGCTACACTTAGAGCTAGCGCGCAAGAGCAACTTTGTCTCCGCAACTATTTTGTCTCTCCCACCTATGGGCTAGTATGAAATTTCGACGCAACTCCTCATAGAGTTGATGGGAGAGACAAAATAGTTGCGGAGACAAAAGTTGCTCTTGCGCGCTAGCTCTTACACCTACACTCTGTAGCTTTAGAGGTTACGGTTCCACCAGTGGCTTCACCTGCTTTGTCTAAAAGCTAATAAATTATATACTAAAGTCTTCCTCGACAATCACTCTATTAAAAAACGCATCAAAATCCAATGTGAAGTTATAAAAATTTAAGAGTAATGCTAACAATATCGCACCTTAAATTTTTATAAAAAAAGGCTACGGAATAGAAATCTAAAAAAAAAACAAACTGTATTAGTTATAAATGTATAGATTCATGCGTAATTAGAGATGTTAATTTAAATTTTCAACAGTTTCAGAACGAACACGGAGCGGCTAGCGAGCATGTCACCAGCGGCAAGGAAATTGGCGGCAAAACATTTGCTGTCACCGCGTTTGAAACTAACTCCCAACGATATGGGAATCACACATACATTACCCAAAACACCAACACCCCAAAGACAATTGGTTGCCACACCTAATAAAACATCTACCACAGATAACACAAGCACAGATAACAATCTAACAGATAATCTATTGCAAATTAATGTCGCTAAGAGAACGCGATTAAAAGCTCAAGACTTCTTCGTTTAGTAATTAATAATTATATGTATTGTATTAAAATTAATTAAGACGCTTGATAACTTATAATTAAATGTGATGATAAGTCCAAACAGGTTTTTATTTTAATACATAAAGGTGCTATTATATGGTAATGAAAGAGATTGTATTGTGTCATCATTTATTTTTTTGTAACAAATTTGAAAAAATGTTTATTATATTGTAATTAAAATAGTCTCGTAAATTTATTTTATGATTTCAATAGATGCGTTACGCAAGAACGTATATTAACTTTAAATGTCACATTTTATTGCTTATTGTATTTTTTAAATACATAACTATCAAGTTATATAACGTTTAAACCTTGTATACCCTCAATTTTTATGATATAAGTTAATATAAATAATAAAATCTCATTCGTCAAATATAATGTCAATGCCTTAATACAGGTTAAAAACAATGGTAACACTGGTCTTACTAATAGATTTCTTATGACTGATTTCGTCATAATATCATAAATATACAATAATAAATATAAAACATACCAAAAAATGCAAAATAAAATAATAATTAATGGAAATCACAGTTATACATATTTAATATAGATACCAATCGTCGCATAAAAAAAAAACACAGTATATCTGAGGGATATCTATTGCTATCTCTCTTTAACTTATAACATAAATTCAAGAAAGATAGAGTCCGTCTTAATTACGTCATACCTGAAACGTATAACTTTTATAATATTTGAGCATTTACCAATTTGTATAATTGAAGGGAACATAAATAGATAAAAGTACATATGATACATAACATAAATAGATAAAAGTACATAAATAACAATATTAAGTATACGCTACGCAGATACTAGTTAATATAATAAACTAATACGTACACATTTGTCTAACAATAAATAGAACTTTATTGTCCATATTAGATTAACATTATTATTTTAAGAATATAAATTGGTCCCATAAACATGGTTGTTATATCTAAGTTGCATTACTAATCTCAATCGTCCCAAAAGAGAGCTTACTAATACAGATTTGAATATCAAGTCTTTATAATTTCCAAAAGCTAAAATTACTATTACTGTATTGCATATCTTCTCTTATATATAAAAATGAATCCCAAAATGTGTTGGTAAGCGCATAACTCGAGAACGGCTGAACCGATTTCGATAATTCTTTTTTTATTATATTCCTTGAAGTACGAGGATGGTTCTTATGTAGAGAAAACGTAGATATGTACCACGGTCCACGGGCGAAGCCGGGGCAGCCCGTTAGTTAGATATATATTTGACTAATATTAACAGCCTGTGTGGAATAGTATTTACTAGAATTATTACGTCAAAAATACTCCCTCCCGATTGCGTAATTAGAAAGATAAAATTTCCTTATACCACGGTAGAGGAGGCTTTGGTTTCAAATATTCGCTATTGGGCTTCAATTCTGTGTTATCTATCGGATCTTCTTCGAAGATATTGACAAAGGATGCGAAGAAACCAAATCTGAAGAAAGCTAAGTACGGGAAGTATTTCATGAGGAGAACACTGAACCTGAAGTTCAAGTTGAAATACCAACGTCCTAACCACGTGCTGTATATGTACCCCAGAATTGCATTGAACGCCATTTTACGCCTTGCCCCAAAATTCAAGCTTTTGTATTCTGGCACAGACTCCATTTTATCGTAATCGTGTAGGTAGAGCAGACGCTTCGAGTGGCAAGTTCCTTCGACGAGTGGTTCTGGTATCAATGCATTGACTTCCACGCCTGAAAATATAATGAAAAAATATATAGTATCGGGCTATTTAAAGGTCCCTATTTTTTATGGTACATATTTGCATATTTTTCTTCATCTCAATTATCCGGAGATAATATTATAATAATTTCGGAAAATAACGCTTAATATTGCATTAGGAAATTTTATCCCCTTTTAAAATGAATTTTAATGGATAAATAGATTGATTATACATGCTACAATTTAAGACAGGGCGTGGCGATAATATTTATGTTAAATAACGACGATCGATGATTTTGCTTAGATAACTCACCCGTGTCTTCAGGTTTACCCTTTAAAAGTGTTCTTAGGCGATTTTGGAAGGTGTATCTATCGCTTTCATTATAAACATAGCCTGGTACATCTGCCATATATTTTGTCCAGTACATCAAGCCGTCCACATCTATTGACGGGTTCACACACCACATGCCGTCCAACATTGCCCTGGCCATGTGCTCGAAATATTCTGGAACATTCTCCAAGCAAGGAGTGAACACTCGCTCGAGCAAGATCTGGCATACCTGACGGGTTTCTTCGAAAGTTGGTCGGCAAATGTTGTATCTGCATAAAGAATATTTATTAAGCTATTGCATAGCTTCTATCGCGGGCCTTGAGCGCGGGGACCGAATCGAGAAATTGCGTAACGAAAAACCTCACGCTCCCCACTCCGACGGGCGCGGAGGTGTGGCTTGAAGGCATAGCATGCAATAGCTTTACCGCGGCAGTCCCCGAGTGCCACACGTATTTTTATTTATTCGATTACATACAATGAGTAACATAAATTTTATGATATACTAGCTGTGCCACGCAGTTTCAGCCGCAGAACGACACGTGGGGAAAAAATAAGTATTCTATTATCTAGTCTTCTATGTATAAAATATATATAATTTATACATAATATAAAACTAGATAAACGGGTGTTCTATTACATATTATGAAATAATACTTGATGAAGAAGAATTTGATGACTACTTCATCAAGTTACGTGTTTCTAATTAAACATCCACCACTGTACATATTCTTATGTAGTTATAACCTATATTAATGTAAAATTTCATCCAAATCTAACCCGCAGCTTTTTCGTGAAAGATTAACAAACAAATAAATCCCAATAAAATAAATTTATAATATCATTATTCATTAGGTAGTGATTATCATGTTAGCAATTTACTTACTTATCTTCCAGGCCAATAAGATGACCGATAGTCCTCCAGAAATGATTATACGCTTCCCAGTCCCCAGCCTCCATTTGTCTTATTCCAAATTTATCAGGCTTCAACATAGAAATGCCGATGAAGCCAAACTGTGTAAGGGCCAAGTCTCTTTGCGACACGGTCCCTAGGCCTTTGGATTTTGCTCCTAATCCCGCCTTTATATGTCGTACGCGTACAGTAAATAGCGATTTCCAGGATCTGAAAGATATTTTTTTTTTTTATAAAATTTAACAGCGTGATAGTTTATTCAATAATAACGATTGTTCGTTTTGAATTAAAAAAAATAAGAAGTAACAGAGTAGTAGGTATACCTATTACTATTATTTAAGATTTGGTCGATTTTAAGATTCAAAAAATATTAATAAAGTATTGTATTTCCTAAGTGTAGAGATAATGAAACTTGAAAACAGAGCACGATTATCGCATCGTGCAACGTCATTATTTCGTAATTCTCATCCTTTGCAACAGATATTAGTTCATTTTATTTTAAATCCTTTTTCGACACTCGTGCAAATTAAACTCTACTCTAATTCATCTGATCCACATAAAAGATGAAAGATCATATTATGGATATCCACAGAGCAAGTAATATAGTACCTATCCTCTTTTCGATGCATCGATTAAGGACATATAATATATAATACCTAGCTGGCTAACTGGTATGTTGTTTTTACATGACACGATATATCTTCGGTGTGCATTATTTATAAATCTTGGATTATAAATATTAATTTGCACTCACATGCTGCCTGGTTTCAAGTCATATTCGAACCAAGACTGTGTATGAAGTACTGTAGAAAGGTATCTTCTATACGATGTGAAGGCAGAATTCGATCTTCGTGTACTAATAAGGACTTTTAGTATGGAAGGCACGGCGAATACCATCACCAATCCAAGCAGCATAGATGAGCTGAACTGGAAGCAATGGTCCCAGTAGAAGCGGCGTGCTCTAGAAAGAAGTGCAGATTAATTCATTTTCTGTATTCTAACGAGTCGACAGTAAATTATTATTACTAAGTAGCTAATTGGAAGATAATCTTATAATCAACGTTGTAATTGAAACGCGAACGTATCTAATTTACCTATTACGGAAAATCTTGGATCAAGTTTTTTTTTTCATATAGAAGATTTACATTGTAACGTAATAAGGTCCATTTAAATTGATTGTGTATAATTATTAGAAACTTAAATTCTGCCTCATCTTCGACGGTGGGGATAATTTAATTTCTCTGTTTTTGTTCTCTTATTTCAATTTATAGGTACCTAAAATAAGTGTGTCGAAGTCATAACTCCTATGACTTAGCTTTTCACTCAAATTCAATTCGTTCTCGTGGTCTATGTAAAACTACGGGTTTAACCAGTTACAATCAACATGGTGATAATTTTTTTTTTATTGTTGATAGGGAACGCGCTTGACCACAATCTCGCCTGATGTTAAGCAAAGATGTGGTCTAAGATGGAACGCGTTTCCCTAGTAGGTACCTGTTCACTCTACTAATTAAATAATTATGGATATTTAAATAACAACGTTTTCGCTACAGAGCATAAGTATATACAACTTTTCGACATTATCCAATGAGGATAACGGCCGTCCAGTCGAGTAGACTGATCGAGGATCCTCCCTTTTTCGATGGATGAAATTTCCACGTCCACCTTCCTTCCTCTTCATATGGCAAAGTTAAAATGTTTTATATAACAATATACTTACTGATTAAACTTTTTTTCGTCGTACCATTCTGGTAAACTCATGTCAAGTTCCTCCGGTTTCTGTGTGTCCGAGGGCTGCTCGGTGGCCTCTTTTGTAAACAACCCATCGATAAATTTTTCCACTGAAAAAAAATCATTTCAATAACATATTTGTTAGTTATATATATTACATACTTCATTATATGTATATATTATGTGATATTACGGCTATCAAATCAACCTAAAGCTAGAGCAAGAGCGTGTGTGCCGAGCACGTTTTAGAAGTGAAACTTCTTTGATTTAAAGGTACCAAAATCGTCGCCTTACCCCATGACGTGACGGTATCGCTATGACGAGACCTTTAAATTTTACTCTCAACGCGCCTTAAGAAGTTTCACTTCAAAATTAGAACAAAAGTCAACTTGAACGGAGCCGGGGCGAGCAGTTAGGTTTTCATAAATTACTCAGAGGATGATGTTAAAATAATATTTATCTGAGAACCTCTACTTTGATGTCAATTTAAAAGGCATTCAATTAGATACACATTAGCAAAAAAAAGTCATGAGTCATCATTTGAGGTAAGGTATTGAGGTACCTACTCTGATAAATTATGTAGTGGTATGTAATGAATTACTACGTACTACGTACTACTAACATGGCTCTTGAATAACAATTACTATATAATATATAGGATACCTGACTCCTGAGTATCTGCAATAATAAACAAAATACACAATTCATACCTTATTGTGTGAAAATAAAAAAAATACATAACCTTATGTTTATATAAATAAAAATAATAAAATAAAAATTAAATGTATCAACTAGGTACTTACTACCTTTGTACCTAATTTTAATCATATCCTCTATAACGTTATCTAGTATCTACTAATCAAATTATCATAATATGTATTATATGGATTTTTATTTGATAACACGTCAACGTTTTTGGCACAAATGAGGTACCTAGGTACCCAGTTTCGACCTATCTATGCTATGTGATCCCGGCTTCGCCCCGGCTGACCCAGGATAAAAACGAAATAAAATGAAGCATATCTTATATGTATATAAAATTCTCGTGTCACAATGTTAGTCTGCATACTCCTCCGAAACGGGTGGACCGATTCTCATGAAATTTTCTGTGCATATCGGATAAGTCTGAGAATCGGCCAACATCTATTTTTCATATGTACCACGGGCGAAGCCGGGGCGGACCGCTAGTTACTTTCTAATAATGTAGCTTTCCATTTGTGAAAAAATCATAAAAATCGGACCTGTAGGTACTTTTGGAGCCTATAATTATAAGAAACAAACAAAAAAATATTTTCTCTTTATAATATTATTAAGTGTAGGTCAACGAGCATGTACCCCAATTGGTTGGGATACATGCTCGTTGGTGTAGGTAGATAAACATTCCGTAGTTAGTCAGTATATAAGAAAATTCGTAATGCATATTAAAAATAACAGCAGCTCTTTTACTACATATATACAAATCACATTTTTGAATTTTCCCGCCGACGTATTGCTCACGCAGGTCGTAGAGGATATATAATTAGATGCATTAAATGTACGAGAAACACTCAAAATAATCGCAGGATAATCGCGAGGTAACAGACCCAACGTGAACCACCAAACGTGTTTAGTTTGGTTACATTGTTATTGGTATGTTTTGTTCTGCTGGGGTATTGTTCCCGAAAATTATCTTTACATATCCTAATAAGAATTTTTCAAGTAAGTGTTATACCATTTTGGAATTGCAATAAAATTACCTATCTTTTTAAGTTACTCGCCGAAGTTGCATAGTACTTTTTTTTTTCAGTACACTTAGAGGAAGTTGAGTGAAATCGTAATTACTAAGTCCTTGATTGGACAAAAACTTAATTTTCTTTAAAATATTGGTTAGATATGTATCGTTTTTCTTATTTCAATTTGAAAAAGGGTTATTGACGATAGCATAACAGCAATTTTTTTTAATATACCAATAATTGTAGGTCATCGGGGGCAAAATCGCCTCACAAGGTATAAAATTTTAATTTTTTTGTAAATGCCTTTTATTTTTTTAATACCCAGAGGGGAATTTTTATTTTTATTTTTCTGGTGACTCACATGACCACCCCTATCACCCCTCTTCCTAGCTACGTAACCATTTGGGACACCCTGTATAATACGTTATGTGCCACTCGGAATTTTATAATTTGTTCATTGTTGATACTTGATACAGTAGTTAGTTCATAGAAATCTAAATAACAAGACACTAGAAGTCGTAAGCGTGCGTGACCTTGTCGCCACTCAGGTGATTTGCACAACACCAGTGCATTCGTCACTGTTCAGTTGCTCTGGAGACGTATGAGTGTATACATGGTGTGTTTCAGCAATTCCCATTGCGGAAATTCTTCCACAAGTTGTAATTATACTTATAAAGGAATAATATTTCATCGGAAAATATTTTTTTTTAGAAATAATGCCGTTTTTCCTTAAAATTATAGAATATTTACAAGTATTACGAGCGTCACCATAGTAATCGAAATAACAATGAATGACACAGTCGACCATTCTTATTATCACGTTTGTTCGTATTGGAGCAAAAAGTCTCATATACTTAGGGATGTCATTCTAAAATAAACCGTAAATTCGTGCGTTAGGATACATATTCAAAAGCTTAATTTAATAGATAAGTTAGTTTTCACTAAAATCAAGCTGTCCAATAAAAGGCATAGTTTACTTGTGTGTACTGTTTAGCTTTCGGTTTGAATGTGTTGATTTTGGCGACAGCGGTTTTCATACGAATTATGACATTATAGCACTTCTATGTGTCTTGTTATTTAGATTTCTATGAGTTAGTTATATCAAATACAAATACATTTCGTCAACTCAATAACAATAGAAGTTGGATTCCGAATGACTTAGCTGATCAGGTAATTGCACATTCAAGTCAAATTGGATAAGGAATTTGTGTATAAAACTATGATATAAAAATAAAAGATAACATCTTAAATGACAAATAATCTCTTTGCTTTGTAATACATATTTGTAAAAGATAAGAAAATGCAATCAAATCGTGCAGTTTTATTTTATAGAACGTTGGTACCTAATTGCGGCCTAATAATACAAAAATATTGATGTTACATATTCCTAAGTAGGCAGGAATACCGCATAATATGTGATACAACCTAGGTAGTTACTAGTTGCTATTAGTTACTGTAAAAAATCAATAGTTTTAGTTTGCCTTTGTATTGAAAATTAATTCATTGTGGTTAGAACTTAGAAGTTCGTAAGTAGTAAAGCGTCGGCTGATTCATAACATAAAAACAAAAACCGGTATTTGGTAGTAAATAGGTAGTTACCTACTAAATATTAATACATTATTTTATACTAATACTTGTATACGTTGTATTTGTATATTATTATTAGTCTGTGCTAATACGATAAAATATCTTTTCATCATTAAATGTTTTTCAATATTATGATCATTATTTTTTTAACTAAGTGTGAGTTCAAGTTACAAATTTATCAAAATCGGTTCATTCGTTTTATAGATTTCATGTACCTCCCTCCTACGAATCGTACGGTATAAGGTATTCGTAGCATCTAAAATAAACAATATCAGTTACACATATTTGTAAATTGTATGTCGTCCTCATCATACAATAAAAATAAATCTGTGAAAGTCTCGCTATACACTTTCTATAGAACCGTTTGGCAGCACACAAACTATTCAGAATATTGCAAAGGAAATAGAATAATCGGTGCCCATATAGTACAAACAACGCACAACACAACTCACCGCTTTCATCCATTGTTGTGTATAACTTTAATAATTTAACACTGTATATCGTATCAAGGTCACATACAAGGCAGGTAAACGAGATACAAAACCTCCGGTACTATTATGCAATACGGGTACACACGACCATCGCGCGCGGCGGTAAACCATAAACCAAAAGTTCTCAACTCTCAACAGCTGTCGGTGGGCTCAATGACCGCTCTTACTATGACATCGCTTGGCGCGTTTTCACATCGCACAGTCGCAGTGCGAATATTACATTGCGGATTGCGGATACAACGTGATAGCTAGATATGGACTATAAATGTAATGTATATACATCGGTCTAAGTTCCTCCAGTATTCAAATATTCGAGATTGAATTAATTTGATCTTCCTACACTAGAGGAAGACTTTTTATTGATACAAAATTAGAGACGAAAATATTGTACTTGAAATGAAAACTATATTTTATAAACATTAAAACTGGTAGGCATATGGTGGTCTTTAATTTAATCAATATAATATTTATGTGATTAATTTATCTATCTTCTCTGTGACCTTTCGTATTATCTATTGAGAACAAACATATAGGTATATGTAGTTTTTTAATATTACATATAAATAGAGCCCTTTATTTTTTTATTATCATCTATCAAGATACCTAGGTAGGTACTAGGTAGGTACCTAATTGTTACGTTCACGTTGTTATGTTAAAATTTAAATATAACAGTTAGGTATATTGTTAATATAAAATAATACCACAGTATTACAATATCTTATTGTAATACTGTGATAATACTATGTACCTACTTACATAAAAATTTATATATATTATCTTCGTCATTTTTGACGTCATTTAGACAAGGTCTTGGAAGTTGGAGTCTGATGAATCTTGTTAAAAATCTCTAATGCCTTAGAAGTTTATATTTTTATTTTTAGGGACATATACTGCGTATGTTTTTCATATCTAAAATAAATTTGAGATAAAGAATAAGTAATTAAAATAAATTTCTTGAACTTTAAGCTATAAATAGATTTTTAAAGGATTGTAATTTGTAAACAGAGCATTAACCCAACAATGCTCTTAGGTAAAAATATCTCGCGTAATTATGAGGCACGTAGTTAATACATACATTACATTGTACTATTTATATTAGCAAGCAATATGAGATCTTCAAAAATAAAAGGGGTTTACTTCGAGTGTATTTTATTAAAGGGACACTAACCAAAGTTACATCGTCGTATAGTACGATGGCTGGGGAAGGCGTACGAAATTCACATAGCGGTCGACCTCATTTTGATCAACTACACGTGGAGGGAACTCGATCTTGTACTCATATGACGACTCACGAGGCGGGAATCTTACAGCCTCTTACAACAGATATAATATGGGCATTGATCCTTCATCCAACGGCATTTATTTGCATACTTCTGCAATTCAGAGAAACTGCAACTTGTGCAAAATCGACTGCCCGAATGAAATTAGTATTGACCTACCTTTATGTACATTATGTATGTATTGTATAATCGTGCTGTTTATACCTGGAATGTTTTAATTTTTTGTACTATTTTAAAGCCTAAACTAAGGTTTGTTAAAATAACTTGTAATTATAATATTATTCCTTGTAAAATTATTTTAATACTCGTTTGAGTAATTTTTTTGTGCCAAATTATTGTACGTTGTACCTAACTAGTACCTATATAATTCAAATACATGTGTTAATCTTTTTGTACTGAATACGAAGGGCAAATTATAATAAATCACTACAGCAGTCAGGTTTTATCGATTACCTATACCTACTAATTGAAATGTTATCATTATTTAAATCATATGATATAATACCTAGACGTGTTGTTGACGCAATTAGGATATTATTATTTGGTAAACAGCTTAAGGTGCTAATTATGATAAAAAAGGTACTTAAAGTAAGTCTTAAATTATCTGTCGATAAACATATTACGTAGGTAACTATGTATACAAATTACAATCAGATTTTCAAGTAAGCGACTAATAAATAAATCCTCTTTACGTTAGCTGAAAGTTATAGTTTTTAATTTTCCAAAAGATTGTGAGTTTGACCTACGCTAACATTACAAAAAAGTTGGTTTGTAATAGACAGTCCAAATTGTATTACAGAAAAAAAAAGAACTTTCCTTCATTAGTTACCTAAGTACTAAAAAGAAGTAGAGCTACCTGCATTATATTTCTGCATGCATATTTTTCAACCTAAAAAAAATATATTAAGAATATTCTTTCTAATAAATTAGTTTTGTAAACTTTGCACCAACTAGATAAATGTTTATAAATAAAATCAAGATAAGATCAATTTGTTATTAGCACATAACAATGACTCTGCAACATTTGAAAGGCCGCCTATGAAGGTCACATTATACATCATCTTCATCAGTCCATATATGTTCTTACTGCTGGGACATGGGCCGTCTTGAGGTTACGCCATCCACCACGCTTGACGCTGGCCATGTGCGGGTTGTTGGATGTTGTTACAATATGTCGTCGAACTTTTTTGATTCTACATACACATATACAGTAGCACCTCGTTAAGTCGAACCTCGATAAGTCAAAAACCTCCAAATCTCGAAAAAATGTCTTGTTCCCTTCCCTTCAAACCCGAAAACCTCCGTAACTTGAAATCTTGGCCCTCTGTTAGTCGAAATAATCACCGAGTCCCTCCAAGCCATTTTGGTACATATTTTCACTCTATAACTCGAAAAATTAAATTTGACCTCTGTATCTCGAACATGGCAACATTTTATTTTACAATCTTTATAACTTGATCATTTGGACTTTAACAACTTGCCGACAGTGCAGTACACTATAATTGTTTCTTAGAAAACATTTTAGGAGTATACGATAATAAATTTATGACTCACGTAAACACGTGTTTGCATTAAGTAGGCATCTGATGACGAAATTATCGATTCAGTAGCTCAGAAAACCGATACTAATGATTGATAGATGACATAGAAGACGTGAATAGTACATGCGCTCCATGCGTTTCCATCAAAGAGGCAAGAACCGCATTGAATACCTTACGAAATTTTATAGAGCAAACCAGTATCTCTGAAGAAGAAGAATTTTCTGTTCTTTATAGATCAGACAATGCTAGAGAACAACCAAATTATCTAAAGCAAAAAAAAATACTGACTTTTTTAATGCCATATTTTTTATTTTAAAATGATTCGAAATAATGTTGATTTATAATAAATAAAAACATGTTTGTCACCTCTGCAAGTTGAATTTTAATGTACTTTACCTCTCTAACTCAAAATTTATAAGAATAAACCTCAAACTCTTTATGTCGAATCAAAATCCGCCTAAGTCGAAATCCTCCATAAGTTGAAAACTCTATAACTCGAATTTTTTGGCGTCTCCCTTGATATTCGACTTATAGAGGTGCTACTGTATATGTACATTTATACAGCTGTTTTTTATATCTTTATGTCTCTGTATTAGTATATTAACGTTTGTATTTAATGAGTTTGACAATCCTCAGCCCTCAGGTCATATTTTATTGTTTCCTTACAGTATCACAACCACAATCGCAACGATATATGTACATATATTATGTAAGTATAATATTTTATCGTTGTTGTAATTATACTTTAGGTAGGTAGGCAGATTTTTCATAAGATATTCTTTCTTGCAGAAGTTTACCTTTCAATTTACAAAAAATAAAAGTCATATCACAGACTAATAACACTGGTCAACAATGATTTTGTTGCCCTGGATGTGAAAGTGGTTTCGAATAATTTAATGCATATAAAACTATAAATGGTTTTGGTATATTGGCTCTAGTTTTTTCTTAATCCTAATTTTCTTATTAGACTCTAAAACGCAGCATGAAATAGAAGGTATATTTGTTTAAAATCATTTATTTATTACAAAGTTTTACTTATTGTTTTGTTTTAATATTTAATTAATTCAAATGGATATAAAAATAGAGAAAAATCATTAAAACTTATGAAATAGTACAAGGAAATAGATTTTATAAGCTTCTCTTCTTAGTTAATTTTGGGACAATAGTTGTGTTATGGACCATCAGTAATCTGCCATCATGTGACGATCCCATATACCCTGATACCTTTATTCCATAATTTTTACTTATTTTTCGATGCGTTCTTCCTGTTTCTCAGAGATATTTCACAGATTTACTGGATATCTATCCAGGAGACTGTGGGGAAAGTGTAGCTTTATTTATTTTATTTATTTATTAACACTTTATTGTGCTGGCATACAAACAAATCCTTAAAATTAAAAAATTGCTCATAAAATATGCTCTTTATGTTCGGAATTGCTCATAAAATAATGAAGTTTTTTTACAACTGTTGTGCAATTTCTTTATAATTTGGTGTTTTAAATTTACCTTAACATTACCAATACTATATCTCTCCATAATTTACATTCAGCATCAGTTATAAAATTTTGTTAAATTTCCATCTTTTATCAATTTTCGACACGCCCGTCCTGTAGGGCCGTCGGGTATTCTTCTTATACTTCTAGATTCCCTCAAAGGCCTAAATTCTCATATTTATTAATTATTCCTAATTAATTTGCTTTGTCTAATGCTATTAATAAAAACATCAAGGGAATTTCGTATACCTATCCACTTTGCTGACCAAGTGCTACCACAGACTAATAATAATATACTACGTATACAAATGCTACTGGGTTTCTTCAACTCAAAACAAACCGAACATCGTTGTTCATAAAAATATTTTTTTTACAGAAATCATTTATTATTCTGATATTCTATAGCCAGTTTTATAGAATAGGGTTATGTCTGAGCGAATAAATGTGCAGAAAACGTAATTCACCATAAAAATAAACACTTGTTATTAACCCGTATTTTGAAGGGCCGTAAGAAAATTTAATATACATATATGAAAATCCAAATTTAATGATTACAATCGCAAACTGGGTACTTGAATTATAAAAATCTGTAGAAATATCCAGGGCAACAAAAAAAAATTGTTTTTTTGTTGAGCTGTGTAATAATATATGTAAGTACTACGTATACAAGTCATATGTATGCTTTTCATAAGATCAATTATATTTCTTTCGTTCATTATCGGAAATAACTCTGAAACTTAGGTTAATAGGTATTAATTATAAAGATAATAATATTTTGTAAAGAAACGAAAGGGGATCGCTGACAAATATACCTACTGAAGCATAAATTGGATGCATCCTCCTTTAAATTCATAACGGATTAGAGATCATACCATCGATACCAACATACACTTTTAAACAAGTTATATGCCTATATAAAAACTTTATCTGTATCATACGATTCAAGTTAATTCTCAAGTAACAGTCTCTTGAAGCAGTGAAAAAAATCAATCTTTTTAAACCATATGCAATCAACAGATACAGCTGTTTATACTGAAAATTTCGACATTCGCAAGGGAAACAAAACCTACAGGTTACGAAGTAACTATTCTCTAATCTGTGCTACAGGGTATACCTATATCCCGTCAACACAGATTCTTAGAATTTTGTACGAAGCAACGTCTTATAGCACAAATAAAGGGAAAATTGTGAGGGAAATTTACACTTACAACATAACTATACATATAATAAAAAATATAGTTTATACGGAACCCTCGGTGCGACCGTGCGATAGTCCCACTCGCACTGGACCGATTTTATTTTTAATTTAAATCCTTTAGATGAGGCGCCAACTGTTTCTCACAAAATTTCTCAATTGACCTTGTTAGTACTTAGTTAGGTATCAATTGATAATTTTAAGCCACCACTATTTTGAGCTATCCCAGCTACCCTGCTGGGACATAGCAGGGATTAAAAATGTAGATTTGAGGGTTGCAAAAACTTTTCATATTGTTAAAAACATAATATGAGTCCTAACTCCTAATTGACTTTAATAAAATTAACAGGATATTTTTTATACTACATATTAAGCCCAGTCCTAGGCCTACCTACCTATATTGTGTAATTTTTAAATAGCTTCTTATTTGTTATTAACTTTTTAAATTAATCTTTTCCACAAACAAATTTACACTGTTGAAAGCAAATCCAATACAATGCAATGACTCAAAATCATAGAGTAAAGTAATACTACACAAAATTATCAAGTGTTTTTTTTATAAGATGATTCGACAATTTCAATAAAAAGCACTTTCAGTAAATTATAATTACTTTATTATCGTCGCAACTATAAAAAAGTTGACATACAATAAGTTCAGAATAAGTATATAAGTGATCGAAAATGTAGTTAAATCTCATTGTATCACAATACAATATTGTGATACAATGAGATTTAACCACAGATTTAACAGACTTAAAGGTAGAAAATAAGGAAAACTGCAAAATAGATTTATTTTATTACACAACCCACAATATAACTTATACAAAAATAATGATATACATATCTACTAAGTACTACCTAATAATTATTATCGTCGAAATTCATTACTGTATCTATGCTCCCCCTAATCTCCAAAAAAACATGATTAATATTCACAGAACATTAATTTCTTTTAGAAAAAGCAATAGAACTTATTTAAATATGTTACTCTAGCTTTTGATCGATAGCACGATAGCACGCATCAGTATAGTTATTACGTATTGTTACAATCGCTCTCATGACTCATACGTCTTAAAAATAGTATGTGGTGTAGGTATTTCTATGTTTAAACTTATGCACACTTAATAAAATATTAATTTTCAACTTAATTGATTTAACAATGTTTATTACAAGGGTCAAATCAAAAAGTTTAATAAAATAGTCAATAGAGACAATTACTTTACAGTTTACTATCACCACAGTATACTTAATAAAGCTTCGTACCATGTTTCTTCCTTTCGCGGTTTATAATATTCACTATTAGGTACAGGAGGTGTTGCGTCAGTGGGGTCTTCTTTGAACATGTCGGAGTATCCGTGCGAAAGTCCATACCTCCATATTACAACATACGGCAAATATTTGCCCATGAATATATAGAAATTAAATTGGAAGTTCAAAATAGCTCTGCCAATGAAAGTCGAGTAAAAGCTCACGACTACGCTCATGAGGGCCAATTTATATTTCGCCTTGAAGGAAAGTCGTTTGTAGGGTGGAGAATTTTCAACGGTCTCGTAGTCCTGCAGGTACAATAGACGAGGGGGTCTTTTCGCCAGTTTTAAAGGACACTTTCCCATCAACTCTTCTGAATCGACACCTGAAAAAAAAAAAATAAAACAAACTTTGTATAATATCGATATGATTATATGGTAACAGACGTAAATAAATTGCTATCGATTTGAGGTCGATCTACAAGAAAAAAGATATTCAATATCATATTTACCTATATTAGATGGCTTTCCAGCAAGATGCTTCTTTATTTTATCTCTGAGTGCAAAGAGGTCTTGATCATTATAAACATAGCCGGGAACATCAGAAACATATCGAGCCAAGAATATAAGGGATTCTGCATCTATAGCTGGGTGCATAGCATTCATGCCATCAAGCATGACCCGAGAGGAGTGCTCGAAATATTCTGGAACATTTTCCATGCAAGGTGTGTATACACGCTGCTGAATTATTTCGCACATCTTACGCGTTTCGTCAAAGGTTTTCCGGCAAATGTTGTACCTGTGAAATTATAAATTATGTTTATTGAAAACAAAACAATCTTACTATGCTGACTTTGTTAGATTATGACTTGATTTCATGATTTTGGAGTGGTTTTAAGACTGTTCATACAAAATGTAACTACACTAGTATATTGTCATCATTCAGTCTTACGTACTTATCTTCCAAGCCAATCATTGCCCCAAGCACGCTCCAGAAATGATTAAATGCCTCCCAATCTCCCGGTTTCAGCTGCATTATTCCCAGCTTCTCAGGTTTCAGGACAGTGGCACCAACAAACCCGAATAGAGTTAAAGAGATATCCCGTTGGGAGACAGTTCCCTGGCGCTTTAATTTTGCTACTCGGTCAGCGCGGGCATGTCGGCTGCGGACTGTGTAAAGTGATTTCCATGATCTGAAAATAAAATATTATAATTTGAGAATTTTTTAAAGAATAGAAATTATTTTCTCTATAAAGAGCATTTGAATACTATAAAATGTGAATATCAAATTCAATAAAGGCCGCGAGAATTTGAATGCTGAAAAAACTAAATATAATCAGATACTAATATGTAGACAATTAAGAGATGAATTATTAGAATACCCTCTCCATGTTATTCTGTACTCAGGTAGAGCAAGTTATTTTAAGATATTTTAACTATGTAGTAACTAGATACTTTTTGTGATCAGCATTTTTCCTACCATTTGTCATTTGTGCTAATTAGAAAAATAAATACCTAAGTGCTAAAATGTCTCCTTATTTGTGTTTCAGTCTTAAGACTTGAACCACAAATAAGGAGTTAAACTTAAATTTGTTTTAAGACAAACTTAAGTTTGTTTTAAAATATTAAGATACTTTTTGCAATATAATGGTAAATTTTGTTTATTGTATTTGAAAGGTTTTAACTTGGCATTAAACACTTGACCGTAATTTGAAGCTTACTTCATTGAGAAGACACCTAGCTTTTTCCGCCTATTTTGCCCTCTCTTTCCGTTGTATATATGCTATCTCTCTCGCACACCTCTCCACCAGGTGGCGGGGCGCACGATAATGTGCGGGCGCTGGATGTTTTTTCCATTGGCGTCTAGCTTCCGCCGCGAGAAGGTTGTCTACAAGACTACAACCTTGGTGCTATTAAGTATTGCTTAAAGCAAGTGCTAAAAGTGTTAAAAAGTGTATCCCGTCGGATCGGTACAGTGAGTTATTTTTTACATCTATTCTAATAATATTTTACTTAAAAATGAGTAAAAATCTTTAAAGTCAACGGTATAATCGTTGGACTTTTTTTAAAATGCTGAGGTTCTTAATGAATCCTTCAGCAATATTTTATTTTTCAATATGCTTAAATACTTAATAGCATGAATAAAGATATTTAAAATTAACGATACAACCGTTACATTTTACTTGAAATAGTAACTTTTCTTTTGAAATATTTCATTATGCAATATGTACTAATTAATATTTGAATTTTTAATACTGTGAGTAAAGCTATTTTAACGGTGTTACCGTTCGGCTTTACTCGAATCGTTAATATTACCTTTGTGATTATTTGATATTACTAGATATATCAAATACCCTCTCTTGTATATAGATATTTTTAATTATTTATTTCATTTTTAATAATGTGTTTTTATTACAAGGTTACAAGTGAATTTTTCTTGGAAAAATTACAATTAATACCTACTTAGTATGGATATGAGCCAACTCAAAGCTTTACAGGCATACAATCCATTGCTACGACTTTATTACATTGTCGTTATCGCTAGGAACGGTTCGGAATTCCTATAATAGTTTATTACTAAAAATTATCGAACGAGATGAGTCAGCTCCAAGAAGTCACGACATGTCAGAACATGTTGTGATATTATTTTATAAATCGTACGGGAGTTACCGCTCAACTGAATAATGATGGAATTCGCTCATGTATAGTAGATACGTACCATGAATGTACCACACATTCAAAACTATCCGTAGTCTATACGTGTCCTTTTATGAGTATTATTCTGATCCGTTTTTATGTGAAAATAGACATATTACACACGGCTAATTTGATTGAAAATTACGTTTCCTATGTTTCAAATGATGCAACTTTTTTGTTTAAACGAGTAAGTACCAAAATTTTACAATTAAATTCTTTGGTTTACTGAACTTGTGCTGAAAGGGTTATCGTATAATAATTATCGAGATACCTTAATATAAATTAGATTTAGATACATTTATTTCAAAGGATTTACAATTCACTTCTAACGTTTTAGAATAATATTATAAACTTGTACACCTTGACAAAAAGTAAAAAATTGCGGGTGAGTGGAGATTATTTTGTGCAATTAAATATAACGTCCTACGACGGTATGGTTGCGTTCGTAAGGAATGTTAACGGATATAAAGCAACTAAATGTTACATCGATTGCACGAACAAAAATAAATATGAATCGAAGTTCATTTTAAAATTTAGTGAATTGATTTGAATTATGAATTTATTATTCTTATTAATTCATCCTGGACAGTTGTCGCTAACATTGGAAAATAAGTTAAAGGACCTTGTTAATTGCTATATTATTTAAATGATTATTTACTGCTAATTTTATATTAGCACTAAGGTGTATTCTTGCTCGAAGCAGAATACATAAATGTGGCCACTACTCCTCGCAGGGGTTAGCCAGGTCAAATCCACCCTCGCAGGGTGTCTCTTATGCATTTTTTGGCAGGCCCTACTTATTTCTAGTTACAAACATCCCTCGCGCAGCTGTCGCTCGCAGGGAAATGGTGCAAATATATATCGGCCCTCGCGGGGCTTTGATTACAACCGTACCTCACGGAAAAGATGGTGCAAATATATATCAGCCCTCGCGGGGCTTTGATTACAACCGTCCCTCACGGAGAAATGGTGCAAATATATATCAGCTCTCGCGGGGCTTTGACTACAACAGTACCTCACGAAGACATGGTGCAAATATATATCAGCCCTCGCGGGGCTTTGATGGCGATTGGTGCAAATATACAAAGGATTGATCATTAAAATGATCATAGATATTTGCTTTCGTCAACGAGGACCCACGAAAGAAGTTTTGGATATGACCGTATCGGATCTTCACTCTTCTAAGGTAGGTAGAAAAAAGGTTTTGAAATCTTCTTCACAGTGGGCAGTATAGTAATATGACCTAATAAATACAATAAAGGTTAGAGACGTCAAATAATAGGCGCATGAAATTGATACTTCGTATCCTAAAAGTTTACGCTTCAGGAATCAGGAAACCACCATTGGTTTACCAATTATGGAAATTGGAATTGAACAAATCGTATTTACCAATGTAAAGCCTATTCACAACAAAGGAAGGCGAGTCGGATCAAATATCATCTCGCAGATGATTTGTGGCGGTGGTTTCGAGGATTGTCACCAAGCCTTGTGTCAACGGTATGTTTGGTATCGTCATTCAATGGCACTAGCCGACCAATTTTCATATAAAAACATCGGAAGAGATTTTTTAATCGCAAAGCGATTGAATGTAACAAATGACGATTGATTCAAAATCAAATTTCAAATTTCAAACGATTGATTACGTATATTTGACCTCTCATAGGCCTATTTTAGTTGCCCGGTCTTGTAGGCAATTTATTTGACTCGTTTTTCAACCCATTTGACCTCATTATTGCACCCATGAGATTTTTCTTCAGGGCTCAAACAATAAATCGCTGAGGGATTAGGATAATCGTTTGTTAGACAAGTTTCTTGTCATCCCACCAGGATTATTATATTGTATAATAAAGTTATATACAACTATTTACGTAAAACGTTTAAGTACTCAACGAATACTGAGAATACTGACTGTTGAGTTACATAGGATAGAGGATAAATAACGGAAAGTCAATCTATCCAAACAAAAGCCTCTTATTATTAGATATTACTTGGAACCCCTACCCTAGCGAGAAAGTCTGGTAAGCGAACTAAACTTTGCTAGTTTAGTTCTTGCTATATCGCTGTCCGTGGCTGCCTCGCGTGTTTACGGATGAATAAAGTAATGTCCTGTCTTCGCATCCACAGCTAACTGTCCTATACTGTCATAATCTTAACACAGATTCATTGGACATAGCTCCCCACGAGCTCTATTCTTCATTTTTGCACTCGCACAACTGTGGACAACACGAGAGCAATGCCTGCATTGGTAGCAGTTACAATCAAGGGCTAGCAAGGTAGGCTAGCCATAATACGGATGTTGGAACAACCGACTATATTTAGGGCAATTTTCTTTGTCCAGTGTAACGTTTAGACTGTCGTAGCATTCCTACGGAACAAAGATGGGATCAGATCTGCATCCTTAATGAAGTTAATCGAAAGGAGATACTTTCAGACGATGATAGTATTCAAAATCCACCATATGCCTGAGCATAATAATGCATAGTTAAGCTTATAATCTCTCTTGCCATTATCCTGCAGCAGAATTCCTTGGCGATCATTTGTTCTCGTAATGCTGGGGCCACACTAACGTCTAACGTCTAATGCCCTTTATCGCGATAATTATTCCGATTATTTTTAAGGCGTTAATTGGGTGACTACACTTGAACGGTCAACGTGAATGCCGATTGTTGGCGATAAAAACGGCGTTAATTTTACTAAAATTCTAGCAAGATGGACGTAGTGTGACCGCTTCATTGCGTTAATTCTCGCGATAAAGCTATCGCCTCGCCAAACGGCAATGTTAATGCCGTTGTTAAATAATACTGGCTACACCTAAAGTTAACGTCCATTATCGCGTTAATTAATGGCATTTCCCGTTAGTGTGGCCCCAGCATTAGAACGAGCGAGGTTGTTACGATAATATGAGAAATCCTGTCAGTTAGAGACCTGAACGACGCGATAGAGTACCGCTATTTCAGTAGTAGTAGCACCTAGAAGGGTGAAGGTATTCTGGAAAGCGGAACTGAAGGCCCGGTCAGCAGCACCAGCCACCTAATAGACAGTGTTCAGTGCTGCACCACTATAATCTGCAAAATGACTCCGACGGTATGAAAATGTGGAGTACATTTTCAAAATATCAAATGATATAGTTGGAATAAAAATCCTATTTGCCTCCGTCTACCCAAAAGACGTACGGAGTAGCTAGTAGTAGTTGGTTGAATTATAATAAGTATAGTTAAAATCCTTTATTACTGACTGGATAAATTTGGCTCTTTTCCTATCTGACGTTCATATAGCTGTTGACTGCCTAGTGTTATGCACAAACACTATTATAATAAGTCATGTTATGTAGTCCCGAGACTTTCGGTATATAAGTTCTGATGTAAATCATAATTATATCTTAAAACTGAATTGATTAAAAGTAACGTACTTAGCTGTAGTAATTGCAGTTTTGGGACACAGATAAGCTCTTTATCATTTTAGTCTCTTGAGTTCAGTATATTTGTTTCCAGTACAGAGTTTATGACCTATCAGTTTTAAATAAATAATTCATGCATTGTACTGAAAGTACCAGCCATGTTTAGATTATGATTGCGACGTTGGCTCTATACATTAAAAGATACCGCACGGTTTAGTTGGATGTTAAAAATCTGTATTATAATTTAAACCATTTACCTGTTTTGTTATTTTATTGCCTTATTCAAGGGGTGACCTTTTAAATTTACTTCTGACCCCAAAAGTAAGGACCAAGGTCTCTTCTTGTCCGCTTGTAGCAGGTTGGGTTAAAACTGTGTGAGTTGAGACATTTGGTAATTCTATGTTAAGATGATTCAATGATGCTTCTGCAGAGTTCTAATTGAATAAATAAAGGTTTGAGTTTGAGGTATTTTTGCCTCATCGGGATCAGCTGTTGCTTCATTTTGTAAGTAACATCTAAATGCGTAATTGAAAGTCGTTACTGGCGCTTTCGCAGATTTACGCTAAAGATAGTGGAAATTGTAGTAACTTTAACTTTTCAAGCCCAAAAAGGTTAACTACGGTACGCTTGAACCAATCTCATAAGTTCTAATACTTTTAATCATTATGATTAACTTTTTGGTTCTTATTTGATTAACTTTTCATCTGGGATTGTTAATATATTATATAATATAAAAATTTGTGTGATTTATTAGTAGGTATACTATCTGCACACCTTACTCTTTCAAATAAAGAAATAAGTAATTACTTATGTATTCAAATTCACATTGGCGTCACATTGTACACCAGGTGGGTAACAAACAGGTCTCAATGAAGTAAGCTTCAAATTACGGTCAAGTGTTTAATAGCTGTGTTTTACCTGAAAATAAAACACATATTAAATACTTACCTATATTTGAAGCTTACACTTAACGTCCACCTGTTGTGGATTTCGACTCAATGGAAAAAACATCCAGCGCCCGCACATTATCGTGCGCCCCGCCACCTGGTGGAGAGGTGTGCGAGAGAGATAGCATATATACAACGGAAAGAGAGGGCAAAATAGGCGGAAAAAGCTAGGTGTCTTCTCAATGAAGTAAGCTTCAAATATAGGTAAGGCCAAGCGCGCACCACGATTTTAATTTTTGCGACACGATTTCAAAATCGCGCTGTAGAAAATCGCAGAGAGTACGGTGCGCGCACAGCGATAATTTAATAGTGATCATTACTCACTTCATCATTGATTTCGTACAAGTTGCTTGTCTTTATTTACTACTTCGGAGGATAAGAAAAAAAAAGAAAATTCGTCAATATTGGACTCATCCTTTTACAGCAGCAGATAGTCATAATCAATGGTTTCTTTTATCAGAAATACAATGAACTTCGGATGTATCCCAAAAAATTCTTTGGCTATTATAGAATGAAAATTCCGCCAAAAGGCCGCCCATTGCGCTTTTTTATTTTTTTTTATTATTGTAACCTTTATGTACTTAGTTATATTTTGTTTCTTGCACAATAAAGTGTTAAATAAATAAATTCAAACTTTTGACAGATTACTGAGTTCATGTTTACCAAACAGTACCTACCTATATAACTATGATGTTTACTGTTGGACAGACGAAACACAAGTGAAGTGCCGGCCGGGCCCGAGTGTGCGATTTTATTATCGCAGTGCGCGCGGTACCATACAATTTCATATTCTGCATTTGATTTTCGCGACAATCGCGTCGCGAGCAGTCGCAGCAAAATGTGACAAATCACAATTTTAAAATCGCTGTGATTATTTAATCGCATGTGCGCGCATTGTCATAGTAACTCATACGTTGTATTTCTGCGATAAAATAATCACGCTGCAGAAAGTCGTGGTGCGCGCTAGCTCTAAGTATTTAATATGTGTTTTATTTTCAGGTAAAACACAGCTATTATTGAGCAATAAACACGTTTGCATATCCCTATACAGATTCGATATCAACAGCAGAATACTCACTTGCTCCCTGGCTTCAGTTCATAATCGAACCAAGCCATAATGTGTAAAAATGTAGACCAATAGCGTCTGTAAGCTGTAACCTCTGAGTTGGATCGAGTTGAGCCAACCAATACTTCCAGAATTGTTGGAATCGAGAATACTGATATTAGTCCCAGAATCATGGATATAGACTGCCCGAACAAGAAGTTTTTGATGAACTGACGTCCTCTGAAAAATAAATTACATTTTATTTCATTGAGATATTAATATATGTACTACGTATGGCGCAAGTATATAATATATATTGTAGTTTTTTATACTGTGGCATTTGGTTAACTCATAAATTTCTGAATGACAAAATATCTTCATGTATAGTCTATCTACTATCTTATCTTTTTTCAAATAAAATGTAGTTTATAAGTTGAACCTAATTTACAACACCTACAGTAAATTACGTTTTACTTTTACAAAACGAACATCTGATAATAACAATTATAGGTACATCGTAAGATTTAGAAAATAATAAGCAATGATACTACATTTAGGAGAAGTAACTATAGATGTTACTTATAGTTATAAGTTATAACTAGCTGTTGCCCGCAGCTTAGCTTGCGTGGAAAAGATAAATTTTCATGGTATAAGTTTTCATCCCCTATTTTACCCCTTTAGGGGATGAATTTTCTAAAATCCTTTCTTAGGGGACGCCTACGTTATGACATCTACCTGCATGCCAAATTTCAGCCCGATACGTCCAGTGGTTTGGGCTGTGCGTTGATAGATCACTATATCAGTCACCTTTGAGTTTTATATACATATATAGATGAAGGAATGTGCGATAATTTAATATTAGTAAGTACTTACTTATTAAAATTAATAAACACTCAATTATCAAAATGATAATATTGATGATAACTTTGTGATAGAAGGATTATAAATTGTAATTATAATCATAGAGATCTGAGAAGTATCATGAGTTTTTTATTTATTTTAATACCATTTTAAGATCAAATAAGTTGAAGAAGAAAGGCTCTTGACAAAGAGCCTATTGAGTAGGGAAGATAAGGAAAATTCAAAAATTATTTTCGCAGTTTTGGCACGAACTGATATCCGTCGAAATCCGAGACACCATTATAATAACATGTAAATTACTATCGACAATGACTCATCGATTTGTTAAATAATAGATAATATTATAATATTAATAATATTATAGGCGGCTAAATAATAATCTACGTGTAAAGAAATATTTTGCTAACGCAAAAAGTATTCTATATCATGTTTGGTATTGTATGAACATTTACATTTTGTTTTACCATTGTACCTACGTATATAAGAAAGAATATGTTTTCATGTGCTCATTATTCCAGATAATGAAAGATTAGCTGCGGCCTGCGCCCCGCGGTTTTACCCGCGTTGATCCGCTCCTATTGGTTTTAGCGTGATGATATATCCTACCTAGCCTATAGTCTTCCTCGATAAATGGGCTATCCAACACTGAAAGAATTTTTCAAATCGAGCCAGTAGTTTCTGAGATTAGCGCGTTCAAAAAAACTCTTCAGCTTTATAATATTAGTATAGATAAAGATCCTTGCTTGCTTTAATGCCTTGGTTTTAGATTTTATTGGTTTACAGATTTTATATATATTAGTAGCATAAAACTCACTGTTCATGTTTGTTTTTATCGAACCAGTCGGGCAGCTTCATCACTAGGTCTTTAACTTTCACAGAATCCGACGGAGTCTCATACGCCTTGGCGCTGAAAAGATTCTCCGCGACCTCCTCCACTGAAAAGAAGAAAGGTTACCAATATATATAAATCCCACACAGGTATAGTCTACTTTTATACAAGTTAATAGCTATATTATATCACTACATAGTATAAAACAAAGTCGCTTTCTCTGTCCCTATGTATGCTTAAATCTTTAAAACTACGCAACGAATTTCGATTTTTGTAATAGATGGTAGTGATTCGAGAGGAAGTTTTAAGTATATAAGCGGTAAGTATATTATATATGTATTACAAGCGGTCCCCCTCGGCTTTGCCTTAAGTTTTCTCTCCATAAGAAACATCCTCGTACTTCAAGGAATATTATAAATAAAAAAAAAACATCCGTCCACCCGTTCACGCGTGATGCCGTGACCAAGGGAAATAGCGATTCATTTTTATATAAGGAGATTAGGTTTTAATTTTTATATAAAGCGGACGAAGCCGCGGCCGGAAAGTGGAAAGGAAAAAGAAAGTAAGTTATAAATACTAAATACCTAAGTACCAAAAAGCATACAAGTTATGAGTTACTGTACTTTGTTTTATACATACATATATAAAGTTTTTATATGTTTGTGTCTTCCGGTTCAAGGATATTCCATTCATAATTTATAATATTAAACATATGCAGTAAGTAATTATAAACAATGATGCCTATCTTGACTTCCTAGATGCGTTTTCTTTACTCTTTAATTTAAAAATGCATGATTAAATTAATTTTAAAATCATATTTAACATACAATTAAATTGATACCCTTTAATTCGTTAGTTACATTCAACAATTAAAACATTGAAATTAAAATGCATTTCATGTACATAATTTCCGCAAAAACTTACAGCAATTGCTCATTATTAGTGTTATAGAGGGTGTCCCAAAAAGTAGTGATGAACGGAAGCTGGGAGGTAGAGGACCTAGAGGGCTATCCGAATCACCCCCATGTATGTTACGCGATTTTTCGTATTTTCGGAGTTATGACGTTTTTTTTCAATTTTTCACCTATCGCCGAGTACGATGATATTTTCACTCATGCAGGTGACGTCAATTGTTGCGCTAGATGCTTGATTTTTTTTGTTTGCTAAGCTAAAAGATGGGCCAATTCAGTACGGTAACATTTACTATCGTTAGATCTTCGAATGGAATAAAAAAAAGAATTAAATGCCAAGAAAGATAAAATTACACAGTATGTTCACCACTTCAAGGGCCCGTAAAAAAATAAAATCACATGAAAATCTCTGTGTGAAAATCTCTGTGTGAAAATCACTGTGAAATTCTCCGTGTGAAAATATCTGTGTGAAAATCTCTGTGTGAAAATCTCTGTGTGGAAATCTCTGTGTGAAAATCTCTGTGTGAAAATATCTGTGTGAAAATCTCTGTGTCAAATCTCTGTGTGAAAATCTCTGTGTGAAAATCTCTGTGTGAAAATCTCTGTGTGAAAATCTCTGTGTGAAAATCTCTGTGTGAAAATCTCTGTGTGAAAATATCTGTGTGAAAATCTCTGTGTGAAAATCTCTGTGTGAAAATCTCTGTGTGAAAATCTCTGTGTGAAAATCTCTGTGTGAAAATCTCTGTGTGAAAATCTCTGTGTGAAAATATCTGTGTCAAAATCTAATGTCCATTTTAATTATATTTGTCCATGGTGAAATTTAAAACATTATTAATACGATACTTAGTAATATATTGTATACTTATTATAATTTGTTGAAGGATATTATAAGATCGATTCTTTCTTTCTTTCTCGATTAATCTTTCGATTTTCTTTTATGTTCTCTCGAATTTCCATTTGAGAAAACAATAGGATGCTAAGTAAAAAACAACATTGAAGAAAAAAGAGACTTATTTTCTTCTCTTGCAGAACAATGGTAGCTATACTGATTGGTTACTTTTTTAAGTGAATTCTAAACATAATTTCAAACAATAGGTAACCATTACAAGACCTTCAATCAAAGAATTGATACGTTCATTTTGTACAAAAATTATAAGTACTTAATATGATTGTGTTTCTCTTCATAGTGTTATTTCAACAGGCTCATAGTGATTGGGTAAGTAAATTATTGGAAGAAATCTGTATAATATGCCATCAATGTATTTCTTACTTCACCGGAAAGGTTTTTTTTTCATGTATTAAAAAATTGAAAAGATATCTCACCTGTTTGAATATCCTAAATCTGTACGATTTGAAAATATTTGATACCCACGCATGTTTTTCAGATTTCAGAATGGCTCACACCCATTCAATATTATAATCAAAAGTAAGTAGTAATATCTTGTTTACGTATTATCAGTTGAAAATTAATTTAATTTTACGCAGCAATACGAGCTTTTTACAACAAAATACTTTTCTTTATAATAACTTTATTAACTAACATACAGATTCATACTTTTACAAATTATTAAAAATATCGTATTTGTACTTACCTACTTCTAAATTAATTAATTAATTATTTAAAATAATTGTTTTACCATTATTCTTCATATTCCTAGAATACTAAAGCGACAGTGATGCATAAAAGACAAAATGTATAGTCATGGGTGAATAATATTAACTTAGTAGTAGGTACTTATGGCAATCATAACCCGTATTTATTTAACAGTAAAGAAAACCAAGCTATGAAAGCTAAAGAACAAGAGCTAGTTGATGTTTTGGAGACAACTTTGGGACAAAGTTTTGAAGAGTCGCAAACGATAGCATCTCCTAGAAAAGAATTCGCTTTCCAAGAACCTGACTATTCAATGAATACTCTGAAGTTCAGACTGGAATCTACAATACAGAGTGCTAAAGAATTAGCCGATACGTTGAAGAGACAAATAAAGGAAATTGAAGCCAAAGAAAGATTACTAAAAGAAGCTATCGTCCATGGAAAGTTAGTATTTGATTATATATATTTTGTAAGGAAAATTTTATTGATACTTTTGTGTACTCAAGTATTTTGGGGCACGTTTTAAAAATTTAATATTTTCTCGAGTACACAATCCCTAAGACACAATCCTCTATGCTTATTTAATAACTGCATGACAAGTATTTTATTATATGCCTCCAAAAAATGTTTTTCCTGTATGTGTATACAATCAAACATCTAACCAAGTAGTAAAATATTTATTTACGCTGATAACTGAACATACCTTCATTTAGATTCGATAAGACTAGAAAAACGTATCTAGAATAATCGTCTATCAAGTTATTTGAGTGATAGACGATCGTTTGTTCGTTAGTTTATAAGTTATGCCATGTTATGCCTAGGTACCTAAATCTTTTGCTAAGCAAATACCGTGCACGTTTTTAGCTGATAATGCTAATTTGACTATATCACAACAATTTATTATTAAAGACAAATCAGTTCAACCATTAAAAATCCCCCTTCTAATTGAGAACCTTCTTCGTTTATGGGAGCGTTGTTTAAAAATTTCTAAGCATAAATATCATGTCAGCATTTTCCTTCTTGTATCATCACTACATAGTATAAAACAAAGTCGCTTTCTCTGTTCCTATGTCCCTATGTATGCTTAAATCTTTAAAACTACGCAACGCGGGCGGAAAGCTAGTCTTAATACTATTATAAAGGCGAAAGTTTGTAAGGATGTATGGATGTATGGATGTATGGATGTATGGATGTTTGTTACTCTTTCACGTAAAAACTACTGAACCAATTACAATGAAATTTAGCACACATATAGAGGGTAACTTGGATTAACACATAGGATAGGTTTTATCCCGGAAATCCCACGGGAACGGGAACTATGCGGGTTTTCCTTTGAAAACGCGGGCGAAGCCGCGGGCGGAAATCTAGTAATTTATATAAATAGTGTTAGAAGGACACGGCAGTAATTTGTAAAATTGTATATACTCTATACTTATTACGTATAACGTAGTTATTATAGTAAATGACTTTGCTTAATAGTAAAGTAAACGAGGCTTTATAATTTACTAGATTTCCGCCCGCGGCTTCGCCCGCGTTTGCTAAGGAAAACCCGCATAGTTCCCGTTCCCGTGGGATTTCCGGGATAAAAACTATCCTATGTGTTAATCCAAGTTACCTTCTATATGTGTGCTAAATTTCATTGTAATCGGTTCAGTAGTTTTTACGTGAAAGAGTAACAAACATCCATACATCCATACATCCATACAAACTTTCGCATTTATAATATTAGTAGGATTTTCTAAACAAGAGCTTATTTTCTAAATTGTCATACAATATTAGTAATAGCAGTAGGTATTCTTCAGAAGGTATTTTTTTTATTAGTAGCATACTAGATTTCCCCCCGCGGCTTCGCCCGTGTTTTCAAAGGAAAACCCGCATAGTTCCCGTTCCCGTGGGATTTCCGGGATAAAACCTATCCTATGTGTTAATCCAAGTTACCCTCTATATGTGTGCTAAATTTCATTGTAATCGGTTCAGTAGTTTTTACGTGAAAGAGTAACAAACATCCATACATCCATACATCCATACATCCTTACAAACTTTCGCCTTTATAATAGTATTAAAATTAAAATTTTTAAGACCATGCGCAAAAACAGTATAAACTTTGATTGAAAGTAGTAGTATCTTTTTTTGGTTCTGTTTCCGTAGATCTGGTGTAACAACCCTTACAATAACGAGTTTAGACAAAATGCCCCGATCCTATATCATTCGGGATGGGTTTGGGACAATCTGCAGTGGCATGATACAAAGCCCCATTTCAGCCCCATCACCAAACATTTTTAATGAGATTTTCTCAACACCACGCTGCATCGGACAAGAGGTAAACTTCTATATGTATTTTAATTAGTATTGATTATCAGTTTGATTTAATTTATGGACAAAAACCTGGGATGAAGAAAATCACCCACAAGATTAAAAACCACGTAAACTAATACATACTTAGTATTCCAGTGTCTGTTTAGATAAAATATTAGATCGATACTGGTGCAATATACAAAATATATTGTGACGATATAAAATAACGCATCATCCATGGACATCTATTATATTACAGATTCGGTCCATCAAAGATCCTTGTGCCTTCAACTCTATCATTAAATATGAAACAATACCCACGATGCGACGATCGTCATATGAAGAAGACGACTATCTGTGCTTAAAAACAAACTTTAATAGCTCCTTGGAACATTACGCATCAGTACCGAAACAAATGGTTAATGAGACATGCAAAAGAGGTACTTAAGTAATTTATTCATAATTTATTGTATCATACTGGAATTCTCGATGATCAGAAATTGTATCAAAAGTAAACAAAATCGAGAGCTCTCTTGAAAGTGAAAAGTGCTCTACGCTCTACGGCGTAGCAAATCATTTCGGAATAGACTCTACATCTAACCGTAGGTAGCTATAGCAGGATATCATGTGAGATTAGGGGTACATAATAATTACTCTGGTGCACCGTGCAGACCATGTGCAGACTATTTTTTGTTTGCGTCTTATTATTTCCTTTTATTTTATTTGTTTACATTAATATTCTGCTCCATATATAATTCTGTATGTTTTGTGAGAATTTTCGCTATGTAGTTAAATTATATTTTCTTGTCTTTCATCTTCTAAATCGTTCACTCGTTATAAATGTAGTAAAAAAAGAATAAAGGCAATACCATGGTATTAAATACTAAAATTACATAACACTTTTATATTTGTTACAGGATTAGTCAAAAGTTTAGCCGATAACATATCCAACTGTGGCGTACGAATTCTTCTAGAATATTCATATTACCCAAATGGAAACTATTTGGGAAATTTACCTCTAGATTACTGCACAGAAGACGATGGATCCTGTAAACTGATAGTCGCATGGCACCTTTCAAATACAACTATAGAGAATTTCGATATATTGAACAATGATAAACTATTTAAGAAAACTTTTATGAAGACGGGTTCATTTGCTGAATCTATTATTTAATATACCTATACCTATTTTGTTATTCCAATTTTTTTTATATACTTACTCATGGCAAAGTACAAGAATTACCATAGCCATTGCTTTTATTTTTATTTTAATGGCCAAAAAGATGACCATTAAGTACGTGTTGAATTTATTTATAGCGCAATTATTTAAATTAGTCCTTGATCAAATGAAACGCCGCACTCCATTAATAAAGAAGTTAAAGTTTGTATACCTGGTTTGTGAAACAACACAAAATATAATATCGATAATTTATAAAACTATTTGATATGGTTATGTACAGTAAAACACAATTATTTGAAAACAAATCGTGTTCAAAGTTTATGCACCCAAATTGATTGGTGAATGTGATTTTCATATTATCATGTACCTAATTTATGATTGATGAAGTTAACTTTACTGTTTTTGATAAGGTTGCATATAATAATTGTTGATAAAATAAATAAAAAACATCACTCATTATATGTTTAAATACTATTCATATAAATGTGTTTTTTTAACCAAGCTCTACATTTTCTCTCAAGGTGCAATCATAGCAATGTAGGTATGTACAAAATTAAAATATCGAAGGATCATTCTGATAACCATCTATGTAGGTCTTATGTATGAATAATCCCTAAGGATTTGCTTGGATATCATATTTATTTTAGACTAGCGGTCCGCCCCGGCTTCGCCCGTGGTACATATTTCGCAATAAAATGTATACTATGTTCTTCCTCAGGGTCTAAAGATTATCTGTGCCTAATTTCATCAAAATCGGTCGAGTTGAATATGCGTGAAAACCATACATACATACATAATATAAACCTTTCCTCTTTATAATATTAGTAGGTATAGATTATAGATATACCTTTCCGTGATCATTACCTTGTTGGATATAATCAAAGATTTATAGTAATTTTGGTTCTACATTGATCCAATATGAAATATCACATAGATATTACTTGGATATTACGCTTAAGTTTTTTAAATGTCACAAAACTACATTAATATATTCACGCGACTGTAAATATTCGACAAACACCATTAAGATTGTAGGTATCTTACCTGATTTAACTCTGTGCGAAATAGTTAATCTGCCATATTAAATATCGCAAGCAGTTATAGTGGCCTCAGCAACTATAACTTACATAAAACAGGATTTTAAAGAAAAGTAAAAAAACAAGTAGATAAATAAATACCTATATATTCAACTACTCTACCTATGTAGAGTGGTTCTGGAGGATGCAGATGCAGAAAATGTAGAGCTTGGTTATAAAAAACAGTTTTTTTAAATAGTTCAAAAAACCGCATCAAAATTAGCTGAGTAGTTTTAAAGATCTAAGTTCTTTATAATTTACTTCGTGTGTTGAAGCAAACATAGTTTTATGTCATAAAAACTATTAATGTTAAAAAGGTCAAGAACAAAAATGTATACCTACATACTTTTACACAGGTTTATTTATGGATGTTTACAGTATCAATAAATATAAATAGAACCGGTTGACTAACTTTGTGTTTAATAAATTCGTAGTTAACATAAAATTTGACACCAACATTAATTATTTTATTCCCGAAGATTCAAACCTATTATTTTCATTTTGACATTTCTGTTCCCATATATTCGTACTAGTTACTGTAAAAATAGCATTTGTGTATAATTGCTATATTTATTATCTAGACCACCGCCTCCCAACCTGGGGTCCGCAAGCAAATACCAAGGGGATCCGCAGACAAATTAAGAAAATTACGAAAGCTTTTACTAAAGCTACCAGACTAATTTCGGACGGCTGGACTTTGTATTTTTCAGCTTTAGGATGGAATAATCTGTCAAATGATTAGTGGCTCAGCTATTTCTTAAAAAAAATTCAAGAAATCACTCGATTTTTAAAATAATATAGATTGACTTATGCGTATAAATTTTTTTTGGGATCTGCGGATCATCAGACTTTAGAGTCTAGAGTAGGTAAGCTTTCCATTCTTAGAAAATATACCTACTTCTCATCATTAATACTCTTTCAATGATTGTCTGCAGTATAATTATTCGAAATGATTACTAGTTTTTCATAGTACCTATTATTATAAATAGAAACCGTAATTATACTTACTAGAATATTACCTTTTTATGTGTTTTCAAACATGCAATGTAAAGTTACAAAGGTGATCGATATTTATTATTATTTATGTTCGAATAATAACTAAGAATTGAACGTAATTTATTTGGGAAATATAATATAAGGTCATGCATTATTATCAAACTCAAACTAATTTTATTGTAATCACTGTAATGCATAAAATTTATATGTATAAACTAAATATTAATAATAATCGTAGAGATTAGTTAGGTCCATATATCATACGAATAAACAATTATTAAACCTAGTGATATTATATGTAGGTGATGGACACAAGGACCATAATAGATAATATAATCGACTAAAAAATATAGGTACCTATAGGTAATATTCACATTATTCCATCACATCATAAGCAAGCGCTCATTTTCTCGCGGTTTTTCCAATTAAATCCAATCCTTGGTGATTACGATTGAGTATCGACTATAATATAATAATATTTAGATATAATTGAAAAACAGAATTTAACAATTGCAATTTAATCAAATAACGTGATAAATTTCGATAATATTTTAATTTGTATAAATAAATACTTACCACTCAAATCCATTGTTGTAATCAACAAACTTTTTCACTAAGATTTTAAAGTCGGTTCTAAAGTACGTTCAGACACGTTTGCTTCCGTAAATATGTTAATACTATATGATTTTGTCCTAGTAAGTATATGAAGATTTGAACATTATCAAGGTGAACGCGTACGACTCGCTGCCCGCACCGCCGGCAATTCTGCACGACACAATGAGTTCTGATATTTTATTAAGATATTCTTTTAATTATTGATAAAACTGATAATAGTTTGATAGGTATTAAATAATCCTATAATGCTCTTTTATATTATTTATACATTATAGCAAGTACGGTATAATATGTAATTAATTAATTAATTGTATGCAGTATAATATATACATATTTGCAAAAAACGAAGTTTGTATCGATGTGAATCGTTATTATTGTTTACATTAAGTTATTATCTATATGATTATACAGATAATAACTTAATGTAACTTAACTTAACTGTTAACTTTTGATTAAAAGAATCGTCAAATGTGATGCTAAGCGTAAAACTCGAAAACGGCTCGACCAATTTGGTTAGTTTTTTTTTTTATATTTTTGTTAAAGCACTAGGAAAGTTCTTATCTATAGGTACTAATATTATAAAGCTGAGGAGTTTGTTTGTTTTCGGAACGCGCTAATCTCGGGAACTACTGGTCTGATTTGAAAAATTCTTTCAGTGTTAGATAGCCCATTTATCGAGGAAGGCTATAGCGTGATGATAATATATAAGACCAACAGGAGCGGAGCCACGCGGGTGACACCACGCGGCACAGCTAGTGGAGAGATATATGATCACAACTGGAGGGAGACATCTGGAGACAGCCAGACTGCTTCATTGGTCCAGTGGTTATTTCGACTGTAGAGGGTATTCGGGATTTTTTCAAGAGACTTTATTTTTTAAAGATTAATTACAGGCCGCGATCTGAATAAAACGAATACTAAAAATTATTCAGTCGATCAACTGAACCTATTTAAATCTATGCAGAGTACCTAAAGTCTGACACCTGCACTTTTCAGAAATCGTTTTATCCTGAAAACCCCCGAAAATAAGAACACAATGAAAAAAATAAGAAGTCACAAATACCATGTAAAAAGAAAAGTAGTCATGGCCATGGCTATTAAAGTAGTTCCGTGTTAGTTATCGTTACATAAGTCAATTGAAAATATACATTTGTGATTTGGGGTTGGTAGGTAAAAAGGGTAGGTAAAAATTAACTGGACCAAAGTTGTAGAGAATTTAATTTGCAAAAAATGTTGACAATCAGATAAATAGTTTAAGAGATATATGTATCGTAAAAACCATTTCAACCGCTATTTTCATTTTTCAAGATGGCGGCCGTGGGACAAGGGTGGCGACCCCACAAACTTGGTTTTAGCTTCACAGTGACCCCCCCCCTCCCTACAGATGAAAAAAATAAAATTTCGTTCTCTAAAAAACGCAAGGTTATGCCTAAAAAATGTGACATTTCAACTAGGTACATCAGTTTTGTCAACACCGGTTTAATCAGAGGCAAAGCATAAATTAATTAAATAAGTATGTTACTTTATTAAACAAAAAGCCTTCAAACCGCACATTAGATAATATTTTCAAGCAAACATAATTGGTGACTAAAGTTCTAATTAAGAATACTCATGAGTATGAGTGCATACGAATATAAAATATTGGTGTCGCAGGGAAATGAGACAATTATCATCTTTGATAAAAAAAATCGCGAAATAACCTTTTTTCCTTTTTCAAAGACATCATAGTTAATGAGTGATTGTAAATGCATATATTGCACGCCTCATAAGCGAAGCGTTGAGGTGGGTACTACTGTCACTTCGCGCAAAACATCTGATTTTTCAAACTTAAAATGTCTTTATGTATCATACATTGCACTTGTAAGATAATACATACACACACATATTAAGAAAAAACACTATTTTTAACGTTCATGATATTTTTGATGTCATTTTTGTTATTTAAACTAGTTAAAAAACAGTTTAAAAAAGTTCTGTCTTGGACGTCCGTGTGTCTGTATGTGCGGATCCTTTTTCTTGTTAACACGATAGCGACCGAAATACTTTACTAATCGAGTCTTTTTTTTTCTCTTACGCTTGAGTATGCTCAGGAATAGAACCCTTTCATTTTTCAGGGTCTGATTCGATGTGGTTTAATTGTTATTTAATAAACAAAAACAATAATTAATAAATATTTATTTAAAAAAAAATTATGAGGCGTGCACTTTTGGATTTTCCAAATTATTTTTCTTTTATCTCCTGAATATTAGCTTATCATACTTAGATAAAATTATTTTTTCAGAATTTTCAGTATGACTTGCATTATGAGAAATGACAACACAAATTTCGCGATTTAAATTTAATTAATCTGAGGAAGTAAAGCACCAGAGAAACTTTTATTTTAAGTTAACGCCACAAAGGCCCCAATACTTCAATACTATAGGAAAGCTCAAAAAACTTAATAAAAAAGTGTTTGATCCGTAATAATTAGTGTAAAAAGCGCCAAGTAGGTATCTACCCTTTTATGTCCTGCTCGTCTGAGGAAACGTCAATGTAAATGTGTATATAGTTATGTAATGTTAGAAAACTAATATAGTGAAACTGGGCTAAATCGAATTTGATACTAAATTTTGTTCGTTCTGTTTAGTTTGTATAACTCGAGAAGATAGAGAATAGATCTGAAGATGGCATCCGCTCGGATGCGTTTTAGCTCACTCTCTATCGCTGTCTATACTCACACAGTGAAGTAGTTACGCGTTGCAAAAAAATAATCAGGCGGGATCATTGAGATCAAAGAGTAATAATGTATAATAGGGCAATTGAGATAATATTGGCGTATGTTGAGCGGAACATATTGTGATGTAGGCGGTGTCGTCTCCGTAATATGTATATCTCAATGGGAGGGATTCGCTTTCTAAGGTACTTGACGCACTGCCAGTTATAGTAGTTCCTTTTATTGATATTGTTGTTTTTGTTGAGTTTGATTGTTATATTGTTTGCGTTACATTTTATTGTATTTTTTTATTTTCGTTAAGTTTTTGTTACAAACATTAAAATTTAAAAACAAATGTATGAACCAAAAAAACGATGTTAGAGAACTTAATTTGCCAATCCTACCATAAGTAGGTACCCGTCGCCATCTTCAGATCGTTCAGATCTAATCTCTACCCGGTTATATTATGACAGCGTTATACGCAGGCAATACTGAATGTATGAAATGATATGAAACTAGACGTAAATAGTATAATTTAGAACAGTTTTCTTGAATATCCATAAAAAAGTAACCAAACGTGTAACTTTACCTAGCCTAGTATCAAATTTTAAGTAATTTAGTATATAATTTAAGCAAATGTATCTTGTCATTATGGAATACGCCTTACCCATATAAGTTAGAGCGTCTGCATCTAGTTTCTGTGATCTGTGGTCTGCATCGTAGAAAAAGGAATAGGATGGAACTTTTAAAAAAGATTTTTTTTAAGTATTTTAATTAAACTGACTGGAATCCACAAAAAAACAAACAAAATTTACTTAAAATGCATTTATTTTCTGCAAAAGTCACATTATAAAAAAGAGCGTGTGTGCCGAGCATACGTTTCAGAAGTGAAATTTCATCGGCAAGATTCAAAGATACCAAAACTTTGCCTTCTTGTCACCTTACTCCCTGATGTGGTGGCAAGTGTGGTGGTATTACTATGACGCGACTTTGAAATTTTACTCTCAACGCGCCTAAAGAAGTTTCGCTTCATAAAAGTTCAAAACAAAATACATTCTACAACCTTGCTGATTCCCGTTTGATGTTGGAATCAAGATCAAAGTCTGGCTGTTTTGCTACATTCAATCAATATATTTTTGGAATTTATAGGAATAATGGAAATTTTTAGCAAACTATTCAAGCGGCCTAACTTGCCAAAAAAACTTGCATAAAAATCGCGGATTGTTACAAAATGCTCACAGTAAAAACCGCAAATCCGCGCTTATATTTTAATTTCCTAGAACTTATCAGCTGTATTTAATTATCGGCACGGTGTGACGCGATTTTGAGGATTCGCAGTTATAGGTACAGTGCGACACAAAAGAGATGAAAATAAATGAGGGCGCCACCGTCGCTCATATAGCAACACTGATACTGCGACGCAAGCGATCTTGATACTATAGAATAAAAATCCAAAAATCTATATATATGATCTAAAATAAATACCGCGATTTAAACCGTTATAATTGTTTCATTGTAGCAATAGTGTAAATTTAAGACAAAAATACATTATTTTAGTATTTTAATTGACCTACCTAGGTCAAATTTTACTTAAATGTATTTGGAATTAGTTATTTTATAAAAATCGGTCAAGTGCTTAGACTGCAGAGGCGCACATAGAATCAAACATACAAACAAACAAGCATACATGCAGCTCAAACACATTACCCTCTTTCTGGGTCCGTCGGGTAGAAAAAAACAAGGCGATTTGAAAACCACATATTTTTATTGTTTTTGTAGATAAATTTTGTACATTAATATAATTCATCAAAATCTAAATATTCTACTCCTTCAAAGGACTGATCATCACTCTGTTTCGAAGTACTGGCAAGAGGGTACGGGGCATCTTCAGTATCTGTAAATATGATACAGTAAATATGATTTTTTTTCTTATGGTTTGATTGATTAATAGATAGATAGCTGTATGAAAACAGTTATCACTATACTATGTAGTAAAATCTAAACTAGGTACTTTATTTGAGGCTGGTTGGATTGGATATAACTTCTTGACTCAAATTGTGCTGGTCGCACTATAAAAACTAGTTTTTGTTTACATACAAATAACCTCAAATTAAATTGCGAAAACGTAATAATCGCCATACATACATACATTAAACACTCGTCACTAATGGAATATTCTATTTTACGTAGTACTGAGCAAAAATAAATGAAATCTCACCGGTATATTCTGCTGTACGTTTGTAAACGTTTTCCAAATCAGTCAATAAATTTCCAGCTTGAAATTCGGACAAACACCGAATAAAAACTTTATACACCACATCACGGACACCGCTACGTTTAACCTTTTTCATGATGTCTCCTTTTTTATTTAAATTTCTTGTTCTAAATAACAATTTTATCTCAATAATTCTCCACTTCACGAAAAAAACAACAAATTTTTATTCAACTTGACAGCAACATTGCCAATTCAGGGTTGCCAGGTAATGAAAAACGAATTAGTTCCAAAATAATTAATTTCATCTCTTTTATGTCGTACTATAAACCAGAATCTGATGGCAATTAGGGAAATCAAAATTTTGAGTGTGCAACCCTAGGGAAAATGGACTGAAACATCTTGATACTGCTTATTTTTTAGTTTGTTCTCAATATCATTAGTCACATTACATAAGTGGACAATACTCTACTTAATAATGAGATATCCGCTTAATATTATGTAGGTACATACTTACATGTATAATATATATATATATATTACTTTTATACAGGTAATACATATTATTATTTACACATACCTATATTTGTATGTTCATTATCATTATTCCATGTAAAAATATCGATGTTATTTCGATAGAAAACTAGACTGCTTATAATTTTTTATAAAATAAAATAAAAATAAAATAAGATTATGTTTATTTTCGTAAGTATAAACAGATGTACACACATTATAAAATTGACTTGGACAGCTTGGACTTGACGAATAGCCGTATTGGAAACTCCTGTAATAAGTTTTCATAAAATTATATTCCAATCAACAAACAATATTATAGTTACCTACATATAATATTTTTTAATTGAAAGTATCAAAGCGGGTAAGTCCAATTTACCAATAAAATCTTCTAAATTGAAAATTGCGATGTGTTTGACCCTTCTTCATCAAATATTTTTTTATACACATTATAAACAACACCTCTTGCTTGTGATCACAGCGGCTTTTTCGACATTTTCGAAGATTTTTTAGACAAAATCCTAAAATTTATTTATCAACTGCAAAAAAGACAAATAATTTGACAACCAATTTGATAGTTGTCAAATAAGTTGCCACATGAAAATCCTTTATTTCTTAAATATAAATATGCCATCAGATTCTGGTAGACCTATATCCGCTCTCGTGATAAAAATGTAGTGCGGCCACAGCCTTAACCGTAGCCTTAGAGCGTTTTCACATTATCCGATCCGATATCGGATATCGGACGCCGATAGTCGATATCCGATATCGGATACAATTTTCCCTTTCACATTGTCCGATAAAATCCTTCCGATATCATCATGAGTGTTGCCAGAAATTTTTAGAGAAAACTAAACTAAATTGCCAGTTGATAAAAAAGGTATAATTAAAAAAAAAAAATGATAGATCATAGTTTTACATACATTAAAAATAACTACGTAAAAAAAAACAACTTCAAAAAAGAAAAGTAAAATGTAAAAAAGATTTGATATCATTAATTACTGCATATTATTTAGATGTGATGTAAATAGTTTTGATATCGGTCATTTGTATAGTATATGTTAACACTTTATAAATTGAATAAATTTATATCAATACCTACTACAACCTAGTATTAGTTAATAGTTTGAGTAATACATATTATGTATCAGTAAATACCTTTCAAAATCTATTTAATGTATTTATAACAAGACGTACCTAGTCATTTAGTAATTTTTTCACTATATACATTTATAAAAGTTCATGTAGAACCTATGATAAATTTATTAAGTGATACAATCTTTGTTCACATTATCTATTCTTTTTCTTATTACACTATAAATAATATTGTCACCCGTTCAAATATATTATATTTTATAATATGATTGTTGTAATTTCCTGTAAGTAAAGATACATAAATTATTTTATTGTCATAAGCAATTATTTTAGAAGTAAGAGTTTTCAAATATTCTTTGTTGTTAATCTTATCTTCTTTCTTATCACTACATAGTATAAAACAAAGTCGCTTTCCCTGTCCCTATGTCCCTATGTCCTTATGTCCCTATGTCCCTTTGTACGCTTAAATCTTTGAAACTACGCAACGGATTTTGATGCGGTTTTTTTAATAGATAGAGTGATTCAAGAGGAAGGTTTATATGTATAATAACATCCATTAAATAGTGGAGAAGTACTGTTATTTTTGAGGTTTCTATAATGTGATGTCGTAAAAAATTACATTTGTTCCGCTTACATTGCAAACGCAGGCTAAGGCTAAGGACTCACGAAGCGGTTTTCACCCGTGCCCGCCGCGGTGGCGGAATGGAGTTTTATTTTCAAAACTCACGAGAGCGGAGTTTTGTGCGGTTACGCAGCCATCGCGGTTGCGATTATCACTCGCAAACTTGGCGGTTGATAATCGCAAGACAAGCGGTTCCGGTTGCAAGACGGGCCGGGCGGTTAAACGATCAGTTGAGTTCCAGACCGTCATGGACACACACCAGAAACGAGATGTTGCGTTATACTTCCTTCACAGAAGAATTAAAAAAGAAGGCCTTAAAGGTTCTGGATACATCCACTGATTGCGGAAAGAGATCGTTATGGATTATTTGTTACTCTTATTAATGACTTAAAGAAGGATGAAGAAAAGTTCTTCAATTATTTTCGAATGTCCGTATGTAGTTATTTAGAACTTTTAAGAAAAACAGAAACTGCTCTTCAAAAACAACATACTAATATGCGAGATCCCATATCACCAGAGGAAATGTTGCGGTCGCCCGCCAACCGACCGCAGAACACGCGGGTGCAACCCGCCGCGGCTGCGGGACCGCGACCCGCGCCCGCTGGTAGAAGATGACCGCCGGTGCAGCGGGACCCGCAAACAATCGCACACGCCTCGGGCGTAAAACGCGTCGTGAAATGTGCTTTAATTTTTTACATAAATATCTGTATTCTACAAAGGCTGCGGGCCCGCAACCGCGGCGGGCACGGGTGAAAACCGCTTCGTGAGTCCGAAGCCTGAACCCTACGAGTTTTATGAAAATAATGTACTAACTATTATACACATTGAAAAGGTCTACAGAAAAGTCCGCGATGGTATATGTCTATCTCTTATGGATAACCCACAATAACTTTTTTTTGTCATTTACTTTTTACGACAAATAATGGCTAATTTTCGATGCGATTTTAACCAATACAGCATTAATCCTTAACCAATTAAATACCTTGAATACATTGTTCATTTAATATAGATCTAAATGGCCATTTACACCATATGATTTAAGTGAATATTTTCGAAGATATTACAGATTTAAAAATTGCGGGACGTAGCGTTTGCGGCAGTACCGGCCGGCCGCCCGGCTATCTATTTTATACCCGTACGAAGTCGGAGCGGGCCGCTATGTTTTTATATACAACCCTTTAGTTCTGTGATCTGTTTATACAACGTTCACAGTTTTTCTATAGTGTATTTAGTATCAGCATTGCACCCGTGCGAAGCCGGGGCGGGTCGCTAGTCTTATATATAAAAATGAATCGCAAAATGTGTTGGTAAGCGCATAACTCGAGAACGGCTGAACCGATTTAGATAATTCTTTTTTTATTATATTCCTTGAAGTACGAGGATGGTTGTTATGTAGAGAAAACGTAAGTACATGTACCACGGGCGAAGCCGGGGCGGACCGCTAGTATATTATAATTCCACTGTGTCTGATTCTCTAAGGCAGTGAGTTAAACATAAAAATAACTTTAGTGATACAAATAACGATGATAAAAGTTTTTCAATCGCGTTTTTATGTTGTGGGTACTTGCGTGTTCATCAGCTGCTCGTCAGCTGTGTGCTAGATTGATTATTTCACAATACACATAAATTCAGTTCGTGATAACACTGTGGCACACGCGTTTTATAACTAACTTTTAAAATTAGCACTTTTTATGCGTTTACACGATTAATCCATACTAATATTATAAATGCAAAAGTAACTCTGTCTGTCTGTCTGTTACTCAATCACGCCTAAACTACTGAACCAATTTTCATGAAATTTAGTATGGAAATATTTGGTACCCGAGAAAGGACATAGGCTACTTTTTATCCCGGGAAAATTACGCAATCCCGGAAATCCTGGAAATCCCACGGGAACGAGAACTACGCAGGTTTTTCTTTGACTGCGCGGGCGAAGCCGCGGGCGGAAACCTTGTAAATTATAAAACTCAAAAATTAACAGGAGCTAACTGACATTCCAATTTTCATGTCGTATAGCTAATATTATAAACATAAGTATGATGTGAAACTAGCTGGATTTATTTTTACACACTCACAGCCATAAATTTTATATTAAAAATAGTGTTAATAGTGTAAATCATAATATTTTTTCACAATTAAAAATATTTCCTTTTTTCTGATGGTGGTGGCATCGAATTAAACCGCGCTGTCGTTTCGTTCACTAAAAGTGATGTTATGAGGACCGAATATGTAGCCGCCTCAACTTACGGAAACGAGAGTAACCTGCGTTGTCTGTTAGTTATTGTATAGTCGAATTTAACGTTACATGGAAATTGGAATCTAAATATATCATATTGTATACTTATATTAAATCTCTACATGAAATATATTTCCTAAATAACTATCACGGGGTGATTAGGGATCGACACTGATGCCAAAGAAGCAAACAGTAAAATGTTTGTCCGTCTGTCTGTCCGTATAACCGTTATAGAAACAAAAACTACTCGACGGATTTAAACGAAACTTGGTACAATTATTTTTCATATTCCTGAGCAGAGCAGTAACTCCATTTTTTAGCTTTCGTCGCGTGTGCAACCATAATGGTTAAAGCTACACAGAAATCATGTATGAAAGAAATGTTCTCCTTATTATATAAAAAATATCTCCCGACATTATAAATGTCTATCTTTTATGGTTGACTCACAATAACACGTGTAACTTCCAATAGCTTAGGAGTTCGAAGTTTTCTGATTATATTTGTCTATAACACTCTCAGTCCGTTTTAACTCAGTTTTTATTTTCATGCATCAGTGCCACCTAAAAAATCTTTATCTCGAAATTCGAGCAAAGCTAAGAAAATGAGAAATAAGAGTTCTCAAGAATCGTTAGAGGTAAGAGGCCGTTACTATAGGCCGAAAACAACATGTGTTATGCCGAGAACCTGAAACCGCTTCACAACGAGAATTGCGGCTCACAGCTGACCGCGAACGGCATGTACTATCCCGTGAGACCGAAACCTTCACTGCGAGGGTATAACGTCTCACAGCTGATCACGGCCGTCATATTTTATCTCGAGAATCTGAAACTTATACTCAATATGAAGACCGTTTGACAAATGATAGGGTGCACCATAATATTATTCGATCTCTTAAAGATGAACATGAGCATAAGCGCAATGACTAGAGTAGGGACTCGAATATTACAATTAATTGAGACAAGAACGATTAATAAGTTTACGAAAAACGACGTAATCGCGGACGAAGTCGCGGGCAATAGCTAGTCTTATATATAAAAATGAATCGCAAAATGTGTTGGTAAGCGCATAACTCGAGAACGGCTGCACCGATTTCGATAATTCTTTTTTTATTATATTCCTTGAAGTACGAGGATGGTTTTTATGTAGAGAAAACGTAAATATGTACCACGGGCGAAGCCGGGGCGGACCGCTAGTTCAAAATAAAAATAAAATCGGTGTGAAATCTCCTCCTTTTTTTGAAGTCGGTTAAAAATTTGTTTTTAATGACAAATTACAATAAACTCTCAATGACAACAATACAATAAACAGCACAACCACAGAGCACAACCAACATCCGAGTAGGAGGAGGAGCGAGGCAGAATGAGTTAAAATAAAGATGATAGACACTAATATTTTCGAAGATAGATATTTGAATTTAAGAACGCAATATATTTTTGTTTAATTCAGTTCAGCCAATTGCCGTATATTTAAATACGGTAAATAAAATAGCTGCCGTATAAATCGTATTTTTAATGCCTATAAATACTTAAATGTGTGATTTCTTAATAAAAAAAGGTTTCTTTTTATAGAAAGGATTTTAGGTTAAAGCAAAGAATTTTTTTAAAGATTTAGCGCCCTATAAGACTAAAAATACACAAACTAGTGCTTTTTTGCTGTTGGTATACTGCCTTTTCGAAAATTGAGTTGGCAACACTGAACATTATCGTCCGATAGCTCACGGGCATATCGGTGTCGGCTCCGATATCCGATATCGGATCGGACAATGTGAAAGACAGGTACATATTTCATACATTTTACTTCCCTCCGATATCGGATATCGGCTATCGGCTTCCGATATCCGATATCGGATCGGATAATGTGAAAACGCTCTTAATCGTACAATTCGTACATCTCCAGCTTAAATCTGCAGTGTTTTGGTTACCCAGCGGTTGTAAAAATACCGCTTGTTGTACAATAGTATATGCGGCCTTAGCCTAATTCATGAAATTGTCAATGTCAGTTGAAGTAAGTTGACATTTGACATATATACAAATTTTTTAAATTGAAAATTGGTGAATTATTTTGGTAAACTTACTAAAATAATGTTTCAACTTCTAACACTTTATTTATTACTATAAAGTTAAATTTATGATTTATCAAAAGAATTTATTACAGTTAAAATGAAATGCCATATACCTGGACCGAATGTTAAAGGTAAATAAAAATTACATTGAATTTTGTAGTGTTATGAAACATTTTACTCATTTATTTTTATTTTTAGTTTTAGGGAGAACAATTCACGCTTTAGCAAGATTTGGAGATGAATTATACTTGGAGTCATTATCAGATTCTATACTCCTAAGAACTCTAAACGCGGCAGAGTCCGCTTACGCGATGGTAAAATTTAACAAAACCTTTTTTTCATACTTCAATTATAATTATTATTCCACGGAGGACAAGGAAGGATTAAAATGTAAAATATCAATGAAGAGTGCTTTAAATACTTTTAAGTCTCCAACGCATATGGACAAACAAGTAGAAAATTTAGAAATAAAACTAGACCCGGAGTCTTGTAAATTAATATTCATAGTGAAATGCAAACATGGCATTGTAAAAACACATTTTGTATCTATATTAGACTGTAAGGCAATGCAAGCTGTTTATACTAAAGATCTGGTACCCAACAGGTAATAAAAGATTTCAGTAATACAATTTACTTGTTTATGTTGTATTTTAATTATGATCTAATATGAATACATATTTTCCAGAATAACATCCTCCCATAAAATACTTTCAGAAGCTCTTAGTAATTTTCAGTCATCAGATGACCAAATGACCATAGAGGCGAACTCAAATTCGATAATTCTTCGAAATTATGTAGATAGCAACATGGACTTAACTAAAATTATTCGAACTCAAATAAATATAAAATCTCAGGAATTTGAAAGTTATGTTATAGGCGCAGATACTACTATAACATTTACAATGAAAGAATTCAAGGCACTACTGGCATTTGCAGAAGCATTAACACTACCTTTACAACTGCATTTTGAAGTTACAGGAAAACCAGCTGTATTTATAGTTCACAATGGGTCTACATTTGAAGCAAATTTTGTTTTAGCTACATCCAAACCTGATACTCAAACGCAATCATCAACACAAAACACAACTACTGTTGAAAGAAAGAGAAAAGAGATAAATGGTGATGTTCAAAATTCAGTTAGAAAGAAACCACATCTCGATGTAGATACTTCAAGTCTTAATGAAGATTCTCATCTCTTTAACTATATAGAAATGCCAGAAGACAAAGATTTGGTAGATAATGGCAAAATTGATAGTCATATACATAATCAAATAAATATATCTCAAAATGTAAATATGTGTGAAAATATGGACTATGAGAACATTCCTCCCTCACCTACTTCAAAATTGAAAATCAAAACAATATTTAAAAGGTGTTTTGAAAGCACTTTTGATCCTAGAAGTATACAAGGTTCAGTATTAGCAGAAAACTCTGACAGTGAATAAAGAATAGACTGTACACCAGTGATTTGTTAAAAAGTGAATATGTTAATAAATTTAATGACTCTAAATTATAGTTTTTACATTTGTAAGAGAATTTAAGTTGTATTTCCCAAAACTTTTAAATGTATACTATGGCTTATTTTCTATATGTACCCTCACAGGTACCTAACTTGTTGATGAGGCAATGTTTCATTTAGAAAACATCATTACCATCAATTAAATTACAATCTTAGAACTTTGAAACTTAATTTAAACAGTGTGTATGTGATGTTCATTAAAACAATGGCTCTCACAATATTTTTGTTCTTACACTACTACTAATAGTCTTCAATAAAAATCTTCTGTACATATACTCATCAACATGAAAAGCGAATTTTAAGATAAAATAAAATAACATTTCACTGCATTATGATTTTATATTAAAAAATATACATACAGATAAAATATTGTACACACCTTACAAATCAACATTTCAGGGTGTTATATGATTTGCAGTAAACATACACATAACATAAATTTATTTATAGTATTGCTATATTTGATCATTGTCACAGGAACCATTCCCAATTGAAAAATTTAATTCAAAATATTACCAACACAAAAGAAATAAATATTTGTTACCCTACAAAAAAAACTGATACATTATTAGATTATTCTTACTAAAGCCCATTGGTTGATAAAATATTTTCATGCACTTACAATTTTGTTCTAAACTTCAAGAAGCAAGTGTTATGCTGTAATACAATCTTAAGTAAATTTATAAACAGTTTTTATATATACTACATGAATTCCATTGTTCTATGAACAAGTGCAATATATGGGCAAGGTGCACATTGATTAGATCTGAATTATTGAAATCATATTACAGTAACGATTTACTAAAAAATTAATACTAGGTTAAAAAACTAAAACGAATCAGTTGTTAGCAATCCATATAAACCGATCACTTTAAGGTAACTCAAAATTAACAGATAAAATGAACTATTTTATTCAGCATTTGCAATATTGTCGGTTTGGAGTCATTCATCACTATACATTCGCGACAAAAATAAATTAGTTATTATTATTTTCGATTTGGTTTTAACTACAAAGAGATCACACTTGAATTTTAAATTTTAAGTGAAAGAACAAATGCAGATGCGTTTTCTATAAAAAAGTTATACACATTTTATTTATATAACAATAGCTAGCTATCATGTCTTAAAAAAGATGAAAAAGACCTCGAGTTCTACTTTAAATTTATTATTATAATACGGCAGCGATACCATTTTATTACAATAAGTATTTGTTATAATTCAATTTCAATATTGTCTCTGGCCCAGATGTTGGGGCATGCACTTTATAAGTGGCTGTATGTGACTGCGAGTCACCGGACGCCCATCGCATCACCAAACACTCACTATCCAAACAAATCAATGAAAAAGGGCACTGATATTTAGGAACAATCCTCTTGACTCTTTCTCACACACTGTGCTACTTTTCGTTTAAACTCCGAATATGACTCTCGCCATTCCTTCTGTAAAAAAAATCATAATAAGCACACATCAACAACTGATTGTAGTTTGTGTTGTGCCAGTTGGAGTGTGTGACCTAAAGTGATATTATTATGCTGTTTCGTTTGTTTTATTGTATGTCACGTGTCCCTTTTTCTGTGCCTTTTACAAAATTTCTTTCTCTCCTAAAAGCAATCTTCTTGACTTTTCCTAACACATCTGGCAACTTTCTTTTTGAAATCCGAATATCTTTCTCTCCATTCTTTCTGTGAATACAAGAACATGAAACATATATAAGTTAATGATGCATGAATGTGTTATTTACAATGCTACAAATAGTATGAAATGTGTCATTGACAAGCAACAACACATTCTATACTAACAATAATAATTTAAACAATGACTATACTGTATCATGAATCTACTATTAAATGAATGATTCTCATAGTAAATATTAAATGTTAATTATTAACACCAACTAATTACCATGCAATTAACGTCACTAAATTCACAATCAATACAACTTTGAGCGTAATTAAACAAGAACTACAATACAAATATCCATAATCTTATTTTCAGTTATTCTAGTTCAATATAAGTCTTACCGCAGCGTCTACATTAGCAGGGCTCTCATCATTAGGGTCGGCTAGCATTGAGATAACGCTAATCAGGATTGTCTCAACTGTGTGCACGGGCAACCATCGCTCTGATGCTTTCTCATAGCCCCATTTGTCATCACCCGGTTCATGCAATATTGAAATGCAAACATCACCATTCTTTTCAACTGAAGAAGTAAATTAAAACTATTATATAACATTCTTATAGTGTAGAAATGAGAAGAGAGAAATGAAAGAAAAGTATACCATCACTTCTTTTTGATTAGATGTATATATTATATACAAATAGTGGACATTGTATTCAGAAGAGCTTAATGTTACTACCGTCTCAATATCTTTCAAAATAATAACATGAGCTATGAATTGAAAAAAATAAATATTTTTAACCAACTATTACATAACTGTGCATTTAGTTGCATATTTATAAAGTATGAATGCAGATGCACTAACAGCCCACAAGAAGGTGTAATTTGAATAATTTCTCTAAATGTTTAAACTTAGCCTATTAAGTTAAGTTATAATTACCATCAAATAAAACTTACTATTCGGATGCCAAATTTCAGTCACAAATTTCATCCGTGGTGGCCTCAAAGGATACTCTTTTGGAAAATATAAATGTGCCTTAAAAAATCCACCCTCACTGGAAAGAAAGGTTTTTATTTAAAAATCTTAATACTAAATGTTACTTGTGGTTTTTAAGTTTATAACAATTTATTATCTAAAACAAAAGGATTTTTAAAAATGACTGGAAAATACAATGGAAGGAAATATAATGAGAGCCCATAGCTTGATTAAGATGACTGATGGCAGTATTATTTATAGTAAATAATAAGTGTTTTGATGATTCACAAGATATAAATTTAAATTACTAAATTTATCTCAACTTATAAATAGAATATATTATGTCGTACTCACTATAATGTGTCCGGTGGCCCAATAATGAGAACTTCCCATCTGTATATGTCATTGTCGTCTATCAACCCAGCAGAAAACCCTTCTACTGGATTTTTGTTCAGTTCTGAAAATTGAAAATCAACTTGCAACTAACCACAAAATTCACTACTTAGGTATACACATGTCATATGAAACTTTGCCAAAAGAACACGAGAAATAATTTATTATCGTTACTTTATGTCTTGCGACAAACGATTGTCATTGCTTGGATATTGATTTTACGACAAACTTTATACCAAGTAATATTTAAAACATTATTATTGTGCGACAAAATCATAAAAACAGATTAAGTCAACTTTTTCAAAACCTATCCCGAACCCTAAAATACCATCCGCTAAGGTCAATGATTGCACGAATACCTGTGTCGCTTAACGCTTGTGCAGTAATTATTTACGATATTTATATAAATATGACAGTAATATGTTATTACCTGCTAATTGCTTTTTTAACAAAAGCGAAGACTGTGGCTCTGACATTAATTACAATTATGAAATTTACCCTGACGACACGAATAAAACTATTTTTCACAAAAGATGGCTGGCTGAGTTTTGGGCAGGTTGTGAAACATATGAGCTGTGCTTGTTTCCGGTACAGACAACAGAAAATGTCGCCATACCTATCGATACAGATAATTAATTTTGATTTATAGAACTTTTTCATTTTGCTAGTATTTAAAAAACGTCTTGTAAAATATTTCATATTAATATATTCTATCATATTAATAATATTGTATATCGTTTAATCTTCGTTTAATAAATTAAATATTAAAAAATAAATAAATAAATAAAATTAAATAAGAAACATTCAGCCACTGACCTTATCCCTTTTTTATTAGTTTCCGGTAATAGGCATGACGACAGTATCCATAAATGATCGTATTAGTGTTTTTAAGGGAAAATGTATAATAGATAAATTACATATAGTGACTTAGAAATCTTAAAAACATTAAGATTAATGAGATTATCAATAAAATAAAACATTGAAATACTCCAGTTGGCCATTTTGACTAAAACACGCGTGACGTCACGCTTAAGTAAACAACTCAAATCAGATGTTTTTTGTTTTTATGAATATGTTGAGAATACCACTTTTTATTTATTTTCTATTGTTTCACGTATGATTTATCGACTCAGAACAGAAATATAATTCCGAATTCACGAATACATGGTTCGGGGTTCTCCGCGCCAACTTTATACAATCATTTCTTATTATTTTCCCGCTTAAAATAATTACTTACACATTTTTGAGCATTATTTTCATGTGGATTCACACTGCAATACTGCACACCACTTATAAACTTTGAAATTCGTTTCTATAACACATATTAAATAAATATTTTTTTAATTTTCTTCGCAATGCGTACAAATAATTACGTATTTACCAAAATGTGACGTCACGCCTACGCCATGACACCTGCGAGCTGTTTTGGCACAGTTAATAAATATTTTTTGGAAAATGGCTTTTATCTTCGTTAAATTTAAGTATATTACCGAAATATAGGGTTTTTCTTGTATAGTAAACGTATACACACATTATGGAAGAGGATTTCAAAATCTTTCGTCATGCCTGATAAGATTCGGATCATTAAAGGATCCTCTATTTATGCATTATCAATATGTGTATTGATAAAATTAGCAAAATTAATTAGCTTTGTATCCGCTAATTTCATACATCTTTATCTAAGAAATTGTTAAAAATTGTGTTAAAAATACATATTTGCCTTGCCAATTTAAAATAAACGCCATTTCTAATTAAATAATAAACTGAAAGTGTGTTCCTAAATGTCTATGACTTTTGTTGATAAAGTCCGGTCGCGGAGCAGAAAGAATTTCGTACAATGACCTCTTTACCTACTGACAGTGGTCACAAACATTTTTGAATGAAGTGCAGTTTACATGAAATATTTGGAGGAGAAAATGTTTTTTACTAATTTATTAAATAAATGTCCTTTATTCATTTACAATACTTATTCGTTAGTTACATTTTAACTTTTTCAATAACCACGATATATTATTATACTAGCTTTCCGCCTGCGGCTTCGCCCGCGTTTTCAAAAAAAAACCCGCATAGTTCCCGTTCCCGTGGGATTTCCGGGATAAAACCTAGCCTATGTCACTCAGAAATGATGTAGCTTTCCAACAGTGAAAGAATTTTTCAAATCTGCCAAGTAGTTTCGGAGCCTATTCAATTCATACAAACAAACAAACAAACAAAAAATCAAACCTTTCCTCTTTATAATATTTGTATAGATGTATAGATAAAAAAAGTGTGCGTGTACACACATAAGAAATGAAACTTCTTTATGACCTTGTATTTCAAAAAATAATTTACTATGTACAATATTACAGAAATACGTTAGTCTAACACGCGATTTCGACTTAGGCGGATTTTGATTGGACATAAAGAGTTTGAGGTTTATTCTTATAAATTTTGAATTCACAAAATCATAATTGAACACCTGATACCAATCAAGCAAACACAAACTTTACACTCTCAGGTTAAAGGTTTACAATCCCTAAGGACGGCGGTCATTGCACCTGTGCGAGCAAGACAAATTATTTTTACAAGGGAGTGACAGTGACAGGTAATAACAGGTTAATGTACGAAATTCTTCCTGCTCCGCGGCCGGACTTTAGCAAAAAAAATGTTATGGTCTTAAATTTCATTAGCAGTTAGGAGGGTACTTTTAGATACGTCTACCCTCTTTATTTGAAACATATAGAGTGGGATACTATTATATTGAACAAAGGCAAAAGAAAAGATTGAATTTATCCTCTGAAACATAAACTAAAATGGTGTGTAATTGAAACATTTTTTGTAAAAATATTATTTTATATTTTCATAATCAAAGAAAATTATAATTCAGGTGTTGCTTTCTTTACTTTCTTTTTTGATTTCTTCATATCTGGTTCCATGTCGCCATTACTTTGCGAGTTCTTGCGTTTTTTCTTTTTCTTCTTCTGAATCTTCTTACCGTTTTGTTGATTTTGTACATTGTTTTCATTTGATTTTGCCGCACACTTTATTCCAGACACGATGCTTTGTAAACTCTGGAAGTCCAACTTTGATTCAATGTGACAACTCTCATGTACAGATTTTATGACATTGATTAATTTTTTCAATAATGTTATAAAATTATTTTTAACAATATATTCACTGTCATCCTTAATTGCTGTTAATTGATTCTCGAAATCCTTTTCTATGTCGGTAATTTTACCGCTAACTTCATTAACTGAAGGTTTATTTCTGTTCAATGATCTATAAAACCCTATTAATAACTCAAGGCCCTCATTTCTGCGGAATTGTCTTACATTTTTATCAAATACATTCTTTGTTATAACTGGTACTATCTCGTAAATTCCTTTCCAGTCTGTCTGTAATATGCTATGGAAAAATATGATGGGCAACATACAGCTTCGATTAGTAAAGAAACTGTTTACGGTCTCTTTAAGAATTCCTGTAAGTGGGCAAGGTTTTACTTTTTTAGGTGATTTTTTATTAGGGCTGCCAATTTTTTGTGAACAATGCACAATAAAGGTTGCAAAATTGGTGATAACGTCACCAAGTGCTTGATACAGAAAATGCGACCTTGCACCTTTGTCAATTGTTGCTTTGAAATAGTCACATAAAATGTCTAATGTTATGTCCTCAACTGATGCGAACTTCCTAACCTTTGAAAGTGTTTTGATGGTTTTTCTTAACCTATTTTCAAGTTCACTAAATTGATTATCTTGCATACAAAATTCAAGACATCTGGTAAGAGGGGCTATCATACTTAAACATATATCCATTGAAGGATCTTTTTCTAGATAAATATCAATCAAATCTAGCACCCTAATTCTGAAATCAGATAAAGATTTCTTATTTTTACGTTCTTTTTTCGTTTTCTTGTTTTTCCCCTGATGGAATTGTTTAAATGCTTCTGCTAATGCTTCATCTAGCTTTTTACCTTCTTCTTCATCAATATCATCTGCATTGATACTTTCTGCATCATCATCTGCTGCTGCGGCAGTTCCGAGCGCTTTTTGTACTGCCATTCTAAGTTGCTCAGGATTTTTCAAATCATTGTCTTCATCATCGTCACCTTCGTCATTGTCGTCATCATCTTCACTGTCATCACTCCCTTCACTATCGCTATTGTTATCTCCATTTTCTTTCACTTCATCAGTTTCCATATTTTCATCCTCACTTTTTTCATCTTCATCCTTTTCATCCTCAGAATCGCTGTCTTGTGTTAGTGGATTTTCAGCACTGTCAGGGTCTAATACAGAGACAATTTGACCTATTGATGATGGTGTTAGATATTCCCATAAAAGACGAAAAACACATTGTACTACTGACCGTAGCACACTTGATTCAATAGACAGAATTGATAACAAGATTTCTACCATTACTTCAATCCATTCTGGTTCAGAATCTTCCAAATCACCATTTACTTTATTAGATTCATTAACTTTACCCATTGTATAATGGTTGAAACAATCTCTCAATTCTTTTATAGAGCTGCGAGCCACTTTTACGTGAGTAGGCTCTGAGAATAAGAACAAACCAAGTTGATAAAGCAAGATGAGGAACACTTTATCAACTTTAGATTTTGATTCAATTTTTTCAATTTTCTCACATGTTTCCATGAGCATTTCCCAACAGCCCATATTCTCTTTAGGAAACTGCTTTTCAAGTTTTTCACGAACCTGATCTTTATCCATAATTTTAGTTATGAAATGACATAATGATGTCAGTACCATTACGAGATTGTCGACATTTGTGAATCTTGACGTAAAACATCGGTAAAAGCATGTTTTAATTGACCCTGTAAAATAAAATATCATAGCATAAGTAATAAATCTAAATCAATTGCAAAATTTTCTTTTAACTATTTTTAAGTAAGTCATAGTACCTGCTAAATCACTGCCTACTGCAACATTATCATCTCCACCGATTTTAAAGAATCCAAAACACATCAATATTTGCATATATGAAATTTTAAATTCAGTATCATCTTTAACAGCTTCATGGCTGACTAGATAAGATATCATCTCAGCAGCTTTAACTCTTTCGTTATTATACCAATTCCTCTCAACACCTTCCTTTACAAACTTCTTTGATGTATTGAGGAGAACCTTTTTAAACAATTTTGCCATTTTCTTAACACCATCTGTATCTAAATCAGTGAATATTAGCTTAACAATATTGGTTCCTGTTATTTCTGTCAAATTAATCTCACCAGGATTAAACAAAAGCTTCTTTAGTATTTCAACTCTTAAAGAACTTGTCACAGATTTTGATTTTAACGCCTTAATCAGAGAATTGAGTAATTCTTTTTCTTTCTTTATCATAATTCTGTTGTCATCTTCATGATCTTTTTTATTCCTTATTTTGCTAGCTGTCTGTAGTCCTTTGAACCAATCCAAGAATAATTTAAAGAAATTATTACTTATCAAATCTGGTATAACTTCAACATTGTCTTCTAAATTTAGTAATATATTGTTCAGTATATTAATGGCAACAAGTTCCCTGTTCCGATTATGTTTTACAAGCTGACTATCAATTTTATTCCAAATTGTTAAGAGGTGTGGTGTTTTAGCTATCTGTTTGCCGATTTCTTGATAAATCGGATGATTAACAGAATTGTAGTCTATTCCCTCCTAAAAAAATACAAATTATTTTGTTAACAATATTCTATTCATAACACACCATTAAAATTTAAAGAACATAGACTTACTAAAAGCTTTTCGCTAATATCCGTTATGTGATCTTCATGTAATATTTCTGGAACTCCAAATAACTTCCTTACTTTAACTTTATTTGGAAATTTCAAACTTACAACCAAGAGAAAGTGTAATGAATCCAAAGTGTGTTCTTTTATTGCTTTTTTATAATTTGCTTTTATGTTCGACCACACAATGTTGGAAAATTGATCTTCATCAATCTGGAAATTAAAAAATAAATTATTTATTTATTAATTTACTAGCTTCCGCCCGCGACTCCGTCCGCGGGGAATCATTATTTTTTTTCTACGTATTTTTCCGGGATAAAAGTATCCTATTTTATGCCCAGGATAATAAGGTATAATTATACCAAGTTTCATCGAAATCGAACTGTTAGTTTTCACGTGATGCCTTCACATACAGACAGACAGACAAAAATTTTTGTTATCACATATTTGGGTTTGGTATTGATCCAGTAACACCCCCTACTATTTATTTTTTCAATATTTTCAATGTACAGAATTGACCCTTCTACAGATTTATTATATGTATAGATGATACTTATCACAGATATCTCGCAAAAACACCATATCATGATTTATCTTTGAAATGTCTTGTTTTGTAATTACCAGATAAATATTTATTTTATATGGACAGCATTTTATCTCCTTACCTCTTTAACAAAATCCAAGAGTATCAGAGATGCTACTGTACCCAAGTATGATTTCTTGGTGCTTGCAGCTAGTAACATTTGTATAGTCTGCTTTTGTTCATCTTCTGTACATTTAAGCATCAATCCGGATCGGAATATTGCCCCGCACACCAAAATTTGTCCAAGAGAGACATCACCAACTTCCTGTCATATGAAATAGAAATTATTATTTATAATACTAATATTCCCTCTGAAGTTAAATACCACATATTGTATCTGCCAGTACACCAAAAAATAATAATGAAATGGTAGAATTGAGCAACAATTCGCGATTTTATCTGAGGATTGTAAAGCCATTTGTGAATAAGTATAATTTTGTCACACTTACACTCTTAGATGAGCCACTGGCATGTAATTCTTTTTTTATCAACTCCAGTAATTGGGACACAGTTATTTCTGGAAATTTCGTCAACAGGCTCACAAGTGTGGCAAAGTAGCCAGTTCGAGTTTCCGGGGTATTAGCACCCAGACTTCTTATTATCCTTTTCAAGGAATACTGTAAATCCTTGTCATTCTGTAATAATAATCAAGGTTGATAAAATGTATTATCAGAGATGCACATCATGTCTATTTACAAAAAACTAACCTCATTTGATTGTAACCGCGAAATTATTCTTGCTCCTCCAGTAATTTTCACATCGTGTTTATCTGATTTCAATGAATCAAAAGCTTCTAATAGCGAAGTAGTAACCTCCTTACGAGGTTTTTCAATAACTGTTTCGTCTTTCATTTTAATACATAGTTCTTCACTATAAAATATAGCACTCTGAATATAAAATAAACCAAAAAATTGTGGCGAAACCTGAGGGCGAAACCCACATGGACATGGACAAATGAACAAGTGACACATGACAGTCCTTGACAGACAGTTCAGGCATAGACTAATAAATAATTTCTAAAAGTTTTTTTCAGATAAAGAGGCGTTTAACTTGCGTAATAATTCAAATACAATAAAATAAATTAAAATATTCAATCGATTTATATTTTCGTCGAAAATGAATGATTTATGTTTTTCTTTTTTATTATATGTTCAGTAATATGAAACAAAATCAATACGTATTTGGATTAAATAGTGTTTAGAGCGTTTTCACATTATCCGATCCGATATCGGATATCGGACGCCGTTAGCCAATATCCGATATCGGAGGGAAGTAAAATGTATGAAATATGTACCTGCCTTTCACATTGTCCGGTCCGATATCGGATATCGGAGCCGACACCGATATGCCCGTGTGCTGTCGGACGATAATGTTCACCAACTCAATTTTCGAAAAGGCATTATACCAACAGCAAAAAAAACACTATAATATAGTTTGTGTATTTTCATTCATAAAGGGCGCTAAATGTAAAAAAATCCTTAAAACCTTTAACCTTTAAACCTTTTTATTAAGAAAACATTCATTTAAATTTAAAAATACGATTTATACGGGAGCTATTTTAATACCGTCCTATAATATACGGCCATTGGCTGAACTTAAGTAAACATATTGCGAAAAATATATTGCGTTCTTAAATTCAACCGTATCTTCAAGACATTAGTGTCTATCATCTTTATTTACTCATTCTGCCTCGCTCCTCCTCCTTCCCGGGTGTTGTGCTCAAGAAGCATAAAATATCTAATACACTGGAGATTTCAGTATGAACATTAACTTGTAACAAGAAAATATGACGTTGAATGACGCCTGTATGTTTTTTTATCCCTTTCACACCTAACTTGGCAAGTTGGTGTGAAAGGGATAAAAAAACATACAGGCGTCATTCAAGGTCACATTTTCTTGTTACAAGTTAATGGTCATAGTGCAATCTCCAGTGTATTAGATATTATAAGCTTCTTGAGCTTTCTCTAAAAATTTCTGGCAACACTCATGATGATATCGGAACTATATCGGATATATCGGCTATCGGCGTCCGTCCGATATCGGATCGGATAATGTGAAAACGCTCCATTATTAAAAAATAAAAACGTTCCTTTTCACAAATTAGAATATAAAAATAAGATGTGTAAAATGTGTAAATAATAATTAATTAATTAATAACACATAAATTGTTAAAAAAAAGGACGACAAAAGTGTCTCAAATAAAATAAATACAATTTAATATACTTCTTACCCACTTTCTTTTGAGAAACTTTAATTTTGTACTAGTAAAATATAGTTTTTCTTAAATTAATTTAAATGCTCGAATAAATAAATAGTAATAAGCACTTTAATAATAACTAAATATTTTAGATTTATTTTTAGAAAATAAGATTTTGTGCTGAAAGGGATCACTTCTAGAAAATGATGCGCGCGCATTTAGTATTCCGTGTTTCTAAACATGGCAGGTCGTAGTGGTTTTGACGATGGAAATCTGAGGTATTTATTATTTAAATCCGTAATTAACTTAGTTTGATCTGAAAAGCAGTGTTAATTAAAAAATAATATGAAATAAAATCGATTTATTGTGTGACATCCATCGACATCCGCATGCATTTCTTTTTCTTGACGGCGCGATAACATTGAAAGAAAATGGTTTTTTTTAACAAAAAGTGCGTCTACCTACGAATATATTAAATTTATCGGCTCCGCGAAAAATGTATTAACATAATCCTTGATGTGCAGTGTGCGTGTATAAATATTATAGGTTATAATATACCACGGTTATCGTGATTGTGTGCAGGGATTATGGAGGCAGCAGGAGGACGGCGGGCGGTCGCCCGTTGCCGACGGAGCCTCCTTACAAAGCCTATGTTGGAAATCTACCCTCTGGTATCATACAAGGAGACATAAACAGAATCTTTCCAGTGAGTAAAATTAATTATTAATTTTTATGATTCACTTCTTCACTGTTGGTTCCAAATTTTTATATTAAATTGTTTATAAGTAGCACATAAGCGAAATTGATGTATATTGTGTGGTAGTTTCAATTCGGAAAATGAACCAAATAAGAAAAAAGAATATTTGCCGCTCATCATGCGTTAAATATTTCCTTATCTTGTATGTTTAGCTAACTTTCAATGTCTTGAACAGTGATTATGTCACTGTCTAGGTCAATTTACATCTTGTTAGTGCTACTGTTGCTTATTCTGTTGCAATACAAAGATTATTGATATTTGAATGCTTTGATGAATTCAATCTTGTCTCCTTTGTCTCGTTGGAATGGCTATATTATGCTTATGATTAACTCTATGGTATCAACTATCAAGTATGAAAATACTATATATGCTATACTAAGCCATTTGTTACTTGATGAACTTCTGTTTTTTTTTGTTAGATTAACTTGTGAATGTCTCTTTTCATTCGTATAGCATGTTCTAGGACTTAAATGTGTGTAAAGGAGTCTTTATAAAGAGTAAAGTCTTATAATATCTAAGTATTTGTTGAAAACGAGAAATTCACTGTTTTTGATAATATTTTATAGGTTTCCTGTTAGAATCACAACATAATATGCCTAGATGTATATTGGATTTTTAATACATCTTATTAGAATGATTATCCTGATCCTGGTTAAAAGCTTCAGCTTGGTAGCGGTAGCGGAGCGCTTCCATGGCTGGAAGATAAAAATCTTAATTACTCATAAATTTACAAAAATTTGAAAGATTAGCCGTAAAAATGTTGTAGCGCCAGTTGATAAAAAAAATAGGTTTTATGTTTTAAATAGATGATATGATTAGCCTGTATACCAAGCTGTTGTTTATGAATTATACACAGGATGTGATGACTAATATGCATTGTACGAAACATCTTTCGGGAACATTACACATTATATTGATTATTCTCTTTATCATTTTATGTAAAAAGTGACTGCAGAATGAGGATAAATTGTTCCGTATGAGCTAGCAGAAAATCTGTTGAAATGAATGGTTGAATATTTCTCCTAAACAAGGCTTTTTAGATGAGAGGCCCTATTTTGTAAATTGAACTTAGTTACCTTGCTATGCCACTGGACTCATAGCATGTTATGACAAAGATTACTGCCTGAAATAGGCAGATGAATACAAAATAAGTTATCTAATAGATAAATAAGTTAATTAAGAATGTATTGCAGTTTCATCATATCATAAATATGTATAACATACCAATTCTGACTGGCCGGTTGGCTTGGTTGGTAGTGGCCTTGCCTTCAAAGCCAGAGGTTGTGGGTTGGATCCCCACCCGGGGCAAATATTTGTTTGCTCTGTGTCTGGGTGTTAATTAGATCGTGCCGTGTGTGAAAATTGTCCCGAAATATTTATTTATTTATTCTAATGACTTCACTTCTATAACATTTCAGGACCTAAACATAAAAAATGTGAGGTTGGTTATGGATAAAGAAACTGATAGATTCAAAGGCTTCTGCTATGTGGAATTTGAATATTTAGAAGATTTGATCAAAGCAATCGAGATGAATGGTGCCCTAAATGTAGATGGTAACTATATCAAAATTGATGTGGCAGAAGAGAAAAGAAACGACAGGTGAGTTTAGTACTAGAATCCTACTATAATATTATGCAAAAGTTTGTGAAAATGTGGAGAATGGATGTATGTGTATGTATGTATATTTGTTACTCTTTCACGCAAATACTACTGAACCGATCACAATGAAATTTAGCACACATATGGAGGGTAACTTGGATTAACATATAGGATAGGTTTTATCCCGGAAATCCCACGGAAATGGGAACTATGCAGGTTTTTCTTTGATAACGTGAAAGCTAGGATTATATAATTTCTCATTTTAACAGAAATGACAAAAATTCATTCTGCTATTCTATTTATTTATTAATTGTATTTACTTGAAACACACCTTTTAAATGAGAAGCTTCATTCAATAAGCAATCAGTTTTCTTAGTTGACTCAAATAATTAGATGCAATGCAATGTTAATTATTGTTGGTTAAATAGGATATTAAATGTCAATTAATTATTGAAAAACATATTAAATGATATAGTTATTATTATAGAGTTGTGTTTGTTTATGAAAAACAATGATTTTGATTATGAGTTAAAAAGTTACATTTTTCAAGCACATAATATGTTCAAATGATAACATTTAAACATGCTCAAGAACATAAGTCAGCTTTTTCTAACTTTGTGAATTTGTATGTATTAACTGGATTGTTAACTATGTAAACATGTGTTATCAATCAAACAGTGTACAGTTTTCTGACTCCTGAGTGCATTCACAAAACTGAGTTTTATATTAATTTTATATCTAATAGAGAAATGTTTCTAATTGGAATCATGGTACAGAATTTTTAAAAACATATCAACGTGCACTCCCAGACCTCTTTTAGCCTGTCTACACCTCTCTACTTATATCATTACCAGTCTAGTGTAGATGGTTGATGGTCAATTTATACTTGTATTTGAGACGGTCAATTTCCGTGTTTAGAATTAATAATAAAAAAAAATTATTAGGAAGTGAAACTTCTTTAGGCGCATTGAGGTTAAAATTTCAAGTTTGCGACATGGCAAAACCGTCACGTCATAGAGTAAGGCGATTATTTTGGTATCTTTGAATCTTGCCAACGTAGTTTCAGTTCTGACACGTCTGCTCGGCGCACACGCTCATTTTTTCTTTATAAAGGAGCAAATGAAGGCAATTTTTAAAGTGAAACTTTTATTACATCGTCTCAAACTTTTTGGTCTGTGTAGCGCATGTCGCGTGACGGTCGGCTGCCGAGTAGGAATAAAGCAGTGTTCGGAGTCATTATCGTACAAATACGATAATTTTGTGCCTAAGTTTCACTTTTACCGTGGTTTCATAAAACCACAAATTTTTTTTTTTATTTATTTATTTTATTTCCGTGTTCCCACAGGGGGGGCGGTTTCGACCGCGGGCGGCGGGACGGCCGCGACGGCGGGAGCCGTGACGGCGGTCGCGACGGCGGCGGGCGCGGCGGGTTCCGGCGGGACGGCGGGCGCGGTACGTACGACCACTTCGAGGCCGCCGACCGACGCGGCCCGCCGCGCCACCAGGGTGGAGGGTTCACACATGGTAACATCACTAACGCGGGATGGGGGGACTTGTCTGTGTTAGGTTTTTTTTCTTTTTAATTTGAAATCTGTACTAGGGTTCTTTTTTTGATGTTGGTAGTTAGGATGGAAACTTTTTTGTGTTGGTAGTAGAATTTTGTTTTTGAAAGTTTTTATTTGTGAATTGTTGACATTTCGAATAATTTTTACTTTTTAGGCACCTATTCAAATTTAATTTGTAATATACAGAAGTTTATTAAAGTTTTTTATCATGTGATTTTTGTTAAATATTGTAACAATCATCCTGTTATTGATAAGGATGTGTAAAACTCTACAAGCATTTATCACAAATAAATCCATACTTAATGTTAGTTGAAATATAATAATATACCTACTTATTTAATTTTACTTAGATTTACAAAACACAAGAAAAAACTATACAAGAAGGTTACTTTTTTGAATGTGTTTTACTTTAATTTGTAAGTAGATTAGCAGACAAGTCTTCATTCATAATCATTGTTCATATTCAATGGTAGCTTTGATTGCATTAACAACTAACATACATGAGTGAATAATTTGCTTTATGTATATTGTTACATAATCAAATAATTAATGCTTAAGGTTTTATATCAAATCACCTGTTTGATATTACTCCCATACATTAAAACATTTTAATTTTTTTAATCATGAATTGCCATTGGTTTGAAGATTTGTTAATTCGTGTTTCTGTTTTTTCGTGTTCACTCACAAATAATAATTAATCATTCACTCGTAAACACATTTTACATTGAATTTACACTGGGTACATTTAATCATTTTTTAGTTGTTTAGGATTCTTTTTCTAATGAAGAATGTTACTAGGTATGCCAAATCCCTTGAAATTGTGTCTCAGTAAAGCCTGTATGTATAGAAATACACTAGTTTTTGTCGTAGTCAAAAATACCAAGTAGTTTTGATTTTATACGCATTCAAAGTTTCGAAAAATATCGAGTCCCGCTAATAGTCACGTGACCGCTTGTGACGTCACGTCACAACGCGCCGCGCGGCCGCACCTCCGCGCTTAGTATCAAGTCGGCAGCGCTGTAGTAGGTGTTATAGCTTGCGCAGTATTTTGATGGGTTTTCGTCCGCGAATTTCGTTAATAGTCCAATAATAGTAATTATTATTCGTTTAATAAAATAACAGTCATGCCAAAGTTTCATCTTTATTTAATAGTTTCTCAAAATATTCTATACGATTGCGTTTTTTCACTGCTTATCTCTGAGGTTTATTGCACGCCTCATAAGCGAAGCGTTGAGGTGGGTACTACTGTCACTTCGCGCAAAACATCTGATTTTTCAAACTTAAAATGTCTTTATGTATCATACATTGCACTTGTAAGATAATACATACACACACATATTAAGAAAAAACACTAAGTATTTTTAACGTTCATGATATTTTTGATGTCATTTTTGTTATTTAAACTACACTGGTCATCAAAAAAATCGACCCACCTACACTATGTTTGCTATTTATCGATTATTTCACAAATAAGTCGTCTTATATTGTTGTATTTTGTTGTAAGGGTCTGATAAAATGCTAATCATTATGTTTGTCGTAAATTTTACTGCACTTAATGATTCTTAACAAATTTTTATACAGAAATACTGTACAGTGTTGATTTGACGGTTTACGGCGGGACAAATTATGCCCGTGTTCCCAGTTCAAAAATGACTTTTTTCGGGATCTCTTATTCATAACGTTAAGTTTAATAATTGATGCTGTAGTTTTGATAAATTTTGTCTCAAAATAATGGATACTACTGTAGTTGAGGGGGCCCAAACTGTGGCTCTACTAAAACAGGAGTTATGTCAACTTGCTGTGGCTAAAAACTAAAATCTGAGCTTTTTTGCAGTTCGATGAGTTTACCAAAGGTTTTTAGAGACTGGGCAGTATCGATGAAAATATTGATCTGCAAGAAATAGGGCGGCACCTCAAAGGGACGACCCCTAGATAATGAAATTAACTCTACAAAATCGACATCTGTCTGGTGTAGATCTCTAGTGACGCCTGCGCGAAGATAAGGAGGTGGGTATAAATGACAGAACTGTTAGAAGAAGACTTAAGGAGTAGAACCTAAGACCACACAAGCCAGAAACATGGCCACAATCAGCCACAGCTCATCGACAAACCAGACTTCAATTGACTCGAAATCACGTAAACTGGACTATAGGCCAATGGGAGTCAGTACTTTTGAGTGACAAGATGCAAATGACTTTATATGGTGTTGATAGACGTCTTTATGTCATGCGATGACCAGATGAACGATTTGTTCAGTGCTAGGTAGGAGAAACGGTCGATTATGATGGAGGCTCTGTAAAGTTCTAGAGTGGCATTTCTTGGACAAGACGCACGGAGCTTGACGATAAAAAGATGCTCATTAAATGCTGTTCAATACATTACCGAGGTTTTTGACTATCATATGGTGTAATATGCCGGCTGTATCTGCAAAAACTTTGAGTCTATGCATGATAATGCTCGGAAACACGTAGAGCGAATCGTGATCCAGTATTTAGAAGAGGTCCGCATTAGAGTTACACTCTGGTTAGCAAAAAGTCTCGATTTGAAACCTACAGAGCACATGTGGGACAATTAAAAAATAAAGCTTAGAGCTCGTAATTCAGCCCCTACAACAATAGGAGACCTGAAAACCGCCATGAGGGAAGAATGATAACGAATTCCTCAAGAGACCATCAAAATCTTGATTATTTCTTTAAAATGGTGAACGCAGGCTATCATTCCAGAAAGAAGAGAAAGTACTGAGCGTAAATTCGAAGGAAACGTGATAATAAGTTTCATGATTACAAAATAAACTGCATTTGAAATTAAATAAAGAAAAAGCTGAAAATTGAGGATTTTGAACTTTATTCGAAATTGACATTTTTTTTATTATGTTAATGATTTTATGTGTTTATATTCGTGTAAATATGCATGTTTAATTAATCGGTTCAGTTTCCAAACAATTTTTTTCTTTAGTTTGTGAGAAAACCGCAATTTTCCGTAAAAATGCAGGTGGGTCGATTTTTTTGATGACCAGTGTAGTTAAAAAACAGTTTAAAAAAGTTCTGTCTTGGACGTCCGTGTGTCTGTATGTGCGGAGGATTTTCTTGTTAACACGATAGCGACCGAAATACTTTACTAATCGAGTCTTTTTTTTTCTCTTACGCTTGAGTATGCTCAGGAATAGAACCCTTTCATTTTTCAGGGTCTGATTCGATGTGGTTTAATTGTTATTAAATAAACAAAAATAATAATTACTTAATAAATATTTATTAAAAAAAAATTATGAGGCGTGCACTTTTGGATTTTCCAAATTATCTTCATTTTCCTGTTGACATTTGAATTTGTGTGGAACTATACCCTGTTTTTGTTTAATTCTTCCCCCGACCAACTTATATTTTAGTATAGTTCTCCATATCATTCTCAACTTAAAACAAGAAAAAATCTTACTAGCCATCTACCTATACTTAGCCCATACGAGCAGAGCAGAAGCACAGTCTAGTATAGATTAAAACTTGTATAGAAAACAAAGGATAACGCAAAACAGCTGCAATGTTCTCAAAATATTATAATATGTAGTTTACGTCCTTTGCAACTATAAAAAACAACTTATCCGGCGAATTGGTAGTTGTATTTTTACATTTAGGAACAACACATGATTTTCTGGTATTTGGATTGGACATTTTTAAAAGTATTTAATTATAATTTCGACGGCACGGGCGCGCGATCGCTAGCGGACTGAGTGAGCCAGATTGAGCGTGTTGTGGTGTGACGTCACACCATCACCGGGCGTTTACATCTTGTTTTACTTCTAAATCGGAAACTAATTGACGTATCGAAGTAATTTTTTCACTAGTATTATTTATTTTTGACAGAGAATATGGAGTGCTAATAATCAAAATTAGTGAACATTCTCCATTACTATATCACTTTTAAGTAAAATCATGTCATGGTGATCTGTTGTGCATTCATGAAAGTTATACAATAATTTCTACGTTACCTACGTATTTCATATTTGAAAAAATATTGGCACAGTATAAAAATTATCAATTCTCTTTTTCTGCATTGTGCTTTGGTTCATGTAGAATTAGCACATTTGTTGTGTTTAATTATTATTTTTTGTTTCCTTTCCTATAATACTCACGTTTTTAATATTTCTATAATTATTTTAACAAAATATACATGTACAGATCCAACACGCAAAACACTTAAGAAATACAACCAAGAAGCACACAAAATTTTCAATTTTTTCTCAATAACAAAAATCAAAAATATACACTATTTCCAAAAAAAAGAGAAACATAACCATAATGAACGTACGATTTTTATTACTCATGCACTGCGTCTCCTTGCCACCAGGTTGTCTGGAAGAGATCGCTGTCTGAGCGATAAGACCGCTTGTTGTGCTCTTTGTTACTTATATATGTATCCTTTTTGTACTTTTCTCTGTGGTGCACAATAATTTTTGTTTGTTTGTTTGTACGATTCAGACCGCGAACGCGCGCCGCCGGGCGGTGCGGGCGAGCGGTGGAGCGAGCGGGGGTCGCGCGGGTCGAGCGAGGAGCCGCGCGGGGGGGGTGAGTGGGGCCGCATGGGCCGCGCCGGCGGGGCCGCCAACCCGCCGCCCGCGCGCCCGCGACGCAACTTTGATGACATGCCGCCCTCGCGACCAGGTTAGTGACGCCGTTGGGTCGATACATACTGTTGGAGACAGTATGAGCATGCCGCCCGCGCCGCAACTTCGATGATATGCCGCCTTCGCGATCAGGTTTGTGACGCCGTTGACTAGCTTTATTGGTTTTATCATGAGGGATTAAGCTTAACAAGTACGACGAATTCGAAATGCAATTTCAATTTTTTTAGAATTTAGGACAAAAAAATTGAACACAATCGTTTTGCAAATGAAAGGTTTTGTTTATGCAGATAAGTAACAATATTTATTGAAATACAATATGTAAATCGGTTATGAGATCTATCACATCTACATTTTAATTTTTTCAATCAAAATAGTACACATTTATAAAAAAAAGACGGGTTGCACTCCGGGAGTGCCAGCAGAAGTGAAAACTTGATTATTAACGTTGAGCATGTTTGATATCCATCCGACTTACGCTTTTTCGATCAGGTCACGTGTCCTGACGCGAGTTTAAGATTTTATACCCATTACAGAAAAAGTGCTCAACGCCGCTAAAGAAGTTTTCACTTCAAAAAAAATATTTTCCACCTATAATAAAAACGCCTCAAATTGCAGACACATCCGGCAGGCCGAAGCTAGTGCTTGAGCCGCGGACGGTGAAGGAGCCGGTGAACTCGCTCGCGGCTACGAGCCAAGCGTCGTCGATATTCGGTGGCGCGCGGCCACGAGAGGAGCGGCTCAAGGAGCTCAAGAGCGAGTAGGCCGCACATCGTCTAATAAGAAGTTTATATCTAATACACTGGAGATTGCACTATGAGCATTAACTTGTAACAAGAAAATATGACGTTGAATGACGCCTGTATTGGCAAGACACCTAACTTGGCAAGTTGGTGTGAAGATAAAAAAACATACAGGCGTCATTCAACGTCATATTTTCTTGTTACAAGTTAATGGTCATAGTGCAATCTCCAGTGTATTAGATATAAGCTTCTTGGTCTAATGTAAGCCGACTCACCGACTGCCCTCGCGCGTAATAATACAGAGATAAAGCTTCATACAATCGCATGAGTTGATAAATAATACAGAGACAAAGCTTCATACAACATGAGTGGATTAATAGTACATACAAAGCTTCATATAATAAGATGTCAATAAGCTTCATACAATTACGTGAGTTGATTAATAGTACAGAGACAAAGTTTCATACAAACTTGATACACGAGTCAATAGTCTTTATACAACATGAGTGGATAAATGTACATACAAAGCTTCGTACAACCACATGACTGGATAAATAGTACAGAAACATTATAAATCCAGTGAATTGCCCCCCGCCCCCAAATGGTACTCGTCTAATAAAAAACATCATAAACTTTACAAAATAAAAAAAATTCAACTTGTTGATGTTTCAGTTGCAAGCTTGTATATATTTACGGGAAAACGTGATTTTGTTATTAACAAGCTTTTCACCCGCTTTGTCTAAACCTATTAAATTTTATACAATACCTTCCGCGGCAATTACACTATCTATTAAAAAAACGCTCCAAATCCCTTTTGTAGTTTTAAAAATCTACTAAAAAGCATACATACAGACATGAAGACAGACTTGGGAAGCGACTGCTTTATACTTTGTAGTGATAAGCATTGTTTATTGCACTGTTTTTTTCCCAATTCCTTTAATAATACTATAAAAAATATATCATCATTCAATCATTAAAAGGATTAAAATAGTAAATAAAATTATATTTAATTTGTAACAACCCTACCAAAATACGAAAAATAATTTAGCACGTTGTTAAGAAGCTTTGTCTCTGTACAGTTACTTATGTCTCGCTGCGTATGTACGACCCTCATAAAATGACATATTATGTGGGTAGTACATATTATGTACTACCCACATAATATGTCATTTTTCAACCTCATATTGTGAACCATTTGTTGGTGTCATATGAATGTCTATGTACCCACTACCTTAGTAAGATGTGAGCTTACGAAATTCGAACCTTGTGATTTTAGGAATTTCAATTTGGGAAAATTAAAAAAAATTGAACAAATTTTAGTTTTTAATGTGAAATAATCTCTCTAGAGGTTGTATTAATTTAAATTGATACCGTGATTGGCAAATTAAAAATTTTTCAATAACTTACTTTTCACTGTCTGTTACAAAGTAACAACGGCAGCTACTAATTATCGTGTATGATGTAATTATAGTGTAACGCTTCATCTACATTTCATTACAATTCTTTTTCAATCGTGATCTATGTGAATCTATAAAACAACTCAAAAAACATATTTTTTATGTTTTTTTTTCCAAATAGCACTTATTTTTATGGAATAATTTAGATGCATATAGTTTATTTTCGTACATGTTTACACGTCTTTTCCTCATTTCCAAAGTTACTAGAAATCAAAATAGTGGAAATAGACACGTAAGATTGAAGAAGAATTAATAGAAGATGCCAAAAAGGTAGTAATTTTTTAAGTAATCTAATCTAATGTTAAATAATCGAGGGCTTTTGTATAAATAGTCGCGTTACTCGGCTTAACTTAGATGTACTTTCATTCAGTGTACATGTATCGTCCTATCTCGCCCGCTATACTCTATGTATGTTCCATTATTTAATTAAAAATGTGCAGAAAAACATTGTAAATGTACTGGAAGGATTTTGTTAGGTTGTGAGGTTGTAAATCATTTTTATCATATATGTATTTTGTTAGCTTTGTTATAATATGTATTGATGCGTTTTATCGTGCGTCACTTTCGCTAATTTATGAGCGGAATCAACGGCGTCATTTGTAATGCTAGCTTTTGGCCTCGAAAATCCTCAGTTTGTGTGTAAGATGTTTTGTTTGCATAATATCGACTTATTTCCATAATTATTGTCTCAAATATGTGTTTTATTCTTATTTGCATATTATTGTTTAATTTGTGAAATAATCTTTTTTTTTTCAATAGCAATAAACCATTGACACGGTTTTTTAATACTCTGTTGCGACGGTTTATAAATTTTTGTTCAATTGTTTAAGTTGTTAGATCTAAAAAAATAATTGTAAAACATAATTTAAGAAAACAATGTCATTGGTGATTTTATGATTCATTAATAACTTCCACGTATGTCTACTTTATCTAGGTATGTGTGTAATTTCATGAAAAATGTGGCAGAAAAAAAATCGCAAAATTGTAACAGGTTATAGAAAAATAATAAAAAATAAATTCTTTGTACTCAGTGTTTTATTTCAACCTAGGTATCCTATTTCTATAATCCCTGCCAATATTACAATCATGTGAAAGTAACTCTGTTTGTCTCTACTTCATGCTTAACCACAGAACCAATTTGCCTTTACTTATGTCATTATCAAGATATCAAAATTAATCAGTACATAATACATAACTATAAAATATCTAAATATTCGAGTTACCATTTCAAGGTTAATAAAATTTTAGAGAAATATTTTCATGTTTGGAGAATATTGCATACTAACATTGATTTCAATAATTGAAAAAGAGCATAATATGTGCCGACTGCAGAGCAAGATTCAAAGATCGTCGCTCTACTCCGTGACGTGACGGTATTGCGATGACTCGACTTGAAATTTTCCTCTCAACGCGTCCTAAGAAGTTTCACTTCAAAGTTATTAATGGCAATAAACTTAATTGTAAGGTATAGCATGCAAACGCTAAAAAAATAATTAATATCACCTTTATCATACATACAACAAACTGATGAGAGTAAGGTTTTTGGATATAATTTAATCCAAAAGTTTTATTATATAAACAAGGGCTGGAATGAGTGGTATAAAGAAATGAAAAAACATATTAATATTATAAACAATTTATTAAATATCCAAATCATCGTCAGGATCCTCATCATCCCAGTCATCCACTGCATCTGGTTCATAGAATACTCTACCCTGACCTTCATTGATTTTACTCATGTATGGCAGTTGCAATTTATTCTTCTCCAACTGTGATATTTGATCCGTCTCTATCTTAAATGTTGTGAGACTTCCTGGTGTAACCTTCTCGACTTCATCTTTCTTACTTAATTTAACTATAGGTGATAATTTAAAGTAACAAGTCCTAGAATCATAAGACATAATTTCTTCGCTTCTCAACAGTTTGCCTGCCTTTTTTATTTGTATGTACAATTTGTCATTTTTCTTTCCATCAAAGGTAACTATTGCATGGGCTATGTGATTCAAGTGTATTTGCAACTTTGAATTTAGTAAGATACAATCTTTGTGTAATATTATTATAACCTTCGATACATTAGAATCATGCTGGAAATTTTTGATAATCTTTAAACAATTGTTCCACCCTAACAAGAGGCTCATTTGATTTACAGAATCAATGATTATTGTTGTTTTTTCTTTTGGTTTATCCAATGCTTCTCGACATATTTCATCAAAGAATTGGCATCGTTTTTCCTTAAATATACCTTGCCATAAGGCTACTGGCTGTTCAAGACAGAAAATATTCAACATGTTATCATCTTGGACAAGGTTTTGAAGAAGAGGTAAAGCATTTTTATTATAGTCTTCTTCTATAAGAATTGTTGTTGTCGCTTTAAGCTTAAACAGTGTCATTACTTATGTGTATAGTAACAATTAAGGTTGCAATTACACTTAAATACAGCAGTGATAGTTTTACGTAATGATTAGATCTAAGTAAGCAATTTCAGTACTATTTACATTAATGTTTTCTGCCTGTGGTTTTCTGTGAAAAATAAATATCACACATCCAAAAAGCATGCTCAATCTGTCTCTGTCAATGATGTGTCAACTATTGACTCTGAACAACTGAGACTATTGACTATTCCTCTATGGTCAACTATCAAATACAGTCCACAGAGTAAGTAATGCATTTATACTAATGTGTCAGTCGTGACATGGTCATAGGCTGTGGTCATAGGAATAAAGTTTCAATTCAAAAGTTATTAATTAATATGTACCTATGTAAATTGTGAGTAATGTTAATTATTTTCAATATGAATTGATGTGTTGTAGCTGTTGTGGTCGACAAAAAAAAATTAAATTCTTGCCCAAAGGCCAAGTCTAGTGGTTTCAATTTTGTGGTCACGACTCACGAGTATTAATTGTTGACAATTGACATTTTTCTTTGACATTTGTCAAATGTCATGAATAGGTAGGTATCCTCTGAGGTAGGTATTATTAATATATAGTGGGGTGATGGTACATAATTGTTATTGCGCTGCAATTAGATTTTAATAAAATTATATAAATTATTAATTGATTTTTGCAAATGTTAGAATTAAAGTACCAAAAATGCAGTTGACTTACAGAAAATTATTTCAGAGCAGCTTAATTTTAAGGCAAATTGTTTATGTTCCTTCTTACAAACCACCAAATGAAAAAGATTTCAATAACCTTTTAAATTTTTTATACCAACATAATAAAATTTTAATTCTGACGGGGGCTGGTATATCCACAGAATCTGGTAAGATAGTATTTATTAAAAATTAAGTGTTTACTTTGAAAAATTATGTAGAAATTTTTTTAATTTTTTTTATTGGAAATATTAATCAAACGTTCAAAGGCATACCTGACTATAGATCTGAAGAGGTGGGCTTATACGCACGAACGAATCACAAACCAATACAATATCAAGAGTTTGTTAAATATCCAAAAGTGAGGCAGAGGTACTGGGCTAGGAATTTTGTTGGATGGCCAAGATTTAGTTCTATACAACCAAATTCTACACATATTGCTATCAGGGATTTGCAAAAGGTAAATTTATACTAATATGTACCTATACCTTATTTTATTATATAGTTAAAACATGTAATATGTATGTTTTTAGTCTCTTACTAAAGATGGTTTTCAATTTTAGGCAGGAAAAGTAACATCAATTGTAACACAAAATGTGGACCGGTTGCATCATAAAGCAGGCTCAGATAATGTAATAGAACTGCATGGTACAGGGTATATAGTGAAATGTTTGAATTGCCCATACGAAATAGATAGATTTAAACTACAAGAGGAATTATTAAGGAACAACCCCGCTATGGAGAGCAGCTTTGGTATGATTAGGCCTGATGGAGATGTTGAACTTTCTAAGGTTATTTAACATTTTAGTAGAAAATTAATTCAAGTTTATATGGGTTCTTGCTGGGTCTCAATAAAAAAATCACAGTAATCCTTGAGTAATGGTATAAGGTCCTATTGCTAATTGTAATATAAAAATGGTTATAGAGTATAGACATTTATTAAATGCCATTTTACAAGTTTATGTATAAAGTACAATATACCACAATATTCATTTACTCATGAACTAAATTTAAAACATTTTCTTTCAGGAACAAGTAGATAGCTTCCGCACACCTCTATGCCCTAAATGTGAAGGGCCATTAAAACCAGATATAGTGTTCTTTGGAGACAATGTGCCAAAAGCAAGAGTTGAGAAGGTTAAAAGTGAAGTAACAAACAGTGACGCTATATTTGTACTCGGTTCTAGTTTGACTGTGTACTCTAGTTATAGAATTATACTACAAGCCAAGGAGGAAGGAAAGAAGATCGCTGTTCTCAACATAGGACCTACGCGTGCTGACGATATTGTTGATATTAAAGTTTCTACTAAATGTGGAGACATATTAACAGAGCTTTGTAATAATGTATGCTCTTGACATCTATTATAATGGAATAATAGGATAATATTTAACAGGATATGCAATGTTACCTTATATAGGATAAGAATATGTTGAATAAAAAAGTAATGGCATTTCTTTTGTTTTATTTTTATAAAAAGAAGAAAGAATAGATTACAAAATTCTTATTTGAAATAAAAGTTACGAATTAAAGATCAATTAAATTATTATTTTACAAAGTATGCAAGTTACAGATACAGGAATCAGAATAGCTTAAAGATTAATCAAATAATTAGACTTCTCATAAAAAGCGAAATCAAATATTCCAGCTTTTGTATGAACCATTATTACACATTTTTATATTGTACTTGTAAATTTAACTCTTTCTATGACTTAACTGTTATGACTTTTGGCTAGATATAACAAAATTACAATAGTAAATACAGAATAATCAATATCGCGCTTTTCTGAGTAGTTTCTTTTTTATAAACAAAAACAATGTATTTTGGAGATCATATCAAAACATGATTCGAATGCAGTATTGTTATTAACACAAGGCTGCGTTCACAATATTATTAATTACATAGAATTAATAATTTTAAAGTAGGTCAAATTCAATGGATAATTAATTATGATTTTTTCGACAACTAAATGCACTCTTACTAAGGCCTATTGTCCACGTAATAACGCTTTCATCTATTGACTATTGCAAGACGAATGCTTGCATCTTGCATAGGAACAATCAAAAGTGTTACTGCTTGTGGAAATAATTACTACGTGGACTATAGGCCGTACGCCCTCATTCTCATATGAATTTATGAAATACTGCATCAATTCAATATTCAAAACTATATTATGATACATATTTGAATCTTTGAAAATAGACTAAAAATTAAAATAGCAATGGGTGAGTGAGATAGATTTATATGCCTATTTCTTCCATGACTCAAGTAATAGTTATAGTTATTCCAATTTCCAAATACTTTTCTAGTCACATCTCTTTCAAATAACATTAATTTATTGAGAAAGTCTTAAATATTATTAACGCTTATCCATACAACTACTTCGCTTCCTAAAAACAATGACATGACTTAATTCAGAAAAGTTTACTCTATCAAGTTTCGAGAGATAGAAAACTAATCGTAACATTTTAAATAAATGAAAAGGTAACCTTAACCTACGAAGTCATTTGAACTATATTTACTAGTGCTTAAATCTCAAATTTCAACAGCAATCAAAGTAACCTATATTTGGATTGATTGGTCTCGTAGTAGTTAAATTCTAATTAGAGTTGCAAGTTGAAATGTAAATGTGGCTTATTTAAAAATCTATTTTGCATATTATTATTATATGTAGGTTGCTTTAAATAATTAGGCACAGTTTAATCGCCATGTCAAAAAATTCTTACAAAAACATGTTTCAAATTTCAATACAGTTAATTTAAAAATTACGATTACATTAACAAACTTGACAATCAAGTGATTTATGATTAAGTGTATTTATGTAAAATTCGGCGATTACTACATATTATGTACATAGGTTGATATTTTACAGCTAAATGAATTTGTTCGATATAGTAAATCATGAAGAAATTTTCAAGAAATGAATAGCTTCAAGTTTTCTCGATTTAAATCTAAATATTAAATCACCCACAATACACAACATACACTAGCAACTAGACTTTACCAACTATTTTAATTTACGGAGCATCTGGCAGTGTTTTATCACATACTGCATTTTTATGCTAAATATTTGCAAGTTCAGTGTTAATACTGAATTTTCGATTTGTATTAAACATATTTCACTTTTCAATAAGTTAGAACTCGGTTATAATTAAATTGATTACAGTCTTTCTAACAGAATAAACAAATTAGTATTTCTTTCGTAAAATAATGAGATACTTAGCAAATTATTTATATAACTGTAAGGTAATTGAAATAAATAATACAATAATCAGAAAAGTTGAACGATAGAAGTGTTTTACGGTTATAACAATTATACAGTATTCCTCTGTTCTTTAAAAATGGTTTTATTCTATAGAAATTACACATAAATCACAGCATACAGTAATATATACATAAAGAAATAAGAATGATCAGAATTCAGATGTAATAATATAATGACTGAAGAAAACAAGGTTAATTAGAAAGGGGATCTGAAAAGATTTTATGTAGCAAAATTATAAATATAGGAAGTTGTTATGACAGGATTAACAATAATTCTTACTAGTTAAGTACCATAAACCTACTTTTAACAGTGATTCCCCTTTCTAAATAACCTTGTTTCGTTTTACATTCAACAATTCAAAAACCTGCTAACATTTTCCCACTGGTATAGAAAAGATTAGCTTTAACTACATATGAACAAAACCATACAATTTTCTATAAACCACATCATATTACTATAGCTTGACCGCAGTGGCTGTAGGGCTGAGGCGGGGAGAGTACCGACCGTTCTGTTTCTTTCTAATTTCTAACAGGATTAACTCCAAAGTTTAGGCACACCCCGGACACTCCATACAAAATTATCGTTTTGACAGTCACACTGTAGAGACTGCAAATGTGTGTGTTAACGCTTTATGGTTGGCACATTTGTGACTAGCGTAAAAAAAATTCGCGTTTTTCTGATGAAATACATCCGTAAACAGCACAATATCTATAATTTTGAGTTTTGTCGCTTATTCTATCATTCAACTTTTCCTATTACGATACACACTGAATATATAAAACCTAGTACGATAACTCGCATACAAACAATTTGCTAACAAAAGGGTCACGCCATGTACTTTAGTCACTCATAGCTTAAATTGTTACACTTGGCAGTCTTAACATCACAAAACAATTCCACTTTAAAATGTTTTGTCACTAACACAAAGACAATCAGAAAGTTAATACTTACAAATGTATAGCTGAAGATTGTAATAATTATAGAGTCAATTTAGGATGGTACAGATGAGCATCTAAATATAAACAAATGAAGAATTACTTTATAGTTTTTCGTATATATGTAAAACACTACTTAATAATTATTTGCCTGCAAAGTTATTAACACTATAAAGCTTCAACTAAACTTATTCCTTTTATCATTTAGAAGTACCAGAAACAGCTCTTTACTAATAATTATTATAAAACTGAAGAGTTTCATTTGCTTTGAGAATATCAGGAAACACGGACCTGGTTTGAAAAATTATCTGTTAGATAGTCCATTTATCAAGAAAGGCTATTAATACATATTATAACATCTCGCTAAGACCGATAAGAGCAGAGTAATACGAGTAAAACCGCGGTACCCAGCTAGTAAATCATAAATCAACAATTACATCTACAGCTATACATTTCAAGTTATTCCAATACTTATACATTCACTCCAAGAAGCTTATATCTAAATACACTGGAGATTTCAGTATGAACATTAACTTGTAACAAGAAAATATGACGTTGAATGACGCCTGTATGTTTTTTTATCCCTTTCACACCTAGGTAGTTAGTTAGGGTCATATTTTCTTGTTACAAGTTAATGTTCATACTGAAATCTCCAGTGTATTAGATATAAGCTTCTTGGTTCACTCTATTACAATGTTACTGTAGGAGACATTATAAGAAGTAGTCTGGTTGCGGCTTTTTAGAGGGCACTCCTCGGGACTCTTGGGGTGCCGCTTCGAATATCGTAAACTCGCGTTGGAGATTCTCATTCAGTTCTAATATTGCTGCTACGTTACCACATCTGGAATACAAATTAAAAATATTTTCAATAAATTATATTTACCTTGGATTCACTCGTGAACGGCTGGACCGATTTTACACATTAATAACTCAGGCCCCAGAATCACATGGACCGATCAGGCCGTTCAGGGCTCAATGGGTTAAGTACATTTTTGTTGTGTTCGTTATTTTAAATAGAAGAATTTTATGAGAGGAAACCTTTTAAAAATTGACCAAAAATTAGGATAATTAAGTAACTTAACAGTCAATAAACCATTTGCGAAAGCAACGGTGTTTATTTGTTGCAATTAAAAATATTTTTTCATAATAAATGAAAATTTACTTCTGCTTTTATAATAAATAATATCCAATCGCCAATTACATTATTCAGATAAAAAAAATAAAATTCAATTTCACTGTAAACTAAAAACTTCTAGAGTAAAAAAAATCAAACACAAAAAAAATATTATATGAAAATATAGATAAAAAGTATCTCCAAACTGACCTATAACAATAATTAGGCGCGGACCACACGGTGAGTACCGTCTCGTTAAAGTGCCACTTGTACCCCTCCATGACTAGTTGATGCGCGCGGCATATCATGTCTATGTCGTTAGATACATTGAACTGCGCTACTACATCTGACCCGAAGAGGTAACCAGCGCCTCGTGGTGATACACCCCAGCCTTGGGTATCTGATGATAGATAAAACAATGGTATAGAGTATAGACTATAGAGTATAGACAAACATTTGTAAAAAAAAAAAATGGTAGAGATGTTTCTTAATTTTGGATTTTATCTTTATCTGTACAATATCTTAATATATATAAATCTCAAGTCACAATGTTTGTCCTCAATGGACTCCTAAACCACTTAACCGATTATAATAAAATTCGCACACCACGTGCAGTTCGATTCAACTTGAGAGATAGGATAGTTTAAACATGTAGGTACCACGGGCGAAGCCGGGGCGGACCGCTAGTCATAGATGTAAGAATGTCTAAGAAGAATGTTATGAAGAGGAAAGTTTTTATTAGCTACAATTAACAAAAATTAATTGTTTTTTTTTTACAATCAGAAAGCTACATTTGTACCAATAAAACAAACCATTTGTACCACTAAACCAAAGTATTACAGTGCAGTAAGCAAACACAAATAATAGAGAAATACATCTGCCAACTGCCCCATACACTTATACATACTAGCTTTAACCCATACACTTATACATTAGGCTTTGTCCGCGTTTTCAGAGAAAACCCCGCATAATTCCCTTTCTCGTGGGATTTCCGGGATAAAAGCTATCCTATCTCTCAAGTTGGATCGAACTGCACATTGTGACACAAGATTTATATATATTAAGAAGATAAGAGGAAAGGAACTCTTTCATTTTAACATTAATAACCTAACACTATAAGAGAATAGTTAAAATACCTTCAGGGTCACTCCACAACAGATCGCACATAGGCCCATCATGCGGGACCTCCTGCTTACGGTCAATAGTGCGAATCTGGTCCAACGTCTGTATGGACGGACTCAGACCGCCGTGGACACAGAATATTCTCCCGTCTATTATAGCTGACAAGGACAGGTAGTCGAATATTTCTGTGCAGTACCTGCGAATTATTGGTTTGAATGTAGAAAATATATAAAATCTTTCACATTACTCAATTATAATAACTTGTTATAATCTCATATAGAATTATTAAAAATATATTTTTATAAGAAAGCAGTGTTCTATCTCCTCTTTGCCTGTGGTACAAACAGCCTACAGTGCTCAGAGATCATCTGCATATCCAACGGTGAAAGAATTTTTGAAATCAGTTCAGTAGTTCCTGAGATTAGCGCCTTCAAACAAACAAATTCATATTATTAGTTTTACGTGAAAGTGGGACTACATAATCAATAGTTCTTGGTTTCAAATATATTTGTGGTACTATAATATGTTGAGAAAACCTTACTAATTTCTATGATTATCATTTAATTGTTTTTGTTACTGTTAATAATGTAATAAGTTGTTCTTTCACAAAGACAAAAGTTTCTAAATTCATCAATTGTATTCCTATTTTGTAACAACTTTTACTTGATGTATTTTTAAATGCATATCAGATTTCCAAAATAAAATATTCAATTAAAGAAATGTACTAGTGGTACTCAAATAATGATGATTTATTAATTAGGTATGTGGTTATATGTTTTTGTACAAATAATACTTTCTTTGATAATCTATAAATACATTTAAGTTCACAATAAACAGGTGATTTGATTTCAATTTGTCATCACTATTTAAGGTGAAGGTAAAACATTTGACCATCAATAAGGTTAAATAAAAGCATCATAACAATTTGAAGAGGCTGCCAAAACTGTGATCAAGTATTAATCACTACATAGTATAAAACAAAATCGCTTTCTCCCCTATGTCCCAATATTATATGCTTAAATCTTTAAATCTATGCAACAGACTTTAATAAGTTTTTTTTAAGCTATTGCATAGCTTCTATTGCGGGCCGTGAGCGCGGGGACCGAATTGAGAAATTCCGTAACGAAAAACCTCACGCTCCCCACTCCGACGGGCACGGAGGTGTGGCTTGAAGGCACAGCATGCAATAGCTTTACCGCGGCAGTCCCCGAGTGCCACAAGTCTTTTTTTATAGATAGTGATTCAAGAGGAAGGTTTGAGTATACCATTTATTAGGTTTTAGACAAAGTGGGCGATGCCACGAGCAGAAAGCTAGTAACTTTATAACACACCATACATCACTATTCTTAAACCAGGTCAATTCATTGTTTCTTTTTCCTTCCTTATCATTTTATAAGAACAGTTTTTACATGTTAAATACAAGCTAGCTGACATGGCATTTATTGTTCTAGGTCAGACTTAGTATAAAAAATAGTATATGACATCTCAGATCTATACTGAAATAATTTATTAAATTGGTCAAGACATACGGAGGATTTTGATACAAATATCATCACTCGAGAATCTATACTATTATTAAAACGCTAACAGTTTGTTTGTTTGATTGCGCTAATCTCGGGAACTACTGATCTGATTTGAAGAATTCTTTCAGTGTTAGATAGCCCATTTATCGAGGAAGGCTATAGGCTATATATCATCATGCTACAACCAACAGGAGCAGAGCAATACAGGTAAAACCATGGAGTACAGGTAGTATAAGATATAAATATTAAACTGTTACTGACAGTGTTCATGACCTTATTAAAAAATGTAATTGCTATGAGTCATATATGCATAAATCACTCACCTCCAAACAGTAATGGAACCATATTTTCTTAAGCATTCATCATAAAATCCATACACTTGTGTGATCTGTCTTGACTCATGGTTACCTCTAATTAATGTAATGCGATCTGGGTATCGAACCTAAAATATTAAACTTTGTAAAATAGTCTCACTTCTATTATTCACATGATTATGTGAATAATAGAAGTAATATATTTATTTTCTATACAGATTTGTATAGAAAATAAATATATTACCTAAACAAGTTAATAAATAATTTATCATTTTCGTATACTTATGCAGGGTTATCTTTGCTTTCAAATTATTTTCTCCACATATACTGAGATTGAAGAAACAGATCCATTCTCAATCATTCATAAATGCAAACTGAACTTTCATATTTTAATAGAAACAAACAAATGATCCATACCTTCAATGCGAGAAGTAATAAAAATGTCTCTACAGAATAGAATCCTCTGTCAACAAAATCTCCCATAAATAAATAGTTTGTCTCAGGTACATCACCGCCAACTTTGAATAATTCCTTCAGGTCATAGAATTGACCGTGAATATCACCACACACCTAAAATAATTTCAAATGTTAGTGTTGACATAATTTTGTTATGTATCAATTAAATAAAGTAGTAGTTAATAAACTATAACAAAATTTGTTTGAAATATGATATGTTCTCATTTAGTATACAAATGTTACTTTACAAAATGAAAATGCCATGTTGTAGTATCAAAAAAGTTTGAAACATACTTTGGAACATTTCTCGATAGGTAAATAGAGAAAATGTATGTGATTCATTTATCCACCTTTACAGTTATGTAATACTAAATGAATTAAAAAAGTATAAATTGAGATACCGTGACTGGGGAATCTACTCGTTGAACATTGCTTTCTTCTACAAGTATTTCACGGGCCTTCGCACAGAGTGCTTTAACCTCGCCCTCCATTATTATTTCACATCTTTTCAACTGCTCAATTTGACGATCGAGATCACTTGTATCAGACATTTTGTGTTCTTGAATGCTTCTGAATCTAAAACCAAACAATGGGTAGAAAAAAGAGGGTAAAGTATTGAAAAAAATGTTCTCTTCACTTCACAACGTTGTCATTATGCCAACGAACAATGTTATTCTAAATAATTTATAGTTGAGGTTATAGCATTTTACTTACAAAATAAAATAATTTTATAATGTTAAAATCAAAACATCTAATGTTTTAGTAAAAACGTTTATTTTCTATGCCTAATTTAATTCTTGTCCAATACTATTAGTTACTACAAAGTACAAACAATCACAATTCATAATCACGAAACGTCTGTATTTTTGGGTATAGACTATAGACCAGATAGTTTTGTTACAAGCCAAAAATCATTAATTTCCCAGATTGCTATTTTCTTTCTATTAACTTTCAGAATAATAGAAAATAAATAAATTTTTAATTTTAACAAAGACGTGGAATAACCTAGAGTGCATACTTTTATTATTCATAATTTATAGTACACTAGCGACCCGCCCCGGCTTCGCACGGATGCAATGCTGATACTTAATACACTACAGAAAAACTGTGAACGTTGTATATAAAAACAATAGCGGCCCGCTCCGGATTCGCACGGGTATAAAATAGATAGCCGGCCGGCCGGTACCGCTGCAAACGCTACGTCCCGCAATTTTTAAATCTGTAATATCTTCGAAAATATTCACTTAAATCATACGGTGTAAAGGGCCATATAGATCTATATTAAATGAACAATATATTCAAGGTATTTAATTAGTTAAGGATTAATGCTGTATTGGTTAAAATCGCATCGAAAATTAGCCATTATTTGTCGTAAAAAGTAAATGACAAAAAAAAGTTATTGTGGGTTATCCATAAGAGATAGACATATACCATCGCGGACTTTTCTGTAGACCTTTTCAATGTGTATAATACTTAGTACATTATTTTGATAAAACTCGTAGGGTTCAGCCTGCGTTTGCAATGTAAGCGGAAAAAATGTAATTTTTTACGACATCACATTAGAAACCTCAAAAATAACAGTACTTCTCCACTATTTAATGGATGTTATTATACATATAAACCTTCCTCTTGAATCACTCTATCTATTAAAAAAAACCGCATCAAAATCCGTTGCGTAGTTTCAAAGATTTAAGCGTACAAAGGGACATAGGGACATAGGGACAGGGAAAGCGACTTTGTTTTATACTATGTAGTGATAGTGATATTTCATAGAAAGCTTTTCCTAGCCGGATTTGAAGAGTCCCATTTGAATCAACACTCACACATTCTAACAATTTGACAGTGACACATCTGTGGTGACACATGTCATATTTAGCGTTAAATTTTTATTAAATTTGTGTGAGTGTTGTTTTTGATGTGTTAACTGTTATTGTTAATTTTGTGTGAATGTGTGATACGACGCTTTTTCTGTTTTTTAATTACAATTGAGTTAAAATACTAGTTTTTCCAGTGTAAGAAGCGAATAAGACAATGGGCAATATACACACCGTAGGACCTAACGAGGCGCTGATTGTATCAGGTATTGTAAAATTATATTTTCCTCCATAACAATTTTGGATATCGCCGCCTTGCAAATGCAAATGTATAGTTGATAATTATTTTCTGAATGACAGGTATTTGTAATTTAAAGATAAGTTTATATTTAGACCTTTTAAATACACATACAAGTAGTAAAGGTTCTTATCACAGCAAACACGAAAGTATGTTGATGGAATGATAAGAGCTACTGTATAAATATACATGACTACCGAATGCTGTCGGTATAAATATAAGAAGTATGTATAACTTTTAGAGAAGATACTGAATCTCGCGAAAAGGGCTTCACATTAGACACGAATGATCGTGATTCATAGTTTCTATCAATGAATAGGTATCATGTTACGTACTCTACATTTGCCTACTAGAATTTCGAAGGAGAATTTGATGGGAGTAATTTATTTTTAATAATTTTATATATATTACAATTCTCATTAAATTACAAATAATGATACACAATGTAGGTATTATATTATATTTTCATCAGTTGTGTTGTGGATATGCACGACGCACGTGATTATTATTATTAATTTTACCATAGTCCTCAATCCTCATTCCTCACTCCTCAGTCCTCAGTGAAATACATAATAGGTTTTTGTCTGTGGTTCGTTACAGTCGTCATTTATTGTTTCAGGTATGGATGATATTCACAACTTGTGGAAACTTACACGTAACGCATATAGGTAGGTTATAGGAAAAAGGAAAAGGAAAATTAAAATACTTTGAAATTTAAGTTAAATCATTTATTTCCTTGTTGCCATCGCAATATAGATTATAGATACAAGACATTGTGCACAAACAGTAGGAATGGTTTCGTATTCAATTTTGGACTTATACAATTCTCCATAGGTCGCCAAATTCAAAATCAAAAACTGGTTGGCCATGACCAGAACTAGTAACATAAAGGTCCCAAAAAAATCGAACATAGGTACAATGTGTATAATCGCTTTAATACATTAATTGTATCCTTACAATGTACATACATAATATTAACTATGTAATTACTAATTATGTATTATGTTAACGACGATTTCATGGTCAAGTATAAATACCTATATCGATTTTATCGGTCAATCGTTTTCATAAACGACCTACGATAACGTGAGAAAGTATGATTGAGCTCTTATCGATACATATGATCGTAACGAATCGACGCGACGACGCGGGCGTCATAAAAATAAGATACGTTGTCTTAAAAATAAAATATGGACAAAGCGTAGAAATTGTTTATCAGATAGGTATATAGCGTCCTTGCTGACTGCTTTTATTTGTTAATTGAATGAGATGACCTCATGCTCACTTACAACTAGGGTAATCAACCTAAATTGCCGTAATACATTTTAGCTTACAAAAATGTTAAATATCGTAAATCCCTAGGCTACTCTACATAATTATATCTAACGAATTTATAAATGCAAGATATGATCATTTATTTGAGCAATTATTATTTTAATACTAGCGGTCCGCCCCGTCTTCGCCCGTGTTACATAATATTTACGTTTTCTCTACATAAGAACCATCCTCGTACTTCAAGGAATATAGTAAAAAAAGAATTATCGAAATCGGTTCAGCCGTTCTCGAGTTATGCGCTTACCAACACATATTGCGATTCATTTTTATATATAAGAAAGAAGAAGAAGAAAGAAGAAGAAGATAAATAAGTAGATACTAAAGATTCATTCATAGAATAATTAAATTAACATAACACTCTTAAAATGTAGGTATATTTAAAATTATATCATTATTGCTGCAATCGTATACTGAATACGCAGCTTCAAAATCGTAGCAATACAAGAATACAACAATGTAATATTAACTCTAGAATCCATACATATTGAATCCATCCATATTGAATTATAAATGCGAAAGTAACTCTGTCTGTCTGTCTGTTACTCAATCACGCCTAAACTACTGAACCAATTTTCATGAAATTTGGTATGGAGGTATTTTGATACCCGAGAAAGGACATAGGCTACCTTTTTATACCGGGAAAATGACGCAATCCCGAAAATCCCACGGGAACGGGAACTATGCGGGTTTTTCTTTGACTGCGCGGGCGAAGCCGCGGGCGGAAACCTAGTTAAATATAAATGGAGGTGCTAAAGGATACTACATATTTGGTTATTTACACGAAAAAACATTTACACCAATCATATCATACACATTACACACACGTGTCTCACATTCTTAAATATACTGATCACATTAGCATCATCAGCGCTTACAATAAAATTTTACGATCTATTTAACATAGCATAGTTATCTAATAAGCCCCATCTTGCTTTTATTAGGTCCGCTCCTTTTTCGCCAATCATAATAGCTGGTGCATTCGTGTGGGCTGCTATTGTTTCTGGTATTATACTACTGTCTATTACTCGTAAATTTCCGATACCATACACCCTTAACTCTGGATCAACCACAGCCATGGGATCAGTAGGTGGACCCATCTTACATGTTGCTATTTGATGATGGAGTGTAGCTGTTATCGTCCGAACTGCGCATTCCCAATACTGATCACTATCGTAATCAAACTGCACGCATGTTGGGTATTTCTTATTATATAAAGTAGATCCATATTTAAGGAACGGTGGGGTCTCGACGAGTTTAATTATATATCTTATGGCAGCTACCATTGTCGCTACATCTTTTGGGTGGGTTAGATAATTTCCATAAAGCTTTGGTTGTTCAAACGGATTCTTAGATCCTAGCTTCAAATGGCCTACCGATTTCGGATGTAACAACATAAATAGAACTGTGAAAGATTCTAGATATTCGACGGGCTTGTAATAATTGTTGTAAAGCCTGTTAGAAAGACGCAGACCTTTGGCTACGACGTTACCCTCATCTGATGCGAGAGAAGCACACGTTCCAATTAGTTCTATATCAGGAACATCGCCGAATTCATTTGATTCCTGGGTCTTAATATATCCAATTGTTTCAACACCCGCTAGTGAAGACATAGGTCCATCGCCATACTGAGTATATTGTATTGTATTTTGTAATGTGGCTATTTTCCTTTCAGCTAATGTTAACTGAGTGCCATTCAATAGAAACGTAAGACCAGGGAAAGAAATATGGTCGTATAACGTTTCACCTACCGGGAGATTTTGTACAACGTTAATTCCAAATGATTCTAAATGTTGTTGTGGACCCACACCGGACAGCATGAGCAAATGCGGAGATTCAATAGGTCCAGCTGACAGTATAACTTCTTTCGCAGCGTGGATTGTATATTTTTTACCGAGTCTTTGAAATTCTACTCCATATGCCGTCTTTGTAAGCGGATCAATTAGGATTTTAGTGGCTCGACTGTTAGTCAGTATGTGTAGGTTCTTTCGTTTTTTAATATCATGAAGGAAAGCTGTGGCACTGCTTGCTCGTTTCCCTTTATTTGTCGTAGCTTGAATGAAACTGAAGCCGAATCCGTCAGGGCTATTGTAGTCTACTTTTCGATTACCAAATAGTTGACCGGCGTCTAAAAATGCTTTCGACAATTTGGACCTGCGAACAGAATGTATACATCAATAATAATGTTAAAGATAATTGTCATAATTACTTTATTGATATTTATGTTACCTAAATGGAATATCTTCTACGCTAAGTTCGCCGTCTTTACCGTGATATGGAGAGTTTTTTAAGCCACGCAAATTCGCTCGTTCAGATTTAATGTAGTACGGCAACACTTCATCGTATGACCTGAAAATATGGAATTTGTTTTATTATTATCTTCCTAAGTTTTTGCTGAATGCATTTGCGTTGCATGCGTTGTAGAATGATGTCGCTCGCTCACCCCTGTTGTCTTTCATCTCGTCCCCTAACTTTATAATTGGGAAGGGTGACGACTCTCATAGACCATAGTGTAAGTCCACACTGCGAGCCTAGCGCGGTTGCGACGGCGGGCGCGAAATATCAAACGTATGAAACGCGCCTTTGCGTCCACATTGAAATGACTATGGCGGAAGCCTAGTGCGACGGTAATGAGCGAGCCAGCGCGCGTAGTTTTCAAACTCTCCTATCCGCGCGTTCTGGCCACACTACGGGCCTAGTCAGCAAGCGACCCAATGCGCGGACGGCGGGGGTATCAAACCAGTTCGGTCTTGTCGCTCGACTTCTTATATTATATCCTTTATTGTTTTTCGTAAAATAGCGGTTAATACTTAATTGTTGAAGTGAAACTTCTTTATTTATAAGTGCGATTCAATCTAAAACACTTATATAAAATAAAATAAAATAAAAAACCTTTTATTTCATGTAAAGTAATGGAAAAAAAAATATTAAATAATGTAAGTATGTAAATTTGTGCAAAAGTTGTTTACATGAACCCCTCCTCAAGTGAGGGTGAAGGTCTCCTCTAAAGAATAAGAAAACACTTATATACACCTCAGTAATTTTGTAGGGTATAATCTCAATTCTTCATATAAGATTCACCAACGGGTGAATCACCAAAGGAATAACGATTCCTCTGTTTTATTTATTTCGTGTACAACTTCTATAATGATCTCATCTCAAAATCGGACTGTCCAGTAAAAATAGCAAATCGTCCAAAGTTTGCAACACCCGAAAAACGTCGAACCGCTACTTGAGCTCGCGCGTCGGTGTGGCCACCGCGAGCGCCCGCTCGTCGCGCCCGCCTAGGCCGCCGCCACCGCGCATTCAGTGTGGACGCACACATAGGGTATGGTGACTTATTTTAAATTTGTTAAAAACCATTTCATGTAAACGTAAAAATATGCTTCTTCTTAATATCTAAATTAATGTAATGTAATATGTATTAATAAGAAAAATGTATTGTAACTTAGACCGCATATCGCATTGGGTAAACTGTAATGGTAGAAATGGTTGAATATATAAATCAATAAATAAAATATTCTATAATAAGTTCTCTCTTTCGCATACACTTCTTTGAGGATATTAAATTATTACACAGGGCATGTCCTAACCACATTGACATATGAGAATATGGGATCGGATTACCTACATCTAATAGCTAGTAACTACAGGACTGGACTGAACATCCCATTTGAGTATGCTTGTCCTTGTTATAATAAAATTACTAGATTTCCACCTGCGGTTTCGCCCGCGTGATTAAAAGAAAATCCTATGTAATGAATCATTACATAAGATTTTCTTTTAATTTTTTTCATTACTAATGATTAAACCGCGGTAAAGTAGCCTATGATTAGTTTCCTAATTATTGAGACACAGAAACCATACTAAAAATCGCTCCTAGGCTAGAAATAAAGAAAGTCAAACTAACAGATACTTTCACATTAATGTTATCCATTAATAAAGCTAAGTAAGGAAGTAGACATAATAACAAAATACATTTTTCAAATTGTACTTTTGACCGATCTAGTCTTACGAAGTAGGTAGGTACGTACCATCCGTAGTTTCCCTTAGCAGCTATCCTATTCCAATCTACAGGCATACCACGGGTGTAAATCATATAGTTGACAGCACTCGACCCTCCCACAGCTCTACCACGTGGCCAGAAACATCTTTCGTTTTCCATCCCTGAAATAATAAAAAAAAACATATTTTAATATAATCTATGATCATTAAATTAAGACATGAAGGTTGCCATCTTAATTTCGTAAAAAAACACAATTTGCAAAAAATATTAAAAAAGCTGCAATATCTCAGTTGCATAATTTTATACGACCTCAATGTGAGGTTCATTGTCAAAGCTCTGCGCATGCTTTAAATAATAAAAAAAATCAGTGTCTCAAACTTCAGACACAAACAAGTTTTTTTTAAGACAGGTTATTACCGGAATTATATCACACCGGAAACTACCTTGATTTAATAATTGTGTGAATAAAATAATTTTGAATATATGTACTATTAAAGATAAAATGCAACTATTCAGTGATTACATATTGTAGGTTTTCTATAAATACTGAAAAGCTCATTGAAAAATAAAATTCAGTATTCGATTTATTTATTTTTATATTCATTTATATGATACATATGATTTGTAATGCCTATGCCGGAATAAAATCTTACTGATACGACTGTTTTTTGTAGTAAATAAAACAAAGTCTCGGCTAAGTTCGATAATCTGAATTCTAGAGCTTGCTTGTCATAGATATTAATTGTAGGGTGTAACAAAATGTGTCATATTCTTTAAATATACAATTTTGATTTTAATAATTTGACGATAAATAAAATTTATAGCGTCGCGTAGGGGCCAACATTTTTGTATGCTGTATAAAAATATGTAAATAGTAAATTTAGCAGTTACATTCAAAAAATTGTATCAACGTATTTTTTTTTATTCGAATACATATCCTTTTTGGACATCCTTGTATTTAATAAACACGTAGCTTTTGTGTTTTTGTATTATTTAGAGATAACAATCTGGTTAGTGCAACTTTACAATTACATATAAATATTTACAACGAAGGCTTAATTATTATTTAAAATAAATGTTGTCTCTATAATTATGACTTTTGTTATTGCTATGTATTATATAGGGAAGTGACATGACATTATTTATTACAGTCATGTTACCTGTTTTTTTTAGTTATGACTTTATAAGTATATTATTTATCTATTCGACACCTAGTCAAATACAAACACCATAGCGCACATAATATGTTCGGAGCCTGTGCACATGCAGTGTGCATAATCTTTATGATAAATACAAGTAAAATTTCCATCTATAAGGTTCTTTATTTATAAAGAAAAGAAAGTGAGTACCATTTAAAAAAAAAAGCGCTGAACGTATAAAAATATTTGCTAGAAAGTTAAAATTAAGCTTTAGAACAATAATTATTATTTAATCTCGAATAATTTGTACCTACTCGTTCGAACTTTACTTACTTTTAGCACTATATACCTTTTGATCCATAAAACGTAATTACTAACCTTACCTACCTAAAGAATTCTTTAGTCTTCATAACATTAAGTTTTAATAACGTTATTAGTACCTCGTTATTAATATAAAACAAACGTGTTCAGGAAGTAGTTTTTGTAAGATTAATATTTCAATGTTGAATAATTTGTTCAAAATTTGTTGTCAAAGTTCCTCGAAATTGAATTTCTTTTAATTTATATGAGAATAAATGGTCTGATAGTTTTATTTCAAGTAGACTTTTAAAAGAAGCACAAACAGTATTTTAAAGAACTATTAAGTTTTACAATTGCGATTAATTTGCGGATTTGATGTTAGCTTCGCAGAGGCCTACGTATTTATTAGTCACGAAAGTATACTGTTTGGTCTGTTTGCTACTTAATATATAAAGCATGAAAAAGTTTTACTTTATCCACATACTTACACTTTAATTAGGATTTTAATATTATAAAGATTAAAATAACGCTCAAAATGATGAAGGAAATAGTTTTATAACCAACTAGCGGTCCGCCCCGGCTTCGCCCGTGGTACATGTTTACGTTTTCTCTACATAAGAACCATCCTCGTACTTCAAGGAATATAATAAAAAAAGAATTATCGAAATCGGTTCAGCCGTTCTCGAATTATGCGCTTACCAACACATTTTGCGATTCATTTTTATATATAAGAAAGATTAAGCTTTTCGGAAAGCATTTGGCAAAATTGATAGATTGACGGACATAGACGCTGACTTCCTTGTATACTATGCATATTGCATAGATTATATTTATTTACGCGAATGCTACAAAATATTTTAATTTCGTTTATCCTTAATCAATACTTCGTAAACAAAATATATAAATTAGCCTATTAGTCACCACATAAGCTTTTAAGTTTTTAACTGTAAAACTTTAAAAAGTGTTTCTTCGTTCCATATGACAAAATCATTTCCAAAATATTGATGTTTTTACACACAGTCTTTACAATTAATAAGATTTATCGATTTGTGATGTTAAATATACCATTTTATTTAAACAAAAAACAAAGTTACTTTATAACGCTTTTCGTCAATATTCGCCTTCGTCCCGCAATCCAGCGAGTAGCAGTTATATGTTGTAAACTAACTTGAAATTAGCATTTTGTGCTCACACAAAAGCAGTAAATTAAATTTCCCTATTACCAATTAAATATCTTACCCAAACAAACCCCAGGTTGAGGCTCCATAAGGTAAGGCCATACATAATCCGTTTGCTGCAGCAAAGGCGCGAGTATAGGCACACTTCCTATAATGGACTCGCCAACACCAGCCTCCAATAATAGTACTGATGCCTTCTTGCCTTCGCTCAGTCTATTAGCCAGGACGCTACCAGCAGAACCAGCCCCGATAATGATAAAATCGTATGTCTTTAACGGTCCCTTGAAACCTGAAATGCAAAAGCTCTTTATATACCTATATAGGTATAGCTATATGTATACCGTTTATAGCGGAACAGTTTATTGTAACAAATAAGCTTGAAGCAGTTATGTTGAATGGTTAAGTGAATGTGTGTTAATAGCACAGATATTTTAGGATTAATTAATGCCGTTTTTTTGCCAATTTAAGACTATTAATAAAACGGAAGATAGATAAGAACATGAAAGTAAGAATCGAAATAGAATAATAAATAGGTTACATATGGTATTAACAAAAATGAAGATCACAACAGTGGGCAATGAAGTCAGTATTTAGTAGTAGAGATGCATTGTTTGAAATATTACCTGCATTTAAACTACGTACCATGAATATGTAAAGAGATTTAACCAAAGTATGCAGCTCTTGTAAGCTTTAAGCTAACGTATAAACTTGCAATAAAATTCTAAGTTTAGAAGGAGGTTTGATCGTGGAGATATTTGTATAAACATTTGTTAGTTATAGTAATGGCCATAGAACTGAATTGAATAACAAAGGCCAACAAAAAAATAGAAACAATGAATACCTACCCTACATGGACTACAAATGTTTTAAGCCATAATCAAAATGCATGCACTTACCTTTCGGCAGTTCGTAGTGATCTCTAAACGCTGCAAATACATCATTTTCTGATGTATTCAGGTGGTACATGGGAGTTTTTAGCATAGCGTCCAGAACTCTGCTTTTATAATAAGCAGATGTATGCCTTTTCTGTTTTTTACCAAATTCGTATCCATAGTAATCGCTTGGCTCTGGCACTGCATAGTCTTCGTCGGATACCGTCACTAAGTCCTCAAAATCATCATTACTTGATGTTGAATTTAAGGAAATAATTAATATAAATAATGTGTATATTTTCATGCTCATTTTTGCAATGCGTCAAGCCGCGTGCGACTATGCTTCGCGAATCGCGTACTGTTATTTTTCAAATCTTGACCATGCCTTTTACCATTGCCAAGTTTAGACGGAATGAACCGGTTTTTATATAAAACATTATATTTTATTATGTAGCTTTTTTTTCGATATTTTCATTGTTCGTCGTAACGGGGTTGCAAATTTTGGCTTAGCATATTTAAATAAGTAAGATTTTTCCATCCTGATTACGGTTTGTAAGTCTAATCTTTATAGATATTATCTAAAATGAAAAACCATTCAGAGGTTGATATTTATTATTTTTCTTTATTTTGTTAATCCTTATCTAATAAACTAAGTATTAAGCTATGACATGTGTAAACTTAATTATCAATTGCAAGTAAAATTACATTTGTGAATATTTATATTCTAAACAATTTTCTTCCTTATGTTATTCATGGAAACATTTATTGCGCATGAAGGAAATAACATTTATTTCTATTTAACTACGAATTAAATAGTTTTAATGTATTTTGCGTAGTAGTTGATATGAACATAATAAATTATTATTTTTATCAAAATATAAAAAATATGAAGAATTATTAGGTACTTACTGTTTTAACCTAGATATATGTGGGTGATTATACAAAAATGGGGTAACTCGATGTCATCAGCCAATTTAAACAAAGTCTTATTATATTTTATTCAAATAACAATCTATTTTAAAACAATGAAGCGTCCTTTATTTGGTCACTCAATTTCACTTCTTTATTTAAAATACAAATGAATAAAAATAATAAATTAATACCTCAAACGTCAGTACTTTGGCATGTCACAACTCCGAAAACCAACAATCAAGTGACTATCGTTTAAACATTATCATCGATTTAAGAAAACTTACTAATTCACTACAATCTTTGATATACATAGTATTATATACTACAACTTTCATAACGCAATGTTTTCCATTTTATTTAAAAAATTAAATTAAACTTTGTCATCGTTTTCACTAGTCAGTCCGTTGTGTGTTTTTTAAATTCGAAATTCTCGCTAAATATCACCAAGTCAAGGTCAAATCCCTGTCTAAGTATTAATGTTGGTAATGAAGTTACTTGTGCACCGCATATTTTGACGGCCGTCATAACTGTACCAGCGCTAGGGTTGTGTTTGTCCTCTAAAATCTTGCTGCGCCAGTCAACATTTCAGTCCTATGGTGAGTCGTTATTTTATTGTTAATCCGATTTTTATTTTCATTTATAAATGGTTAACTATGATTTGTAAAAATATAGTTTGTTAATATCAGAAATTAGGCAAAAAACCTAATTTGTGATTATAACCTCATATTAAGTCCCTTTTCATCAATCCGCTGGCATCAGTCCTTTGTCAGATATCGCGCCAGAGGACTGACGCGGCCCCATAGTACTGATGATTCTATCATTTTTGAGAACTTTTATCTTGATTGCTATTGGTATAAGCATTTCTATATTATATTTCAGTTAAAAACATCATGCGCCACGCTAAAAGAAACTGAATTTGACTAGGGAAGAAACATTTAAAAAAGAGTAGCAAAGAAAAGAGCTATTGAAACAAACTACTAATAATTTTATTAAAAAGATCTTATTTTCTTTTAATTATTGATTTTGATGCTTTCAGGGCATAGCTTTTTATATTTATCAGATAAATACGTATACGTATAATACTGTGAAGTAAAATTACCTCAAAATAACATAAAAGTTAATAAATGTACTTAATAACATTATAAAAATGTCAAGGGGCTCTTATGAAAACTCAGATGAGACTTTCATTCGAGCCTTTAGTTTTTAATTTTATAATAATTAGTACTTTTAACATAAATATTGGTAGATTTTTAGGGCTCCGAACCTCAAAAGGAAAAAACAGAACCCTTATAGGATCACTTTGTTGTCCGTTTGTCTGTTAAGACGTTTTTTTGGAACGCGTGGAGGTATCAATCTGAAATTTATATTGGATACTCAAGATTAAGAACCCTTGGGGCTGTAAAAAAATCAAACTTATAACGCAACGCAATCAAAAGATACCTACATCCGTTAATACTGCAAATTTCCACAAAATTCAATATTCGCAAGGGAATAAAAAAACACACAGGATGCTTGCCGTGTATACAGTCTACTATAGTTTACTTCTACTCGGTAAATAGCAACGTCTTATAACACAGATAAAGGAAAAATTGCTAAAAGTGTAAATTTTAAGTTACAATCATAATAAAAAATAGGTTTGTTAGGAGTCCAACTCGCACTTGGCCGTTTTTTTGTTTCTATTGTTTGTGAATTACTTAAAATATCAAGTAAAACTAATTCAAAGTAGTAAAAGTTAAGTAAGAGAGTAAGAATATTCACGTTGCGTTAAATGTCAGAAGGCTGTTTTGAAAATTGAGAGATTGTTTTTCCCAGTATCACATATTATTAATTATCATTTTTAAACATGTTAAGTACGTAAAAGACATGTGCCATCATTAAAACTGAGAGATTTGTAGTAATTTTCATTGAATTTCTTTAAGAATATTACAAGTTATAGTTTTTTATCAGTACCATGTTAGCCTCGTCAGTCCCCTGGAGGCCAAATCCAGAAAATTTAAAATATCTCACAATCTATTTAAAAAAGTGGCTGGCCCGATTTGGAACAATATATTCATTAGATTAGCTATCATATACACCCTAATTTGTAACAATCTGATATAAAAAATATAGTAAACAAAATATCCTCAAAAGTTACCCCATTTTTGTATAATGACCCATGTATATGTATAAACCATTTCATTTCATGACTATGTGAAAATAAATATTTCCAGCCCCTATGAATTATTAGTACAGATTGTATTTATATTTACATGAATAGTGGATTTGTACAATAAACTGGCACATATATGCAAAGAACTTAGTACTACTAATAAATATATGTAGAACCTTTGCAAATTTTCGATTATTTTTTCTACATATATGAATACGTTTCTTTTCAACATTGCTTGTGTGAAATTTGAAGGCGCTTTTTTATTAACATATAATGCCATGTACCTAAATGAATCATTCAAATTGATTTTTCAGCCTTTTATTTGTAATTGTCTCTCCGTATGATTAAACGTTAATAAATTACTTTGGCTTCAGTAGATATGAAATATGAGGACAGTGTTAAATATTCCAATCTTTCTTTATCATATCGCCCGCTTTTAAACCAATCATCATGCCAGGTCCGCTAGTGTGCGCTGAAATTGTTCTGGGAATAACGCTCGTATCAACTACACGTAAATGACTGATTCCTTTTACACGTAATTCTGGATCCGTTACTGCCAGAGGGTCACTGTCCGGGCCCATACGGCATGTTGATATCTGATGATGCAGAGTGGCCGTGAGAGTTCGCAAGGCACACTCCCAATATTCATCAGTGTCAAAAACAAAGTTCCTACACGTTCTGTAAGATGCAGGATGTATTTTTGCTCCAAACTTTTGAAACGGAGGCGTAGCTGCTATTTTTTGTATGTGTCGTATCGCGGCTACAAATGTGGCAACATCACTCGAATCTGTTAAATAGTTACCATACATTTTTGGATGGCTGAATGGGTTGGTGTCTTTTAATTCGACACGACCAACAGATTTGGGATGCAAAAGCATTGGGAATGCGGACCACGTGTCTGTGCTGTCGATTGAACCAAATGCTTCGTCTATTACACTGTCTACTATTCTCATTCCTCTACGAACTGCTTTACTTCCACCCGGACCACCGTCTGATAGAATGGATCCGCCAATACTAATTAGTTCAATATCTGGCACCGTAGGTTCAGGGTCGGTAGATACAGGGGTTTTAATGTAACCAATTCCTTCCACTGCACCAGGTGATGAAAATTCGTTATCGCCATTTTTAAACCATTGTGTTATTCTGTGAAGACTTATAGCTCGCCTTTCTAAGAATGATACATTGGTTTCGTTTAACGTAAATATAAGGCCGGGAAAACATATATGGTCGTAAAGAACTTTACCCACTGGCAGATCTTGAAGAACAGGTATACCAAGTGTACTTAAATGTTCTTGAGGGCCTATTCCAGATAACATAAGAAGTTGAGGTGATGCTATAGGTCCAGCAGACAAAATTACTTCTTTGCGAGCATAAACAGTATGCAGTAGTTTATTACGAACATATTCGATACCGTAAGCCTTTTTCGTGTTCGGATCGATTAAGATTTTAGTGGCTCTTGTTTCCGGTAGTATATGAAGGTTACGCCTATTTTTGTGTTTATGAAGGAATGTTTTAGCAGAGCTCTGTCGATGACCGCCGCTGATTGTGACTTGGACGCGACCAAATCCGAATTCGTCTGGGGCATTGTAATCGACAGTTGGATGACCGAGAATGGTGCCCGCCTCCAAAAATGCGTTGAGAAGCTTTGTTCTGAAATAACAGGACACAATCAAAATTAATTGAGGTAAACGAACTATAAGTAACTAGTACAAAACAAGAGTAACAAACAACAATAATTACTGATAGAGATGGTTATACTTGAAAATTATTTCTTTTAGTTATAATTGATAAAAATAACAGTGGAATTAATCTTAAAATAATTAGTTATTTAAACATAAAATAAACTTACTTTATAGGAACAAATTCCACGGGAAGAGGACCATCTTGACCTCTATATGGATTTTTCTCAAATCCTTTTAAGGACGCCTTTTCAAGTTCGATGTAATATTTCAATACGTCATTGTATGCCCTAAAAGGGTGATGGTAATAATTATATTAATTTTTCATGACGTTTTAAAGACTGTAATTAAAGCTCAGACCTCAAGTTTAAGTTTCCGATATTAAAATTCAGATAGATAGATATCTTACAGCTTGTGTTTTTATTGGACTGAGATTCTGCTCACATACTTCATCGATTTTTTGAGAGGTTATCTATCATTCAAGGTCTAATCGAATAAGGAATGGTGCCTAACTGATAATAAACATTGTTATGTCTTGAATTTTAATGAAGTTATATTTTTGAGGTGGTGGAACCTACATGTCATTGATGAGCAGTTTCTTGAATGAAAACCTTAAATTCGTGTAATTGTGAGCGATATTTTTGCAAATTAATTTATTAATTGCAGCAACGAGGTACAGTGATCATCTCTTTAGAAAACATGTTACAATTAAAACGTGGGCCAAGGGAAAATGGGTTTGAATCTGATCAACGGGAATGGGATGAACAAAATTAATTTTTATAATAGTTTTATACCATCCGTAATTCCCATCAGCTGCTATTCGATCCCAATCCTGTGGTCGACCACGGGTGAAGATCATGTAGTTGATAACAGAGGTTCCTCCAACTGCTTTGCCTCGTGGCCAGAAGCACCGCCCGTTTGACATGCCTGAAACATTGTAGAAAACTGTTAATTTGAGAGTTCGTACATATTTTTATTTGCTACTAGCGGTCCGCCCCGGCTTCGCCCGTGGTACATGTTTACGTTTTCTCTACATAAGAACCATCCTCGTACTTCCAGGAATATAATAAAAAAAGAATTATTGAAATCGGTTCAGCCGTTCTCGAGTTATGCGCTTACCAACACATTTTGAGATTCATTTTTATATATAAGAAGATTAAATGAACATTTAATAAAAAAAAGTCTGTCAGCAAAGTAAAATGGCTTAATTATCATCTTTACATCGATTGTCCTATTGAAAAAATTCATTATCTTCAAAATGTATCAACATTTTTTATCACATTAAAGATCTTACCCATACAGACTCCCGGTTGATGCTCCATATAATATTGCCAAGCGTAATCAGTCGATTGAAATATTGGTGCCAAAACTGGCATGTCAGTCAAGATCATTTCTGGTTTGCCAGCCTCCAACAGCAGAACTGTGATGTTTCGGTTTTTAGATAGTTTATTAGCTAGAGCGCAGCCAGCTGATCCTGCTCCAATTATGATGAAGTCATATTCGGAGTATGGTTCGTTGAGACCTGGAATAATGATATTGCAATTATTATGGTATCATCTTCATTATCAGCCTATAGTTGTCCACTTCTGGACACAGGCTTCTCCTATAGCACTCCATTTATTCCTGTGGTTTGCATTAATTATATACATATATGAGTGGGTGGTTGGGTGTTATTCATGACATTAAACTTACGCATAACGATCATGTTGAATTTATTATACAAAAAGCGTACAAAAATTTAGGTTTCATACTTCGGACTTGTGATGCATTCACAGATATCTTATGTTTAAAAGTGCTGTATTTTTCGTATGTGCGAAGCGTACTAGAATTTGCGAGTCCGATCTGGCGTCCCTCTTATCGCTGTTATATTGACCGCTTGGAAAATATTCAAAAAATATTTATTAAGAAACTTAATTTTATATCGAAGACCTCTTGTGCTAATTACCTTGAAGGATGCTCTCTCCAAAGGATCAATACACTCGAACAACGGAGAGATATTATCGACATGATGCTGCTTTACGACATAATGCGTAATAGACTGGACTGTCCAAATATTCTCGGTAATATATCACTACAAGCACCGTCATTACGAACAAGGCATTGTCAACTATTAAAGGTTCCCCTCGCTTCAACCAAACACCTGCAAAATTCTACACTCTTCCGTCTACCTGATATTTACAACAAGAAATTTTCAAGTGTTGACATATTTCATCTCTCCCGTAACAGTTTTAAAAAAGCAGTAACAGACATCACCAATTCAATAATTTCTTAGTTTACCATACACATTCTCACCACACTACACCATTAAGCCTTATATCCACTTGAGCATGCTCAGGCGAATGAGCGGCTCATTTGGCCGAGCCGCTCAAGTGGAGACGCCTGAGCACGCGCGGCCCGAGCATGCTCAGGCGTCTCCACTTGAGCGGCTCGGCCAAATGAGCCGCTCATTCGCCTGAGCATGCTCAAGTGGATACAAGGCCTTATACACTACACACACAGTACACACACTCACACATCCATACCAAACATTCTATAATGGGTACGTTTTCCTCTTTTTTGTATACCATGTCCAAAAAAAAAATATATATATATATATTAATTTTTTCCACTTTGTCATTGTTATAATTAATGTAAAACTACTGTCACATTAATTGTCTTATTATTGGTATTCCTTTTCATTGGCGTATTGTTTTGTTAAAGTTAGTTATAAATATTGTAATACAAATAGCTGTAAGGAATCTATGTATGTATAAAATAAAAAAAATAAAATATGAATGAAAAGAATGAATGAAAAATTCTTTATTGTACACCATAGAGGACAATTTGAAATACTTTATGCATAATGAATATCATATCTTCAGCCATCATTGCGTCAACAGGTATTAAGAGACATCTTAACAAGTCATGTGTATTTATTCAAAATGGAATTTCATTTCAACATTAGAGTAGGTTAGGTCTGCACCTGTTTAATTCATAACGTCAAACACGATAAACTGTTAATTAGTCTTTATCAAGATGTGGTGACATGTAACGTCTCAAGCTCCTTCTATGTGTTTCTATACTGAGTCAACAAGGAACCAATAAAATGAATTATAATATAAAGAGCTTAAAAACGAGAACATAGCCATATATTTTACATTAATAGCGCGATAAGAAGTTCAAAACTAGGCTCACTATTATGTTGAATAGGTGTAGTTTATCTTGTTATAAATCGTGAAGAATAATTTCCATAGAATTAATCCAGATTATGTTAAGTTTGAATACAGATCTAGAATGATCTCTAATAAACGAAACAACTGTTTTGCCCAAAACAAAATACTGTTACAAGTTTTGGCACGTAAATCTAACTGTGTATTTAAATATGGCCTGTTTTATATATTGTAATTCCAGTTTCGATTTCAATCGAGTTTATTTTTTGTTGAAATATTCAAGTTTTTAACCGTAAATTTTCTTGATAAGTTCCGGTCTTTGTGTATCCTATAGGCTATAACCTAGTTTTTAAATTGTGCTTGATTCAATACCACATCAACAGTATATAAAAATTAATTGGTTTTGGTCTATTTTTGATATTTTATACTGGGTGCAATTCGGAGTTTTGTATTTGGGTGTAGTTCGGAGATTAGCCATTATTTCAAGCGGCCTTGAATAGCACTGATAATAATCGATAGACTTTTAAACTGCATTTTGAGTAGATCACTAAAACTATTGTATCAACTCAATCTATACTTGACTCAAATAAGTCATCTTGGGGAGATTTTATCTTTCCGCACATAGCATAGTAAATTTTTATTAGTAATATTATTATTAGATTTATATATCAATATTCATAGCTTACTCATTGAATAATTGCAGGAATTCACAATTAAAATGATAATTATAAATACCAGGTTGTTGTTCAAGCAAAGCTCGAATGGTATTTTTTCCTGACCATAAGGATTCTGATGTGAAGACGATGTTTCATTCTTCTTATAAAAGGTGTTAATAATTACTAGGTTAATGATAATAGCCAGGATTCCACTCTAATTTGCAACGTCCGTATAAATACTATATGAAGTATGTAATAAGAAAATGTTTGTTTTTTTACGGTTTTACGACAAACCACATAACCACTTAGGCTAAATTTTTAATGAAAATAGTTGAAGACACCTGAGTCAAAAAAAATAAAATAAAACATAGAATGCTTTTCTTTCAAAAAACCTAATTAATAAAACTGTAGAGTTTGTTCGTTCGAACGCGATTGTACAACTAAGTAATTCCATTCAGAAATTACAGATATAAAAATGAAAAATACCTTTGTTGAAAAAATATTCGATATTTATTATTTAATGAATATTTATTTTTACACATTTTCTTATATTTGACGAGCGTTCATTAACTATACAACAACTGCATTCTGTTGAAATTCTTGAAATTGAATAACATGTACGAATATTTTTGTATACATAGGCATTATTTTTAAATATTAAATCGATTAAGTTTGTCCTTTTGAAAATTGTAAAACAAAATTTCACAAAAAATAAAAAATCGGCTTACCTCCCGGCAAAGGAAAGGAGTCCCGTAGGAAATCAAAGAAATCTCCATCAGCATGGGCACCATACATCGACGAAGCAACTTCCGTGACCATATCATACAAGTGGCTTTGGGAACCCGGCCAGAACAACTTGCCACTCCTTGCACTGGCATTATGCACACTATCACCCTCTTCACCTATGGATGAAGAGCCGATGAACAAAATGAAGAGAATTATGAAGCGGGTTAACATTTTATGGTAGAGTTTTTATTAAGTTAGTGTATGCTCGGTGCGTCTTGTGTCTGTTCTGAATGACAGGCGCGGATGGTCTGCGATGTGTGCAGGGATACAGCTTTACTCTGATTTTGTGATCTGATTTATGGTAGGTATGTGAAATTGGTGATACTTTCTCTATGGGAGATTTTTTAGCTATTCAATTTAATCACATGCGTTTTCCTGCCAATGTTGAAAGGCTAGGCTAGGGCTAATAATAATATTATCCTGTTGGTCATAAGAGAATTTGTGAATTTACAGTCATATTTAAAATTTTTAACCTAGATAGGAAATGTTTTTATGTCGTTCACTATTAATCCTTAATTTCAAGGGAAATTCATATTTTCAGTGAATTCAACACGATAACTAAATTGTAATACCAACATATATAATTTTGTACCTACAGGTACTTTCATTTCATTTTATGTATGATAAGGTGGTAAAATTAAACTTGGAAAAAAATATATTCGCAGCTATTTTCTGAATAGAATTTAATGTAAGATTTCTTTTAAAGTAATCGTTCGTCATTCTGCTCATACTTTGCTCCCAAGTGTTGTGTATTTTTAATTTCTTCGATCAACGTTCATTCTGAATATAAATCATAGTTTTGTCTAGTCTATTAGCAGTCATATTTGGTCATTTGAGCTTTGACAAAAAAAAATTATGAGACTATGCTGATTTACTCATATTATTTATTTGCAATATATTTTTAGTTGGCGTTTACTGGTCTAAATTAAATTGCCTATGTCTAAACATAGACAATTTAAAATGTTAATCATGTGATATTTAAAATAGTAAAAGTATTGAATTTTTTACACAAAATGTATTGCGTGTGTATTCTTGGAATTTATAATTAAATTGATCGTTAACAAGAAATTGGTACAGGGTTAAGGTAAAGGTACTGAGTCAAGTTCCACGCATCGAATTATGAGAAAATGTTACTAGAATATCCTTTCAAATATGACCATTTTGAACTTATTTTTTGCGTATATTGTTTCCTGGTAAAAAAATCATTTTATGTATGACAATATATGTTATGTGATACTTGTTTCCTTAATATTTGGAGAATAAAGGCAAGCGTATCGTTTCTTAACAGCAATATGATCACGAATATTTGAAATTTTATTCTCTTGGAAGCTCTTGTGATCGTACAATGTATAATAAGGAATACTCATATTAACTAACTCTGTCTGTCTGTTACTCAATCACGCCTAAACTACTGAACCAATTTTCATGAAACTTTTGTATGAAGATATTTTGATACCCGACAAAGGACATAGGCTACTTTTTATCCCGGGAAAATGACGCAAATCCCACGGGAACGGGAACTATGCGGGTTTTTCTTTGACTGCGCGGGCGAAGCCGCGGGCGGAAACCTAATAAGGATATAATATAGAAAACAAAATAGGACTTTAATCTTCAATATTTTAATATCTAAGTATTTATCTGTATCATTACCGGGTTTTTCTTGTTATAGGATTTTGCAAATGTCATATAATATGTACTAGTTTTGTCTCGTCATTTATTTTATAGCGGTTAATGACCTTTCAATTTATTTTTGTTATTTACACTTCACTGCACCATATAAAAAATACATTTCTTGGTATTGTAAATTGGTTGTCACATAAAGTTATGTGATTGTGAATTGTGAGGAGAAAAAATGATAATATATTTCAGTATGAAATCGATACAACTGACTTTTTCAAATGCTTTAAAGAAATTAACACAGAACTCTTTAAACCTCAATAAAAATCTCTGATAACTTTGTCATATATAATAATCTTATTAAAAAAAAAGTAAAGTATAGTATAAAATTAAAAAATTGCATAATATTGCAAATTGTATGGCAAGGATTTAAAGAATTGATAGTTTACACGTAACTTACATGACAGCTTATAATATAGAAGGTAGTATTACTGTTTTTACTTGAAATTATAAAATTATTATGATTTCAAAATTTAAAATTTCAGACCTTTTCTACATATAGAAAATATGAGTATAAATCGAGTTATATTTATCCTAACATATTGTGATAGTTTTGTTAGTAGAGAGATTAAGCGAATATCGTGAAAATTGCATGAAAATAGAACTTACGTAAGCGTTTGCTTCCCATAGCTGTTGACCAATCACATACAATAATTACCTATACATTTACTTTCATTTAACAGTACAGGTGCTTTAAAGGCTTAAATACTTCGCAAAAAATTCTTTAATCATACGGGTCAATGTCCGATGATAATGTATGAAAATAACCGTTGTAATACTTTATACAACGTGTTCTCTTACAACTTGGAAATTTAATACTTTTTATTTAAATTACACACTTTATGACAATATTTGTTTCCTTGAATACATTATAAACTATGAATGACCAAGTATACTTGTTTCTTATTATATTTCCTATGTTATTAGGATAAGGTATAATATTAATAATAATAGTTATTAATTATATTTTCACAAAGAGTTTACGTTACTAGACTAGTAAGTCCAATGATTATTATATGTAAAAATATCAATAGGTATCGATGCTACGAGTAAATATATATATACACAAAGATATAGGTGTAGACTGTAGATGATCAAAGGTAAGTAAATAAAGTAGGCTGTATTCACATCGAACCTGTAATGTAGAGATAGATTAAAATTCTTATTTGGTTTTTATTAGTAAGATAGATTTAAAGAACACTATGTATAAAATTTCCTTATCAAAATTCCGTTAAGAGCATCGACCTGATGAAAACAGAAAACATAAACCTTTATATGTGTGTCTTTTTTACACTTTTTGTGCAAAGGTCAATGATGCGATTTATTTTAAAAAAGAAACAGGGCTAACTTGTATTATACATATAAATATAAATGTAGTGTTATTTACGTTTATTTTCTTACTAGTTGTTGCCTGCGGTTTTGTATTTGTATTGCACAGCCAATTTGATGTAAATGGCGTTTGTCTAAACTTAATTGTGACTGAAAATAAAATGGTACCGTTAGGAGTTTATTGGTCTATAAAGTAAAAGCTATCTTCTAATAAAAGTCTTTATAAAAACAGTCTGACCGTTAAAGAAATAGGCTGGAATAACTATGTTGATATTCAGACAAACTATAAACTACTTTTATATGTATTTTCATATAAAGTAATTGTTTTCAATAACTTGTAGTGTTTTCCCTGTAAGGTAAAATGTAGATTTTATCTTAACAACGTATCTGCCTTAACCCGCGGGTGAATCAGCGAAGCATGTAGATTGTAGGTATAGTACCTACATATGTACCTAGACTTCTAAACTGTCAAGTATCATCAAAATCATTTCAGTGGTTTTCACGTGAAAGAGTAAGAAACATACATAAAACCTTATTTGTAACAAGGGGTTAGTTTCCACAATTCGTATAAAATTAAAAAAGAAGAAACGTAAAGAAACACAGTTTTCTTTGAGTACCGATGTTAACCTATGAAATATAATTGTTTATGCATTTATGGGAGTGCATTTAATAATACTTGACTATTAAACTCTTTTAAATTTCTTATAAATTATTTTATAGGTACGTGTTCTAGTCGTTAAAAATAAAACAAGGAATTCATATTATTACAATATTGTTGAGAGCAACGTGCGCGTTGAAGTTTTTTGTAGTACACTATTATATTTCTGATTTATATGGGAAAACGTTTTGTTTTATGTTTTATGAATAGAAATATAAGCATAGATGAAAAATTTATAGTTACTATAAATAAATAATTACATAATTTGTACATTAAATTTATAAAAAAGAAATGTAATTGGGTGAAAAATATTCACCACATATTTGCCCACTAAGATTTAGTAGGAATTTTGTTTTAGGATGCAAGATGTTTTATTAATTATTGCACGCCTCATAAGCGAAGCGTTGAGGTGGGTACTACTGTCACTTCGCGAAAAACATCTGATTTTTCAAACTTAAAATGTCTTTATGTATCATACATTGCACTTGTAAGATAATACATACACACACATATTAAGAAAAAACACTATTTTTAACGTTCATGATATTTTTGATGTCATTTTTGTTATTTAAACTAGTTAAAAAACAGTTTAAAAAAGTTCTGTCTTGGACGTCCGTGTGTCTGTATGTGCGGATCCTTTTTCTTGTTAACACGATAGCGACCGAAATACTTTACTAATCGAGTCTTTTTTTTTCTCTTACGCTTGAGTATGCTCAGGAATAGAACCCTTTCATTTTTCAGGGTCTGATTCGATGTGGTTTATTTGTTATTAAATAAACAAAAATAATAATTAATAAATATTTATTAAAAAAAAATTATGAGGCGTGCACTTTTGGATTTTCCAAATTATTTTAATTTTTACTGTTGAACATAATATATAGAATTATAGCAAAAAGAGCGACGAAAAAAAATGTACCTAGATCTTAATATGCTTTCTCTTGCTACACTTCCAGAAACTGACAAAGATATTCTGAAATCATAAATTTATTTGGTTTTACCCCTTGCTTATTTAAGGGTCGACTCTAGCAACAGTTGTAAGATGTAGTTAGAGAATTTTAATACCTCGCTTAAGGTAAATGACGAATGAAGGTGAAATATAAAGATATGATAAATAGCGTTATTCCGAAACAAGCTCAAGCGTAACAAAAAAAGTCGACGCCTTCATGTTTATGATGGCTAATGTTTTTGCACACAATATTAAATATAATGTAGCGGACGAAGTATATTTTACTTATCTAAAAATATGTACATATAATTTGAAGGACTCGCACTCCAAATTTTTCTTACTTAATTTTCGGCGACTTTTCGGCATAAATATTATTTTCATCCACTTCAATCCCTGAATTTCGTCGATTATAACACAAATCACTCAAATAAAGCGAAAAAGTTGCTCTAGTTTATAAATCAAGTAATTTCCTGCTGCGATGTAAAAAAAAATCTCCTACCATTTTTAAACTAACAAAATGTTGTTTGTTATATTAGCCATTATTTTTTACTTTTTCCGTTCATTTTGGTACATTATAAAATCATAATTCATAAACATAGCCCCGGACTGTTTTACCTCTTTATCTAGGACGTTATTTGTTTTACATTATTTATCGTGTTTTAAAGTAAAATTTTGTAAAATTCGTTCGTCCATGTTATATTAATGAAATATTTATTATATTAGAGATATTACATCATCTTTTTTGTAAAGTAATTCAAAGTAAAGAAATATTTTTTATCCTATTGTTTTCAACAAACTTATTAGAATGTTTAATATAGATAGGGTAAGAGCAAGTATGACGGAAAATGAAAAGGTTAATCCCTACTAATATTATAAATGCGAAAGTAACTCTGTCTGTCTGTCTGTTACGCTTTCCCGCTTAAACCTCTCAACCGATTTTGATGAAATTTGGCACAGACAATCTTTTGACTTTGAGAAAGAACATAGGCTACCTTTTATTGTGAAATATGTACCACGGGCGAAGCCGGGGCGGACCGCTAGTTTATAAATAAATTTAAATAATTAACGTAAGCGAATAAGTTTTTACATTCTTAAAAACTATATTAGAAATTTTAATTCTATCAACAAAATACAATTATATTAATTTCCTACTTGAATATTTCCCTTGTTATTTATATTTCAAGTTCATTGTTTTAAATATTCATTCACTAATGTGTATAGGTAATTTAAATTTTAAAGAAGACTATTCTTTTAATGAAGTGGATATTGTTTTAGGAAATACTGATTTTTCATTAATAATAGATTTGTCCGAATGCGTATTTTTATAGCTTTATAATGTTGTTGTCAAAAAAGATGTTGTTGTTAATTTTCCGTTACACAATTAGTTTTATTTGACAAACAAATCGTCGTATTTATGATGTTCGACAGGTCATTATGTCGAATATTCAAATTTTATTAAATAATAGCTGTGCTCTGCGGTTTTACCCGTAGTGCTCTGCTCCTGTTGGTTTTGGCGTGACTTATAGCCTTCCACGATAAATGGACTATCTAACACCGAAATAATTTTTCAAATCAGACCAGTAGTTCCTGAGATTAGCGCGTTTAAACAAACAACCTCTTCAGCTATCTATAATATTAGTATGTATATATTTATCTCAACATTATCATGGCAAAATGAGACCTTATTTCGACCATATTTGGTATGATTTTTTGTTCAAATTTAAAAGTTGTTAACAATAGAGGTTTATCACATCTGTTGGAATATGATGAAACCATCAAACTCAAACATTTATTTATTCAATTAGACTTTTTCTAGAAGCACTTTTGAATCTTCATAACATATTTTTAATATTTACCACCGTTTCGGAAAGCAGTATCTATGGAGAAGAAACGGCATGCAACTCTATAGTTGCTTCGATACATAATTTTCTATAGAATTAGTTATATACATATTTACTTTTCATGGTCGGTACTTTAGATAAGGTTTGGCTTAGGTGTAGAAGCTCAGAAAATACTATATGGTTAGTGGCTTAAATAATAATTAGGTGATATTGAATTAAAATCTGCCAAGGCTAAAAATAAAACAAAAAGTCATATTTAAAAATTTATTAAGTCTAAATTAATTATCACGAAACAGTCTTTACATAAGATTTATACATGTTTTCACATAAAATTATCAAAATTTACATATTTAAAGTAGTAAGTACATTACAAACGGCTAATTTTTAAACAACGAAATCATTGGAAACATTGTTGAGGTGGATATCCTATAATTTCGTTGTAGTAAAAATACTTATACACGTGATACAATACCATATATAAAGAAAAATTGATTTATCATATTGCATGACATTTTTAGAGGTTCCTTTCATCAAATAGATTTTTATCAAATAAACCTTCATACTAAGCAAATTTTGTTCACCAAAGGCCACTAATAATACATATAACATTAAACGAAATTAAAGCTATTTTTAATTACATTAAATGCCCAATAACAATTTCATTGTTATTGCTTGCTCTATTGACATCGCTATCGTTCGATATTCTTGACGCAACAGTATCTACATAGATAATTTATCGCGAAGAATATAAATAGTAATTATCAAATTATTATACTACTATTGCATCGATAATTCTACCATAATTTACTACTCATACAAAACCATAGGTACTAAAATTACATTAAAATCACAGTTTAAAAAGTAATTGAGTAAATAATAATAATTTATTTGTAGCGTCCCCAGTCCTGTTTGATAAAGTCTGAACCTCTTTCTGCTATCATGTATACTGGAGCATTCGTATGACTTGACACTATTTCAGGCATTACACTAGCATCTATTACTCTTAGTCCCTCAATCCCATGTACCCGTAATCTGTTATCTACAACAGAAGATGGATCACTCTCCACACCCATTTTGCAAGTTCCACTTTGATGGTATATAGTAAATGTAAACATCTGAGCTTGACAAGCGAAGTAAGCATCACTACCAAAAGGACCGTACTTAAGACATTCTTTAATTGGAACGTCGTACATTTTTGTTCCAAGCTTACGCATAGCTGGCTGTCTAGAAATTTCTATAGCAACTTTTATTCCTTCAACTATTTTTTGCAAGTCCTCTGGATATTCAAAATAATTTGGTATTAATGTTGGATGGACTTTAGGATTTCTACTTTGCAACAGTACTCTTCCCTTCGATTTTGGTCGCATTAACATGGGAAATATCATGAAGATATCATCTTTTCCTAACGGGCTATATGTTTCTGCGTATATTTTTTCATCAAAATTAAAGTTTCTCGGTAGTAATGGATCAGAGTTCAGACCACCACCAATGAAAAGTAATTCAAGATCAGGCCAGGAGGTTTTGTTATACTTGTCTTTTAAGTCCATGAAAATTAAAGCTTCACACCCACCAGGAATAGATAAAGGTCCTTTGTGTGTTTTCATCCATTTGAATACTAATTCTAAATGATTTAGGATATATTCTGTGGATAAACTAAAGTTTTGCTGGTTCACCATAAATTGTACTCCCCCGGCAGCAATATGGTCCATCAAGTTGTATCCAACAGGCAAGTCTTTAACGACTGGTATTTTAAGCGATTCCAAGTGATCTCTTGGCCCTATACCAGAAAGCATCAAAAGTTGGGGCGAATTAATAGCGCCTGCAGAAACGATAACTTCTCTCTTAGCTAGGATTTTAAATCGCTTTCCACGTTTTTCGAGTTCTATTCCGATAACTCTCTTTTTATCTGAATCGAATATTAGTTTAGTCACCATGCTACCTTTTGACAGGTAAAGATTATTTCTTTTATTAATTGGATGCAAGTATGCTCTACTTGAACTGTGACGGGTTCCATTCTTCATCGATAGTTGCAAGAAGGACACTCCGCCTGGATTGGCGCCATTGTAATCACTGTATTTGAATCCTAATTCTTGAGCGCCTTTTACCCATTGTTTAGCTTTGGTTGTTCGAAATGGCGCATGCTCGACATTGAGGAAACCTTCGTGTCCGTGATATTTAGGATTGTCAAATGCTGGTATATTAAAGTTTTCAACTTTTTTAAAGTATGGTAACACCTCCTCCCAATTCCACCCCTTATTGCCCATTGCTTCCCAATTGTTGTAGTCCTGTGGTGCGCCTCTTGTATAAATCATATAATTTATAACACTCGAACCACCTACAACTTTTCCTCGAGGCCAATTGCACTGTTGGTTTTCGAAACCGGCGCAATATTTATCTGAAGGCTTCGTTTTATACTTCCAATTCGCTGCCGTAAATTGGAGATAGTTAGCTAGTATAGGGATGTCCATGAGGTAGTTCTCGTTGACTCCCGCTTCGACCAATAGAACTTTCCAGTCTGGTATTTCAGTTAAACGATTAGCTATAACACACCCGGCCGTACCAGCGCCGACTATAATGAAATCGTACTCTGAAAGCAGATTCACTTGATCAGGCGGCTCGGTGTCGAGTTGATGTGAGCCTTCTTGAAGGAAGTTCATGAAAGACGAAACTGGATTCATATTTTGTGTTCTCGTTGGCAGTAATATTGTTAACAGTATCCATAGCGCAGATAGCAGCGCTGGTTGCTGTTGAACCATCTGTAAAAAAAAAGCATGCTTTGATAATTCACTAATTTAATTAATGCTAATTCATGCTTTAATTTCAATAATTTTATGTTTATTTAAATTATTTTGCATCCTAACCAAGATATTTTTCTTAACTATAAGTTTACATTAAAATTTATTTAAGTATTACTTTGAAATTAATGTTTTTAAAATCTTTATACTCGCATTCAGTTTGTGTTTCAATTGAACTATCATTGTTACAAATGGTCCGTCTAAAATGCAGCGTGTAGTTTTTGTTTGATTCTTACAATAAAGTTTTATATTATTACTTAATGAGCTAATCTTATATTGAACTAATGATGATAGATTAACAAGATAACTAGAATACGGAAGCGACTTGTTGTTTTCAAGAAGTAGATTGTTTCATCGCAATACTTAGATATAAGTAATTGGAATGCATGGGACATTATTTTCCTCAACAGTGGTTTGCGATAACGTAATATTAGCATTAAATAAACACGGCTTTAATAAAGTAATTTTCTTTATAAGACTCGTTTATAGTCGGTTACGCAATGTCAAGTTCATCAACATCATTGAAATTGATAGATTGGGAATCAGGAAAAGAGGTGGTTTGTGCAAGTACAAAGTTAATTTGTTTAACGACTGATATGCTTGTTTATATTATGAAAAAAAAATATAAATTAAGCGGTAATAATGAATGCTTATGAATTTAGCATTAGATGGATAGTAGCAGTATAAGTTCTGGTGTCTTTGTAATTTCTCAATGGCTTTATAAGAAAATTGTTACTCGTTGAATCGTATGGGATTTTACGAGTAAATTGTAGTTTATTTGCGAATAACGGATGTGCGTCTTTGTGCATTTAGTACCTGCCTCATCTAATAGTACGTTGTTTTAATTTTGGGTTTCCTTACTAGGTAGCAATTGTCAGATAATATTATCACGCGATGTATGTTTATTCGTCATTTATATGGGCTTTGTATACTTTATAGTATTTAGGTGCAAATTCATATTTTTATACATTTTTTTACTTTTCAAGTAAAAGTTATAAATAACTTTTACTTGAAAAGTTTATCTATAAATGCAAGATTATTATCAATTGGGTATTGCAATGTAAGGGAAGACAATTGGAATTGAGATCCGTGGGAAAATTAATTGAATGAATATTCCTCAATGCGAGAATTGATGAATATTTCACATTATTATATTTATACGCCCATATTTGTCACAATGAAAAGTTTAAGCCATAATCCACCGCTGGCATAGTGCCAGTTGGTATATTATATCTCCTATCCTTAACGTAATATTTTGCACAAATACTGTTTACTGATGCTAGCCGTAAATATAGTCTATGTTTATCAGGGATAATGTAGGATTCTATTGATAAAAATATATTTTAAAACAGTCCAGTAGGTAGTTATGGAGCCTATTCAATTCAAACAATCAAATCTTTCCTCTTCATAATTATAGTGTAGTTTTGTGGTGGCTCGATCTTATTATAGAGCTAATTGTCCTAGGAGGTTTTATAAGGGGCAATGTATGAAGCAATAGCAGAATGAAAATACTTTATATAGACGGAGAGTAATAATTGATAAGGTCTGGGATTGACCGCAAAGTTTTTAACATAGAGCCAAACCAGTTATTGGAACAATGAGGGCAAAACGTGGAAATAATTACTGATAAAGACGAGTAATACGAAAATGCACACGTACACTGGTGTTGTATCTAAAACGTCACCAATGTTGCACTGATTATTATAACATTGTAACGTTAAGCGTAGAATCTATTACTTTTTTGAGGTAATAATGTGATAAATAATATATTTTTCTTGAGAAAATGTAAGATGTAAATAATTACAATGATTTAATTGGTATAAAGTTTTTTATGCGCACTATAATGACGTCGTTAAATTTTAAAATTTAATCATTTCAAAATTCATGTAGGTATGTAATCTATTTAACTGTTAGGAATTTAAATCCATATATGTAATATATTAAGCCTTTGCTCTGTGTTAAAACCTGTGTCATAAATTAGCAAGTTAAATTGTTTTTAACCCAGATCGATAATGCTGACGATTTATTTAAATAAATCGAATATAAAAAATGCCTACAACCTTAATATGTACTGCTAAATATATCTATTATCTTGTATAATGAATTAAATATAAGATTTTCATAAAAATATGTTGTTTTTCTCACGTTAAAATAAATACGTCTTATCTTAATTAATATAATTTTAATCCTCGAATGAGGACAATAAGAAAAACTCATGAAAATTATGTATTGTCAATGATCCTTGATATGTTTAGGAAGCTAGAATTAAATCTGTCCGTTTAAAGTGGGTCAAAATCGACTCTAAAAAAGTACAAACAAGTGAAGCTAATACATAAGCGTGTTATAAATATACACACTTAACAATCATTTGTGAAACAAAAAGAAAGGTTCCATTATCCATATAATGTGGAATTTTCTAGACTTTGAATGACATTAATATTTACTCAAAAATAAAGAAAATAATTCGACACGGTTATCTGGGAGCCATGAGCCATTCATTTTAATTTTTAATGTATGTATTGAAGATTTAAAACTCTTAATAGATAAAATGTAGGTCAACTGTGTAAGTACTTAGCAAGCATTTAAATATCCAGTTATAAATTGCTGTATAAAAGAATTTAATTTATATATTACTATTATAATTTGAATATGCACGTGGAACGGATCCTTCAAAGACCGTAACAGGGCCATTGTAGGTCAACAAATGTTAAAGTAAAAACAATTCATTTTTTTTGTGAATAATAAGCCTTCCACATTATGTAAAATGTAATTAAGTGCGCGTGCCGTTAAATAGTTGAACAAAAAATTGTTCAATTTAACGTTATGTTACTTTATTTATTTAACAATCAATTCCATTTTCATAGTTTGTGAAATGGTTAATATATCGAATGCTGTAAAACGATATGGTACATTATTTTATGTAGTGCGCCCCGGTAAGGCAGAAGACGTCGCGTCGCGTGGTTTCGAACTTCGAATGCAGCCTCGTGATCGAATTACTTCCATTTTGTCAAAATTTATACCTATAGTGTAAACATTTTTTAATCGTAACATTTATTTTGTTTGGAAGCTTTTTTGTTAATAGTGCTATCAAAGATAACTAATGATTTGATGTTTTAATTGGAATTTAATTTATCTTGAGTTTAAAACTTTTGTGAGTGCATTTACAATTGGTTATCCATTCCTACATCTTTGATCTAATCTAGTGTTTTATTGTATGTTCAATTTTACAGAAAACCCATATAAAAAGGTTTAATTTGGTATAATTTGATGAGTAATTCTGCATTACTACATTATTTGAGGGATATGTATGCGGAAACGAGGTCATATTTTTGTGTTATTTCCGTAGAGTTTATCACGGAATCTAATGTTTAACCGTATTAAATTTTTGTTATGATTCTCAGTAGGTATCTGTAGTTCAAAATTGTTAAAGTATCTTTAGTTAAAAATTGATTGAATATCTTGCAATATCTTTCATACGAAAGTAATAGATGCTTTCACTGGTATTTTATTTAACGAATAATCTGACAATTACCATACATAGAGCCTTACAAAGAGCATTAGTAAAATAGCGGATTTAAATAAATTATTATTAGAATAATTTACGCAACTATTAGAAAATATTGAGCAATTTCATTAATGAAAGATATAATTAAAAAAGTATTTGGCATACGTCACATCTTTATAGGTAGTCACTCTAGTTTTAAGTTGCACAATTTATTTAAATATCTGGATATTTTATCTGTGTCTCTTTCTGTTCTATATTTTGGCTGTTCCTTTTTTATTGAATACATGTGAAAACAAACAAAATATTAATATTGATAATTCACGTTCAAACAAATCCTTTTTGACGTATTCTTATGCTTTAAAATATTTCGCACGGAGAAAGTTACGAAACACCATCGATGAATACGTTGATAATGGCCTAACCGCCCTAACGCAAAAATGCTTATTAAATAAACGCGACTATTTCATCTTTATACTAGCGGTCCGCACCGGCTTCGCCCGAGGTACATATTTACGTTTTCTTTACATAAGAACCATCCTCGTATTTCAAGGAATATAATAAAAAAAGAATTATCGAAATCGGTCTACCCGTTCACGCGTGATGCCGTGACAAAGGAAAACGGGTTTCATTTATATATATACAGGGTGTCCCACTGTTGGTATACTAAGCTCAAAGGAGGTTATAGTTTTGCATACGCTGAGTACGTAAAAAATACTTATAAAATTCCAAACGCATTTTTTTTTCAAATAGATGAATTTTTAAAACTCTATATTGTACACCCATAACAAGGAACCCGCCCAACTTTGCCACCCGCACGTGAGCTATCGTTTAAGATTATGTTTTCATAGACATAATGCTCACATTAGAGAAACGGTATATGCCGGCTGCGCTAAGCTAAAAAAGAAAACATGAATTTTCAGGAAAAATTTAGCAAAATTTTTTTGGCGTAATTTTGTTGTTTAAGTATTTTTTACGTGATCAGTGTATGCAAAACTACAAGTCCCTTCGCGCTTAGTATACCAATAGTGGGACACCCTGTATATATATGAATAGATTATTATCAGCGACAATTTAGTAATAAATTAGAGAATAATGAATAAAACGATCTTACGTGTTTCGATGTATACCGGCATGTCTGACTAATGATTGCAAGGTCGCGATTTATATCTCGATAGGTTGCATTAGACGTCTCTGTATGTTTATATGAAATCGCGTGTGCGTTTTATCTACTCTATAGATTGTTATGTAAATGTAATCACTTGCGTAATATGTGACACTATGCAATATATGTTGACAATGTGTGTGTTAAGTGTTAATGGTGGTTATTTTAGTATGAGGGTGAATTTCCATCAGAGATGTTCCATGTTCCATAAGGATGCGTAGTGAGTGTAAAGAACTAGTACCGCTTCCAACGCTAAATGAAGCGATATGATTGGTTTTTTACAAACACATCCCTGGCTACGCATCATCACACATATCTGGTGGAAAAGCACCCTTAGGGCGTAGGTATAATAAAATTATGAGATTATAGAAATTTCGTACATAAGACAGTTCCCTACACGTAGTTTTGTATGATTGTCACATACCTCTGTATGTTTTTTATTCGAAACGTTTTTATAAAATTTATTCTTGATATCGCATTTGACCAATTAATATTGTCAAACCTTTTAAAGAAAGTATATTGGATTTGAAAACGTTAGTTTGTTTTTATAGAACATTTTATAAACATTCGCGGTCCATTGTAAGCATTGATCTATTAACATATAACTATCTTAACACATTACCGTTATGGATCGTTAAACATCGATACTAATAAATTAGATTGAATGTTTATAGATTTGGTATCTCATGGCAACATCTTTCACTAATGAGTCACGTTCACGTTTTTTTGCTGTAAAAATATTTTTCGTCGATATAATAAGTATTATATTATAACATAGCAAATATACATTAACAAATAACGATGAATTATGAACCTCTAATTCCCTTTTTTCACGTCACGCTGACTTTAAAATTAAAAAAAAAACAATAATGTGGCTACTTCACCTCGTATACCGACAGTTCGCCAGAAGATAGAAAACGTCTGTCGCTCAGCGAGTCATATTTATAACAATTTCTTTAATTTAAATATTATGTAACTTATTGATCTCCTACATTCAAGTTCTAGGTTTCAATATAGAGTTTGTTGACTTCGGAACTTATAGACTAAGTTTGTCGTTTAAGATGAATTCATAAATAATTAATGAATAAATTAATTATCATGCCCGATTAGGACCAAACTAATGTTTTATGTAATGTGTCATGTTATATAAGACCAGATAATAAAATAACAAGTCTTGTAAGTTCTGTTTTGGATAAAAATAGTTTTCATGTGTAATATTTAGTCGATTTTCCTTGACCTTTTTCTAATTAGATAATCTTTGTGCTTTTGGTCACCATATAAAGAGAAAATAACGGTCTTTTTTATAGGGATTATGTGGTATAGACATATCATCAACATAGTTCTCACATGGAAATTCAAGCAAACATTCTAAAACTTTGCGAATTATGTTTTTGCCTTTCTACACCTACTGATTTAAAATTGTCTGTGTTGGAATCTAAAGGGACTGCAAACAGGTCTATTATCCTTACAACCTTTGTCGTACATCCTATTTGAACTGCTCATTGAACAAGGAAAAGTTATTTTACTTGTTCTTATTTGTTCGTTCGCTACGCAATAAATGTCTTCGATAATTGAACACGGACGCGTTTCTTACGAAGGTCGGCTTCTAGGACTGCTCCAAGGAACAAGTGTCCGCACGGTCAAGGCTGATTACCAGAAATATGTGAATGCTCATCGAGTTAACACTTTTTCTGTTCCAATTTGGGAACTATTTGCTCGATCTATTGTTGTGTCTGGTGACTACTGTGCAATGACCTTTTGTTGACGACTCACCGTTTTATTATTAAATACGGACTAACTTAAAACCGGGTAAAAAGTATTAAAATCATGCTACTACTAATCTCTATCTAATCAAGCAAAAAGTGCTTTTCATGAAAATAAACCAATCAAATCAAATCATTTATTTATTTCTCCTCACAATTCCCAATCAACATAAATTAATCTACACATAAATTAATCAATTATCAAACAATTAGCTGGAGTTGGAAGAGCTGGTGTCTGAAATGGGTTTTAACCGGTATCACAGTTCAACAATAGGTTAAAATTAAACTATTATTTGTTATTTTTATAAATCTGTAGTGGTCAGATTAATTCTACAGATTGGTCTAATGTGAAATTAATTAGTTCTCATAGATACATTTCACATTCCTATAGAACTGGATCGTCTATTAAACTTGTTTAAAAAACACTGCTGTTTTCAATGTCACAGTGAATGATATAATATTATATAATTTATTTAAAAGTATATAACTTTTATATTGTTTAAAGATAATATTAACAGTCTGCTATGTCTGATTGACGATGTTCATATTGAGCTTTAAAAAATGTGGCTTGAGCAAAGTCTTGTGGATTTACGGACTATTATTTTAATGATATTTGTATCTTTAAAAATAGCATGATATTATAATATGTAATTTAGTATGCTCGACTTATGGCACCAAGCAATAGAAAATTGTGGTATTTTGTGAACGATAATAAATAGATACCTACACATGAACAGTAATATATATAAGTTGTAGTGATTGATCGATTAAAATATTTTACTTATATGTAAAACTTGGAGAAATTAAAAACATAATACATACATTGGTATTTTAAAACTTTTAATTTTTGTGCGTTAAAGGTCTCAAAAATATCTAAAAATATAGATAATTAATTAATTTAATTATAATGTTGATAATTGATGAAAAAAAAAAAATTAATCCGTACCTAGGTTATTATATTCTTTAACTCATTTATTTTTTCCAACTTCAATCGCGACATGACATTTAAATAGATTTTATGATTGTAAAGACGATTTTACGATTATGACATATGGTGTATTAATAATCTATTAATTAACAATGAAATTTCGTATTTTTTTGTCAGAACGAAATGTAGCTGATTTTTAACGCGTTTTTATTAGCTTCGCTTGCATGTTTGTATTTACCGACTTCTTTGGCCACGATTTTGATTCACAACGGACAGATTGAATTAAAACTTTGAACACTTATCAGTGACAATTCAATAATTTGATGCGTTAAAATGTGTATTTTTTAACTAAGTATGTACATAAATTAAGTGATGAGTTTAATTTAATTTTTTTGCGAAGGCTTCATTAGCGCCTTTAAATGATAATGTGTTCGCAAGTTTTTGCATATACTGTATTATAAGCGAGACAATAGATACATTTTATGATAGTGTACACCAAAATCAGCATATGCGTGGGGCGTGGGCGATCAGGAACAAATTGAATCTATATATTTTGCGACTTTGTATATTTACTAGCTTTCCGCCCGCGGCTGTGCTCGCTTTGTCTTAACCTTATACATTATATACCTTGCTCTTGAATCACTATGTATTAAAAAAAACGCATAAAAATCCTAGTTGTAAAGATTTAAGCATACGTAGGGACAAATCCGACATACCCCACGGCTCCTTCCCCGGAGGCCGTGGGTTATGTCGGACGTAGGGACAGAGAAAGCGACTTTGTTTTAAACTATGTAATTAAATAAGCATAGCAATCTATATAATAAAATGAATTGCCAAATGTGTTGCTAAGCGTAAAACTAGAAATCGGTTCGTGTACATTCGTCATCGGTTAGTGTTGAGACCAAAGGAAGGCGCTATGGATAGAAAATACGCAAAATTAGCCCAAGCAATTATAGTAATAGGTACATATTATATTTGCGTTTGACCGCCTCCTTGGTACAGTGGTTGGCGCTTGAGCGTAGAACCGAGGGGTCCTGGGTTCGATTCCCGGTGGAGACGAAGAAAAAAAAATGTCTCGGTCTGGCAGGACACAGAAGGCTGATCACCTACTTGTCCCTAAAGAAAATCAATCAGTGAAACAGATGTATGAATAATGCATCTGCCCCTTACCCCACTACGGGGACACGGGACTTCACTTACTTTTTTTTTATATTTGCGTTTGCGTTTATTATGTTCGATGTATTTAAATATTATAATTTATAATAAAGTATACATTATTAATAAGATACAGGAAATATAAGTTTGGAATGCAATAGTTTGTTGTTTGTGTATGGGACTAATGAAGTGATAGATTCTTTGTACATATTTTGTTATTTATCATTATCGTTAATTGGATTAATATATTTTATTACTAGATATTCAAAGTGTTTTAGTTCGAGTTCATGAAAAAAAATCGAATTTTCATTTATGGCAATGTATCCGTAATTAATTCCGACGTGTTTAGTATATAGTAGTAGTATAAACATACAAAAACAATATATTACATATTAGTAAAAAACAGTGCATTGCTAATTTTAAAATAATTGTTAGACTCTTGTAAAAACATTGCATTTAATTGTTTTTTAAGAGCACAAGAAAACGACCTTTCAACTACATCACTATTTTTTTGTTAGTTGACGGAATATATTTTCGTTTTAACTCAAATCCATTTTAGCTAGAACTCAACTCGAGTTTCCCTCTTATAACTACAGAGAGGAACTACATTGACTACAACCGATGATTTAAAAATAATCTATGATTTTTAAACACGTTTCGAATCAAATAATTTTTTTTAAATACATACGTCCTACTAATGATAATGAGAAAGTTTGTGAGTATGTACATATGTCTGTTTGTTACTCTTTCACGCAAATACTACTGAACCGATTACAATGAAATTTAGCACACATATAGAGGGTAACTTGGATTAACACATAGGATAGGTTTTATCCCAGAAATCCCACAGGAACGGCAACTATGCGGGTTTTTCTTTGAAAACGCGGGCGAAGCCGCGGGCGGAAAGCTAGTATTAAAATAAACCAAAGACATGTATGTGACAGAATTGGAATAAAAAAAAAACTATCCATGACCTAAACACATTAGAACAATGGTTTTCTAGTCGTCAGAATGTCCGTAGCTCGTAGCACGTAGCTGGAGTTAGTCAAAGGAACGCAAATTGTATGGTTTTTCTATTAAATACCTACACGTGTTATTGTGCAAGTCGAAAGAACAATGAATATTTTAAAGTTAAACTTCGTTAGGCGCGTTGAGAGTAAAATTTCAAGGTCGCGTCTCGTCATGGATTGAGGCGACGATTTTAATATCTATAAATCTTCCCAAAGAAGTTTCACTTCTGACACGTGTGCTCGGCACACACGCTCTTTTTCTTTAATTTAGGTACCTCATCCTTGACTTTGTCCGCTTTATTAAATACATAGGTACTTATATTATGTACTAGAGGTCCACCCCGGCTTCGCCCGTGGTACATATTTCGCAATAAAAGGTAGCCTATGTCCTTTCTCGGGTATCAAAATATCTCCATACCAAATTTCATGCAAATTGGTTCAGTAGTTTAGGCGTGATTGAGTAACAGAGAGACAGACAGAGTTACTTTCGCATTTATAATATTATAGTATGGATTTCATTCATTCAATGCTACATGTAATTTATTTGGAATTATTAGTAAAAGTTATAATTAGTAAGTACGTTTATAATATTATTATTAGCTGTAAAGGTCGAATTTTGTAACTGTAATGCTTCAAGTTCAAACGTATGATCGTGAAGGTTAGTTCCGCACGACATGCTTGGGTGTTACGATATGTCGTGGAAGAATTCCAACCAATACCCGCGGCCCCATCATTTAAGCGGCTTGACGGAACACAGTCCGACATAACCCACGGCCCCTTTCCCCGGGGCATGGGGTCCGATGCATCTGATGGGGAAATCTTCCAAAGATACCCACGCATCTTTGGAAGATTTCCCCACTATAAAAGAAAAGGGTGTTACGATATATGCAAAACGCATACCAAAGTATCGTACAATTAGGTCATTGCTGTTTCAGAAACTTTTTATACTCTTCTTCGGTAATTTTTATACTGAAATTTATTACTTCGGTAAGGGATATCAAATAGCGATCTTGCTTTCTATTAGTATTTACTAATAATAATAATCATTCGTAATTGTTAAGCCAAAGGATAAGTTTGGGATAGGCTCCAATACTAATCTGACCTTTCAACACGAAATTTAAGAATATATTGATCAATGGTCCAGTTTTATATATAAGTATGTATGTTTATTTATATACACATACAAGTTTAACGCTTCAATTTCTTAATTATTAATTACCATTCTTAATTATTAATTATATTTCAACGCATATTTCTTTTAATTTTTATATAATTAATGACCATTTAGTACCCCATTTAATTGTTTTTTGCTGGCGTATATATCGTACGCGTTATTACGCCTACTATATATATTATATTTTAATTTTAATATATTCTAATTTTATTTGAAATAATAAAGATTGCTGATGCCTGATATCATAATTTAGATATAAATTATTCAATATTATGTCGAATAAGTCACGTTCGCAAATAAAGCATCATTGTTATATCATCACTTCGCTATTTTTTATAGATTTAGGTATACTTACAAAAATCTAATAAATAACAAGTAGAGCATTGCATCTTATTTTGAAAATGTAATGTTAAGAATGAAATTTATATTGAAATATCTAAGATGCCATGATAACTGAAAATAACTAATAGGTTTATTTTTATTCTAGTTTTGATTATTTGTTCTTTAAAAATTATAGTAAAGAATAACAATAATGTATTATATTATATTATACAATAACTAGCGGTCCGCCCCGGCTTCGCCCGTGGTACATATGAAAAATAGATGTTGGCCGATTCTCAGACTTACCCGATATGCACAGAAAATTTCATGAGAATCGGTCCACCCGTTTCGGAGGAGTATGCAGACTAACATTGTGACACGAGAATTTTATATATAAGATGTATGTAAGCTGGTGCTTAATAAATTTATTTTTTTCGTTTGCTATCGCGTCAGTTCAAACCTGTTAGAAAAATAATGATAGAATTAATGTCTTGAAGTTTTTAGTGATCTAATTCACAGAAATGTATTTTAATATAATTTTCTGGCAATTAACAATTTTACTATTAATTTCTAAATTTAAGATACATTTCGACGCTAATCTGCATCAGAAAATATGTGTCGTAATTGATATTGTTAAAAATTGCAAAAAAAAAAAAAAATAACTCAAGCGTTTATTTAATTTAACTCAAGTGTGTAAAATATATATTTTTCTATCTTTTATCATAATCTCTACCTAGAAACATATCAATTAGCACTGTAGATATTTACATGGTATTATGTGAATGTGAAATAATTAAGTATATGGGTATAAGTAAAAATCTTATATTTAAGTTCTATATTATTAACTAGCTTTCCGCCCGTGGTTTCGCCCGCGCTTTCAAAGAAAAACCCGCATTGTTCCCGTTCCCGTTGGATTTCCGGGATAAAACCTATCCTATGTGTTAATCCAAGTTACCCTCTATATGTGTGCTAAATTTCATAGTAATCGGTTCAGTAGTATTTGCGTGAAAGATTAACAAACACACACACATCCTCACAAACTTTCGCATAATTTATAATATTAATGGACTTGTATATTGTATATAATTGGTATAGATATGTTTAGTAAGTTAAGTATGGTTAGTTGCTATTATCTATTGCCAAAAAATGTTTTATAATAAATTATAATAAAAATTAACAGATGAGAGATAATTTAAATTAGGAGGAAGTGACTTATTCGTGTCTTAAGATTTTGGTTAGATAATAACTTTTTAAGAAGCAAGTACAAACCTTGATACTTTTCACGTGTTTATTTCTTAAAGTGGCTTTTTTCAAATGCGTTTTTAAGGATTTTTTTTTTCGTTATATAGGTAAACAAAATTAAATAAATATGAAGAAATCTTTAAATTGTAAAATAGATAAAATTTATTGATTATTGATCTTATGGTTATTTGAAAATTTAAACAGACCATTCAATTTTATTTTTTTTTTTTCAATTCTAGTAATTTAGTTCTTGTATATGTTCTTTATTTATTTTATGTTATACTTGTAGGCTTGTAAATGTAAATAATTTTATCTTTATTAGACATAGTTGTACGCTTTTTTTTTATTAAAACAATTAAAACAACCGCAAAAATCTTATTCTAAAATATTAAACGGGTGTTCCCTTTTGTGTTAATGAATTGTTCTTTACCTTAAAATTAATTACGAAAATGATGAAAATTTCCGAATTATGCACTAATTATCTCATACAAAATTAGCATTTATTCGTCACTATAAAATGAATATATTCACTCACTTTAAATGAAATCCGTATCTATGTACACAATGCAAATTCGTTCACTGCACTTAGCACAAACTGACTTGGCACAACAGTCTCACGGCAATGGGGACGAGCTGCCGATACCACATGTTTTATTCCGACGAGCAAACGCCGGTAGACACCCTGACCCTCTGTCACGATCAAGTTCACAACTTTACTAGTGTGTTTTGTGTGGCGAGCTGAGAGAGTGCGGTGGTAACGCGCGACGCGATCGAATTAAGGTGCTATCAGATAGAATGCGATATTAGCACTAAGTATAGTGTGGTGCTACACAGGTTGTAATCGTTAAGCGTGCGCAGGTGATCATTCCGTAACTATTAGCGATATCAAAAACTAAATGTTTTTGATATATGTAACTACAATTTAAATGTTTTGGATATTTCTCCCTTTATATAACAAAAGTTATAATTATAATTTTACTCATTAAGTAAAGTACTTTTGATATCAGTTTAAAGTTTTTTGACATCTGCATAAGTTGCGAAATAAGCGCATGTGTTCACTTAATGATTACACCCTGTATACAGGGTTATTTGGCCGTTGACTGACACTGTCAAGAAGACGTAGATGATAAGATATAATATACATATAAGATGTTGATGCAAAAACTCCAGGGAATATAGGAAAGGTCAGTTAAACCGACCTTCGAAAATGGAAACTTTACTTAATTTTCTTCAGATTTTGATGCGACAGTGCATGCGTATGAAGTACTAGCTGCACTCCGCGGTTTTACCCGCGTGGCTCCGCTCCTGTTGGTCTTAGTGTGATGAAATATAACCTATAGCCTTCCTCGATGAATGGGCTATCTAACACCGAAATAATTTTTCAAATCGGACCCGCAGTTCCTGAGATTAGAGCGTTCAAACAAACAAACTCTTCAGCTTTATAATATTAGTATAGATATATTGCGAAATAAAAAATGTATATATGAAGTTTGAATTATTCAAATGGGATAAGTAAAATTATTTTAAACTAGAGGTCCGCCCCGGCTTCACCCGTGGTACATATTTCGCAATAAAAGGTAGCCTATGTCCTTTCTCGGGTATCAAAATATCTCCATACCAAATTTCATGCAAATTGGTTCAGTAGTTAAGGCGTGATTGAGTAAAAGACAGACAGAGTAACTTTCGCATTTATAATATTAGTATGGATTATAAAAATTATGATTGCACCAAACAATACCAAATGACTGTCAAAAAATGATTTGATAGTTCCGAATTTCGCTACTCGCCAAATGTAAGGTATGTAACATTTGACGTACGCGTGCTATTTGATATAAGACGTATCGAAATATTGGAATGTGATGTTGATAAATTGTAATAGCGTGGACACGTTCGGAGAAATGTTTTATTCATTTACGATTAAACGAGTTTATTGTTTGCCAGGAAAGTAACTGTGATAGGTTTTCTGTTAGTCTATGAGGAGATTAGTTACGCTAAATTAGGATAAGGAATGTCTTTTATGGTGGTAAATGATGTAACGAATTTTACATGGTGTATATGTCGTGGCCATATCGTAGATTTGCTCATTTCATGATATGATCGATCATTTCACGAAATGGTCGCATTTCATGAAATGGCCAACATAGTTTGATCAGATCGTTAAATCCTCAACGTTTCACGATTTGGCCATCCACATTTGGCCAGATCGTAGGTATAAAATTTAAAGAGTCCATAAAATATAAAAAAAAATAGAATATTCTAAAAACTTGTTTAATGTCATTTAAGTTAGTGCCACGGCAGCGACCGGCGAATGCCAGAAGCGAATCGTTTTTGCAATAAAAAACAGTTAGGTTAGGTTAGGTTAGGTTAGACTTTGATAAACAACGCACGAGCCGAGCGAGCAAAGCGAGCGTGCCGCGGCAGCGGCCGGCGAGTGCCAGAAGCGGATCGCTTTTTAAAAAACAAACAATTATAATACTATAGTAGGATATATAAATAAATGTATATCCTAAAAGAAAAAATGCGTCTTAAATTATTTTATTTAAGACGCATTTTTTCTTCAATATATATAAGATAACCACATTTTCCATAGTACTCGAACCGTCGTAAATTCTTTGCTATGACTTTCTTCATATTGTTATTAAACGAATTATGAAGTTTTTAACTGCGAATAATTTAATTTTCGCCATCTTATCCCATAACACAGAGCTTGCAGCGCCTCTACCAATGATTAATGTAACTATTTTACGATATGATCAAATAATTTTGATCATTTCATGAAAAAACCGCGCGGTTAGTTGGCATATCGTGAAACGATTTCTTATCATTGATCTGCTCAAGCCACATCATGATGTGGACAAACTAAATTGGCCATTTTACGAAATGCGACCATTTCGTGAAATGGCCAATCATATCATGAAATGAGCAAATTTACGGTATTGCCACGAAATATATTTAATAATTTAATTTTTCAGGCGATTAATAATAACCGTTTTATTTTTGTGTTTGTATGCAGCTGATGTATGATTAATTAAATTAATTTATCCCGAAAATCCCTCGGGAACGGGAACTATGCGAGTTTTTCTTAGAAAACGCGGGCGAAGCCGCGGGCGAAAAGCTAGTTATTCAATAAATGCCATTCAGAAGTTATGGTAATTGATTTATAAAATCATAAACTTTTGCTATAGGTACCTTATGCTTGCTTAGGCAAAATATATCATTGTGTTAGCTAATTTCGTTTATCGTGTAATACCTACTATTGATAATGATATATGACCTATCGATACTGTTTAACATCAATTATTGTTCTAAATTATAGATTAATTAATATGGTTAGGGAGCCAGGTGCAAATTTGGTTAACTATTTCCTCTCAAGAGATAATTCGTCAGACGCCTCAGAGTATAGTATTATAAAGCCTCGTGAACGTCAGCTGGCGCTCGGTTGGGGGGGTGAGCGGTTGTAGCCTCCCACGCACATAGGAGAAAAAATACATTCATTCATTCATTTCCTCTCAGCTAAAAATTTGTCAAATTGTAGCTAACCCAATATCTCAACGAAAAAAAATAGTCAGCTGGTTACAACATGGTGTATTATACGTCAGCTGGTGTCTCGAACATGAAAGTTAAATTTAAAGAAAAATTTATTTTCCGTTATTTCCTCTCAAACAAAAATTTACCTGATGATAGCTTATATGTAACTGTGGATAAATAAATATATATGTCAGCTGGCTGTATCTTGGTGGAAAAACCGTCAGCTGATACGGGAGGCTACAACCGCTCTTCCCCCCAACCGAGCTCCAGCTGACGTTCACGAGGCTTCATAATACTATACTTTGATGCATTTTACTAATTACCGCTTGAGAGGAACTTGGTCATAAAATCTGCTGCTGGCTCCCGGACCAATACTATTTCTCAAAAATACAAAACAAACTTAATCGTTTAAATTTCTGGGCTATTTCTTAGTTCTCATTTATTGTATACATTCATACATCATTAAGAAGAGTCTGTTTATTCTCTCGAGTGAGACGCTTTTTTTGTTTCTTTGTTTTTTTGGACAGCACTTACGAGGGAAAAACCGCGTCTTTTCGCCTCCCACGCCGCGGAAGTCGCGGTCGCACCTAATGCATAATATATATATATTTCATATTATTATTGACAAAAAAAACTTATACTCCCTTTGCTTTGGACTGCTGTATAAATATCTTCATTATTGATGAACAAGATCATAGAGTGAATGGAAACGAATGTACGAAAAAAATGTCTCGGTGTGACAGGACACAGAAGGCGATCACCTACTAGTCCCTAAAGAAAATGGATCAGTGAAACAGATGTATACCTACATAATGTTTCTGCCCCTTACCCCACCAGGAGACACGGGACTTCCTTTTCATAGTGTGCCTGTGTCCCTTCAGCGAGAATTAACAAAACAAACTTACCGTTTCAATTTCTGGCCTATTTCTAAGTTCTCATTGCTTGTAAAGAATTAAATTGGCTGAAGAAGATGATTTTTTAATTTATTATTTACGATTTTTTTATTTGTTATGAGATTTATTTACTATTAATTCAGTTTATAATGCCGTTGTTATTGTATAACTTGCTTATTATGTTTGCACTTAAAAGTTCTCCACTGCACTTCAATAAAGTGGACAGTGGAACTTTCCTAAAAACTCGACGAGGTAAATAAAATACCTATACTGTATACTAAACTGTAAATGTGGTAGTGGTGGCGTGGTATGTAGGCGTTTTTATTTTATTTTCCTTTTTTGTTACGAGTTTTGTTACTTACAAGAAAGCAAATTATATGAATTGCAACTAAATACTGATATATATATAACACACTTATCATTATTTTTTTTTGCTATATGCACCTATAAACTAGAAGGGGAACGTAATTTCTTCTTTCTCTGTACGGTATAAATATTAATATAGTATGTGTTTTATGAATTAAAAGATTGCTGTCAAATGAATTTCCGTTAGCGGTTTTTATTACATAGTTTTATATATTTTATGAAGCTTTTTTTTTCATTGTCGATAGAATGTCTAAAAAATAATTTTAAAATCGCTCATATTCATTTATATATATGTATATGAATGATTTTATCAATATGAATTAATTACCTATGTGTGGTTTTGGTGTGTAAACGTTAATATGAAATTAATTGTGTGTGACCGAATCACGAAGGAAAAACAAAAATGTAATTAATAACCAATTAGACATACATCTAAGCAAATTTGGGCTTTGATAATTAATTAATAGGTGTGTTGAAATATTATGACGTCTTTGAGATTTGGTAAAGAAATGGGTAATTCCAATACACATATGAGTCGTCCTCTTAATTCCTTTTCTTAAAGATTGACTAGCGGTCCGCCCCGGCTTCGCCCGTGGTACATGTTTACGTTTTCTCCACATAAAAACCATCCTCCTACTTCAAGGAATATAATAAAAAAAGAATTATCGAAATCGGTCCACCCGTTCTCGAGTTATGCGCTTACCAACACATTTTGCGATTCATTTTTATATTATAGACTAGCGGTTCGCCCCGGCTTCGCCCGTGGTACATATTTACGTTTTCTATACATAAAAACCATCCGCGTACTTCAAGGAATATAATAAAAAAAGAATTATCGAAATCGGTTCAGCGGTTCTCGAGTTATGCGCTTACCAACACATTTTGCGATTCATTTTTATATACAGGGTGTCCCGCTTATGGTATACTAAGCGCGAAGGAACTTGTAGTTTTGCATACACTGATCACGTAAAAAATACATAAACAACAAAATTACGTTAAAATTTTTTTGATAATTTTTTCTTGAAAATCCATGTTTTCTTCTCTAGCTTCGCGCAGCCGTCATATACCGCTTCTCTAATGTGAGCATTTTGTCTATGAAAACATAATCTTAAACGATAGCTCACGTGCTAGTGGCAAAAATGGGCGGGTTGCTTGTTATGGGTGTACACATAGAGTTTTAAGAATTCATCTATTTGAAAAAAAAATGCGTCTGGATTTTTTTAAGTATTTTTTACGTACTCAGCGTATGCAAAACTATAACCTCCTTTGAGCTTAGTATACCAACAGTGGGACACCCTGTATAAGAAGAAGAAGAAGAAGAAGAAGATTATGTATAATGAAATGACTGACAAGGTAGTGTTAAATGTGCTGTTGAAAATATTAAGAAAAAATAAGTGGACAAGTGCGAATTGCGCTCAACTGGTTCTGTAGGTTATTGTGGGACTATAATTGTATTATTTTTATGACCATACTTTTCATAGATTATCTGTAAATATAAATTGTAAGTAGATTAATATATTCTTCTTTTGATTTGTTTCAGTAGTATCGGAGATTAGAGCAGGATATTATGTCAATGTCAAATGTCAACTTCGTCTGTTTAGAATAACATTAGTTCTTTGTAATTTTGTGCAGAACGCTAAAAATTACATATTTAAGTTTATTTTATGCCATTAACTGTATATGTACGTTTAGCAACTGTTTAAGAGCCTCTTTAAATCCTAATGTAAATTATTTACTATAAATTGTATAAAGTGGTATAATTTATTTGAAAATTATTCAAAAAATATTATATATCTACGAATTAATAATTTAAGACCTTAAAACTTAACACCTTATATTATATATATGTATTATGTTAATTCAAATAAGCTCTTTGTCATAAACGTTTTAAAAACTAGGTAATAAAAATAACTTTTTGACACCAAAAGCGGTATATTTTGGTCATTCTTCATATATCTTATATATAAAAATGAATCGCAAAATGTGTTGGTAAGCGCATAACTCGAGAACGGCTGAACCGATTTCGATAATTCTTTTTTTATTATATTCCTTGAAGTACGAGGATGGTTTTAACGTAGAGAAAACGTAAACATGTACCACGGGCGAAGCCGGGGCGGACCGCTAGTTTTAAATAAAAATGACTGTCACAGTTTATATTGTTTTGTTGTTATATTGTTGACATCAGTAGAATTAATATTAATTTGGAAAAAAAAGTTCTCAGTTAATAAATTAAATGATATTCAAAAAAGCGTTAAGCCATTTATGCGTATATTGATTTATTTTAAATTAATAATGTATAGCTGTCCTAATAATAGAATCTTTCTTTTTTTTTTTGGGAATCCCGTGGCGTCATAAACGCAGGCATACGTACCAGTTAGAAAATTCACTATGACGTAAATAATGTTGTTGTTATTACATATCTTATGTGATAAATATCATTTATGTTAAATGTATCCTGACTTTGACGTTAGTTTTATTTTGATATCGTTAAGTTAAATGTTTATTATTATTTATTTTAAGCTATTGCATAGCTTCTATCGCGGGCCTTGAGCGCGGGGACCGAATCCAGAAATTCCGTAACGAAAAAACCTCACGCTCCCCACTCCGACGGGCACGGAGGTGTGGCTTGAAGGCATAGCATGCAATAGCTTTACCGCGGCAGTCCCCGAGTGCCACACGTCTTTTTTTATAATAAAAATTACTATGCATAGACAACAATAGAAAGATTAACGTCTTTACGTCTTTACCTTTGACGTGGATGCTTAGATCATTAAGTAATGGATGGAGTACGCTGGCAAATGTTCTAACTAAACTTTCTGCTGATTTTGGTGCGGGGAGGGTAACTCACACTGATGAAACACAATGAAACATAATCACACATTCACAAAAATAATTTGTGTCACGAAAGTCGTAAAAATTTACGACCTTTTAAGCGACGAGTTTTTAAATTCAACTCTATCACTAAGATAATAAAGATTAAATTTGTATTTCATTCCAAGATAGTCATGTGGAGTGGGGTTCAATATCGCGTTCTAAATTCAACTTTATCACTTAGGTCATAAGATTAAATTTGTATTTCTTTACAAGATAGTCTCGTAAGAAATGCGGTTCATTAAGGCGTTTTAAATTCAACTTTATCTCCTAGTTCATAAAGATTAAATTTGTATATTTTCTTTCCATGATAGTCTCGTGGGGCCGCATCAATGATCGAGTAAACATGACTCGATTATTTTTCTTGATCACATCGCTAAACGATACATCGACGATTATTAGAAATTGCATTTTATTAGAAATGTACGTTAAAAAAATAAAAAAATATACACAAATGAAAGGTTATTCCATCTTTTTTAATATTCGACATGTTTGAATTGCTTCTGCAAGACTTGACAGTACAAAACGGCATTTTTAGCGGAGCACTCGCAGACGTCCGTTCGACGTTTTACGAATACGCAGAGTGCTTGTAATCGATTACGCAAGTAGTTTTTATGAAAGGATAAGATTTTTCGATGAAAATAATCTTATACCTACCTCGGCAAAAGGGGAAACGCCTGCGAGTGTTATCCATTACTTAATGATCTAAGCGTGGATGTTATGTTTAAAAGGGATTAAAATTTTTAATCGAAATTTTTAACTTTACACATATTAAGGACAGATTTTACATTTAGTTTAATGTACGACTGCGGAAGTTCATTGTAGGTTGTGCGTACGGGTTTTACGCGAGATTATTATTTTTAGGATATTGAAATAAAAGACAACTGATTGATAATATGTTAAAAGGCAAGTGTCTTAGTAGGCTATACATTTATTTTATATCTACTACAAAAGTTCTCAAACTCATTCGATAAATTATCTATATCTTAAAAATAAATTTTGAGTTAATGTAAACAGTAAATCCCGTAGACGAAGTTGCAGACAGAAAGCGATTTGCATATTTTTTTTATTTGAAACTCATTTGGTTAAATTTTGATTTTTATTGCATCATATTTATTTGAAACAAATGCTTTTCTTTTCCAGGTAAGGTGTTGGTTTTTTAATGTGGGTAAGATGAGTTATTTATTACCTAGTTCTATATAAATGTATATTTATTTGCGGTGTACTTCTCTTATAATGTATGCAATGAAATTCTAATATTATCTTATAGATATTATGATAATTGCGAAATCATTGTTTCTCGCAATTGTAATAAAATTAATAGAAAAAAATAAATCCATACTAATATTATAAATGCGAAAGTAACTCTGTCTGTCTGTCTGTTACTCAATCACGCCTAAACTACTGAACCAATTTGCATGAAATTTGGTATGGAGATATTTTGATACCCGAGAAAGGACATAGGCTACCTTTTATTGCGAAATATGTACCACGGGCGAAGCCGGGGCGGACCACTAGTATTTAATAAGCCGTGGCTAGAGCGTTAGCTATATGTATATGCTACTTTTAATACGGTGAAACATTTCGTTAGCATGGGAATTTCCTATGAGTAGCCTACGCGGGTGAAGCCACTGGCAAGTAAGGTATAGATTAGTAAGGTACTGGTAAGATATAGATTTATATACAAGACGAGATTTATGATAGTTCCGTCATTTACGAAACTTTAAACAGAAATTATGATTAAAAATCCTGTGGGTTTTAGTGACTCACATATCTAAAAGCTCTTTTTTGCGCTTTGTTGAAGTCTTCTTTAGCGGCGTTGGGTATAAAATCTTAAACTCGCGTCAGGACACGTGACCTGCCCCCCTAGACAAGTGGCTTTCTATTAGCGTAAAGTTCAATAGAATAGATTATGAATGCATGAGATTGACGTTTGATTACGACGACGACGACGATTGATTACGTCAATCTCATGCATTCATAATCTATTCTATTGAACTTTACGCTAATAGAAAGCCACTTGTCTAGGGGGGCTGATCGATTAAGCGTAAGACGGATGGATATCAAACATGCTCAACGTTAATAATCAAGTTTTCACTTCTGCCGGCACTCCCGGAGTGCAACCCGTCTTTTTTTCTTGCTGAGTCTCGTTGAACTCTAAATTAAATAAATGTATAAGGCACCCGGCACATTTTAAGTGCATATTTCACGTTATCCTTAATCCAAGTTGCGATAGTTTATTTGTATGACGTGTCATATCATTATTATCATCATCGGCCCATATACGTTCCCACTGATGGGACACGGGCGTCCTATGAGAGTGACACGCCATTATAGGTATTATGTATTATTATTAGTGGGTATAGTATAGCCATTCATGACTGCCTCCTTAGTACAGTGGTTGACGCGTGAGCGTAGAACTGAGGGGTCCTGGGTTCGATTCCCGGTGGAGACGAAGAAAAAAAAAAATATCTCGATCTGGCAGGACACAGAAGGCTGATCACCTACTTGTCCCTAAAGAAAATCGATCAGTGAAACAGATATATGAATAATGCATCTGCCCCTTACCCCACTAAGGGGACACGGGACTTCACTTTTTATAGCCATTCATGATTGGATCTAATATTTTATCTAAATTACACTATGCGTTCTAAATAAGACGTTAATGCACTTCCTCGTCATATTAATTTAAGTAGATTATCATAACGTACTCCTAGACATTTTTTTATTGCAGTCTAAAGTATTTATCGTAAATACTTGTGCATAATGTAATATCGTTGGTGTAAGATAACTAATGTAGCGCTTGACCACAATCTCGCCTGATGTTAAGCTGCGATGTGGTCTAAAATGGTACGCGCTTCCCTAGAAGGTACCTGTAATAAGGTATTATTGGTTAATTTATTCCAATCACTATATTAGTGACTTTTGAATGATACTTTCGTGTACAGGTAAAATATTTTTATTCACTAGTTCAAATATGATCCGAATTCAAAACACGTTTGCACTCTGAAATGCATTTCTTCGATCATAAACATTAATCTGACGGGCATATGCGTGTAATAAATTGTTCAAATGCTAAATTTAATTCACACAAAATTTTTTCTTTTTTTAAAAATACGTATTTAATTTCAATTTTCAAATTATTTTATTCATGAAAATAACATGAAAGTATTTATTAATATTTATACATTAAATGTGTATTTTTGTGAAGTCATGAAGGAAGGATGAATGTTCAGAATGATGAGTAAAACTACATTTTTACAAGTAGTAATTATTTACTCCTGATACTCCTATTATATTTTTCCTTATTTACATTGTTTATAGAGCATATAGTTTATGATTATTTCTTTCCTTAAACATTGTTTCAATCATGGAAGACGTCGCCAATTATGACGCGAGAATACGAAACAGATGTTGAAATTTTATTATTAAATTGATTAAAAAAACTATGTATTAGGCTTCCCTATCATTGATTACAATGATTAGTCGGATATCGTAATTTTCCCATGCGTGTACCTATATTATCCTATTGTAGCCATAGATTACTCATGGTTTTCATCCACGCGACCAATTTCCCGAAGAAATTCTGGGAAAAATATTCATATAAGGATGTATTGTGGATTATTGACAAATTAATACATTTATTTAATTGTTATTCTTTATTCTTATTGTTCTTAACTTACACGTGTACGGGTTGTTGACGTTGTTGTCTTCTCCATCAAAGTAAGATTTTGAGATAACAAAATTATAAAATTAAAAAATGTAGAATGTAATGTATGTCACCATCATTAAAAATGTAGGTAGTTTAACGTTACGCCTAATCAAGATATTCTTCGAACTAGACAGGAAATGTTAAAAAATTGCAGTAATCAACATAATTATAATAAGATTTACTTTTTTTATTCTTAAACGCATTTTGTTTCTAGAGGTTGTCTATTGTCTTTCTAACCTTTGTGAGTATGCACAATTTAATATGGTCTCCTGCGTCATTATTATTGTATATTTTATTATGAACAACAGATCAAGAGGTGAGCTCTTGTTTACAAAAGTTAATATTTCTTTGTTTAGTTTGGTTACTTTAAATTTGATGGATTCAAGAGTTTAAAAAACATGCATTTGTACACATTTTATTATAGGATACACTGTGATTACCTCAGAATGGATAATACGTATAAGGAGAAAGAAATATGTATATTTTATGAATATCAAATAATTTATTTCAATAAATTAAGTTTATCTAAAACATTGGAAAGTTGAGATATCTCATATTCAATATTTCTTAAATATTTCGGTGTAAAAATCTGTAAGTTGACCAATAGGTAACATATAACTATTGACTTATGTATATAATTATATAAATTATAAATCATTTTCTTCATGACATTGTATCAACTATACTGGTATTCCCCAGTCCTCTTTGATCATATCGGCCGCTTTCTCAGCTATCATTAACGTTGGTGCATTTGTATGCGCGGCCGGTATTTTTGGCATGATGCTAGCGTCCACAACTCTAAGCTTATCTATACCATGAACTCTTAAACGAGAGTCCACTACAGAACTCGGATCCGTCGCTGGACCCATTTTATTTGTACCACAGTGATGATATATGGTATATGTCAACGTTTTCATTGCACATTTCCAATACGCATCCGAATCGAATTTATAACGAGCGCAAGGCGGTAAAGGTATATCATGTAACGTGCTATTAAAACGTTGCATCGCTTTAGTACGTGATAGTTGAATTATTTTTCGTATACCTTTTAAAACTACATTTGCGTCGTGTCCCCCATCCGAAAAATAGTTGGCGTAAATCAACGGTTTAACATAAGGGTCTTTATCTTGTAACATGATTCGTCCTCTGGATTTTGGAAGTAGAATCATCGGAAATACCATCCATGTGTCTCTATCAGCTATAGGGCCATAAACAATATCATTTACTTTGCTGTCTACATTAAAAGCCTTTTGATAATAATGAGATGATACAGTAGAGCCAGCAGTAAATAACAGCTCTAAATCAGGATGTCCATCGTCCTTATTGTCTGGGTCCTTAGTGTCGATAAATGCGAGAGCTTCAGTTCCAGTTGGTGCAGATAAAAGACCAGAATGTGTTGTGTAGTATTCTATAACACTTTCCGGGCTTAAAGCCCTCTCGCTACGAATAGAATCGGTTGTGTTGATCACAAATGTTACCCCGCCAGACGCCCAATGATCTTGAAGATTATATCCTACAGGTAAATCCTGTATTGTAGTAATATTTTTTTCCGTCAGATGTTCTTTTGGACCAATGCCACTTATCATCAAAAGTTGCGGAGAATTTATTGCTCCAGCCGACAAGATGACTTCTCTTCTTGCGTTGATTCTATGTTTTTCTCCAGCCCTCTCAAATTCGACACCTAAAACCTTTTTGGTCCATTTGTCTATAAGGATTTTCGTCACCATTGCAAATTTCACCAAATGAAAGTTCTTGCGTTTTTTGATTGGGTGCAAATAGCCTCTGCTTGCACTGAATCTTGAACCATTTTTTAAAGTGAACTGAATCATGGAATACCCGATTTGTGTTTTTCCATTATAGTCGACAATTTTTCCACCTGTTTCTGTTCCTGCTTGTACAAATGCATCCGCAAGGCGAGTTCTATACCTAGGGTATTGAATTGTCATTGCCCCATTAGATGAATGATATTTTTTATCTTTAGCGATCTCAGGAATTTGCATATTTTCCAATTTCTTAAAATATTTCAACACGCTTTTGTAGTCCCATCCTGGAATAAAATAAAAGCAGAAAATTTATAACAGGTTTCTTTTTTAGTGAAATGGAAAAGGCAAATGATTTTTTTGTGGTAAAATGAATATTTTATTCTGATTTTAAACAGTTATCTATTTTTAATTTTCCTCTTAATCTATAATTACTATTATTATAAAGCTGAAGGGTTTGTTTGTTTGTTTGTTTGAACGCGCTAATCTCGGGAACTACTTTTCCGATTTAAAAAATTATTTCGGTGATAGATAGCCCATTTATCGAGGAAGGTTATAGGCTATACATCATCGCGCTACGACCAACAGGGGTGGAGCCACGGGGGTGAAACCGCGCGGAGCAGCTAGTAAAAGATATTATTAGTACTAGTTTTATAGTTGTTTCAATATAAATGTAATCTTTTATTAGTATCTTAAATAGATCTTACTTATAATAATATGAATCATATTTCGTAATTGTACATATATATTTTGTATACCTGGATTGCCAGCGGCTGCCCAGCCATCATAGTCTTTTCTATTCCCTCTAGTATATATCATGGAGTGTAGGACGGATGATCCTCCGACGACTTTTCCTCTAGGCCAGTGGCAGCGTCCGCCCTCCATGCCCTTGCAGCCGGCCGCCTGTAATTGGTGAGGTCAATATTAATGATAATAAACTTTGCATAATGCTATGTGGTCCATACGCGGATGTCACATTGATCGGCTTTAGCCTGTCACGTATTTGCTGATGAGTAACGTAACATTTATAATGACAAAACCCGTGGATTTCGGAAGTTCGCAATTAACGTACTGTTTGGCTATAGTGGGAAATACTATGCGTCGACGTTTGGTGACTCTTACTAGCAAGGTTAACAGATTTGCAAGGTTTTATTAGTCTATTGAGATTACCGGAAAATCTTAAATTGTATTAAGGTCTACACGTATTCGTAGAATATTTAATTTGTTTTGTTTATCAATCGATTATTAATAGGGATGTCATCCGTCCACTATAACTGCACGTGGCTTCGCCCGCTATATAAAGAACTTAACAAATTATATACTAAAACCTTCCTCAAGAAGCATTCTATCTAGTAAAATAATTTCATCAATATCCGTTGCGTAATTTAAGAGATATATAAGCATACATATGGACGGACAGTTCGAATGAAGTGATATTGACCCTAGCATATTTGCTGCATAAAAAATATTGAACCAATTCGAACTTTATTCAGTTGGAATGCTTTCTTTGTCATTCAACTTCCGCTCACCTTTAAGTGGTCGCCGTATAAAATATCACTAGCCGGTTAATACCTTCCTTATTCTTGCATATTGCCATATTGTAGCGGAAAAGGGACTGCCCTCTTGGCTCATCGTTTGTTTCAATTGTTCATTTCCTTGTCGCTCTTATAATATCATCGATTGAATTTTATTGAAGTGCAACTTCTTTAGGCGCGTTGAGACTTGCGAGTAAAATTTCACGGTCACGTCATGGAGTAAGGCGACGATTTTGGTATGTTTGAATATTGCCAAAAAAGTTTCACATCTGACACGTGTGCTCGGCACCCACACTCCTTTTTATATGTCGATTTTTTAAAATAAAATACGGAAGAAAGGAATAGAGCATAAATAATAACTGATTTAAGTAACAGAATTTGAGCATTTCATTGTAGTGAATGCATGTTTTAAAATTTTTTATAAGTTTGATAATGTCTATGAAATTGATAAATATTAACTTGGTTTTTATAGTTAACTAGCATTCCGCCCGCGGCTTCGCCCGCTTTGTCTAAAACATAATAAATTATATACTTAAACCTTCCTCTTGAATCACTCTATCTATTAAAAATCCGCATCAAAATCCGTTGCGTAGTTTAAGCATACATAGGGACATAGGGACAGAGAAAGCGACTTTGTTTTATACTATGTAGTGATGATGTAGGTAGGCACCAGTAGGCACAAAATCTTGTGTTTGTCATATCATCTATGAATAATATAATATCAAATTCAAACATGAACTGCAATGATTTGCGAAATACATATATTTGACATGAATCAATATTTTTTTTTCCTATGTGTTTATTTAATATTACTCAATAAGAAAACCTTAACTTCACTATTTCGAAGTATTGTAACTGAATGATTTTGGCATTACGTAGAATTGTATTTGTGTTTGCTCTTGAAATTTGCGTGATCATCCTACACAAACATAATATGAATAGGCTTTATATTCGCTCTAATTAATAAAAAATAACAATAGTATAAAACAATTTTTTTTATTTGATTCGCTCACGATTCTGGACCTCATAGTTCCCGGATTTCCGGGATAAAAACTATTATGTGTCCCATCTCAGGTCTTAAACTATATGTATAGATATACATAAAAGAAAGTCGTGTTAGTTACTCCACTTATAACTTAAGAACGGCTGAACCGATTTAGCTGAAAATTGGCAGGGAGGTAGTTCAGAGCCAGGAGAAGGACATAGGATACTAAACATGTACCACGGGCGAAGCCGGGGCGACCACTAGTTTATTATGTACCAATCATATAAAATCGGTTCTATGGCTTAGGCGTGAAGTAGAGACAGACACACAGAGTGTTTCTGCATTTATTATAGGTTATACAAAAGTTCGTTATTTTAAAATATCTACTAAAATTCAATATATTCAAGCTTTGATCTAAATAACTTCTATTTACGATCTCGAACGCTTAAAATAGTTTTTTTCTACGGTTAGATATCCCCATAAATCGAACTTACTAGAAATCGCATACGAATTGGTACGCATTGACGTCACGAATATGCTAATGTGACGTTTTGTGTCACTCTGACGTCACAATTGTGAATTTCCATTATTCATAGTATGATTAATTTTAAAAATAAACAGAGCTTTAGAAGTTTATCTAAGCTTTCCACTTAAACGAAGTCTAACAATGGATTACGTAGGCATGTTATATCTTATCGAAGTTATGTTTATATTAGGTACATGTGTTTATTACATTATGTTGATGAATACTTACTAATATTTAAAATATAAACGTATGCTTGTCTGTTACCAATTCACAGGTAAGCCACAGCTCCGAATTTTTCTTGTGGTTTTGTCAGCGAGCTATTTTAATTGCTATTACAATTGCAATAGGCATGACGAAAGATTTTGAAATCCTATATTTCGGTAATATACTTAAATATAACGAAGATAAAAGCCATTTTTCAAAAAATATTTATTAACTGTGCCAAAACAGCTCGCAGGTGTCATGGCGTAGGCGTGACGTCACTCTTTAGTAAATACGTAATTATTTGTACGCATTGCGAAGAAAATTAAAAAAATATTTATTTAATATGTGTTATAGAAACGAATTACAAAGTTTATAAGTGGTGTGCAGATATTTTGATACCCGAGAAAGGACATAGGATAGGTTTTATCCCGGAAATCCCACGGGAATGGGAACTGTGCGGGCGAAGCTGCGGGCGGAAAGCTAGTAAGTTATAAATAATTGCATGTAAATTCGCTATTAGCATAGATCAAGGTTAGAGAAGTTATTGTATAATGAATCTATTTATTGAATAATACTCACATAAAAATTTTTTGAAGCAAAAAAATTTATCCGTTGTGTTCAGAATTTTAAAAATTCATTTATATACCTATTTGAAATATATAGAATTAGCATTACGCCATCCAAACCAATATTCGTAGATGCTTCGGTAAAGCTTTATTGAAATATAATAATGCCCGTGTTTTTATAATAAACGTATTATTTTACGTTTTTTATAATAAAAAAATATATCGTATATAATATATAGTATTGTGTGTGAAAATACGAAGAAAATAACTTGTGTTAGTAATAAATATCAATCCAGCTTTAGCCAATTTCTAAAACATATAACTACATGCAGTAATAATGAAGAATATTTAAACGTCTATACTACTACTAACTACTAAAATTGTGTATTATAGAAAACTAGAAGTACATATTCCCTATTATCGGCAGTACTAGACTAAAGTATGTTTTTTTAAGCTGTTGATTACGATGAGTAAGTAAGTTTCTATTGGTAAGGTAAAGTATTTGGTTTTATAATAAAATATACATTTTAATACGCACAAAGATATGGGTGGTAAACATTGCTTTTAATTCAAATAAATAAATAAATTAAACATCAAAAAGTTCAACATTGGCTTTGAAACCAGTATGAAGAGTCAGCGAACTTTCCCTTGGTGTCAGAAAGAAATGCAAATAAGTATTGTAAATATAACACAACAAGCCTTTTATAAAGATTGAAAAAACGAGCTTTGGATTATTTCACCTGTTATTCGTATAAATAACTAGCTGCGCCCCGCGGTTTTACCCGCGTGGCTCCGCTCCTGTTGGTCTTAGCGTGATGACTTATAGTCTTCCTCGATAAATGGGCTATCTAACACCGAAATAATTTTTCAAATCGGACCAGTAGTTCCTGAGATAAGCGCGTTCAAACAATCAAACTCTTCAGTTTTATAATTATAGTATCGATTTAAAAACTTAGCAACGGCTATACTCCTATCGACTATGTGATGTTTGCGGATGTATATCTATTTAATTCAGCAAGACTTAATTCGGAGTAAAAAATACTTAAAAAGAATTACGACGGACAAAACCAAAATTCGGTGGTAACATTTTTTCAGACCTTGAAATTAATACTAATGAGAGATCAACATCGTAATGCCATTAGGGTTCCGTACCTAAATGGCAAAAAACTGCAGAGTGAATACTGAATACTGATACCTATAGAATGGTTTGCGCGAGAGACATTTCCAAAATGCTAAAATGCGTCCCCATGTATCTTCTAAAATAAGAGAATGATAAAAACTCAAACAATATTTAATGTACCGTATAATTTTACACCGAAAATTGGTTTTGAGATCTAGTAAGTACTTACTATTTTTAATACTTAAATCATAAATCACAATTGACCTCTCCTTGAATCAACATAAATATAAAATAAGAAATTAAAGTTACGACACATAAAAACAGGTTTGTACGGAACCCTCGGTGCGCGAGTCCGACTCGCACTTGGCCTGTTTTTGTATCTAAAAAGTACCTAAGCACCGTTACTATGGATAAACCAAAACACTAGGTATATCTCTTTAGAAGTACGGTGCACAGAAAAAACCCACACAAAATAAGGTACCTACGTCAAATACTCAAATTAAACCGCTTTTTTCTGCGTTTCCTTTCATTAGATTGATTTGTATGGATGATTGATGGCTGAAATTCATTATTTAGTTCTTTAACAGTATGACGTAAACAAAAAATACTTATTATTAGTCTTAATAATAATTATTCGCAGATGAGAGCTTTTTCAAATTCAAGTGTTTTCATTTTGTTGTTGTATAAACTTTTAAAATTAATATAATGTTGTTGTATATCTTATCAAAATTGGATATAAAATGTACGTGAGAGGATGTGTTTTGAATTATTGTATATTCTTCTTTATTACTTTTTTCTTAAAGTTGCGTGCCCCGGTAAAACCCAGAAAAAAAAAACAAAAAACTGGGTTCAGTACCACCATGAAATTATGCGCTTTTTTTAATCTCTACTGTACACTTTAGCAGATACGTAAATTATGTATCCTTTATCTCTTGAAAACTTTTGAATTCATACTTTCTTGAACTATTTGTTTCTTTAAGAGACAATTTTATAGATTCTCAAAAAACGTGCGTAGATGATACTTTACCGTTATCATCGATAGCTCAAAATGCGTAAAAGGAAATACATAATACTAGAGGTCCGCCCCGGCTTCGCCCGTGGTACATATTTCGCAATAAAAGGTAGCCTATGTACTTTCTCGGGTATCAAAATATCTCCATACCAAATTTCATGCAAATTGGTTCAGTAGTTTAGGCGTGATTGAGTAACAGACAGACAGACAGAGTTACTTTCGCATTTATAATATTAGTATGGATTATGTCGGTTTTATAAATCGTCAGCCTCGTGATTAATATTTGTGTTATACGAATACAAGTGCAATATGTTTGTTACAAACACATGGACACACATGTATTGAACTTTTTTAGGGACCTCGTTGGCATGTCCAGAGTACCTACAGCTAGTTAGAAATATATTACCTATCATGTTTGGGTTAGCTGCAAATTTAAGGAATACAATAAAATGCTATTTCGCTTATATTATAAAATCGTTTAGTGTATCATGAGGTAAATCTTAGTGATTTATATCGAGGATCGGGTCACGGCGTTGTGGTAGCCGTGATGGCATCTTTCGTGTACTGTATGTTGGAACTAATCTATCTCCTTGACTTGGTATAAGCTTGTATTTTTACATTTATATCTAGTCTACAATAATAATATTGAATGGTAAAGTTTTTACTGATATAATATTTTGAAATAGCTAACTATGAAACTTATGATAGGTATAGGTACATGTTTGAATAAATTTGTATGACGAACAAATCATTTACCTACTGCATAATATCGATTATGGATACATATGAAATAAATATTTTCTTTGTGTTCAATTATAGCATCGTCTTTTGATCTTCAGCAAAGTCCATCGAGTGAATTGGCACATCTTTACAGGCGAAGCCGGGTTACGCAGCTAGTTTATTATAAAAAAAACCGGCCAAGTGCGAGTCGGGCTCGCGCACAAAGGGTTCCGTAGCAGCAAATATAATAAATTACAGTTAAATCAACCTATCTCAAAAACTATAAGAGATACTTTGATCAAACCAAAAATCGTTGAAAGAGTTAATTAGCATGCATCACCTCTATTTTTTTTAGAATTTTATACCCCGTAGTTATAAAAATAGAGGGGGGGGGACATACTTTTTACGACTTTGAGAGCTGATATCTCAAAAACCGTTCACTTTAAGAAAAATGTTTTTTAGAAAACTTTATATCATTTTAAAAGACCTTTCCATTGATACCCCACACGGGTATGTACATCGAAAAAAAAAATTTCATCCCTCAGTTACATGTATGGGGGGCCCCACCCCCAATTCTTTTTTTTACTATTTAGTGTCATATTTTTGTAGCGGTTCATACAACACATATTCCCATCAAATTTCATCACTGTAGTACTTATAGTTTCCGAGTAAATCGGCTGTGACAGACGGACAGACGGACAGACGGACAGACGGACATGACGAAACTATAAGGGTTCCGTTTTTGCCATTTTGGCTACGGAACCCTAATTAACTGTTAAAGATTACTTCATTTTATTTAAATTTAAATCCTCTTAGCTAATAGAATGATTGTTATTACGACTGTATTTGTTTGACTTTTCCTCGATATAATAAGGTACTCGAGCAGAATTTTAATAAGAATCGAGATACTGACCCTAAGGTTGCCTTGAACGGTGGCACGTCCTGAATCCTAATGCACCATCATGGTTATAGTATTTGATAATATAGGTATTAATACATGTGTCTTTCCTTTCTAAAGTTTAGTAGGTATGATTTGACGCGATCGTGACTCATTTTTGGAAATAACTACCTATTGAAACAATACTTTATAGGTTCGTATTTTCATATTAAATACCTATATATTTGAAAATACATAGCTGTATTAATATCAAAGCTTTATGCATGTTCTCTAAAATGAATATATTGTTAGAAAATGAAATTTACGCGCTCCTTGCGTTTCGACGTAGCAAATATTGTTTAAAAGATGTTAGAGAATCACATTTAGAAAATGGAATTGACAAGACTCCTAAGTTATAAGACATATAGTCAATTCAATTCAATATGAACACATATCAATTCTAATTAATTTAGAATTTGGAAAAAAGACAGATTTATCGATCAAGTGAATAATAAATACTTAATACCGCTTGTCTAGTTTTATTTTAGTCGATATTCCCAAAGGTTTTAAGTGGTAGTGACCCTGAGTTGAGTGAAAGAATGTGACTTCGATCTTCAGTTCTGTAGCATAAATAACCATTATCATCATTTCCACGCATCAATTAAAATAAATATTTTTACCGCTTGTTTTACTCAATTTCTGCTTTCCATAGAATAAAATTGTTTATCCTTTTGGGGCCGATTTTTCAATGATTGGATAAAACTTATTCGTCGAATGATGCATAAAACTACCATTTTAAAAATGTATTCTAATTGGCCGTATTTGTCAGTTTACGTGTTATTTTAATATTATCGTGTAATACTTTATTGGACGGATAAGTTTTATCCTGTGGATTTATCAAAGCTTGAAAAATCGGCCCTTATAGGTTTATTTTCTATCATTCGGTAATATTGGAAGAGAATAATTATACAACCATTCAAATATAGTAATATGTAGGTACTATTGTATTCTGAATTATATTATCTGTTGTAATATGATGCTAATTGATAAAGCAAGAAAGTTTTGATATAGCGCTTACGTGCTAATTTAAATCGCAGACACGAATATAAATACCGGCACAATAGGTGATAATTCTAATGTTTATTTAATAAATAAAAATTGCATATTATTTATGGTTTGTGTTGAGTAAATATTACTTATAAGTAAGTTCATTTTTAAGTTTTGTTGGATGATTTGTTTATCTTATATGTCAATCAGCATTTTAAATAGGATCAAAATTAGGAAATATGCTTAGAGCTAGCGCGCAAGAGCAATTTTTGTCTCCGCAACAATTTTGTCTCTCCCATCAACTCTATGGGCTAGTAAGAAAGTGCGCGCACGTAGCGACGCAACTCCCCATAGAGTTGATGGGAGAGACAAAATTTTTATAAATAAAAGCGCCTTCTTTAAATTTCTTGCTTTTAATTGTTTAAAAAAATATTGTTTTTATACGCACGAGGAAGTATTTGCTATTTGAAGTAAAATGGTACAGTTTTATAATATTTCCAAATTTTTACAGTGTGAAGGTCAATGACATACAGTTAGATAGAAGGTCCATCTGATTATGAGAAAACGCGTTAATTTATTCAAAAAATTACGTATATTGTTATAAAAGTAGCACAGTGGTAATGAATAATATACCTTATTTGATTTTTTAATGTGCAATTTTTATGGATACATATATATGTAAATGACTGAAATCAAGATATGTTGTAAATAATTTTGTATCAGAAAATATTGAAGTCCTAAGATGGATTTTGGTAACGAATTGAGTTTTATAAATACCCGTTGGTAGGTACACAGCACTAGATGAACATAAGGTTTCTGTAATGTGATAGATTAGTAGATAATATGTGTATTTCTATCTCATAATCATTATTTTTTCTATTTTTAACTTATGTAGGTTTATGATAACAATTTGAATCTTCATCATCAAAAAAAATTAACGATCAACAATAAATATGTACGGAAAATGTAATTTAAAGAATAATGCGATTAAAAATACTCTATTTTTCTTGTCGTGACTCGTGACACAAGTAAAATATCGTAGGTAATTTTTACAAACTTTTTTTAATGAAAATTATTGTTTTCCATACAGAAATGAGCATCTAAAAGTAATCCTAGAATTGCTTATTTTTAACCAAAATGGCATTGTATTAATTAAAAAGTTGGGAAAATGAATACAATAGGATTTATAATTAATTGTTGTTTATTACACATTAGATAATAAGAATTAACTTTAATTAAAGCTAAAACAGTTATACTTTAAAAGATACACCTTTTGCCTTTTATGAGGGTGCGGTAACTACTTGAATATGTATGTGTGTGTGATCCATTTTATGTCACGGTACTGCGTACCGCGGCGGTCGGCAATGAAGCCCTACGAGGTACGGACCGTTCGACCGCGCGGTCGGGCGGTGTATGTGTGAACGTATGTACCTATCAACGGATTTAATAGAAGCCAATGCAACTTGAGAACCGCTTCACCGCCAACCGCGGCGGTTGGCAGTGAATCCCTACGAGGAACGGACCGTTCGACCGCGCGGTCGGGCGGTGTATGTGTGTTTGGTATCAACGGCTTTAATAGAAGCCAATGCAACTTGAGAACCGCTTCACCGCCAACCGCGGTGACCGCGGGACGCGGCACCGTGTGTTAATCGCCTTAAAGTGTTGTTTTGTCTTCGTTAAGGTCTGTAGACACTGCCTGTTTTTATCTTATTTTTGGCTATTTTATAGTTCTTGTGAAATGATTAAGTTTTTCATTCGTTTTGTCTGTCAATGTCCGGGTCAATCACGTATAGTCACCTACTGGCAATCAGTAGGATGTTTTTATTTTTATTAGCCGTTCGAGGTTTTATTTCTTAGTATGTACTTACTTAGTGGTATTTAAGTGTATCTACGATAACTGTTTTAACTTGTCTTGTTCTTAATTGCACCTCGTTTATTAAAATTATGTTTAATTTCTACCTCTTAGCTCTGCCTTTTTTGTAGATCCAAAATAAAGGTATGTATAATGTAAAGATCTAAAGGGTAATGAGTTTATCTATATTGTATACAGCCAACTTCTGTTTAAGGAAGGCAAGTTTCATATTATTATCTAACCTAAGGCCGTATGTTACACCTACTAGGTATGTATCAAATCAAATCAAGATCTTGCATATTAATGAGTGTTATATGCAAAAAGACACGTACACTATAACCTTTTTCGGTTTCACCCGCGATGAACCTCGTCCATCGAAACATGCTGGACATGACGGACATCACGTAGACCCATGTATAATTTTCACCTTTGTTATTGATTAGGACAAAAAGCTATACCGTTAATCCTTTTACTAATACCTGTTATAAGATCGCTCTGTACTTTTTGTGATAGAGGTTGTTGTGAGTAGCTATGTAGTGTGAAACAAGCGATTTTCATTTATTTACATTTACGTTTAAATGCGACCGTAAATTTTGGCAAGAATGGACGGATTGAAGTTTGTTAAGTTTGTTCTTTAACGTGAAAACGGCTGAAAGGATATGGATGAAATTTAGACTATTTTTAATTTTAATCGGGGTACGATGCCATTTTTTTTTGTTGTGTGGTGTTTCTCAATGTTAGCCAGAAGGGCTTCTACATTTTAACGCGGACGCGGGGGTGAACTGAAGGTTCACCCTGGTAGCGACATGCAAAAGGGCGTCCCCCCTTGACGGGGATCTCGAACCTCGGCTTGGGCTGTCGCTTGAGTGGAGGAGGCCAGAAGGGCCCTAATCGATGATCGATCGATGAAATCGATAATATGATGCCAGTGAAGCCATGATTAGATTGATTAAGAAAATAATATTTCATGATGGTTTATTCTCAAATGTCTAACCATACCTTTTATATAATTTATAATGATGATCTATATATTTTGTAGTTCTATATATCTATATATTTTCTATAATGATGATGATACAACAATATTTAGTTCCGTATTTGTTTATATAAAAATTAAAGCATGAAACCCAATGAAAATTATCTTGAAGCAATAAATATTAAAGTTTTGTGGTCAAGTGTTCCGCGTATCTCGCCTTATTTAAACAACTCATGGTAAGAAGTTTGGGTTTCAAATCAATATATATTATTTAAAAAATGAGCAATCTGTCCCATAAATTTGATAGCTTTGCGGTCTAATACCGGAACTGTTTTTGTAAAATGTATGAATGACTATATATTTTATATATTGAATTAATTAAATTTTAAAAAGGTAATCGTCAAGGTACCTTAATGAAAGAAAAAAAAACTTATTATTGAAGAAAAACCGTTTAGTCAAAATGATTGCGTCCATCTTTATGATTCGATTAAAGTTATTGAAATATTTTGTTTTTGAGAAAGTCTCTCTATATTTTTTAATTTATTTCAAAGTAGCATGGAGATTGAAAATAATCGTCTTTTTTGAAAATATCCGTTGAAACATGAAATATTCATAAATTGTAACGTTATAGGTAGTTGCAGTCTTTATTAAAACTTAATTACGATCTAAGAATACATAGATTATTTCCTTAAAAATGAGAGGTACATACATACACGTGTAATAAACGGTTTAAACACACGGAAAAGCATTAATTTTGAAATTTTTGAACATTAATAGTAGCATTAATGTGCGTATTTATAATTAAAATTTAATTATCATTGAGGGAAAAATATTTTATAAGAGATTATTAAGAATACACTTAAAATGTAATCTACATACAATTTGATCTACTCTATAAAAATAAGTCGGGTTTTCCTTCCTGACGCTATAACTCCAGAACGCGCGAAGTGATTTCCACGGTTTTGCATTCGTTGGAAAGGTCTCGGGCTCCGTGAGGTTTATAGCAAAGAAAAGGTGTCCCTGGTGGCGAAACGGAGTTCGCCCGGTTTGCTGGTTTATTTGTAAAGTTATTATTTTTTTTTAATTCTTTATTAAAAACGTAACATTAGCTGTAAAAATTTTATCAATTCTGTCATTTTTTTCAGTTCAGTGTTAATGTGAAACCAAAGGAGAATTATATAATTAATTTTTAAATATAATTGTAATTTATATTGCTAATGATAAACGGGTATCATCGTCTGTTGTATTTATGTTTTATACTTAACTAGCTTACCGCCCGCGGCTTCGCCCGCTTCGTCTAAAACCTAATAAATTATATACTAAAACCTTCCTTTTGACTCACTTTATCTATTAAAAAAACCGCATCAAAATCCGTTGCGTAGTTTTAAAGATTTAAGCATACAAAGGGATATAGGGACAGAGAAAGCGACATTGTTTTATATTATGTAGTAATGATTACAAAGTTATTTATAAAAAGAGCTGGATCGATTTTAATAGTTTTTAATTTTTATGTATACGGAAGCTATAAAAAACTAGATATTATAGATTAAGATTAAAACGAGATAATGTACGTGAATAGTTTGAACTGAAATATCAACATTAATATTTTACTTCTGTTTTTACTTTTTATAGGCCAGTAGAAATCGACACTAAAAAACCCTAAATTCGCAAAGCACGATGTAGATTTGAATTTTTGGTATGTTGTTTGGATCAGTTAGGGTGATGTAAATCCCAATTTGCAACTTCGAAAAAGTTGTGCTCGCTGCGCACCACGTGATAAACTGCAAAAATTTTGGACTTTTTTCACTTTTTGCTCTAAAAGTCATAAACTATGCGTTTCCGACAAGTATGATTCAGTACATAAATTAAGGTTATTAAATTTGCAACAATTTAAGCCTAACCGCAGCTCTCTAAACCTTATAACGACTAAACTGTGGCCATTCGAAGATGGTTCATTTTTCCGGAAATATTGAAATTTTTAGTTTTGCTCCCGTTTGAAGCAAAATATTGGCAAAAACCGCTCGTTCTATGAGAAAGTCGTATAATAAAGTTGTAGTGCATTTAATTTTCTTTCATTAGAGCATAGAACAAAGTATGTGAGACAAATAGTTCACTCACAATATCTGAAAAACAAAAAGAAGGTAGAAATAGATTTTTAAAGAATTGAAACTGAGGGCATATAAAATCATAAAAAGGATAATCCTTATTCATTTTCAGGATAGGTAATTAACAAAATTACAAAGATAATTAAATTTGCAACAATTTAAGCCTAACCGCAGCTCTCTAAACCTTATAACAACTAAGCTGTGGCCTTTCAAAGATAGTCAGTTTTTCCCGAAATTTTCAAATTTTTAGTTTCGCTCCCGTTTGAACCAAAATATTGGCAAAACCGCTCGTTCTATGAGAAGGTCATAAAATAAAGTTGTAGAAAATTTAATTTTGTTAATTACCTATCCTGCAAATGAAAAAGTATTATCCTTTTTATGATTTTATATGCCCTCAGTTTCAATTCTTTAAAAATCTATTTCTACCTTCTTTTTGTTTTTCAGATATTGTGAGTGAACTATTTGTCTCACAGACTTTTTTCTATGCTCTAATGAAAGAAAATTAAATGCACTACAACTTTATTATACGACTTTCTCATAGAACGTGCGGTTTTTGCCAATATTTTGGTTCAAACGGGAGCGAAACTAAAAATTTGAAATTTTCGGGAAAAACTGACTATCTTTGAAAGGCCACAGCTTAGTTGTTATAAGGTTTAGAGAGCTGCGGTTTGGCTAAATTGTTGCAAATTTAATTAGCTTTGTAATTTTGTTAATTACCTATCCTGCAAATGAAAAAGTATTATCCTTTTTATGATTTTATATGCCCTCAGTTTCAATTCTTTAAAAATCTATTTCTACCTTCTTTTTGTTTTTCAGATATTGTGAGTGAACTATTTGTCTCACAGACTTTGTTCTATGCTCTAATGAAAGAAAATCAAATGCACTACAACTTTATAATACGACCTTCTCATAGAACGAGCGGTTTTTGCCAATATTTTGCTTCAAACGGGAGCAAAACTAAAAATTTCAATATTTCGGGAAAAATGAACCATCTTCGAATGGCCACAGTTTAGTCGCTATAAGATTTAGAGAGCTTTAATTAGGCTTAAATTGTTGCAAATTTAATAACCTTAATTTATGTACTGAATGATACTTGTCGGAAACGCATAGTTTATGACTTTTAGAGCAAAAAGTGAAAAAAGTCCAAAATTTTCGCAGTTTATTATTTGCGTATAATCTTTTTTCCTACTTTCCCAAATTTTGTAATTTTGTTAATTACCTATCCTGCAAATGAAAAAGTATTATTCTTTTTATGATTTTATATGCTCTCAGTTTCAATTCTTTAAAAATCTATTTCTACCTTCTTTTTGTTTTTCAGATATTGTGTGTGAAATATTTGTCTCACAGACTTTGTTCTATGCTCTTATGAAAGAAAATTAAATGCACTACAACTTTATTATACGAACTTCTCATAGAACGAGCGGTTTTTGCCAATATTTTGCTTCAAACGGGAGCAAAACTAAAAATTTCAATATTTCGGGAAAAATGAACCATCTTCGAATGGCCACAGTTTAGTCGTTATAAGGTTTAGAGAGCTGCGGTTAGGCTTAAATTGTTGCAAATTTAATAACCTTAATTTATGTACTGAATCATACTTGTCGGAAACGCATAGTTTATGACTTTTAGAGCAAAAAGTGAAAAAAGTCCAAAATTTTCGCAGTTTATCACGTGGTGCGCAGCGAGCACAACTTTTTCGAAGTTGCAAATTGGGATTTACATCACCCTAACTGATCCAAACAACATACCAAAAATTCAAATCTACATCGTGCTTTGCGAATTTAATGTTAATTTCCACTGGCCTATTACATGCTTCGTCGATTTTGAAGCGCGTTTAACCTTCTTTGACGTAATAAAATTAAAATATATTATGTATATTATAAAAAGACGTAGGTACCTACCTACATGTATTTAGTAGATTGAAAATTTGGATTTTTTTGTGTGTTTAAGTTGTTTTATTTTTTCAAAGCACCATTGTTGGGCTATGATATAAAAAAAATCCAATTTGCTGTATCATCTAAATAACCACGTAAGGTGTAAACATATTGGTTTAAATAAAATGATGCTTAGTAAATAAAATTGCACTTATAACACTTCTTCCCAATTATTTATATTTGACTCAGTATTTTATGAACACTGAATTAAGCCCCAAAATAATACAAAAAAGAACATAAATAAATAAATAAAAGCGTTTTAAAATGTTGCATATTATGAATGAGTTTAAATACGAAAATAAACAGCTATTTTTAATTTCGTTAAAATAAATTTACGCTTACAATCGATATAAATAGACCTACAATATTACTTGATAGTTGATACTATTTTTATGCAAAAATCCAGTTTTCGCTTTAGACTCGTTGAGAAATATGAATATAATCTCTATTCATTAATAATAACTTAATTTATTGGAACAAGTTATTTTTCTATATGACAAAAATATTTTTTTAAACCCACTTTATGTCGAGATCCATTGATCCTGACTTCGTTAGTGTCAGTCATTTATTGTAGGGTATAATTTTTTTGGAAATATCTTTAGCAAAAAAAAAAAATTGGTTGTCTGTACAGTCGGTTTACTGACGATAGTTGAACGTGACAACGTCCGATTGTGCTTCTTTGTCGCTCATTCCGCGCTCTCGCTTGCACTTGAAGCCTTACATGGAACGCCTCAGAGCGAGGTAACGCCGCATGAGTCATGTTTTTTCGTGCGTGCAGCCGGCCCTATCGAATTATAAGACGTTGTCACGTCAAAAAGTGAAATATTTCAAAGAGGATCTGTATGTATGTACTTCCATACACACCATATCAGTTTGAATTAAAAAACGAGCACACGTGTCAGAAGTGAAACTTCACTGGAAAGATTCAAATATACCAAAATCGTCGCCTTAGGTACTCTATGACGTGAACTTGAAATTTTACTCTCAACGCGCCTAAAGAAGTTTCACTTTAAATGTATTTTAACTACATACTTAATAATGTAATCTATATCTAAATTTTATCAAACATACCCGAATTATTTTAAGTTTAGTTTTCCCAAAATTTTATTAAGAAATCTTTATAACTCATCCCAGTTGTTTTTCAAATCATCATAATCATCATGTTCCCTGCAGCATGTTAACTGCAAACTGCAAAGACACGGGCCGCCTCTTATGAAGACATAGTTTTTCCAATACTTCTTAGTTCTTACCCTTGTCCCTGCAGGACACGGGCCTCCTATGAAGACATAGTTTTTCAAATATGTACATGTTATTTAACTTTAATAAATCAATTACCTGTGGCTCAGTACTATAGTTCCAGTTCGCTTCAGTGAACTGTATCAAGGTAGCAAGTAAAGGGATGTCCATGAAGGAGAGCTCTGGTCCACCAGCCTCGATCAGCAATACCTGAAAAATTATTCGTTTATAGATTGCTACAAAATGTAATGCTTTTGTAGATTCTTCATTCTTCGTACTGAAAAAAAAATACACGTCTAAGGCTGCTTTTCCACCAATAATGTGCGAGGATGTGTAGCGAGAAATGTGTTTATAAATAACCAATGTAACGATTCCAACGCTAAACGCTTCAAACTTCAAACTAAATGAAGCGATATGATTGATTAATTACAAACACATTCCTCGCTACACATCCTCGCACATTATTGGTGGAAAAGCACTTTTTGACTTAATATTCTATGCTAAAGGCTTCCTCGAGGGCAATGCTATTCATTGGTTAAAACAAATTGAAAATCGGTGCAGTAGTTTTTGAGTTTACCACAATGAGACAGACAGATGCGACGAATTACTATGTTTTATATATATGTATTACATATTATGTACTGATTAAAATTATTTAGATATTGATCGTATCGTTCTCCGTATATCAATTTCAGCGCCAAGAAGTAGAATTTATATTGTTTTAGAAAATGTGATAAACTATATTTCATACACTATAATAATAAATATATATCAAAACATGTACAGTTCGTGAATCACGGAAAAATCGTAAATGTAAAACGACTCGGTTTTCAAACGGCGTTTTTGTCTCTGATTCTAATCTTACTATAATATACACACTTGATTTCAAAGTTAACGATATTCTTATGTAATGTAATTAATTAATATTTTTTGTTAAGGCTAACAATAGAACAGATATGTATTTTAATTGAACAATAAAAAAAATTCTCAGACTACGTGCTTGGCGGATTTTTACTGGTATATATATTTTGCGTGATTAAAAAAATAACTTGTTACATTACAATAAAGTATTATGGCATTTATTAGTTTTATTAAGAAGTCACAAAATGATGGACTTAAATAGATATAGACTAAATAGAAGAAAAGTCATTAATCTATATATATAAAACTCAAAGGTGACTGATATAGTGATCTATCAACGCACAGCCCAAACCACTGGACGTATCGGGCTGAAATTTGGCATGCAGGAAGATATTCGGACGTAGGCATCCGCTAAGAAAGGATTTCCCGAAATTCTTGCGGGAATGGGGAAAAACGGGGATGCACGTACAAAGTCGGAGGCGGAAGCTAGTGTCTAATAATGCTTTGCTTTACATTCTAACCAAAAAATAACATAGTCTGTGAAGGCCTAGTGTTTCATATTCTTAAAATATATGTTGCAATAGAGTTCAAAAACATATGATAAATATAACAACCTTGTCTTCAATAGTTATTTATATCCGAGGCCAATACGAAAACAAGGGGTTTTCTGAGGTTGTAAAATAGGGACATTGGACTACTGAAGGACGGTATAAATGTAATGTGAAGTTCATTGTCACACAGTAAATGAAAATAAACTACAATAAACATGGATATGGGTGACCTTTAAAGACAAGTAATGGGTGGCTCTAGATCCTGGTTAAGGGTTTAGTTCAATAGTTGCTATAGTTACAACAAAGCGCCTTATATTTTGGTCTGGTCTAGATTTTGCTTACACGTTCATTCTTTGATTAATATGTATTACCCGTACTTCTTTATTTTGATTAAAGCAAAAACAATGATTTATTATCCATCACAAATTTATTTTGCACTCTTAATTATAAATGGAGACATTTTACAGTTAAAATGACGAAACACTGATATTAGTAGAGATTTGATTGTGAATAGATCTTCTCATGTGAATGACATTATGCCACGGTACCTAAAATAGGCTATTCTAGGTACTCTCTAGGTATACTATTAATTTGCTTATTTCTAAGAAAAGATAACCAAGAAGATAAAAAGCCCTTGCTTTTCTAAATATGTATGTGTATCTATGTGTATCTAACTTTTGTGTAGAATCAAACACGAGAACACTTTACAAGTAAAATAAATAATATCAAACCTTAAACTTTTTGACTTCTGTCAACCGATTGGCCAGCACGCAACCGGCGGAGCCTGCGCCAATGATGATGAAGTCATACTCTGCGTTCAGAACCTTGGTATCGGGTGGTTCGCTGGACAAAGAATCTGATACATCGTGGATTAAACCGGTGAAAGCGCTCAGTATATCGCCTCCCGTTCCTGTAGATAATAGCAGGAGGCAAAGGACACTGCAAAAGTTTTATTAGATTTTATTAGTTGCACCTGTATGTATGTTTGTAAAATTGTAAGCTTGTGTTTATGTGTTACCGATTCACGTAAGTCCAATTTTGTACACTTATCAAGGATCGGTGACAATACAATGATTTCATAAGGTATCTTATTGAAGCGTGTTTTTTAGTATTTCTTTTTAATGATTTTATGTGTCTAATTAAATTGCATAATATTTGCAAAGATGCATTGTTATGTTGATTATTGTTTTTTTGCTAAGAATAAAAACACCGATATATACACAAACACAAGGAAGATGCATGTGAATAACCTTTGTATTTTGACTGTCTGATCCGTTGTCGGGAAATAATTATTCTTTCGTGTTAAATTACAGGTAGGTACAACGATTTATAAAGAAGACTTAACTCTTGAAATACGATAATCTGTAAAGGGTTGCTTTGTTACTCCATCATTCTAAAAATATGGATACATACATGGCAATTATAAGTCTGGTCAATAAAGATAAACCTAGGCAAAAATGAACAATTTTACCATTTTTTATGATAGATGGGATTTTTTGTAACTTACTCATATTTTTTTAATGTAATGGTACGGGATTAATGAATCTACGTATAAGTTACTTTACTAAAGGCTAAAGCGAATTATCAATGCGTGTATCAATGCATGCGTGTACCTACTACATATATGTGAGACACTAATTAATTATTATTTGTGCTACAATATACGCAGACTTAATAGAGAAAATATCTATTACATAATAATACACATGTTATCAAATATATAAAGGCAATATAAATTTTGCTTTATACCACTTTAATCACGCCTATTGTTTTCAATGTTAAGATACCATACCAAGCATGAAGCTTGCTTCGAGAAAATTCCATCTGGGTTCGTTTACGTGCGTGCGCGTTTGTGTGTTCTTTTATATTTTTGTCACTCTTTTTTATAATTCATATTTTAAACTCATTTTACATAAAATTTTCCGGAATAAATATCACCATGAATTCTAAAAGATATTTAAAAAAATAAAAGATTGAAAAGTCTAATCGTGGTGCGGGATTAAATGGGCCCGCGCTTTGGTATTAAAAAAGAAATTAAACACTTATTGAAAATATTCATACTCATCAGAATATGAAACTATTCCTCGTATAAAATTAAGAAGAAATAAGTTATTAGAATTAAGTTAAGAAGAAATAAATAAAGGCCGATTTTTCAATGCTTGGATAAAACTTATCCGTCCAATAAAGTATTACGCGATAATATTAAAATGTCACGTAAACTGTAAATACGGGCAATTAGAATACGTTTTTAAAATGGTAGTTTTATACATTATTCGACGAATAAGTTTTATCCAAGCATTGAAAAATCGGCCCGTAGTCATAAAAAATGTATAAAAACGATAGGATCGATATGCTGTCACCATAAGTTTAATAGCATTCCTATTTTATCCAGAAAAAATATTATTATTCATTAAATTATATACCTTAGCGTTAGGAAGTGGTTGTACTGCATTTCAATGTGTAATTAATATTTTAATAAAATTAAAACTAATTAAACACAATGTTCACTCACTAAATAATAACCGTGGACTGAACTCCTTGCTATTAATTTGTATCATTAAAATGTATGAAGATCATAAAAAAGGATAGATTGAAATAATCGCCACTGTTTCATTTTTTTCCCAAAATTATGTAAAACAAGTATTTTTGTAAAAAATGTTTTTACTAGAAGATTATGTTGTTACACGATCGTTTGATTCTTATCACATCTGTGGTCACGAACTTGTTGATAATATTGTTAGATAAAGGATGTGTTGTTGAATCTATTGTAGGTACTTATAGTTCATTAATTTGGTGTAGGTATGTGTGTAAAAAATAATAAAACAATGGAGATTCTAAGCAACGGTTAGCACGGTCACAAGTTGGATGGGTGACGAATTTTTATTTTTGCAGCTGCTTTTTACGGAAATGAATCCGACTCGCACCAGAACATTGTTTATGCAAATAATTTTCATCAAAACTGTTTTGTTGAATATCTCTTGTGGGCTGAGCATCTTTAATAAAGCAAAATTTTAAATGTTTTAGACTAGATCTGACAACGCCTATTGAAGTCTACTTAATACAGATACCGTGAGGTTTAAAATAACTCTGCTTTTTGTGAGGAAATATCTATTAATATTTCAGAGTTCAGAAACGTTTAATAAAAAATATTTTAAAGGATTAAGGATGTAGGTATGCCACATTCTTGACTTTATTATAATAGTTAACAGGCTATTAATATACCATATGCTGCAAACATAATCATATTTTACTGGATTACATATTTTACTGTAAAAATAATATTGTCAGAGCACATTAAATAGGAAAAAAATAACAGACGATATAATTATGAGATAATCTATAATTAATGTTTTTTAAGAAAAAAAAACTAAAGAATTTGCACGTCAATATTTGCAATATAGGTTCTTTGTTATTACAGAAGTTTAGTACCTAATTAGTCTTTCTATATATAAACTTCTCGTGTCACAATGTAGGTACCATACTCCTCCGAAACGGCTGGACTCTCATGTAAATTTCTATGCTTATTGGATAGATCTGAGAATTTGCCAACATCTATTTATCATACGTCTCTTATAATCTAAATTTTAAGTGATAAGAGTAAGGCAGAACAACGAGATTTTTATAAATTGATTCAATTAGCAGCTATGCAATTTGCTTACTAGGTAGGTACTTTGATTTCTTCACAATACGATTTTAATTTACTTACTATGTGATTTCGATACGATCTGTTTTAGTATAACTTCTTAAGAACTTATTACCATTTCAATGTACGTTTCAATGTGGCTTTATATTAAGTACACGTGCTCAGTTCAAAACTTATCATATGGCTGTCCTCAAGGGTCAATTTTAAGTCCTTTGCTCTTTTTGATTTACATAAATGACATCGATAAAATTGGACTTACAGGATACTTGTCATTATATGCAGACGACACGTGTCTCTTTTACTTTGATAAATCCTTACATAACATTATATCATTAGCTCAAAAAGATTTAGACTTACTTTCTACATGGCTTAAATTCAATTTACTCACAATAAATATTAAAAAAACTTCATTCATGATATTTGCAGCAAAAAATAAACCTCTTCCAAATTCTACCCCAATTATTACCATAGATAACGAAATCATACAGCATTCGAACTGTGAAAAATACCTTGGACTCTGGCTAGACGATAAACTCACATGGACAGTACATATAAATCATATCAAAAATAAACTTACATCATTACTAAAATCACTCCATCGAGTAACACATTGTATTCCGAAAAAAGAACGTTTAATGATTTATAACTCCTTAGTTAAGACACATCTAGACTACTTAATCGAGATATGGGGATCAGCTTCCAAAACAAATTTAGATACACTACAAAGATCTCAGAACAAAATTATAAAAACGCTTTTTAATTACCCGTACCTAACTCCCACAAAAACACTCTATTCATCAACAAAACTACTTAAACTCTCACAAATCTACGCATATTCCACATGCATCCTTATAAAAAAAATAACAACAAACGCAACAAAATCAAACTTACAGCTACATAAAAAATCAACAAAGTATAACCTGAGAAGCCAAAATAATTTTCAACCTATCTCGACTCGAACTAACTACGGGAAAAAAACCATACTCTTTGAAGGAGCACAAATGTTTAATAAATTGCCAAACAAGTTAAAAAATTGTAAAAGTCTAAATGTATTTAAAAAATTACTTAAAAATCACATTTACTGTAATTTAGAATAGTACAGTAGAATTTATGCTTATTTTGTATAATTATTGCATGATAACTAAAACTAGAGAACTAAGTTAATTTAATTTAAGATAGCATGTAACTCATTTTAAGTGAACAAATTGTTCTTATGAGTAATAAAGTCTTTAAACCTAAATATATCCTAAGTATTTTGACCAGTAGATATAGCATGTAGTAACTTTTGTACTGAATTTCGTGTAGGTATTTGTGTTTATATAACGAAGTGGGTAAATATAGATAGGATGCTTGGATTTAAAACTTTTTTTTGGAAGTTATCAACAATGTTAGAGCAACTTTTCTTATTATTATATGAATACTAGCGGTCCGCCCCGGCTTCGCCCGTGGTACATGTTTACGTTTTCCATACATAAGAACCATCCTCGTACTTCAAGGAATATAATAAAAAAAGAATTATCGAAATCGGTTCAGCCGTTCTCGAGTTATGCGCTTACCAACACATTTTGCGATTCATTTTTATATATAAGATATAATATTCAATTTTGAATACCTACCTAATATAATTATATACGGATTGATATTCGTAGATATCGACCTTAGGATCGACATTCTTTATTCGAATCGCTAGGGACTTGAACATTCTTCCTGAATCTGTGTTCCCGTGGTGTTCCCCGATGAGTACCATATGGGGGTCTTCAAGAGGAGAGTGAACAGGTACAATCTAGGGAAGCACGCTCCATCTTAGGCCACATCTCAGCTTACCATCAGGCGAGATCGTGGCCAAGCGCTCCCCTATCGCAGCATAAAAAAAAGTTTCGTAGTATCGAAAGTATTGAAATTCTTGCGCCTTCGGTAAAATATATATAAATTTCGCATTCACAGTTTGTTAAATATTTAGTCACAGGCAAAGATTTTTTACAGTTTGTTTTTGTGTTGCGTTGTTAGTATACTTTATAATACATTATAATGTGTAAGATTTTTCATTACTGAAATCTCAATTATAAAAATAAATATCAATTCATATACAATTTATTATTTTTTGTGTACCGGTGAAGAACATAAATAATAGGAAATATTGAAAATATAATGATTCTAGCATTTATTACTTTTATAAAATAATATTCAATTAAATAACTTAAAAATTCACACAACAAGCAATTGAGTCATTAATCTCTTAGTTCAGACGACTCCAATGTTCTTTAATGAAGTCCGAACCCCTTTCTGCTATCATGTATACTGGAGCATTCGTATGACTTGACACTATTTCAGGCATTACACTAGCATCTATTACTCTTAGTCCTTCAATCCCATGTACCCGTAATCTATTGTCTACAACAGCAGATGGATCACTTTCAACGCCCATTTTGCAAGTTCCACTTTGATGGTATATGGTAAAAGTAAACATCTGGGCTTGACAAGCAAAGTAAGCGTCACTTCCAAAAGGCCCATGCTTGAGACACTCTTCAATCGGTACATCATATAATTTTGCTCCAAGCTTTTGCATGGCTGGCTGTTTGGAAATTTCTACAGCAACTTTTATTCCTTCAACTATTTTTTGTAAATCTTCTGGATATTCAAAATAATTTGGTATCAAGATTGGGTGGTCTTTTGGATTTGAACTTTGAAGCATTACTCTACCTTTCGATTTTGGTCGCATTAACATTGGGAATATCATGAAGGCATGTTTTCCTAACGGACTATACGTGTCTGAGAATATTTTCTTATCAAAATTAAAGTTTTTCGCTAGTAAAGGATCGGAATTCAGTCCACCACCAATGAAAAGTAACTCTAAATCAGGCCAAGCTGTTACGTTAAATTTATTATTTTTTGTTTTTTTATGAACTTACAGGTCATGAAGATTAAAGCTTCGCAACCCCCTGGTAAAGATAATGGTCCATTGTGTGTTTTCATCCACCTGAACACCAAATCTAAGTGTTTAATTATATAATTTGTAGACAAGATAAAGTGTTGCTGATGCACTACAAACTGTACTCCCCCAGCAGCAATATGGTCCATCAAGTTGTATCCAACTGGTAAGTCTCTCACTACAGGTATGTTCAGTGACTCCAAGTGATCTTTTGGTCCTATTCCTGACAGCATCAAAAGTTGTGGTGAATTAATTGCACCCGCGGAAACAATAACTTCTTTTTTAGCTAAAATTTTCAATAGCTTTCCCCGTTTTTCAACTTCTATTCCGATAACCTTCTTATTATTTGAATCGAAAATCAGTTTTGTTACCAAACTATGTTTTGAAAGGTGAATATTATTTCTTTTATTTATAGGATGTAAGTAAGCTCTACTTGAACTGTGTCGGGTTCCATTTTTCATTGACAATTGCAAGAACGAAACTCCAGCTGGATTGGCACCGTTGTAATCAGTATACTTGAATCCTAATTCTTGAGCGCCTTCAACCCAAGCCTTAGAGTTTTCTGTTTGAAATGGGGCATGCTCCACATTTAAGAAGCCTCTATATCCATGGTACTTGGGATCGTCATGAGCTGGGATATTAAACTTTTCAATTTTCTTAAAGTATGGTAAAACCTCATCCCAGCTCCAGCCCTTGTTACCGATTGCTTCCCAATTATCGTAATCTTGCGGCGCACCCCGTGTGTAAATCATATAGTTTAGTACACTGGAACCTCCTACAACTTTACCTCGAGGCCAATGGCATTGATGGTTCGCAAATCCTGTGCAATATTTATCAGAAGGTTTCGTTTTATACTTCCAATTCGCAGGCGTAAATTGGAGATAGTTCGCTAGTATAGGGATGTCCATGAGAAAGTTCTCGCTGACTCCCGCCTCTACTAATAGTACTTTCCAGTCTGATATTTCAGTTAAACGATTAGCGATAACACAGCCCGCTGTACCAGCACCTACTACAATGAAATCGTATTCTGCTAGGAAATTATCTTGGTCCGGCGGTTCGTTGTCGTATTGGTCTATCCCATCTTCAACAAAGTGAATGAACGACAGAAATGGATTCATTACTTGTGATATCATCGCGAGTAAAGCCATTAACAGGACCCCTAGCCCCGATATCAAAATTTGGTATGGTAATAACATCTGTAAAAGGAAAATGGTATTGTTCTTTACTTCAATCAATCATCTTTTTAGATAAAGTATTTTTAATTTATTATCCTTCTGTCTATTTTGGTCACGCTGGTAAGTGTAATGAGGAAAAAAATATGCACAGAAATGTTATACCTAGAATCGAGTACACTGACCTATGAAAGACAACTACATAATGGGGATGAACGTATTTTGATGATTTTTGCTGTGTCGGTTAAAATAATAAATGTTTTAATAAAAAATGTAATACTAGGTTATATTTAAAGTGTCTTACGAAGTAACAGAATTAGGTTAAATATAAATACACTTACTGTGATTAGTTATATCCAAATCATCCACAAAGAAAAATTTATCAGTTTTTGTAAATATCACATCTATTGGTATATACTTGTATATTTATAACTTTATAGTATGTGAGATTATTAATTATTAAATAATAAACGTGGTACGTGTGAGGCGAAATACAGGACAATGTATGCGACTGATCGTAGTATATGTAGTACAAAGCGTCAATCGTGTTTCCACAAAAGCTTATCACATACTCTGAATCATGTTAAAGTTCATTAGGAGATACTTCACTAACTAGATATTACTTCTATGTCCAGTAGAATTACAAAGTTCAAATCGTCAGTAGACAGTAGTCACTATTGGAACATACCTATTACGTTCCTCATATTGAATTTTACTCATAGTAGATTCTTTATTATTTTTACATGCGATGAAATTGAAGAGCAACGCATTATTAACTATAGAAATATCATGTGTGACTAATCAATTTTTTTTTTTTTATGTCAAATCCAGCAAAAGAGCAGGCGACTCACCTTCTGCGAGGTTGTCGCCGCCCATGAGCGTTCGCAGTGTCAGGGACTCTACTACAAGCTTTTTATGAAAATACCATTATTCATTTAATAAAAACTATTTTATCAATTAGCAATGAGCTTCTAATTATTATTTTACTCCTTTCTTAAATAATATTGGCTACAGAGCAAATATTTGTACGAATAGAACAATTAAAAATCGATTTCAGTTTCTAAAATTCTATAACTTTACACAATTTTAGTTACCCAGCCTCAAGTTTATTTTTTCGAAAGTTATTAGTTTTCCAAGGAACAAGAATTTTCATTTCTATTTTTAGAAATGTAACAATATAAGAATATTAAATTCTATAAATGGCATTCGAGTAATTGTTTATTGATGATAAATAAAATATTATAATTATTAACAGGGAAAATACGTATTTACTGCTTGAGGAAATTTTGGTTAGCATGATACCTATAATAAAACATATTAACAAGATGCTCAATTGCATATTGCAAATTATGTACCTACCATGCATGAAAAATATTAGAATTAAAATTAGTGTTACTAAAAAACCTACTAATTAAAGTGAAAATTGTTTACGGATAGCAAATTTTGATGAAAGGAAACATTTCTTTATTTCTGTATTTAAAGATTTTCGAAAATTCACTTACCACGTCTGGATATCGAATATAGGTAATACATATATTTTACTTGGAAGAATAAGACACACGAAAAATTAACAAATTTATTGATAACAATAACAAAATATATTTACAATTTAATTTATAACATTAATTAGGCAATTAAATTCCATATGCGTTATTGATTGAATTCCGTCTTCTTTTTCATTGTGAGCAAGCTCTAATACAATCTTAAAAAATGTTATTCGTCAAATATTTCTTTGTATTTTCGAGATTGACAACAAGCCACATCATTATCTCTGGAATTTCGATGACGTTTAATACGAAATATCATGTAACTTGGATGAATTCATCCTTTTTCATACAAATATTCAATATTGTTTTGATTACTAATGGCAAATCGAGTCGATATAGATGTTGTTATAAATTTTAATGATTACAGTTATGTACAGTTCAGTTATAAATTTTAATTTCATATGTTTTTACAGCAAGTTTCAAAGTATCTGACATTTGTGAAAAAAAAGGAAAAAACGTCAATAGTTCTTTTAATAAAATATTTAGGTACTGTTATTATGGCACATACATACAAATATTTAATATGCTGATTTCATTATAGAATCAAAAAGTATCTTATAAGAGTAAGTATCGTATTCTGCCAAAAATGAAAAGAGATATTCTATTTATGTCAAGAATAAAAATCTAGCATTTAACACTTTAGAATTAAGATTTTTATACCATGTACAATGTACATTGTATAACATTCTTAGTACATAAATAATAACATCAAAGGTACAGGCTTGATAAAAAAATCTTAATATTAATTTAAATAAAGATATTTTGACTATAACTCACATAGTATTTCTTCACTATGTATAAATATTTAGTAACTTTGGCTAATATCTGGTAAAAATAAGTTTTATGTATATTGTACTTAATTAATATTAAAGCATGTTTACCTAGGCTTTAACTAAAAATAGACTATAGTCTGAAAACATTCGTAAAATATATTTCAGACTATTATTAAGTCTTTGGTACTGTTGATTATTGCCAAATAAAACCTAGGTTTTATTCATTTTCGTCTTCGCGTTTAATATACATAAAACTCACTGTCACCGATTTAACCAGTCTTGTTTTATCATATCCGCGCCTTTTTCTCCTATCATTATGACTGCAGCATTAGTATTACCACTTACAATAGTAGGCATTATACTAGCATCTATTACTCTAAGTCCTTCTATACCATGAACCCTTAATCGTGGGTCGACCACAGCACCAGGGTCCCACGAAGGGCCCATTTTCGCAGTTCCAGACTGATGATAAATCGTCATACTGATTGTTCTCACTTGACACTCTATGTATTCGTCTGACATAAAGCTGTATTGCTTACAATTTGGTAAAGGTTTTGTGTACAACCTCGAACCAAATTGTTTAAATGGCGTACCGTTAGCTACTTGTAAAGCTATTTTTATTCCTTCAACAAGCCTATTAACGTCCAATCGATCTTCGTGATACCGTGGATTCATTATTGGATAGTCGAAGGGGTTTGAACTCTTTAGTCTTACGTATCCTCTGGTATTTGGTCGCAGTAGAAGAGGCATAATCGTCCAGGCGTCCTTATTTGCTATTGGCTTAAATACATCATCATATAGCTCATCCGTCAAACCAAGGATTTTTCTAACGATTTGACCGTTATCTGATGAAAAAGATGCAGGTGCCATATGAAATTGAATATCTGGCCATAAACCAGAACTATTTGCGTATTTCGTATTAACGAATGCAATACCTTCTAAACCACCTAGTACTGTCATTGGTCCTCTTTCATTAACTACGTAATTCATTGTCACAGGGAAAGCTTGGAACCGATTTTGAACTATTGACACAGGTTTGTCGACTAAAAATGTGAGCCCTCCAACACCAACGTGATCCTGTAAGTTCTCACCGACTGGTAAATTTTTTAATACCCGTATCCCAACATTTCGCAGATGATCCTTGGGTCCTATACCTGACAACATTAAAAGTTGTGGACTGTTGATAGCTCCAGAAGACAAAATTACTTCTTTCCTCGCATATACAACTCTCTTTATTCCGTGTTTAACGTATTCAACTCCATATGCTTTTAATGTAATAGGATTAATAAGAATTCTTGTGGCTTGAGAATTCAATGATATATCAAGGTTTCTGCGCGTTCTCACTGGTCTTAAAAATGCTTTGGCGGTACTGCATCTTGAGCCGCGTCTTATGGTGCCTTGGGCTATCATGAATCCGGTTTGAATTTCTCCATTGATATCTCTATTATCGTAACCCAATTCAACGCCAGATTCTACAAAGGCTGCTACTAGTGGAGTTCTCCACGGCGCTTCTTGCACTGTTAGGTATCCACCTGTACCATGGTATCTGCTGTTGGCAAGATAGGGATTTCGATTATCTTCAGATTTTATAAAATAAGGCAACACATCTTTGTATGACCAGCCTGGATTTCCGAACGACTCCCATTGGTCGAAATCATTTCTGTTTCCTCTCACGTAGATCATGTAGTTAAGAACACTGGATCCGCCAAGGACCTGAAAATGAAAAAAATATAATGTTTTATTTGCAATCTGCTTTGTGAAGAAAGTACCTATGTATAGACGCTACATTATGTGTTTAGGTTTCATTTATTGACTGGAAAGGTAACGGAGCTGGTTCACGATTCATGATACTCCATAGTATATAGTAACGACGATATGAACTTGGTGGTGAGTTGAAATGATGTTAGTGAACTTAGCAGATCATTTTTAGCAGATCAAAAAAAAAAGTGAGTTCTTATCGCGTGCAGTTGAGTTCTACAGTTCCTGATACTTTTTAGAAATAGTTCTGGCGTTTTTACCTTAAAAAACGACATTTGAAAAAATGATCTGCCAACTTCCCGTAGCAGATCATTTTTAGCAGATCAAAAAAAAAAGTGAGTTCTTATCGCGTGCAGTTGAGTTCTACAGTTCCTGATACTTTTTAGAAATAGTTCTGGCGTTTTTACCTTAACAAACGACATTTGAAAAAACCCGACCTGGACCCGGCTTAACGTGATGCTAAGACGTAATGCTACGACGTGATGCTACGACGTGATGCTACGGCGTGTTGCTACGCTGTGATGCTACGGCGTGATGCTACGGCGTAATGCTACGGCATGTGTTACGGCGTGATGCTACGCTGTGATGCTACGGCGTGATGCTACGGTGTGATGCTACGGTGTGATGCTACGGCATGATGCTACGGCATGATGCTACGGCGTGATGCTACGGCATGATGCTACGGCATGATGCTACGGCGTGATGCTACGGCGTAATGCTACGGCGTGATGCTACGGCATGATGCTACGGCGTGATGCTACGGCATGAAGCTACGGCATGATGCTACGGCATGAAGCTACGGCATGAAGCTACGGCATGATGCTACGGCATGAAGCTACGGCATGATACTACGGCGTGATGCTACGGAGTGATGCTACGGCATGATGCTACGGCATGATGCTACGGCGTGATGAAATATGACATAAATAAATTTTCTAGTGATTCATTTTACGCGAGTATTTCTAAAAAGTATCAGGAACTGTAGAACTCAACTGCACGCGATAAGAACTCACATTGTTTTTTTGATCTGCTAAAAATTATCTACTACGGGAAGTTGGCAGATCATTTTTTCAAATGTCGTTTTTTAAGGTAAAAACGCCAGAACTATTTCTAAAAAGTATCAGGAACTGTAGAACTCAACTGCACGCGATAAGAACTCACATTTTTTTTTGATATGCTAAAAATGATCTGCTAAGTTCACTAACATGTTGAAATGAAGTATTATTGTGTCAGTTCGTATTTGTTTTATTGTATAGTTACAGACATTTGATTAGTAAATTATTTTTTATTATTTTAATTTGTATTATTTTTCAATATCGATTGAATTAATGATCTTACCTTGCCTCTCGGCCAACTACACCTGTGTTGTTTAAATCCCAAGCATGCGTACGAGGTTGGTTCCGTCTTGTACTGCCAATCGAGTTTTGTCAGTTGTAGGTAGCCGGCTAATGAAGGCACGTCTGTTATTTCGTTTTCATCCGGTCCTGAAAGATTAGTTTGTGTATTTAATGAGATTAATTGACGATTTTTGATTGATAAAAACAAGAATCATTTTTTATTAGGTACTTCAGATATAAACATAGCCTATTTCACTCAGGAATTAGGTGTATAGTATTTTCTGTTAAATGAATTTCTAAAATCGATTTAGCAGTATCGGACCTTCGTTAATATAATAAAAAAAAATATGCTTTGTATAAAGTTCTGAGTAGTAAAGATAATAAAATGGCAACAAATCATTTAATAGCAGTGATAGCAGTGTAATTTACTATAAAAATTAACGTTAATTAGCACTTATCGCGTACACCAGTGCATTTAGGTGTACAATACGTAAATCGAAATCATACAATACATACCACTTTCTAACAAAAGCACGTTCCAGTTACTGACTTCAGTCAACCTGTTGGCCACGACAGCGCCCGCGGACCCGCCGCCTACGACGATAAAGTCGTACTCTCTTCCCGGTTCCTTATCGTGTACTTTAGCCTCCGGGTCATAAGAGTTATAATTGTGATACGTAAATGCTCCCAAAAGCAACGGTATCAGCCACAGTCCTGTCACGCTGACCGTCTTCAAAGCCGTCGAAGCGAGGAGCACATGGATACCCATTTTTGACAATTTTAAGAATGTGAGGGTAGTTATTCAGTTGCGTTGTACGAATCTGTCAGGTGGTTTGCTCTTGCGCATCGCTTTCTTGGTCGGAAGTGATGGCTGAAGCAACGTTATCATGTTAACAGTCAGGTCGGGTGAAGTGCCTTCCACGTATCTGAATGAGAAATAGTAATATTTTTATGAAGGAAAAATAATCTAGAATATTTTGAGGTAATAAAATAAATTCATACATCATATACACATGTCAATTAAAACTATTGAAACAATTGATACTAAAAAATTGATTGTTAATTTATAAATTAAAGTAACTATAATAAATGCTCCAAATAAATATGTGTTAAATAAATTTAAGCCATATAAACATAGTCCATATAACCAGGACTATGTGACGTGTTAAATTTATATAGTTTGGTAATACACTGTAATTTAAAATAGAATTAAGGAAATAATAATAAATAATAAATAGAATTAAGGAATAAAATAGAATAAGGGATTATTGTAACGTTATATTTTTTTGTTTCAGGTAATATTTTTATAAGATCTTTTCTCTGCAATTTTTCAAACCTTCAACTAGTAGTGGTATGTAATAAAATTCTTACACTGACTAAACTTACAGTAAAAACTGTTTGAAATTATATTCACTCGCATTCAACTCGGTCAGAAGTCGATGGACTTAAAAAACATAACTTGGACTTGATACATGGAATTGATGTTACGAACTTCTCGAATTAATTTTAAAAACTTTGACCTAATGACACAGATTTGCATATATGGTCATTGACCCTATACTATATTATGTTGCGATCGATATTAGGAATCACTACATAGTATAAAACAAAGTCGCATTCTCTGTCCCTATTTCCCTATGTCCCTATGTCCCTTTGTACGCTTAAATCTTTGAAACTACGCAACGGATTTTGATGCGGTTTTTTTTATTAGATAGAGTGATTCAAGAGGAAGGTTTATATGTATAATAATATCGATTAAATAGTGGAGAAGTACTGTTATTTTTGAGGTTTCTAATGTGATGTCGTAAAACATTACATTTTTTCCGCTTACATTGCAAACGCAGGCTGAACCCTACGAGTTTTATCAAAATTATGTACTAAGTATTATACACATTGAAAAGGTCAACAGAAAAGTCCGCGATGGTATATGTCTATCTCTTATGGATAACCCACAATAACTTTTTTTTGTCATTTACTTTTTACGACAAATAATGGCTAATTTTCGATGCGATTTCAACCAATACAGCATTAATCCTTAACCAATTAAATACATTGAATACATTGTTCATTTAATATAGATCTATATGGCCCTTTACACCGAATGATTTAAGTGAATATTTTCGAAGATATTACAGATTTAAAAATTGCGGGACGTGGCGTTGGCGGCGGTACCGGCCGGCCGCCCGGCTATCTGTTTTCTATTTTATACCCGTGCGAAGCCGGAGCGGGCCGCTATGTTTTTATATATTATACAACGTTCACAATTTTTCTGTAGTGTATTTATATTTAGATTATTTAGTATCAGCATTGCACCCGTGCGAAGCCGGGGCGGGTCGCTAGTAAAGTATAATATAATCTAAATTAAAAAAATCTTATTGAATCTATAATATGTAAATTAAATCTAACTATATAAGATTATTGTGTAAAGGAAATAATAACAAGTACCTAGGTATATCTTTCAAAGAAACGTTTCCTTATTTACCGGAAGAATAAATCATTTCAATTTATATTAACACAGTTTTTTTTAATGACTAATTCTATTTTACAATTATCTATTAATTACCTACTTTTTATTGAATGTTTTAAATCTTATAATTTGTCTTTTTTTACGAAAAAGACCTGAATAAGAAATAAATAAAACACACAACAATATGATCATAATGCAATACGTGACATTTTAAGATAATGATTTCACAAATCCCCTTAATTGCCAACAGGTAATATCTCTACTTTCATAAAACATTCTGCTGAAATGTCTTAAGGATTGAGTAAAGCTTTTGGAAATCTTTGCAAGCCTTATAAATTCTCCGCTAGGTATTAACATATACGTGTCAGCAATAGATAACACAAACACTTACTGAAAAATGATAAACGTCTATCTCGCATAACCACAAAAAGCGCAGACATACATACAGTTTAATCTTATGTAGCACACTTTTAGATATACAATGTTTACACAATTGTGTGATTACAATGTATTATGTGGCAGTAATCAGAGCGTAGCATATTTTGGTAATTCATTGTGAGTTGGGCCACCTGACCATAACACTGCGTGACTGCCTGCATGACTTATCTGCATGCGTTGTGAACATGTTTGTAGGAACAATGACGGTTTTAGGGTCGAGCGGTCAAGAACAAGGCATGATATTTCGTGTTTATAATTATGGTGTACTAGCTTTAAGCCCGCAGCATCGCCCGGGTAGTCAAAGGAAAATTCGCATAGTCTCCGGTCCCGTGGAAATTTCGGGGTTAAAACTATTCTATGTGTTTATCCAAGCTATCCTCTATGTATGTGCCAAATTTCATGAAAATCGGTTCAACAGTTTATGCGTGAAGGCGAGACATTCAAATTTTCGCATTTATAATATTATAGGGGGATAGAGATTTAATGTATTTAACTATTTACATAATAATATATTGATTTGGACTAAATAGTGGTAATGTTTATGATAAACAAAAGAAAGCACTATTTTTATTATGGTTCAAATGATGGAAGTTACTATTATATGTAATATTGATGTCATAAGATTAAATAAAGAGTGTTATATTGTTGAGCCATGTACACATAAATCATATATTGGCGCATAGTTATTTTGAATATTGCAAAGGCTAAAAGTTTGTAAACAAACCTTATATAATAACCCGTTTATAAAAAGTGTGGTATTAGGTGAAGGTCTTGTACATTCGAAACCATTTTTCGATATAACTGGTTCGTTTCTGTATAACGAAATATGAATAAATTAAAATGCGACACACATTTTAGAGTTCATATCCATATTTCATATATTTGCTACATTTATTTTCAACAATTATTTTAAGCGTATAAATATTGACCTTTTGCATTTTCCTCGATAAATCAAATAAATTAATGGCCATTATTTTAAGTTAACAAGAGCCAGAAGTTTATTAAAAGGAACTGAATATAAATGGAGATTTTTCAAAAAGGGGAGCTTTTCTTAAGAGATTTTGTAATTTTAATTAAATAATGACACTGTACTTAATTTAACAATAGCTTTTTAGTTTCCGATACCTCGCAGCTTTTGGTTTTAACAGTCTACACCTAAGAGAAATGTGTTTACAAAGTTTAACCCAATTTGACCAAGGTCAGACGGTGCGTTACTTTCACCGTTTCGTGAGAACCTGTATATCTTGCATAACCTGATGTCACATGTGACATTATGTGACCTTCACTGCAATGTGACGTAAGTGTGGTGTGGTCCTTATAACTATCTAATTGGTTGGCTTGCAAAATTCGATTGCTATGGTCGTCCTAGATTGTGTGCATTTTGATTTTGGACCAAGAGCTATTGCTTAATAAAGTCAGTGTTATATTTGCTGTGGTTTTGTGGTGTTATGTAAAGAATTTATTTATAGAAGTCTAGTTTAATAAAGTTTAGACTGTTAAGGAAATTTCTAGGGTTTGCGTAATATGTATTGTTGACTCACTTTTTAACCAGGAACAAAACTATGCATGTTCATTATAGCTTGATTTAGAAGTGAAGTCCAAGTTCCAACAGAATAGTAGTCCAGTAATATTTTGTAACACTAAAATTATTCTCTTTGGATTTGATTCTATAATAATAAATAGATAGAGCCGCTGTTCTAAGTACTTGAAATGTCGTAATATTATGCAAAGTGCACGCCATAATATAGGAAGTGGGTAATAAACAGCTGTTAGCTTCAAAATTACTAGCAATTGAATTAGCACTTTCTCATCTGAATAGGAAGTAAATATGTATTTTTCTGCGATTATGATCTACTGAAATTTTTATATTCAGTCGATTGAATATAAAAAATTCATTTATTTAATGTTAAAATGTACGACAAATTGTGTAATTTTAACTTATTAGCTGTTTGTATTAACAAAACTTAGAAATATGTTAAAATTGTGTATAATATTTTTAAACATAAGATTTGATCGTAAAGGTTAACGAACTTGCAGAAGGTCGGAAAAATAGAAGTAAATAAAATAATAAGTCGACTGATACTAAATATTCTAATAATATTATAATTAAAATTTTCGTTGCGATATAATTCCTATTCTATATTTCATCAAGAAAATTAGTCTCGTTTGCATTGATGTGCATAAAAATTAATTTAAATTTAACCTTGCTTAACCAACGTGAGACACACTTTTGCAAGCGATTATATAAGTATAGTTTTGCAACCAAGGTATGCTTATGGTATTTACGTGATTATTTGGTTAAGTATATTATTATTGGATACTAGAACACGCTTGCGACATTGCTTGCATTGTAACGGGATAATTATATGGGTAATATTGGGTCAGTATTATCGGTATGCTTTGGTAATAAAAATAAGTTAGTGGTATCGGAGTTAAATGAGCTTTTCTAAACGTGTTTAGAATATTTATTGTCTTTTAATTGTTTATAGGAGTACGCTACGTACACAGTATGTTGCGTTTTATATTTATAAATGTTATTTTTTTAGATTTAAATTATATAACAGTACTTAACAGTAATAATGAGGAAGAAAGATAACAATCTTGTAATATATTATTCTGCTGTGGAAAACAACAAATACTTATACCAAATAATTTAATAAAATTAAAAAAGTTTAGAATGGTAAATGCCTTAGGGTAAATGATCGTGCTATCAAGTCTCTTCATACGATTAAATTATGTCACTCGTCTAACAAAGATGCTATAACTAATCTCTTTATCCAGTAATTAATAGTAATGACCAAAAACCGGTATTCCGGTTAAATGCAACCTCGTTCGCGACATTGCTTTCCATAGCGCTGGCGCCGCAAGGACTCGAACCGGTGACCCACTTCCGTGGTGGCATGTTATGTAACTGGTGGTCTCACGTCTGTTGGTCTATCGCGTGATGAAGGTGTGTGGTAGATGGTTGTGTGACGTCATATGACTAGTGATGGTATAGTACGATTCAAACTTAATGGCGGCTCGGAACATCGTACGATCCGATGCGCAGAAAACAATTTTAGGACCGCACCTGCACCACTTCCGAGCCGCCATTAAGTTTGAATCGTACCCTCGTACTGGTAGATCGGTTTTATCGGTTCAAATTTTGCATGTAGAGGTGTTTTAGGTTTACATTGATAGTTCATATTGAAAGGACTCTGCTATTTGGTCAAAAGCCAATATATTTTTAGATATGACTGATTAAAAGAAACTAAGCTTCTCCTGTTACTTGTTGGTTTTTGTTATTTACAGAGCAGCGCGTTAAATATGTACCGAATTCTATAGGCCTGACATTGTTATGTATAATGACTGGCATTTTATAATGTAGCTTTAAATTATTTGTTGATTGCTCGTAGCGTTTATTAAACTGTCGTTAGATAGTCATGCAGAAGTTTTCTACCATAGTTTGTAGAAATCAAGGCTGAAAGAGTTTTTGAAGTGAAACTTCTTTAGGCGCGTTGAGAGTAAAATTTCAAGGTCGCGTCATGTGCAATACCGTCACGTCATGGAGTAAGGCGACGATTTTGGTATCTTTGAGTCTTGCCCGCTCACTTCTGACACGTGTGCTCGCCGCTCGGCACACACGCTTTTTTATCACAATTTTATTCTGAACAATCCCTTATTATATACTTCTAGTGAGTGCATCCTCAGCAATAGGTCCTTTGATTTCGATTATGATGTTTTAAAAGTTCAATTTCTCGCCTCATAAATTAGCACTTCTGTATTAGCTGTTATATCATTTCTCACACCTATGCGATATATCATCTTTCATACAAATATAACCTACTAGCGGTCCGCCCCGGCTTCGCCCGTGGTAGGTACATATTTCGCAATAAAATATCGCCTATGTTCTTTCTCAGGGTCTAAAGATTATCTCTGCCTTTCATCAAAATCGGTCCAGTAGTTTATGCGTGAAAACCATACATACATACATACATACAAATCTTTCCTCTTTATAATATTAGTATAGACTAACCTACTTCTTCGTGCATCTATGTACTGTAAAGATATCTAATGCATTCTTTAAAGATCATACTAATCTATAGATAGATACCGAATATAATATACCTATTGTATCACCGATAAATACAACTCAATTACCGGTTTCTAAATATTTCCTCCTTACAAAATTAAATTGTTTTCATTTATTAATAGTACTTCATCTCATTACACGTTTGCACAGCCGTGTTTGCTTCCGTTAAGTATTATTTAATGGTGCAGAAAGTTACGTAACACAGAAATGTCGAACTAAGCATTTATAATTCTGTTTGTTTAACACTATTTGTTGGACTTGGACGCGGATGTTATTGAAATATGTTATGGTTATTACTAGGTCTATAGTGTGTTGAATTTTGTTATGAAATTGGTTGATTGTTTGTGGTTAGTTGAAAATTTTCGATCTAAAAGATTGTTAGTATGTACGTTATATGGGAAAACTAATTTTTGGAACATACTTAATGTTTCTTAAATATATAATAAAATATAAATTTCAAACGGACAGACGAAGGAGGCTAGTGTATGTAAAACCTAATATTTTGTGGATATTTCTTTCTATACCTACTAGGTCACAAATTAGCTAGTATAAGCTCTTCATTAGAATCTTTACCTGTTTTCCTATTTAGTAACACTTGATCAGGGTTTTGTTAAAGCATACATTAACATGGTACTATGTGATTACGAAATAACTTGATCAGAAGTGCTGTTAGATACATTACATCCTCAAGATAATGCTATTCATATAATAATCAAAAGAAAATCTAAATAATATAATGTACAGAACGAAGTATGATATAATGTTTCGCTATCAAATACTATAATTTTCTCATTTGATGAATGAATGTTAATCTATAGTGAGTGTAAAGCATTATAAGTTGTATAAGTAAATCGGTCACGATTAATCGCATCTTTAATATTTTTTTCTCTGAGCAGAACGAACTTCCGCGACGAATCGAGCTTTACTTTGCAATCAATGGTTATGCTGTTTCTATTATAGTATTATCAAAAGTTTGTCAATTCTTATTATTTTTTATCTTTTTTAAATTATTCATCATCATTATTAATATCATTATTCTTTATTTAAATGTTCTATAATTGATTTGATTGTATTTTGATAATGAAATGGGAATTTTTACTTACAGTAGTTATTACTTAAGTTGTGATTGAAAAAGAGATTGTTAGGTAAAGGATTTTCCCCGATATCTTAGCAGGCTGTTCTACAATTATGGGGTCACGGATGAATTCTACACATACCCGTGGCCCTGTCGCTGATGAGGCTTGACGGAACACAGTGGGGTTTTGGTCGGTAGGAATCCGACATAACCCACGGCCTTTTCCCCGGAGGCCGTGGGTATCTATGCAAGATTTCCCCACTAAAAAAAAAAAGACTGTTCTACAATTAGAGGTTATGGCACAGAATAATAACTAGTAGCTAGGTGATGGGCAGAAAATGCCGCGAAAAGCGCGTGGATTTTGAAGACCGCAGTCATTCATGTAATGCGGATATACAGCTTCTTTGTAGCAGAGGAAGCAGAAGGGTAATATGAGTGGTGTTACAGGTGCTCTTTCGGGTTTAGCCAAATACGTTTTATCTCGTAGGTCTCAATAAATTGTTCGGGAGTGCCGCGGGTGTTCAAAAGCTTCACTTTATGTGGAAGGAAGTTGCGAATGAAACGTACGGAAAATTATGTAAAGCAGTGCGATTTTGGAATTTGGCGGAGTTATAGTCAAAGAAGTCTTCTATAATTACACTAAAATTGATGAAATGTAGAGTAGAATATATAAATTTTTTAAACCTTTCGAAATAGTTAAACAAATTACGGGTGTTATAAATTAATTTCATACGTAAATTAGTAATTTATAACCAAACAATAAATTCATGTTACAGTAAGGTTAGTTCTATAGATTTACGAACATAGGATGTGAAGTGAGAATCTTGTTCGGGTCATTAAAAGTAAATTACATAGTCATTACAACATTTTGACATTTCTTATTGAGGTCATTGACCTGGGTCATCGCGACTAATATGACTCGATTCGATATTATTATTCATTAACATATTGCAATGACTAGTTAAGTCAATTTATAATTTCCAATGTGAACTTTAACTTTTAAAGTTTCAATAAATCGCAACGGAGCAAGTTATAATATGATTTTTGTATCTGAAGATAATTGGAAGGTTCGAGAGTGACATAGGCTACAAGTTACTCCTATGAAAATTCTCATTTCTATAGAATTTTCCTTTGACTTCGCGGGCAAAGCTGCGGGAAAGCAGTAAGCGTCATTACATACATAGTATTAAACAAGACCATCAAAGTCGTGCTGTATCTCCCGTAGTAACAGACTCTACCTAAGCATGCTTATCTTTAAAACTTCGCAATTAATTTTTAACAAGTGAAGTAATTTGCGAGGAAGGTTTAGGCATATACATAATTTGTTAAGTTTTAAATAAAACTGGAGAAGTCGCTGGCGGAATACTAGCATCGATTTCATACAACATACAAGCAATGATACGTGTCAATAAGCATGTAATACATATATGTGAGAGTTCCAGAAAGATCCCGCTGCATATAAGATGTTATATAACCTATGGGGAAGTGGGTTTGAGTAATATCTTGCGCAATGCGTGTGACATTAGCGACGCACAATACCGAGGTAAACTTTCAATCAAGTACAAAGTGGCTAGGTTGTTGTAGGCTGAAGAGAAGCGGAGTTTGAAGCCTAAAAACTGATTATTAAATGACTTTAGCTACCTTCAAGGAATATTAAAACGCTTGTCGCGTAATAAGAGTAAAAGTAAAGGAACTTCTAGTTTTTGTAGAGTCAAACCCTTTAGAAGATAATTGTCTATAATTTCTCTTAGTTTGTTGCAATTGTGAGGTTAGGGCTTGTCTGTTACCCATATTTAGTTATTTTATCTCTATAAAATTGTAATAATAAAAAAACAAAAAAAAAACACATCGATAATGTTCAATATACAAACTGTTTATTTTTACTTTACGGCTCACCAACAAACCAAAAGTCATTAAAATCCGTTCAGCTGTTCTTAGTTATAAGTGGTGTAACTATCACGACTTTCTTTTATATATAGATTACTTAGGTAATCACGCTAAGGTTTAAACCGCTTGAGGCACGAATTTTGTCAATTCATTCATGCCTTTAAATTTTCTGCTCCAAATAAAAAAAAAAATAAGGTCTTATGATGTATCTTATATATAAAATTCTCGTGTCACAATGTTAGTCTGCATACTCCTCCGAAACGGGTGGACCGATTCTCATGAAATTTTCTGTGCATATCGGGTAAGTCTGAGAATCGGCCAACATCTATTTTTCATATGTACCACGGGCGAAGCCGGGGCGGACCGCTAGTATATATATATATGTCTTGTGTATACTGTATATTGTTTAGTTTTACTTATAACCAAGGATAAAGTTTCCAACCAATCATAAATTTTACGAGCATACGTGATTTTACGCAAAGATACCTCTATCGAATTATTACACGCGCAAAGAACATAAATAAAAAGCATTCGTGATATATATCAATGATGTAATATATCTAAATATGTGTATTCTCGACAGAATGCAACGAATCTGGTTTCTGTACAACTGTGTTACACCAACAGTTGATGCAACTACAAATTTAGTTTACATAACCATTCTAACCTTTTTGTGTCTCAATTAGAGATTCATTACCCCACTTGGGATCTTTGTAAACAAATCTAGACTTTAAATAACTTTTATTTTATCAGTTTTGTAATGTAGTTAGATAAGGTATACGAAAAATCTTAAAAAGGTATTAACAAGATCTTAATTTCATTAAAACTATTGTCTAGACTAGATACAAAGCATTCTCACTTTTTTGTCTCAATTAGAGATTCACATTTTCTGGACTTAACATTTTCTAGAATATAATTCACTTTTTGGCGCGTTCGGTTTTCTTAGTTTCATTAGCGTTTTGTAATGTTTTTGTTAGATAAGGTGTTAGGAGATACGAAAGATATTGAAAAGGTACAAGACCTGTTTAAATGTATTTAATTAACAATCATTGTCTAGATCAAAAGCATATATTATAAACAATCTTATCTTAAAAGTATATTTTAAACGCTCTTGAACCTTTCAGTTTTATTATCTAACGTCTGCTATTATTGGTAATATGGAAAGCTTCGCTATTTATAAAAAAAACTCTATTAGTTTTAATACGTGAAACAATCTCCTTGTTTTATTGCTTGACACGTTACAAATGTTTAAACATTACCAAATAATAACAATGTAATTAGAAACTGCTCGCATAATAGATTATTACCCACTAGCTTTCCGCCTACGGCTTCGCTCGCTTTGTCTCAAACTTAAAAAAATATACAATTAAACCTTCCTCTTGAATCGCCCTGTCTATTAAAGAAAACCCCATCAAAATCTATTCCGTAATTTTAAAGACCTAAGCGTACACAGACGGTGGAAAGTGACCTTGTTTTATACTATGTAATTATTACGAGTACATATTATAAGGGTTATTAAGTATCTTATTAACTCGTTTATAACAATTAGGCGGTGACAGGTGTAAATACTAGCTTATTTTGCATGTCACGATGTTTATATCCGTCTAAGTATTGTTATGACATAGTAATTATAGTTGTTAATAATTGGGTCAATGCTCTGTCATTGTTAAACAATCTTGTTAATAATAGTATGTAATAGAATGCAGCACTTTTTATTGTTAATGTATTTATGATATAAATAGAGCAGTGGAATTGAAATGAAATAAAACTAGCTTTTAGATAACGTAGTGCGATGGCATTGAATGCAATGTTGTGCTACAGTGCTTTTTATAGATTCTCTATTGATAACAGTTTGATTTGTTATTGAAGGATTTTCAATTTATTATTTTGATATAAGTATTTTTTTGGATTAATTAGTGCTTAATTATCTTCAGAAAAAGCTAGCATTTAACTTTAGATGTAATGAACTTAATTTTATTGTGCAACGTCTTATGTTATCTTCCCGCATTTTAATTAAAACAAGTATTTAACACTTTTAGTAGACATGCATCGATAAATATTTGTGACGACTACAACAAATTATTTAAATTCTGTATACGTTTAAAAATTTGATTCAATTCCTATGCATTATAATTACTATACACGTCAAAAAGCGCTTAGCTTTTTATCACATTAGCACATTAACTAATTAAGGTTACTCACATTCATTGCTGATGTTCACTTGTTCTGTTCACTATTATACAACACTGTATGCACTCACTGCTAGGTCAGATCATCCTTTCTAATCATTCGTCGTAACGACACAGCACATTAGTTGCAGACATTGATATCGAAAGTTCATAAGAGCACGCTTTGTTTTCAACTCCCACGTTTTTCTACGATGCACGTTGAACCTATGACAATGTAAACAATTAAAAACAAATTAAAATGTTCTCCATTTGTATTCACTTTTACGTGATGTTTTTATAAATTTAACACCAGTTGTTAAATTGCCTGAATTAAAATGTTTGCAGTGAAAAAGACGACACGAAACTCGACGATCAAATGCAATTTTATTTTATTAAGAAAAGCTATTTAAAACAATGTTGGGAACGACTTATGCAATGCAAACGTGCATTAATAACATTAATAACCTAGTCTTAAAATAAGTTAGTAAAACTTTATACATTTTAATATAATGAACAAATTATATAACGTCTGTTCCGTAAAATGAATGATTAACTATTACGTTCGCAATTAAGGTTTTTAATTTTTGAGAGGCGATTAGGGCCAGTTTGTTTGACGGCCGCAATACTGCTTACCGGAACCGATCCTAGAATTAAGTTAAAATTGTATCCTGGTTATATAACTGTTTGGTTTAAGTTACGTTAGATTAGGTAAGGTTCGGTTACAGCATTGTAGTTACAATGGAAAACGTGATACGATCTTCGAAATTGCATTCGAACATGCCTGAAAGCAACAAGGTATTTGTTATCGATAATACTTTATACGATACAAATAAATTAAAGTTTAATACAACTTTCGATTGTAAAAATGTATGCAATGAAACTTTTTATGATACGCGTAAGCTTTATTACACTTTAGTTACGTTATATTTACTTTAATGCTAATTTTGTATGACTTTAAATTTATATAATATAAAAAGGATTGTAAGCACGTTCGATCACTATAAAGGTGCAATAATTTTTGTGACGTTTGTTAAGTATGATGAAAATTAAAATAAACAAAACACTGTTTTCGTTCTACAACTAAACGATAATAAAAATTAAATAATACAGTATCATAGATATTAGATACTAACACAGACGTATTCGTCGCTATGCCGATGGCTACGCGCGGCGCCGCGGTGTTCGCGAGGTGTACTGCCGCCGCGCCGGGCTTCGCCCCGCTATCGCAGGCTGCGTAATACTTACATTGCGCTTATGTGCGCCTGGGCGTATTTGGAAGATGGCTGTTGCAAGTTGTGACGTCACGTGGTCCATTTTAGTGACGTCAGTGTTCTATTTTCAATTTGGATATTGAGTCTGCGGTAGGAGGCTTTTGTTTTGTACATTGCGCTTATGTGCGCTTGGGCGTATTTGGAAGATGGCTATTGCAAGGTGTGACGTCACGTGTTCCATTTTCAATTCGGATGTCGAGTCTGTGGTAGGAATTGTCTCTTGTTTTGTACATTGCGCTTATAATATGTGTGCCTGGGCGTATTTGGAAGAACTGGCGGCTTTTGCAAGCTGTGATGTCACGTTGTCCATTGAATTCGCTTGATCTGTTCGAGGAATTGCTTTTGTTGCGTATTTGAAAAGGATGTTGGAGTGTTTTGTTGGGTTTTAAAAAGCTTGTTTATTAACCTTAAAGTTTTAGATAGGGTCATTTCTGGACATGTGTTCTAGCGGTTTTAAATTGCCTTTATTTTTTGGATAGGTACGTAAGAAATCTGAAATTTAAAGTTAACAATGTGTTAATAATTTAATCAGTTTACTACCACAATTGATCGCACTTGATAAGACGTTTAATTTTTTGAAGGTTACTTGATGGCTATTTGTGATAATCCACTTTAGCGAAAAACAACTACATATAATAATTTTGTTAAAACTGTTATACAATACCAGATAGTAACACAAATTGTCGAATCTAAACACTCGAAGACTTGTAGAATGTTCTAGACATTAATTTAGATTATTCCAATTATGTCATTGAGAAGCTCTATAATAACACCCAATTTACATATTTAACATGCAAATAGCTCATATGTTTGCATGTTGTAATACGTAATTCCTGATTGCTTCACAGTAAATACAGATAAATTGTCTTACATCCGCGGATTGTGAAAGATGACCCGACTGGTTAGTGGTTCATATTATAACATCTTTACCAAATAAAAGAAAATCATCTTTAAATGTTTCGATATTACATATATAAAGAATAAAAAGCTTATTGAGGTTGCGTTTATAAATAAAGGTATTTGTATTTGTTTAATTGAATAGTGTTTTATTGGCTGAAATATTGAGAGTAAAAGTACAGCAAATTCTCTTGTTGTAAACCATAACATTGTAATTAATACGGTCAAACACTGACAGTTAGCTATCGCAAAATGAAGTTTTTTTATGTTTTTAGCGGTAAAATCAATACGAAAGCAAACAATACAGGGACTAGTTATTGTTAAACATACAACTTTTAACTTATACCGAGCCCATACTTTTACAGGAAATTCGCGCGAACCATAACGCCCAAAATATATAAGCCCAAATACTATCTAATATTTAGCTGGCGCAAAACTTAGACATTTTTATCTGTAAAAATCGATACAAGGGCAAATATAGGAACTAGTTATTCTTAACCAAACAACTCGTAACTTAGACCGAGCCCGGACTTTTACTCAGTTTGAACAGAGCGTTTAATATTTGTAACGGTAACAACTAACAAGGAAACAGTTTCATTTTCATCCAGAAAACGAAAGTAAGACGTAATGGGAACGATTACGTCATCGCACGTGCTGTATAATTATATAGCTGTGTATAGTGTCTAATATTATAAACGTGATAGTTTGTATGTGTGTAGTAGCTGCACGGTTTTACCAGGATTGCATCGCTCTTATTGATCATAGCGTGATGATATAAAGCCTCTGCTAGCCATCTAGCCTTCTGCGATTAATCTAAGACTGAAATAATTTTTCAAAGCGCACCCGTAGTTCCTGAGATTAGCGCGTTCGACCAACCCAACAAGTAAACGCTTCAGCATCATGATTTAAAGGTAAAAGATGTGTGCTTTTCTTTCACGAGAAAACCACAGTACGAATTTTGATGATACTTGGCAGTTGGCAGCGATGTAGCTTATGTACCAGAATAACACATTACTCATAGAAATACTTGTTTTTGCCGGCGGGTTCGTTCGCGAGTGTAACGGTGCGGCACTGCTAGTACATAATATATTATAGCTATATAGTTTAGCTTTCACGCACATCTCTTGATGATCAGGTGTTTGATTTAGCGCTGATTATCTTCCATTGATATCTGTATCCGTAAGTGTAATGATGTTCCTTAATGATAGTGCGTCGTGACTCGTGAGTGCTGTTAGGTTTATACTTTATAGCTATTGTGGTGGTTAATGCACAGCTGTGTCGTGACTTGTGAGATGTAAAAGCTTTGTAAATTGTGGTGATATTTTATGTTGGAAGTGACATCAGATATTTGAATTTGAGTTGGAGTTTTACTGTATTTATTTTTATCTTATTGTTTTTACTAAGCAATAAAAACAATAAGATAGTTATTAATTATTATTATTGCTAATTGTAAATTTATTAAATTCCGATATTATAGTGAAAGCTTGCCAGATGATTAAATAGTATGTGCTAACAAGTATCTTATTTTGGTGATGCTCATTAAATCATGTTTAAATCAAAGTTATTGGAATTGTAGAGACTGAGGAGTAATTATTGTTTATCGTTTTTAGGGTTCCGTAGCCAAAATGGCAAAAACGGAACCCTTATAGTTTCGTCATGTCCGTCTGTCCGTCTGTCCGTCTGTCCGTCTGTCACAGCCGATTTACTCGGAAACTATAAGTACTACAGTGATGAAATTTGATGGGAATATGTGTTGTATGAACCGCTACAAAAATATGACACTAAATAGTAAAAAAAAGAATTGGGGGTGGGGCCCCCCATACATGTAACTGAGGGATGAAATTTTTTTTTTCGATGTACATACCCGTGTGGGGTATCAATGGAAAGGTCTTTTAAAATGATATAAAGTTTTCTAAAAAACATTTTTCTTAAAGTGAACGGTTTTTGAGATATCAGCTCTCAAAGTCGTAAAAAGTATGTCCCCCCCCCTCTATTTTTATAACTACGGGGTATAAAATTCTAAAAAAAATAGAGGTGATGCATGCTAATTAACTCTTTCAACGATTTTTGGTTTGATCAAAGTATCTCTTATAGTTTTTGAGATAGGTTGATTTAACTGTAATTTATTATATTTGCTGCTACGGAACCCTTTGTGCGCGAGCCCGACTCGCACTTGGCCGGTTTTATTTTAATATTAATTGGATGTTCCCAATTTCTTACAAATCTGTCTAATTGTAATCTGAATCTATTGTTAATTTTCCTTACAAGACAAGTAGGTAGTACGTGATAAAGCTTCTGTGACACAATTACAGTATTGACGTCTTATTAACTGTGTCTCTCTATAGTCTATTATTTAACATTCAATGAGCTACTTAATCAAAGAACACTGCATACCCTTCACTTTAGAAAATTATTAACTGGCAATCATCGTTCTGTTTATGTACTTTTGTGAATTGGTTACGTAAAGATAATTCATAATAGTCTCTAGTGGAAGATATGAAAATTCTTATTGTTATTGGAAAATGTGTACTGGACAAAAATGGATTTTCTTTTCAGTATATATTTTTATGGCTCTGTTGCCTTGGAACGGATTAAAAGATGAGGTTCCATTTACTCTTTTATGCTTCGCCGTTCGTTTATTTCTGTCATATCAGTGTATACCTCGACACATAGGACATAGATTTTCTTTATATACTAGGTAGTGTATTATGCGCTTTTTTCTGAATGCAGAACACTAGAAAAAAAAATTATTTCATAATTTAATGAAAATAATTCAATTGAACGGATTTCCCCTAATATTATTTAAGAACCCCACCCAGACGCAGTACAACAAAAACTAATAGGGGAAATCCGGAAGGATGGCAGCCCTAACTATATATAAGTGAGGACCGTTTCTAGTTAACGAAATAGCATTTTCTTGTGTTTGATTTTATGCGAATATTCGCGATTTTACATTCAGAAATTCAGGACTTAATGGATTTTAAATCCGACTTATTTTTTGTATAATATAAAAATGAATCGCAAATTGTTTTGGTAAGCGCATAACTCGAGTACGGTTGAAACGATTTCGTTATTTTTTTTTAATAATATTCCTTGAAATACGTTGATGGTTCTAAGGCAGAGAAAATGTAAACATGTTCCATGGGTGAAGCCAGGGCGGACTGCTACTTCATTATATTATATTTAACCCGACGTTTGAAACACTACAAAGACTTTCATTTCTTAGTGAGAATAGTAACTGCTCCACGTGGTTGAGTTTGTTTGTTTAGTGTAACACAATATTCGGAGTGATAATTATTGCATACAACCAGTTGTTTCTAGTAAGCACGATTTTGCGTAAAATCAGTGTTATATAATGGGCGGCGTACGTGAGCGCCCGCGCATTGTTGGCCCCGATGTGAAACTGTTGTAGGGCTGCTGCGATTTAGAATAGGGTTTGCAAATTTTTAAAAATACATTTTTGGATTGAAATACAACTGCATTTTTTAAAATTTTCTATAACATTCCTCCATAAATAGTGCAGTTCTAGTATAGTTCCTCAGTATTGATAGTATTTCTAATATTTTTGTACAAAAGTTCAATTATAATATATTCAAAACGATAAAAAATATTAATATGCGTGTCATTATTTTTATTAAATTCTGACATGTATTTCTTCCAATCTATCTAGTCATTTAATTCTAGTCTAAATAAGATTTACATAATAGTTTTATAATCATGTCAATTAGACAAAATAAGATATAAGTTGTAAGTGACAGCCCTAACGCTCAATGACCACGCAACTTCACAGGTTGGTATTACCAATGCGCCCCATGCTATGGGGCTGAGCCGAATATGATATGCCACTGGGTCAGTGTGCGACCCATTATTTATTTAGCATTATGTAATGTGTGACACACTTGTATGTGTGTGTGTAATTAAATTGAGAGATGTTCCGTTGTTGCTTTTTATTGTAAGTTAGCAGTGTTATGGTAATATCTTAAGATGTGCAATGTGCACATCAGTAGATTTGGTTAAGTTTGATAGAATAATGGAGAAGGTATATATTTATAGGATTTGTGATGTTCGTAACTATTTGTTTCGAATCTAGGTATGTTTGAGATAAGTACGGAAACATATAAACAAATTGATTATCTATACATATATATAAAACTCAAAGGTGACTGATATAGTGATCTATCAACGCACAGCCCAAACCACTGGATGTATCGGGCTGAAATTTGGCATGCAGGTAGATGGAAGGACGTAGGCATCCGCTAAGAAAGGATTTCCCGAAATTCTTGCGGGAATGGGGAAAAAACATGATCATCTCGAAGCCTTAGGTACGTTAACTTGGGAACGTAGAGTTTGAGTCCATTTTAATTTCAATCCTATCGATTGAGGAACAATAATATATTGATTTTCGTGTCTTATGATTAGATAAACATACAGTTATCTTCGCTATGTATGAAATTTCATAACGTAACGTAAACTTGTCATTTAATACAGGTTCATCTAATAAATATTGCGTTTGCAATTGTATAATATAGAACAAGGAAACGCATAGCTGGCTGCATCTCAAACCCGTTTGTTGCGTGCTATCGCAGAAACAAATTAATACATTTCTACATAATATAATGTGTATCGTTTTTCGACTGAAATTTATAGGGGAAATGTATTTGTATTTGTACAGTTGTGTATATGTATGATTTGTTCCGTCGTTGTTAGTTATTGTATGTTTATCGTGTTAAGTTTGTTGTTATGTAGAGTAATAGTATTTTCTAGTGTTTGATTTTACGCGAGTATTGTACTTTTAGAAATTTGAGATTTTAACGAATTTTAAACGCAATTTATTAATTACTTATATTATTTTCCCGATGTTTCGCACACTTTGCAGCGAGCGTGGTCACGAGACAAACGCCGTTGAAATCTTTAATTTCTAATTAAAGAGTAATTATAAAACAAATTTAGTTTATTTGTACGTATGAAAGCATTATCTTTTATTTTATCATATTATATCGTCTTGATAAACGCTTTTATACTCGGTTATCCGTTCTTCGCCAGAAATTACGAGAAACTATATAGTCTTAGGTATATGTTTTTTTAAGCTTTAGTATATCATACTTCGTTTTATTTTATCTGTAATTTGAATTTAGTATTTATTTTCTCAAAAACATCTCATATTTTCGTTTCTTTCCTTATTGTGCCATAAGAACCATCAGAGATCGATTCGTTTCTGCAACGGTGGCTAAAAATTTGTATTAACCTCCAAGGCCTAGACGTTTTTAAGCCTTGTTATGTAAATTATCCGAAACAGATACCTACGCTTCAAAAATATATTATAATTGTATTGTTTTTTTACAATGCTAAAACATGTTTTTGTTTTATTAATTCCTAGTTCATTATTCATAATTTCATAGTTTACATACCTACTTATTATGTATATATATAGTACAAATAGGAACAGAATAAATAGGTAACAAATTTCAAAAAAATATAATTTTTTTATCAAATCTAAGCGCTGTACCTATATGATTTCCAAATGCTGACTGTGTTAGATTATCTTAACATTATTTAACATGTTATGTAAATTATGCTCTATATTACAATGCCTCAATTCTACATAATACAATATTTTACCTTACTAATATTAATATTCAGTAATAATCTTATGTCATTAAACTTAGCTATTGTTAATTGTAATTATTGAGATTTTTCCGACTTATTTCTATTGTGACGCCCATAGTGAAGCCATCTAGTGTACAATAAAAAAACTATTTTGTTTTCACACAGAAAACTGCGAACTTGGTAGTTTCAAGAGGTTCTACTATCCGGCACTAGGTGGCGCTTTGTTACATTCATTGATATTAGTGTTAATACTGTACTTCTTCGCTAGATGGCGTATTTATATTTTATAGTAGTAGTTTTAAGGTAAATCAAGTTTTTTATAAAAAAAGATTGGTATGACCAACGTATTAATGTAATTAGTAAACAAATACAAACGTATTAATTAATTATTTATTTGTATGTCTATCGTATATTTATGTATCGAGTTTCTCGTATGTAGATCTTTTCTGCGTATTATGACGATTCAAAAGCTCTCCTATAAGTTATATTAATAGAGTTTTTCTACTCTAATTGAATAAATCAACATTTGAACTGAATTTAAAAATATAGGCACTTCGATCCAATCTGTATTCAATGTAAAATATCAACTCTTATTTTGGTGATGTAGGTAATGGGTATATCTATGCCTTGCCTATGCCTATGCCTTCCTACTGCCTATGCCTTTATACTGAAATCCACGCAAATATTATGTAGAGATAATAATTACATTCTATAAGTAATACAATATATAAGATTTTTTTTGGGAAATGAAAACCAATGATTTCTATATATTTTTTTTATTACAACAAATCGAGTATATTATTATGTACATACTTAAAAATAATTGTTTTATAATAAACAACTTAAAGTACTTTGTGACATAAATACTTAATAGTTCATGACTAACTTTGAATTTTGTTTCACTTAACACTGTCATAACACGAGCCAGTCTTCTTTTATCATATCAGATGCTTTTTCAGCGATCATAATCACCGGAGCGTTCGGATTGCCACTAATTATAGTGGGCATTATACTAGCGTCTACCACTCGTAAATTGGCTACACCGTGAACACGTAATCTTGCGTCCACAACTGCGTTTTGGTCATATTTAGGCCCCATTTTACACGTACTAGTCGGATGGTATATTGTAAATGTAAAATGTTTCAAACTGCACTCCCAATACTCGTCGCTGAATAGAGGGTGGTGCTGGCATCCCGGCAAAGGTATCGTGTGTGGTCGCGATCCGTATCTCTGGAATGCTGTCGTATTCGATAAAGCGAAGGCTATCTTTATTCCTTCGGTTAATACTTGTATGTCTTCTTTGTATGCGAAGTAGTTAGGCTCTATTGATGGCGGTTGGAACGGATTGCGGCTTTTTAACTTTACCCATCCAGTGCTCCGTGGCCGTAAAAGCAGTGGTAGAATTGTCCACGTCTCCGCGCTTTCTATCGGTTTATATACCGTATTGTAAACTCTATCGCGTAAATTAAGGATCTTTCTTATTTGTTCCCCACCATCAGAATTTACTGAACTCGGAGCGAAATGGAACTGTATGTCCGGCCAGTTACCCGATGTAGGCGCATATTTCGTGTTAACAAATGCCAAACCCTCAACGCCTTGTGTGGTCATCGGTCCTTTTTCATATAAAATGTAGTTCATTGCGACAGCGAAAGATTGGAATCTGTCTTTTTTGAACGTAACAGGTTTGTTTACTACAAACGTTAAGCCACCCAATCCTACGTGATCTTGTAGATTGTGACCGACTTTGAGGTTAGCGACCAGCGGAATGCCGTGCTCTCTAAGGTGTTCCGCTGGACCAATTCCACTTAACATAAGCAGTTGTGGACTAGCAAGCGCACCGGCTGACATAATGACTTCTCGCTTTACCCTCACTTTATGACGCTCACCATTTCGGTAAAACTCCACGCCATACGCTTGTTTCTTAACTGGGTTTATAAGTATTTTGGTAACCTGTGAACCCAAAGCGACATGTAGGTTACTCCTATGACGCACAGGTCTAATAAAAGCCTTAGCCGTACTGCATCTACTCCCACGACGCATAGTCGCTTGGGTCAACATAAAACCCGTTTGTTTCGCGCCGTTAATATCGCGAAATTCGTAACCCAGTTCCATGCCACCTTTTAAAAATGTTATCGATAACGGTGTCCGCCAAGGAGCTTCTTGTACAGTTAGATATCCGCCCGTGCCGTGGTACGGGTTGTTAGCTAGGTACGGATTACGATTGTCCTCTGATTTCAAAAAATATGGTAAAACTTGATCGTATGACCAGCCGGGATTTCCAAGAGCCTCCCAGAGATCGTAGTCATTTCTATTACCTCTTACGTACACCATGGCGTTAAGGACACTACATCCACCGAGTACTTTCCCTCGCGGCCAGTTGCAGCGGTCTCCATTCATAGCGAGGCAGTATGAGCGGTTGTGAGACGGCGTCGTTTGGAATTTCCAGTCCATCTCTGATAGCTGTGTATAACCAGCCAGTGCTGGTATGTCGGATATTTCGTTCTCATCTTGTCCAGCTTCTAGTAGCAATACAGTCCAATTTCCTACTTCGGAGAGCCGTGACGCGACCACCGCACCCGCTGACCCCCCGCCGACTATTACGAAGTCGTAGATCGGTAATATCTGAAAATGAAATAAAATCGAATTAGTTTCAAAATAAGTACCTAATACGATTAACGTTTAATATAACCTAAATAGTGAAATTATTATACAATAATATCCATGTAAGAATTTCTAGCATTTACATTTTGCATAAACATTATGTAATTGGTGAGTTTCACCTTTACAAATTGCGCTTATAAAAGTAAAGTAATAGCTATGCTTTTAATGTAATAATCACTAATTAATTTAAGTGGAAGTTACGATAAACATACTCAAACTCAAACTCAAACATTTATTTATTCAATTAGACTTCTTCTAGAAGCACTTTTGAAACGTCATTAAGTACATATTTTTAACATTTACCACCGATTCGGAAAGCAGTATCTACGGAGAAGAATCGGCAAGAAACTCCATAGTTGCTCTTTTTAATCATGTCAGATTTACAATTTTACAAATTACCTGAGTAATATCATAATATATTATCATAATATGCCAAAGAACTGTCCTGTGGTTTTCACGCGACAACCCTCCATGGGTTTTTATCTTCCATATATTCCTTAATACTGTAATATAGACCGGGAGATACTGACACAAAATTTCGAGTCATTTGTAACAGGATGGCGGTTCTACAGGGGTCTTAGTACGCAATGACAAAAAGAAAAATGATAGTATGAACGCTGGTACCGGTGGGTTAGTCGCGAGGGCGTTAGTCGAACTCGTCGGAAAAATAGCGAAAGTCAAACGATTTGTAACACAAAAATTTTAGAATTTACCGATAGCCCATAAAAAAGAAGTAGGCGGTAGTGTCATGCCATACTTTTCCGGTATGACTTACAGCCCGCCATACCGACGCGAATGTGTTGATTTAAAAAAAACAATTATTCAACCATTTGTACCAAGCTAACTTTTGCACAGGTAACCATCGTCGTGCAGCCATTTACGAAAATCGCCATGCCATACTTTTCGGACGATTCCAAATGGTCGCCATACCGCCGAAAATCTGCAAAATTTTTTTATTTCGCCTATCTTTTTGTACCAGTATTGCATTTGGCTTTTTGGAGAGTATTTGATAAAATGTGACCATTATTATATTTGCCATACTTCTAGTAGGGGGAAAAAGTGCTGTCATACTTGAAAAATAAATTTATTATTAATTTATATAAGTGAAGATTTCCAACACCTAGATCTTTGAAATTTTGCATTTATATTCGTTGATCCTCAAACTTACAGGAAAAATAAGTGCCATACTGTTACAAATCGTTTGACTTTCGCTATTTTCCGACGAGTTCGACTAACGCCCACGCGACTAAGCCGCCGGTACCAGCGTTCACACCATCATTTTTCTTTTTGTCATTGCGTACTAAGAACCCTGTAGAACCGACATCCTGTTACAAATGACTCGAAATTTTGTGTCAGTATCTCCCGGTCTAATAGGCTCTCTTGACAAGTACATTTTTTATATAAGATTTAAATTTAGAACTACTAAACTCTTTAATATTATGAGGAATTCTGTTGTAAAAGCGTATACCTTGGCCCATAAATGAATTTTTAACTTTATATATTATATTATAATGATTGATTCATTGAACGTAATGATTAAGTATCTCAATTCAACTGGGTATCTATATATGAACATGTTACACTTACAGTATTTACATCTGTGATGTAAGACTCCGGATCGAATTGCTGATATCTGAAATACGTAATCCCGAGAGCCAGGAGTGGTATCAGACCCAGTACTGTGATGGGTGACGGTGCTAAGCTCGCCAGCGCTCCTGCAGCCTCCATGATTATCTTCCCAATACATTTACTACCCTACAACTATTTACAACTTAATCTACTAGTCTTTTGTTTATGCCCAATTATCTATCTTTTTTCTCTGCTCTTCTGCAGATATAATCTTAGGCGTATAATTCCGTATGCCAGCCCTTTTAGGAGCCGGCTCGGCTTTCAATGTAACTTTTTCAGTATCACTCAAATAACTCTTTATACGGGCACTCTTTATTTTTTCAGTGTCGGTGAATAATTGAAGCTTGTATCGTTTGTCTTTCGGTATTTTTACAGGTTTATATAGTTCCTTATTCACTTCTTTGTAACTGTCGTTTTTGTACAAAGGAACACAGTAATAGTCGCTCTTCGATGATCGATCGGAGTGTCTGTCGCAAGCGCTAGAACCGCTTCGGTATCCGCTGCTTTCTGTTGAGGAGTTGTCACTTCTGAAGCTGTCTGTGCTCCTTCGTGATTTGTGCGTGAAATCTCTTCTTTCGTAGTCGCAAGATCGCAAGTCTATAGACGACGCTCTCTGTCTGTCGGGGTATTTGTCGCGGTAGTGCCTTAGTGGTGCGACAGTGGTGTGATCAGCAAGCGACTGCTCTTGACCCATGATGGAGGCAGCGAGGGGCTGGCCCACGGAGTAGTGTGTCTGGAAATTAGAGAAAATTTATATTATTAACATGAAATATTATATATAATAATTTGGCAATATTTAAAATTAATAATCAATAGTCCAATGGCAAATAAAATTAACTCCATTTTCTATAAAAGCATTTTTACCAATTGTATTATCAATGTACAACTAAACTTGCATGCATTTTTGATTTATGATTGTATTAATGAAATTTAATAACTCTTTTCAGGTACGCTATTGTTAATAACACTGAAGTATTTGTATTGAAAGCGTAAGTATATCTAATTATATTAATTTATATTATGTTTAATCATACGTAAGTAATAATCCAAAAATGGATCCCACTCAATGAAACAATAAGATTGAGGTTTTGAAGAATCTTCGCCATACTACATTCGTATTTTGGTGACCTTAAAGTTGTTTTAAATATAAATTGAAAAATAATTTAATTTGTTATTATTACAAGTTTCATCTGGGAGATTGTGGAATAAAAACATTTAATTGTTATAATTAATGTGAATTGTGAAGTTTTTAATGTCTTTTTATAGATCATGTTGTTAATTGTTATTCTTTTAAATGTGGCCAAAAAGCAGCGTCAGTTCTTCACCTGGCAGGTCTGCGATAGTTGACTTGCCAGAGAGCGAGGTGGAATCAAGAAGATTCATCTCCCGAACTCATCATTCGCTGTTCAGTCGAGTCAGTTAAGACCCTCCTGATGGCAACTTGAACTACAGTGCAATTTTATTATACGTCTTTTTAAAATCACAACGATAGCGCGATTTAAATACTCAGTAGCGACATCCATTAGCAAGGAACAGGAACTAACGTTCAGTAACCTTGAGAGATACCGTTACGTGTGTTGTGGTATTTTTAGACCTATCGCGTGCCTGTAATATAATAATATGTAGTATGTATAATGTTTAAACTTTAAACTAATTCGCATAGAAAATTATAACAAAAACAAATGAGAGCGTCGATCGGTCAGTACTGTTGTAAAAATAGTGACGTGAGAGAAATTTCAAAACCAGTTTTTATAAGGCACTTAAGACGGTTTCAACGTTTCTACAAACAAAAGTCAGTGCGGCGGCGCGGTGTACGAGATGATTGAAATCGATGCGTTGTTGGGTCTATACTAAGACACTGCGAGTCTGAAACTTTCACTGAACAGTCTAAATTGCTCGATATTTCCACCGTAATTTCTAGAAACATATGATCTCCTGGTAGAATTAATCTCCATTGAAGGTTTCACTTTCAGTACAGCAATAAGTGCTAACAAAATTGTGATAACTATTACCTAGTTCCCGCTGTATTTACGTTTCTAGAACTTTTACTTGTGTAGGTAATGTTTGTCTTTCGATATTTGGTGATAATAATTTTCGATTTGTTACGCATAGGCCGTTTGACATCAATATATATGCGAATACAAGTTTACGTATTACATTATCTTTTGAATAGTCTTTCTAGGTCATACTATTTCTTAAATAAATATAGTTATTCATATAAATTGCGAAAAGTGTTTTTATTAAAGTTGAAACCACAGATCACAGAAACTAAAGGGTTGAAACCCTAAATACTTATACCTAGGTCAAGTTTTGATTACTTTTTGTTGCAAGCTTGTTGTTTGTGAGTTATAGCAGTAACTAAGCTAATGCGAAGTTATTGATCATAAATAAATATAACGCGTAAAAGAAAATATTTAATGTCTATTCAACTCTTTAGGTCACAGCCCACGGGTCTTCACTTTTTATGACCTACATTTTTACAAGCATCAAGAAAAGTCTACAAATCATATTTAGTATAGTTTAAAAATTCAAAGTCGTTTGATTAACATAATACGATAATGTATGAAGGAATAAAAGAAGCTTAGCTAAATATGTAAATAAAAGATATGTAAATAAAAAGCCATTGTCAATGTTGAAACAAAATCTGTTGCAAATGGAGTTACCTTCACATAAAGTAAAATGTACAACCGTGCAAAACAATTTACTCGCTCCTATTGTTATACAATTTGCATCGTTGTAAATAGACAACTTAGGTAAAGAAATGTCATCTTTATACACATAGTGTTAAGGTTCCTTTTTACATTACTGAAAGAGGTGGGCAATTGGACAATTTTTTTATTCGTTGTAAAGGTCAATATACAATTCGAATATGTAAAAATTATAAAAGCAAATATTGTATTTACTCGGGCTTGAAGATATTTTTTGCGTAATTCAATACGACAGTTGTCACAAAAAATTAAAGTAAGGATTTTTGAAGTCAATATTTAACACCTTAAAATTTAAATACTCGTATTACCCGTATTTATTTAGGTAATCCGATTCGTTATGGGATAATCGATAAGATTTATTATTTTAAAATCAACATTTGAGCGTTTTATGGTGATTTTTTTCTGGGTTAGGTCTTTTGAAAATACATATTGAATATTTTATTTAATTATCACTAAGGATTATTTATGTCATTTGTGTGTTAACACAAAAATTATTGCCTAAGATACACGAAATGTGAATCTACAAGTTAACGGAGTATTTGGTAATACGCAAAACTGCAATCTTTCTACAATCTTTAAAATAATTATAATAAAATATGCAAGTACATATTCTTTAAAATTTCATAAAGGTATTGCGAAGTATGAAGTAATGTGTAAAGTATGGATGCTTCTTGTTCAGTATCTTTACTAGGCAGTAGTAATGTAACTTCCGGTTAAATAAAACCAGCTAACTGTGGAATGAACTTAGCTTGTGTGTGATTATATATTTATACTAGCGCTCCGCCCCGGCTTCGCCCGTGGTACATATGAAAAATAGATGTTGGCCGATTCTCAGACTTACCCGATATGCACAGAAAATTTCATGAGAATCGGTCCACCCGTTTCGGAGGGGTATGCAGACTAACATTGTGACACGAGAATTTTATATATAAGATAAGATGATAAATAAAGAGCATAATAATTGAATGGATGTTGTTATCGAAGTTATAAGGTAATGTTGTAAAGGATGAAATCGCAAGCCGCAAGGTGCGGTGATCCGTGATGTCGTGGAGTATAATTTCATTATAGATAATGTGTAATATATACAACTTGTATACAGCAAACGAACATGTTGCAATAGAATTCGTTACACAGATTATATGCAGTAAATTTTTTGTCTGTCTTTTTACACCCTCTTCCAATTACGCTAACCAAAAATATACTAAATTATTCTGCAAATCTGTTGATTTTTTACGCAATATTTTCACATTCTAGGGCTATTATGTCATATTCGAATAAATCCAAAGTTTTGGAAAGTTGACGTAATACATTTTGCAGCGCAACCGGTGGCATTTGGACACCTACTGACCCCGAGTTTTGCAACCGACCTCTCAAAGCAATTCGATAATGCCCTTGAGTAAAGATGCTGTGATTGTATAGACACTGTAAACTATAGAGGATCTTTTCTTGTTTGTATGTTAGAGTGGGAAGCGATTAGTGCGTCTCCTGATGGTAAGCGATCGCACCATCTGAACATTTGTAGAGGCTTCTGCAAATGGTATACAATTATGATTTGGTTTTGATTAGAAAGCGGAATGTTTTTAACCCATTGACCACCGAGCGGCCCGATCGGGCCGCGACACAATAGATTTTCTATTGTGTCTGTGATTCAGGGACTGAGGGATTAAAACAGGAAGAGGAATTATGTATTTCAAAATTAAGTATATGGTTTCGTTATTCGTAGTTAAAGTGCTTGTTCTGTTTAAAAATTGCGAGGGGTTATATAGCGACAGTAAATATATAGAGCAATTAGTTATAAGCAAATATATTATAATTTATTATGAAGAAGTTTTCTGAAATGTTTCTATAGTCTATGCCTTCCTAGTTTACGGTATTATATATCCATAAGCATAACCCGTCCCTGTGAAACCACAAACAAACAGGTAAAGGTGATTAAAATGTAGGAAACGTATATGTTTTTATATGCCATCTATAGTCTGTGGTGTCTATGAGTTCTTGTACGTGTTGAGCATAGATAATTTATTGTCCTCGTTTAATTTTTAAATTTATTTACATAGGAAACTTTGAAGTTCTTTCAAAACATGTAAATATGTTGCATAAATGTATTAGGAAATTAAAAATTTTCTGCACGCAGTTTATTACTCAATATCCTATAATGTAAAGTGAATAGTTAATTTATACCACATTTTTTCCGATTATTATTTTTAAACTGTGAATTACGCCCTTTCCTATTATATTTATTATTTATGAATAAAAAAATAATGCAATAAATAGATATACTGAAGCATCAAGTCATACGCAAATAGAATACCTACCTTTCAAGCTATCTGAAGTCATTCTCATTAAAAACTGTCACGAAGTTCGCTTGAACAGATCTACTTACAATAATGTATTGTTGTTTGCTGATGGAATTGTGTATTGGCGTCAATGAAAATTCATTCATTCGATTCGTGTTCACGGACAATTTCCGTTCCTAACTTGTAAGACAAAAATAAGCTACTTAATTTATTTCTTTAAAATATTCTTCTTTAAAATATTCTATGCTTCACCTTTGCTGTCACTGCGAATTTGCGACACAAATACCAATAAACCACAACGAAATGATTATAATGAGACGTCGAATTGTTATGTGTGTACATTAATGATATATATTGGGAAAGAATATGTTAATGTACTCTAGGAACCAGTTGTAATTGACCCCTTACATATACATAACATACAAAAGCTCTACGTGTCTTGTGACACGTCGCTCACATAATTAACTTGATTTAATTCATGACCAACTTTATTCTGTCCGTCCGTACCAAGTGGGTCGGCGGTTTCATTTCGATGCGTCTACGTGTGGAGACCGGTGTCCACTTTCGTTCCAACAAAATAAACTTACTCTCCAAGGTCATAGGGGCTATAATTGCATGCGCTTCCCAACAGGAAATATAGTTTGCAAATACGTCAGCGATTGAATCGCAGTTATCAAGAGTTAGAAAGCAGAAGATACGGGTTATGTTTTGTTGACTCGATGGTAAGTGACCAATCACCAGGGCATATGAATATTGTGTAACCAGTCCAAATTATAGGACACTCTCGGTTTCTATTTACATGTTACAGCGGTTGCATGTGCTCAAAACAAGGAGGTGTTAAATGAGTTATAGGAACAATGCTCATTCGTTGCTCAAGTCATACATCATAGCTATATTTAGCGAATTATTTTAACATTGAATACATATTATGTAACAGACTTGCGTATAAGAAAGAGCCCCTACGAATTGTAGACTTCATTCTTCAAGAATCTACGATAGTCAAGGCAGAATTTCGGCATCTTCAAAACCGTTGCTTATGACTGCACTTGCCTGTAATGGGTATCATTACGCCGATTTACCTAATCGCAATTTTGCGAAGTACAAACTAAGTATGTTACGCGAATGTGGTCACGCTAGCGTGAACCTTTCCAGAGAGTACTGGTGTTTTTGCTAGTCTATACTGTACGGTTGACAATAGTAAGGTTATGAACGTGGGAAGTAGTGAATCTTTTATTGTTTTCTTTTTTCTGTTGTATTGTGGTTTACTTAAGTTCATTGGTAGGGTATTGGTACCTATGAACTATGAAGGTACCCAGCGAATGCTTTTTTATACTTGATAGGCATACGTTTGACTACTATCTCGCCTGATGTAAATCGGTGATGTAATGGTGATCTATGAAGGAGCACGTCTGTCTAGAAGAAGCCCATTCATATTTTTTATAACTTTATGTGGGCGTAAATTTCCAATAATCGCAATTAGTAATTAAATAAAACATACGGAAGTATCTTTGAGCGTTTATGCATATGAATGGATACTATTGTTGCTAAAATAATACTCTTGCAATCAACGAGTAAATCGTTTGGTATTTGACTTGCCTAGCATTCATCATAGATCTTAAGAGAATGTTAAAAGGTCCTGCGCAATATTTTAAGTCAATTAGGTTTTAGTTTACATTTTAAAAACTATCGCAATATAACCTTAGCCTACATAGGGGTTTGTTTATCAGCTTCTGAGCACTGCATTTTACGGTGATTATAATCGGTTTAATTATTACTTAGCCTTTACCAAGGATATCTTGAATTATTGGTTAAAACGTACACCTTTTTCGAAAATAAAAGTAACTTCATAACATATTATAATTGTTGTGAAAAACTTGTTTAACAGTGGATTACAATATAAGTAAAAAGTTTGGTTAGATACTAAGCTTGGATAGGAAATTACGTTTGTCCGATAAAAGTAGATACAAATAATACACATTACAGGTACATTGGCCACTAATGACGTAGAGGAATCTGGACTGACCAGTGACTGGTGAGGATTTGAACTCCTGGGAAGTGACTTTCTAATTCCCGCTATTATATTTAGTGTATTTACTAGTATTGTTGTAATTTTATATGGTAATACTGTTGTTTGGCTAGAGTCTAGACGGTAGAAGAAATTTCAAGAACTAGAAATAATGATTTGCGTTTTAATTTTCCATGTAATGTTGTCATCGATAAGAATATCAATCAGTTCGTATAATAGGTTTATTAATTAGCGAATATATTCCATACTACATATTTAAACTGGGAGCGAATATACAATGCTATGATATAACGATATAAGAAAGAAATATATTATGCAGCTAATTAAAAAATTGCCTTATTCCTTATTCCTCGGAAGGTAACGTAGAGATATAGGCATTGCATTTGCCAAAGTAATAAACAATTTCTCAAGACCTTAGTATGGCAACTAGGCCAGCAACCATATCTAATGAATCCCATCTCATTAAGAGTATTTAGTTAACTTTCTACGCTCGTCTGATATTATATAATGCTGGCTGATAGGGTCAGGTTGAATAAGATATATTTGGGTTAATGCATGTGCTTTCCATTGCAATTAATTCTGTACACTGCTTCAGAATGCTTGATTGAATATATTATATGTACTGTTGTGTAAGGAGGTTATGTATGTAACGATGATAGCTAAGATATGGTTTGAAGTGATGATGGATAGGCATAGAAAAGGACAGAACTTGGATTTCTGACTGAAGGACAAACTGTGCATGTTACAATCGTAGCCTTTAAAAGCAGTAAAGAGTACTAGAGCCGTTTCCTAATGAGGAACCAAAAATTTGGTTTGTTTATGGATAGATTCTTAACTGGCGTTGCGAATATTTTCTTCTTATATTTTTCATTAGTGCACAAATAAAGTCAGTTTAATTTAAATACAAAATAAACCTTTGACTACAAATTATAGTTATATTTTTCTCGTAATTCCGCAATTTTCGAGACAATTATCTACATGGATCCTTTGATTTAACGTACAGGTTCACATCTATATCTAACATATATCTAAATCGCATTCACTTTACCTGGGATCCATAGTTATGCGGGAACAACGGCTATGCCACGGAAGTTCTCACGACCTCAGATTCACAATAGAATTAGACACAGATTAAATTAAACTGCACTTTTCACTTTTACGAGTGTGCACTGGCCATAGACAAAACAAGAAAAAAAGTTATCTTCGAGTGTGCACACAGGCCATGGATAAAACTAAAAAAAATAAATCTATTCGAATTTTAAAATGAACAACGTCCGCGATAGTTAGAAAGTCAATGTTCCGGTACTTTCTTCGCGCGCGTGCGCTGAGCTGCTTCGATGCGGAGTGAGTGACTCTCTATGGGAGCTGCTTAACCCGTCACTTTTGAGATGTTCTTTCATGTGGAGGCTCATGTTTGGATTTATATGACTTAATAAATGTTATTGTAGATCCATTTTTGTAAGTGCTTGTCAACACATGTATTAGTTGTTCGAACTAGAGGCTCTACTTCGATCGCAATAATATTAAGTATTATGCCTGTTTGTCGTATCATAGATATTGTAATTTTAAAAAACAAAAACATTAATTTATTTCACGAATATAAAGCGTAAATATATAGCGTACCAATATTATATTGATGCAATTTGCTTTCAGAAGCGCTTTGATTTCTTACTTTTTTATTTATTTCAATATGCAGGTACAATGAAGATTATTTGTCCCTTTGTAAGTTTGTATTGAGAGAAAGTCCGTGCCCATTATGTATTACGATTACAAATTAAATAAAGTATATCAACGTAAGGGACAGTTTGGTTTTGTAAAATAGATAAACCTAGTGGAAACAGATTAAAAATTACATTTCTAACATCTGCGCGTATTCATTGTGTCACAGAATAATAACTATAGTACGGAGTACCTAAGTAGCTAGATTGTGAGTGAATTTTCCAATATTTGAATTAATTTCAAATCTTATCTTATATATAAAAATGAATCGCAAAATGTGTTGGTAAGCGCATAACTCGAGAACGGCTGAACCGATTTCGATAATTCTTTTTTTATTATATTCATTATATTCCTGGAAGTACGAGGATGGTTCTTATGTAGAGCAAACGTAAACATGTACCACGGGCGAAGCCGGGGCGGACCGCTAGTATTTTATAAAATTCTTTAATAGTGTTGAAATTATCTATAATCTCTGTACTTTTGGTTTCAAGAAAATCCTACTAATACATATTATAAATGCGAAAGTTTGTGAGGATGGATGTGTATGTGTATGTTTGTTACTCTTTCACGCAAATACTACTGAACCGATTACAATGAAATTAAGCACACATAATATAGAGGGTAACTTGGATTAACACATAGGATAGGTTTTATCCCGGAAATCCCACGGGAACCGGAACTATGTGAGTTTTTCTTAGATAGGTTTCTTTCAAAACGCGGGCGATGCCACGGGCGGAAAGCTAGTTGTTCAATAAAATAATATCATCGAAACTAAATGTAAAAAGTCACTTTAGTTTCATGTCCTATTTTTATAACTGTTTTTATTCAATAAACATGCCGCTCACGTTCTATTTGTTTACTTTTTGTGAATGATACCTACTTGAGGAATTAACTAACCCCAAACACCTATTTAAGTTTATTATTTACACAAAAAAAATATAAAGGACGTGCGTTTATTGGTCTGGTCCATTATAAAAAAATGATCATGTACCTAAATCGCTTGAAGTGATTTCTAGAATAATAACTATATACCTACCTAACTTAATTTCACACAAAAATGAAATCTAGTGAGGACCTCCTTTTATTAGAAAGTAGATTAATTAAGAAAAAAGGTATGCATACGATGCTGTGACGAAAGTCAATTAAAACTGCAGTTATATTAAAATCATAATATATTATTTCTTCTGAATCTCATTAAAATAATTTTATGTAGATGCAGTAACGCCATCTAGTTTGTTTGGAATGAAACTTTATAAATTTTAATGCGCGCCACCTATAGGAACAGATATATTAGTTCGTTTGTCTTACATAGATGGCGCTTTTTGCAAAAGAAACTATACTTGGAAGGAAAAATGGAAAACATTTCCTAAAATATTACGATTGAATTAGGACTGAAAAAGAGAACGCCATAATGATTTCACAGTACATAAATATAAATATTATATTACATATTTTTTTTTACATTTTGGGATGACAATATGATTACAGCCTACAGGTATTAATTAGTTATTTTTTCTCTATCTTTTCATTCTTCTTCTTTACCATTGCTGAACAGTTTTTAAACCTATCATCGTTGTAAAGAACAAGGTTAGCGTTAGATTTTTATATACAGTAACATTAATTCCGCCCGTGGCCCACGTTGTCCAAAATAACAAATTAATAATTATATACTACACCTTCCTCCTAAATATCATTCTATCGATTATAAGATGCATCAAAATCCAGTGCGTAGTTTTAAAAATTTAAACATACCTATATACGGACGGACAGACAGGGACAGCGACTTTTATACTATGTAAGGATTAGCAATTAAAAATAATCTTTCATAACTTTCTTGTTTCTTACAGGTTTCTCTACTTTTGTGTTCATGACTTATAAGTTGTTATGCGTTTGTGTTAATATAAATTTTATTAGGTATCAGGAAGTGTATATAGTGTAAATAACTATGTATAAAATTCCCAGTAATATATTTTGTTACTTACATGTTCTTTTTCATTTTATTTGTTACACTTTACTATGGTAAGTAGTATACCATATTTCTATTATTACTTAAAACTAAAACTTATAGCTAGATTAGCACAGATGAATTGAATATGCTTGCAAGATAAATCAAAGGAATGTGAACTAATAATTGTATAGCCAAAAATGAAGGAAATTATGAAAGACTGTTTAATATGGCGCTAGCATAACTACAATAGTAATTAGTAAGTAATTATGCAATGTTACTTCTGCTACGGTAATGTACCTTATGATGATATTACCGTGTTTGTGCATACCAATGGATGTAATAATCTCAATTTACGTATTTGGACACATAGATTATGAAATCTAGCTCATCCTTAGAGTCTTGGCTCAATTTTCCCCTATTACTTAAGTATTTTATTTATTGTTAGTAATTAAAAAATAATATACAAATAAATTTTTATATGATAATGAATATTATTATATTCTTAAACTAGCTTCCGCCCGCGACTCCGTCCGCGCGGATGTCGGTCTTCGCGTGGATGGTTTAGGTATTTCTCCATTTTGAGTAACTCTGACAATAACATCTTATAAATATATATTGGACTCAAATACGGCTAGGCCTATAATAATACCCAACGTGTGTTCGCTGTTCTACAGAACAACATCTATGGATAAAACTGAAAAATTAAGATTATTTTTTTTCTTCGTATTTTTTCAGGATAAAAAGTATCCTATTTTACGCCCAGGATAATAAGGTATAATTATACCAAGTTTCATCGAAATCGAACCGTTAGTTTTTACGTGATGTCTTCACATACAGACAGACAGACAGACAAATTTTTTTTTAATCACATATTTGGGTTTGGTATCGATCCAGTAACACCCCCTGCTATTTATTTTTTCAATATCTTCAATGTACAGAATTGACCCTTCTACAGATTTATTATATGTATAGAAGATATGTCGTAGGCCATGCTCTACTTCTTCGCACATCTCTCTCTTTATTATTATAAAACAATATTAATTGTATTCAATCTTTTGTTCGAAATTTCATTCAATTTTAGATTAATTTACATTTAATTACAATTTTAGCTAAATTTAGACTTTGTAAAACTTAATATTTAAATTGTTCGTTTTATTTAAACAAAATTATTTACATTTAATTACAATTCTAGCTAAATTTAAACTTTGTAATGCATCATATTTTTAATTGTTTGTTTTATTTTAAAAATATAATTAAGTAGTTGAATATTAACCTAAAAACTAAGTAAAACGTTTACTAAAGAAATCGCGCAGTGTTCTATCTCATATATTATATTGAAACGAAACATCGGAGTCATCAAATCGTAAGAATCAGTGCGGAGATCAACATCAGACAAGAGAGAACGTAATCGTGAAATCTGTAAGAGAAAGATCGATGCTCTCGCTTTACTTTAATTTTGTTGCGTAACGTACGAAACGTACGGTTAAGTTTGAGTTTAACTATGTACATGTGTACTTTATGTGCTATATGTACGATATACAGTAATACATCTATATATATATATAAAACTCAAAGGTGACTGATATAGTGATCTATCAACGCACAGCCCAAACCGCTGGACGTATCGGGCTGAAATTTGGCATGCAGGTAGATGTCATAACATAGGCGTCCCCTAAGAAAGGATTTTAGAAAATTCATCCCCTAAAGGGGTAAAATAGGGGATAGAAGTTTGTATGAAACTTTTTATTCCTTGGATGTATTTGCATGAAATTTAGCACACATATAGAGGGTAACTTGGATAAACACATAGCATAGGTTTTATCCCGGAAATCCCACGGGAACGGGAACTATGCGGGTTTTTCTTTGAGAACGCGGGCGAAGCCGCGGGCGGAAAGCTAGTTTAGGTAATATAATGTGATCAATGAACATAATATACGTGTGTCTGTAGCTCTTTATTGCACTTTATAATTTGTATGTTTTGAGCTATTGATCTCTGGGTTGTCTTGAAGGTCTAAATGATTAGGAAGAGTGTGATTCGTTGACTGACTTTTTTGGGAAATAAGTAGAGCCTGTCACCTGTGATGTAAATAATAATAAAACCGGCCAAGTGCGAGTCGGGCTCGCGCACAAAGGGTTCCGTAGCAGCAAATATAATAAATTACAGTTAAATCAACCTATCTCAAAAACTATAAGAGATACTTTGATCAAACCAAAAATCGTTGAAAGAGTTAATTAGCATGCATCACCTCTATTTTTTTTAGAATTTTATACCCCGTAGTTATAAAAATAGAGGGGGGGGGACATACTTTTTACGACTTTGAGAGCTGATATCTCAAAAACCGTTCACTTTAAGAAAAATGTTTTTTAGAAAACTTTATATCATTTTAAAAGACCTTTCCATTGATACCCCACACGGGTATGTACATCGAAAAAAAAAATTTCATCCCTCAGTTACATGTATGGGGGGCCCCACCCCCAATTCTTTTTTTTACTATTTAGTGTCATATTTTTGTAGCGGTTCATACAACACATATTCCCATCAAATTTCATCACTGTAGTACTTATAGTTTCCGAGTAAATCGGCTGTGACAGACGGACAGACGGACAGACGGACAGACGGACATGACGAAACTATAAGGGTTCCGTTTTTGCCATTTTGGCTACGGAACCCTAAAAATTTAAAACCTATCCATGGATAAGATAAGACTCGGCATGCATGTCGTGATTTTCATGTGCATGCGCAACAAAAGTATTGTTGTTTTTTAGGGTTCCGTAGCCAAAATGGCAAAAACGGAACCCTTATAGTTTCGTCATGTCCGTCTGTCCGTCTGTCCGTCTGTCCGTCTGTCACAGCCGATTTACTCGGAAACTATAAGTACTACAGTGATGAAATTTGATGGGAATATGTGTTGTATGAACCGCTACAAAAATATGACACTAAATAGTAAAAAAAAGAATTGGGGGTGGGGCCCCCCATACATGTAACTGAGGGATGAAATTTTTTTTTTCGATGTACATACCCGTGTGGGGTATCAATGGAAAGGTCTTTTAAAATGATATAAAGTTTTCTAAAAAACATTTTTCTTAAAGTGAACGGTTTTTGAGATATCAGCTCTCAAAGTCGTAAAAAGTATGTCCCCCCCCCTCTATTTTTATAACTACGGGGTATAAAATTCTAAAAAAAATAGAGGTGATGCATGCTAATTAACTCTTTCAACGATTTTTGGTTTGATCAAAGTATCTCTTATAGTTTTTGAGATAGGTTGATTTAACTGTAATTTATTATATTTGCTGCTACGGAACCCTTTGTGCGCGAGCCCGACTCGCACTTGGCCGGTTTTTTTTTTTATATATTTGTATTCGTATTATGATTTAATTTAAATAAATAACATATCTCATTCGAATATTTTATTTTAGTAAATTTTAATTAAATTACAATTTATGATTAACATAAAAAATGGACTTAGGAAAAAAATACTATTCATTTAAGAAAACAAAAAATAAAAACTTTAAATAATGCAAGATTTGATTGTGTACTGACTTATAACACCTGTTTCATTTCAATATAAAATTATGTGCCCATCATATATTTTAATAATTCTCAATATTTTCATTCAACCTAAATTCGAGTTCATTGAATAAAATTTGAATAAATACTTCATCATGTTTCGTGTTTTATGATTGCGAATCATATTTATAAGGGCGGCTTCACATTAGTGCCGTAGAAGAAGTTCAAGCCGCGAATTCACGTCATGGCCTCCACATTCATCTCGCAATTGTTAGTGAAACCCACCGGGAAATGGACGTAGAAGCTGCTGCCAAAATCACTGAGTTACTATGGGTTATTATTGCACGGAAGCGCGAATAAGTGTATGCGTCATATACGTGAATGTCGCCTAAAGGAGGCGCGAATACTTTGTCGCGGGACAAAATACCGATTCTGGTTGGCGAACAAGCAGTGACGCGCAAACCATCAACATGCACGTTCACTCCTGTTCACGTAGCTACACGGCAACAATGTGGAGCCACCATTAGAATTTAGAAGAAAATCTGTTTCCACGTTTTAAGTTTTAACTAACCTACATATTAGTATGGAAGTTTTGTGAAGTATTATATTTTACACAGTATTATGGCGACATGTCAATATTTATAGAGACGGATATACATAATAAATCAATAGCATGGTAATATTCTTTCGTAGGTCACTGATCATTTCGTAGGCATAATTAAAATAATACTTTGTTTATTTTAACGCGGTAATCTCAGGAACTACTGGTCCGATTTGAAAAATTATTTCGGTTTTAGATAGCCCATTTATCAAGGATGGCTATAGGCTATATATAATCACGCTAAGACCAAAAGGAGCGGAGCAATGCGGGTAAAACCGCAGGGCACAGCTAGTTAAATATATATGCTTTGTTAGTATACCTAGACATAGAGTTAACGGTGGATAGACAGCGTCGGCTTATTAATATTATAGCTTTTATCTTAATATTAATTATCATTACAAGTACAGAAACTAATTAACGATTAAACATAACATCATACATACTTCCATTTAGAAATTTAAGACTTACAACAGTTTTTAAACACGATTTATTCATAATTAAATTGACGTTACGAGCACGACGACGCGTGACTACAAGAAACCAGAATTTGTTACAATGTTTGTAATTCGGTACTACCTAGTTTTTTACTGAAAACTTGTTGTATGGCACCAGTTATTATGAATTTGCATACCAAATTTTAACGAATCGGTTCTGTAGTTTGCGTGGCAATGCAATATCTTTTCATTCATACAAGCATTCTAATTTACTAGTTTTTAATAAGAATAGGGTGTTTTAGGTTTACTTTAACATAATTTTATATCGAAGAAAATAACTTTGCTCGTTAAATCTAATCAGTGACGAAAAATCGATCGGAGATTTTAAAGTAGGTAATCACATGAAAGAAAACCTTAGTCATGCGAAACTGCGACATGTAAATGTGACGTTTAATTGTATAATTAGTCTTCCGTAACATCCAATTAAAGTTTGAGAGGCTTCGATACATCATTATAAACACATTTCTCGTAAAATAAACATTATTAAGTATTAACACATTTCTCGTAAAATAAAGTTGAATACTTGCATTTTGGAAGACTCTTGCAATAAGTTACGTAAACAATGATTGCATTGTGAGATCATTAACAATACGTCTGTACGGATGAGGGCTCGCTGTAATTGGTCTTATGTTACGGATAAAGGTCTGGTGATATTTTGGAGCTCTTTATATTCGACTGGAGATTATAGTGTACATTAAATACATGTAGATACATTTAACAATTAAAATATAGGCAAAATATAATAAATATACATGTAAAGATTATTTTAAACTACCTTTCCAACCGCGGCTTTGCCCGCTTTGTCAAAACCTTATGAATTATATACCTTTCAAGAGGAAGATTTCTTTCTTTCATCTATCGATTAAAAAACCGCATCAAAATCCGTTGCGAAGTTTTAAAGATTTAAGCATACGGACAGAGAAAGCGACTTTGTTTTATACTATGTAGTGATGAACAGTTTTAGTTTGATGATTGAACGATCATTTTTAAATTCATTGCTTTCAAAGTAGCAAATATAATAGTAATGGTTAGGTACTTTTAAAATATGTGTAGACATATTTTACTCCTTACACATCTTAGAGGCAAATTGAAAAAAAAAACACCATTCTGTAAAATCGAAACGAAATAATACTTGATTAAATATGTCTGTAGATCAATTGCATGTCCATAAGTAATTGGTTGTCATTGAGATATTTTAATTACAGTGTAAGCAATTATTAAGGCAATGTGCTAATCGTTAAAGACATGAATATAATATGTTATAGCATAGCGAACTTGAATAAGCAGGTTGTAATTTTCATATATTTACTAGCTAGCTTTCGCACTGCTGAAAAAAAGCTTACCTATAAGAAGGAATTCAATCTAGTCAATAAAATAAGAATCGCTCTTCCTGTGTTCTAAAACGTGTTTTAATTTCAGCTGGAATAAATGGTAATTAATAGCTCTACATTAATCGCTTTAAACCTTAGGATTGCACTTTTAATATAGACTGAACTTGTATATAAATCTATGATACAAGTTGTATCGTTTTTGAACTACCACAATTTTTTAAAGTGAGTTATGGATCCGTAAATATTACTAGAATATTTACTTAATATTTATTATTTGGTGCCTACAAAACTTAGGTATTTTTTTTATTTTGAAGAGACGCTCCGTCCTGTTTCTTATTTTCTAGAAATATACCTACTTGTTGTGTAGATGTTTTATACAGTTTTGATGACAGACGGGTTTTTTCCTTTCTCAGACAGAGGATATTTTTAACAAATGACTTAAACCATTACAAATAAACAATTTTGCAACATTGGTGGCGCTGTGTATTATTTATGAAGCCAATATTTTCCTCGCGTTAAGTAATTTAAACGACTAGAATGAGAGATTAGGATAACTAACAAGTATTATGTAAGTTTTGCTTGGTTTTGCCATCATAACTCATATTTGTTTATTAATATTTATGACAGAGAAAGCTATATTTATTATTAGTCTTATAAAATGTTTGTTGGAGTTGCATACATTGACAGTTGATAAATGGGTTTATTTATTAGTTATTACCACCCAATACCCATACTATTATATAGTATATATCTTATATTATATATATCTTCATCCAAGCTAGAGCGAGCATTTTTCAAATTTATCAAATTTCTAAGTCTTAATCTGATCGGAAACAAATGTTGAATTTGTATACTAATATAATTTAAATTTGTCTTAAAAGAAAATGGTGTAACTAAAACCTTTTTTTATACAAATATTTAGCTTTTTTAAAAAATGAAATAAAATTTTCAAGTGCATAAGTGGAGAATATTCAGTGCATAAAATTTATATAAACTAAGATGTAATTACAAACATTAATATTGCGCTTTTATTCTACTGACAAATTGATCTCCGTTATCCGAATATTATGATAAATAAATAAAAAAATCATTACATAATATACCAATTAATTACATATTATACTCGTCTCATAATATAATAAGTTTAATAAATGAACGGACAACGGACGGACAAATTTTAATAATGCAAAAAAATTGACTGTTGAAATTATTACGGTGGTGACTGGTGATGAAATAGGTACTTTGTCTCATAATATCACATGCAAAAATGCATATTGATATATAGTGTAAAGTAGTATAAATACATATAAATTAGTTATTTCATAAGTTTTTAGCACTAAAAACGTTTTTATAGATTATCTTTGAGTAGTTATAGATACCCCAAATGTTTGGAAATAAATTGTATTAAACATACTTCCTGATACTGCTTTCTATTAGAAAAAATGTTTCAAGTCAGTCCAGTAGTAATAGTACTTATTTAATCCAATAATAAAGTATTAATTATTTGTATAATACATACAAAATGAATACAAGAACATCAATAAATAAATCTATTCCCGAGAAAATCATTTTTTCAGAGGATTACTGTTACTTTGTACAATAGGTACTCCTAATATTTGTAACAGTAGGTATATGTGATTGTATCGTCTAAAGACGAAATCTTAAAAAAGGATTTAGAAATTAAAGACTTTTAACGGATTTTAAACGCGATTTATTCATTATATTATTTTCCCGACGTTTCGAAAACTTTACATTTCCGTTAAAAAGTCTTTAATTTCTAAATGTATAATACTCGCGTAAAATCAAACACTATTAAAAAAGGATGTTATTGTGTATTTTTTCTCTATTTACTAGAATATCTGACCTTAGAATTATTAATGATGAGTCTAATAAAATATTTTATAGGCCTAAATATTACAGATTAAGGACCCCATGCTGTATCAATTTACATGAATATGAATAAATTAGCATAATTATTTCTAATAGAGTTATAAATATATGATATAGATTATGTCAAAGTATGCCAAACTAAAATAGGATTATTTTTGCGTTTCGCGGTTGCAAAACAACCTAATATTAAATAAGCAACCTAATATTTTATTCTTAACTATTCGTTTATGTTAGTTTTAACTCTAGACTTTGGCAGAATTAGAATTTATATTGTTGTTAAAAATCTATAAGATTTCAAATATGTCTGGAAGAAATCGCTCCAAAGCGATAAGACCGCCAATTGCACGCAGCTATCTTAAGTAATTAAATGTTTGTTTTTTTTTCTCTTTTATAAGTGCAATAAAGAATAAATAAATAAAATACGTACGTACTCTTTTTAAATTAAACACCAGAAGAGAGTTTGTTGAGAATGAGTTTAGATAAGAAGAAACTGTAGTACCCGACAGTATTATTAATGATAGAACGATAATTATATCTATAAATTAATGACCTGAAAGACTAAATTAATGACGTGTTCCTGACCCGGATAAGTTGGAAAATACATACATACTTCCGACGTTTCTAAATCAAGAAACTTATTCAATTTTAGACAATACTAGCTGTGCCCCTCGGTTTTACCCGCAGTGGCTCCTGTTGGTCTTAGCGTGATGATACATAGCCTATAGCCTTCCTCGATAAATGGGCTATCTAACACCGAAAGAATTTTTCAAAACGGACCAGTAGTTTCTGAGATTAGCGCGTTCAAACAAACAAACTCTTCAGGTTTATAATATTATTGATTTGTTCTCAAAAGTCATTCTTTTGAGGTGCGAAATACACATGCTATTATTACCTGTATAGTTGAACAATTATCGCCTTAACGATCATTTAACATAAGTATATTGACAATGAGCTTTTGTTTACCGTGAAAAGTGAAATCATTGCGCTCCGTTCTTCCGATTACGCAATACTATAATATTATTACGTTTTTTACATCATAACTTGAACTCATCGGTTATTATTTTGTATTGGTGACTTGTCGTTTTTTATGATACGTTCATACTTCCTCATGTGTATGATGACGTGACCTTTAGAAGGGTGTACGTGGGCTCAATTTGGGATAATGTGTAGTTGCAAAGGTTAGAGGTGGTTTACGTGTGGAGTTGTTATAACTATTGTTGTATGCTTTTGTATGTTGAGTGGGTATGGATGACATTTTCTTTTAACAGAGAATATGGTTACATCCATAGATTATTATATACCTAGTTACTATGATCCTACCTACTTTTTAATTCGCTTTAATAGAGAAAGATTAACGGGTGGGAATTATCAGTCAGCATATGCAAGTAAAGTGTATGATTCTATTTCGACAACTCAAAATAGATTTTATGCATGCGCATAATAATCATCCTATGCTCTAGATCTTGTATTTTTTATTTATTTTAATAAAACTTTATATTCTGTATATTATCTTATATATAAAAATGAATCGCAAAATGTGTTGGTAAGCGCATAACTCGAGAACGGCTGAACCGATTTCGATAATTCTTTTTTTATTATATTCCTTGAAGTACGAGGATGGTTCTTATGTAGAGAAAACGTAAACATGTACCACGGGCGAAGCCGGGGCGGACCGCTAGTTATTAATAAAAGAAATACCACGAAATAAAAATTTGTGTATCCTCTTACAAACTTCTTTATATAGAGTCTCATTTTGTTCGTATTTTACACGTCTTATCTTCAGAATCTTTTTAAAGTTGTTACAATTAAGAACGCGAATTTCCTCAATAGTTAACGGTACGTAAATTGCATTGTACTTGTAATTCGTCTTTATTTAGTTTTGTATGTTAATTTGCACATTTACCTAGTTTAAAATCAGCGTGTTACGTTTTCTGTACGAAAAAGTAGTCAAATGTATGACGAGTGGTCAGTGACTTGGAAAATATGGAGCACTTTTATGGCTTAGAAATTCACTTCGTATTTAATTAAAAATTATAAATTGTTAATACATTTGTGAGAGTGGAAAGAGGCGCTTATTTGGCTCGGTGATTTTTTTAATACGTTTTATAGCTCGAATAGAAACTTGAGAAATGTATTTCTTTTCGTTAGCCGTGTATAGAGAGTTTATAAGTAATATAATAATTGGAAATCTTTCTATTGACGCGTTCTTATTTTGATAGATATTGATAAAGATATTCAGGTGGTAGATAGGATTGCGGTAGATATTCAGGTGGTAGATAGGATTCCTCTTTGTTTAGAAAACAATCTATTTTGCATTCTTTACACTATTTTCATAAATGGAGTTTGTGGGCTTCATTCTTAATGGTTTTTATTCAATAAAGAAAGTATATAAGGATATACATACTTTCTATAAAAGAAAAGTATGTTTGATGGATTTTAAATGTTATATTGATAGTAATAGGAAATTAGGATTAAATATAATTTTAGACTAATTCATTGGTCTGACTAATTACCTCTTATTATTATAAACAAACTGAGAAAGCGTAATTATTGTCAACAAATTCAATTCCAAAAACGACGATCACAATAGAAAATTAATTAAAAACACGAAGTTGCAGTCAGTATTCATTTTAGCATCTACAATATAAACATGTAACTTTTTTCAGCGTATTCTTTTAAAAAATAAATCAAATACTCACCAAATATATATGTCGCGACGTGTGCAAATATCCAATATAATATATAAAAGTGTCAGAAGCACATGTTTTCATATGTTTTCACTATATGAAAACGAGAGTGTACCGTAGCACGTATGTTGGCGCGCGCGCCTCTGTGCACTGCGCGTGCGTGACTCTGGCACATCATTCCTCCTACTCTTGGCTAACGCTACAGTTTCTATCGCTTTATGGACTCACAGATAAGATACAGGTGGACTGTTGAGTGTAATGAACAGGACTTGATGCTTGCGTGTTTCAGGTTGATGATGGTGGATGAAATGTTTTTTCGTTGATTACATGGTTTTTTGTTTGATTTAGATATACCCAGTATAATTGTTGCCTGAAAAGGAACCTTTACTTTTATGGAGAAGTTATACATTTTATTTGAACATTTTGCTGTAGGTTTGAGGAACCTGCAACCTCATAGACTTTAAAATGATGCGCGATAACTATGCTATACTTGCCTACCTAATAACTATTCAGTATTCTGTGCCTAAAGCCAGTTGCAATATTAGCCACTGCCTATTTTTATTCGATTCTTACTCGTAAAGGGAAATAAACAATATGTACTTTTCTAATTTCTTACAGTCTTAACTTCAATTTGCAAAGGATTTAAGACAGTATACTTTCAACATTTATTCAGTCATAGACATAACTTATTCATAAAATAATAAATTATAATTTTTGACGACGCGGTTGGCGCAGTGGTAAAGTAACTGCCTACTGAGCCGACGGTCCCGGGTTCGATCCCCGGTCAGGGCAAATATTTGTGTGATGAACTCAATTATTTGTTCTTGGGTCTGGGTGTTATTATCTATATATATGTATTTATTAAATATTATATTTATCGTCGCCTAGTACCCACAACACAAGCCTTAATTGAGCTTACTGTGGGACTAGGTCGATTTGTGTAATAATGTCCTATAATATTTATTTATTTATTATTTATTTATAATTTGAAGGTTTACTCGGCCAGTGTTATTTCCTCCTAACCTCTCTTCAGGATGTACAGAAAGCACTGCATATTCCGATATCTATCGAGTGCAGTTACGGACGTTACAAGATTTGCATCTCAGATGTAATTATTGCGTGAAATGTGCCTATCTGTTGCATTTGGCTTGTAAATTATATCGATGTGTACGTTGTTGAGGAATAGATAGCCTTTTTTACTGTTTAACGAGTACGTAATATGTTTTGATATATTATAGTTAGATTGTCGGACTAAAAATAATTTGGGAAGAATTAACTTGAATTGGCTTAATAGTTAATTGCAATAATTTTACCAAAGCATTCTCTACATTTTGATTTAATAAGGCGTCATAAATATACGATTTGAGAACTTCTCATTTTGTAATAATTTTTTATAGCTTTTTTTTATTGGGAATAGGGAAGCGCTTGACCACAATCTCGCCTGATGTTAAGCTTGAAGACCCCCATATTGAGCTAGAGAAGATACGAATACACTGATCATATTGAAGTGGAAATTCTCGTGTGTCAAACCAAAATTTATTTTCCTTATTTACTAGGAGAAAACCGCGCTCCAATATCTGTACATATCCTATTAATTTACTTAATACGAATTTGATTCTTAACTCTACTACATAAAAGGTATATTTGTATGCACAGTGTTTTATAGCTTTGGTTACACCATGTTTAGTTTCGTGCAAAATATATGGCTTCCTCTATTGATTTACCATCATAACTGTCTCTTAGGTAACAGGAAAATGATAGCAATGTGCGTATATCATGATATTATGGTTTCAATGATTTAATCTAATTTAAAGCGGTATTGCTTATGATGGGAAGTTTAAGTGGAATGAATTTAAATATTCTGTTGCCGTATTTTTTCGACTTGGAAAGTTTCTGCTTGAAAAGAAGATATGAAATCGAAATGTATTTGAGTAACGACTTTTGTTTTTAATAATAATAATATTTAGTTTCGACTTTGATATTGAGTTTTATACACAGGTTTTATAGCGTTCAAATGCTTGATAAATGAGAAATTTTTAAAGAATGGAAAAAATACGAACACTATGCGAATTTTTTCCATTCTTTAAAAATTTCTTATTTATACTTGTCGACTGCTTTAGAATAGAAACGAAGGTAGAGTCGTTATAGAATTAAACGTAGGTAGGTAAAACGATAGGTAGGAAACAAAATATCGCTAAGCAATTTTTTCTCTAGTAAATTGCATAGATCATATTAAATCAAACATATATAACATTGAATGATATGGTCATAAGATTAATAGTACCGTAATAAGATAGTGCGTTTATGCGCAGGCGCAGATTTAGATCCAAGAGAAAGTAAAATTTGTTCTACCGCATTTACAGAAATTCAGCATTTTATATTTTGCAGTTTCAATGTTATTAATTAATGAAAAATTCGTCTTTCTATTTTTTGCAATTTGAAATTGAAATACAGTATCGTTATTAGTGTTCGTATGGATATCGTTACAGGTATGTTATTATCAAGCAGTTTGTCCGTCTGTGTGTCCATGTCTATGCTGCGATCTTTAAAACTATGTAATTACTGTATATAATTCGTCCATTAAATGAGTTAAGTAATTTCAAATAACGACTTCGTTTAAAATAATTTCTTATTTTTGTAGTTACTGGAAGAAGAAAATATTATTTCCACTAAGATGAAAATACATAGTCGTGTTTCATTGATAACGCAGTATTGTTAAATAAAAATTGTTCAAAAGAAATAACATTATCGAAATACTGCAGTTCTATTGTTATTAATTTATAATGTTTTTCAATTAATTGTTAACTTTATAGACTTTGTCTTCTATCATCCTAATGTCTTTAATATAGGTTAATATTAAAGACAAAAGAAAGTGCAATAATTATTTACCCTTCTTTTGAATTAGAATCAAAAGCGAAGAACGTAAGTCGTGTAGAAATATTAGAAATAATGAATTAGGAAAAATTGCGCACAAAAAATCTGGTTTGGGGACTTTGCAACTATTACGTGAAAAGCGGTTACTAGTTGGATTTTTCTAGTGTAACGTTCGCGTAACACTTATGTTTTTTATTTATATGATAGTGGATTAATATGACAAAAGTTTAATAAACAACTATGTGCAATAGCGGAACGGACTAGTGACCGTCTTTTTAGATTTAAGTATTTTCACTTTAGCATTTAATTTTCTCAGTTTAGCGGTTGTGTAGCATTTCATTCAATTAATTTTATTTAAGTAACTTATATAGATACGATCCCTGCTTCGTACGTTGGAGTATAGTCAAAGGTGACTGATATAGTGATCTATCAACGCACAGCCCAAACCACTGGACGTATCGGGCTGAAATTTGGCATGCAGGTAGATGTTAGGACGTAGGCATCCGCTAAGAAAGGATTTCCCGAAATTCTTGCGGGAACGGGAAAAAACGGGGATGCACGTACAAAGTCGTGGGCAGAAGCTAGTATTTAAAACAAACAAACTATAATCAAGAATTCAAAGGGCTAGTTAATTATGCATTAATTAATTATTTTATGATTAAAGTATTCAAATGAGTTATAACGTATGAATAGAATTTTTTACTTTTATACAAATTCAGTAGGTACTTAGTAATATTATAAATGTAAAAGTCTGTCTGTCTGCCTGACTTTTACGCTTTCACAGTCTACACGATACAGATTTGGATTTAATTTGGAATTAAAATAGTTTGAAGAACCAAGCGGGTGCAAGCAGACACTAGTACCTACTAATGTCTTTTATATAATTTATTGATTTTATATTTCAGATCTAAATGATACATAAATCTAAAAATAAGGCATTCAGTTATAAATAAATAGTTTAACGATACATATACGGGAAAGGCGGAAGGAAGTAAGTATTCGAAAGGGCGGGAATAATTCGAAATTGGCTTTGATTTTCTCTTCATGCAAGACGTCGTAAAATATGATTATTTGACGTGTAGGTAGGTATTAACTTTATAGGCCTAGGTTATAAGATTTTTATTAATATAATAAGTTATATAATGTTTTACTACTTCGTTACAGATTTTCCTGAATTTCTTTTGAGAATTGGAAAACTTATTGTTTTATGAAATAATATCAATGTTAAGGAGCTATTTTCTTGTGCACACCTTAAAGTGTAGGTTTAGGGTGCTTTTCCACTAATAATGTGCGAGGAATGTGTTTTCCAATAACCAATAGTATCGCTTCAAACGCTATTCGTTCTAAACTTCAAACTTAGTGAAGCGTTATGATTGGTTATTTACAAACACATTCCTCGCTACACATCCTCGCACATTATTGGTGGATAAGCACCCTTAATCTTACATCTAGATTATTAAACCTACTCTTTACTTGTAATATTTTATCACTACATAGTATATATGTCACGGCTAAAGGTAGGTGAGAACATAAACTTAAGATTAGCCGGCTAAACTTAGGTTTATTTTCGACGAGGTGTTAATGTTAGTTTGTTCTATCTTTAGCCGGCTAAACTTAAGTGTAACCGCAGGCCCGTGGCTAAAAATGTCGGGGTGGGTAGATTTGGTTAGCGCCGGGCCGGTGGAGGGCTTGAGGGGCCCGCACAGTGCCAGAAAACACTCGCCCTGTTCCTTACATGTATTATAGTAACCAAATCTACCCACCCCGACTCAGGGCAGAAAGCTGGTGGCTAGGTTAGGTTAGGTTAGAACTCTTAAGACCCGCACGAGCCGAGCGAGCGCAGCGAGCGTGCTGCGGCAGCAGCCGGCGAAGTGCCAGAAAACACTCGCCCTGTTCCTTACATGTATTATAGTAACCAAATCTACCCACCCCGACTCAGGGCAGAAAGCTGGTGGCTAGGTTAGGTTAGGTTAGAACTCTTAAGACCCGCACGAGCCGAGCGAGCGCAGCGAGCGTGCTGCGGCAGCAGCCGGCGAAGTGCCAGAAAACACTCGCCCTGTTCCTTACATGTATTATAGTAACCAAATCTACCCACCCCGACATTTTTAGCCACGGGCCTGCGGTTACACTTAAGTTTAGCCGGCTAAAGATAGAACAAACTAACATTAACACCTCGTCGAAAATAAACCTAAGTTTAGCCGGCTAATCTTAAGTTTATGTTCTCACCTACCTTTAGCCGTAACATATATAAAACAAAGTCGCTTTCTCTGTCCCTATGTATGCTTAAATCTTTAAAACTACGCAACGGAGTATGATGCGGTTTTTTTTTAATATATAGAGTGATTCAAGAGGAAGGTTTTAGTATATAATTTATTATATTTTAGACAAAGCGGGCGAAGCCGCGGGCGGAAAGCTAGTATATCATATTTATGTATTAATATTTAATTGAATCCTTTCTTGTTGCTTTTATTAATTGCACTATCCTGCATTATGTTAAATTTGCTAGTGTTTTATACATTAATTTATTCATAATACTTAATATGAAGACACCTATATTATGACCCACATAATACCTTTAATAATTGCCCCCTGGGGTCAGCACAATACCGCTGACTTGCATTACGTTACGAAATGTTTTGTTGCAATAGGTCTCAGATATGTTACGCCTAGACTTGTGTCTTGTGTAATACTTAATTCGACGCATAATTACCGTTGTTGTTTATTTGTTGAGTGGCTTTAGACTTTACAATGAACCTTAATGCGATGTAGGTGAAGATGTCGTTCTACTACTATTTCTTAGTATTGGTCGATTGTTTATTGTTTAGGATTTATAACTCACAAGCTGTTTCCAGCGGTTCGATATATAGCCTTTCTCGATAAATGGGCTATCAAACACCGAATTTTTCACACGAAAAAAATTTTCAAATCGGACCAGTAAGTTCCAGAGATTAGCGCGTTCAAACAAACAAACAAACTCTTCAGCTTTATAGATGATAAGGCTCTTAGAAATTTCCAGATTGAAGCTATCTTTGATCGTGTGTGTCAATTTTTTATTTATGAATGAATTAGGTAAGTGTAAAATGTTCGTTTCGAAATTATTTTAGTTTAAGGCCATATAAGTATAACGGGGATATTTTTTAATATTAAGGTGTTCAATGTGTACTTGCATAAGATTAAGATCTATTAAAATGTGTACAATAACTATAGGATATAATTCAAGTTTCTTGCAAAAAAAGGCTTTCAAATACTTGAAATGATTCTTTAGAATAGCGCCATCTATTGCAATCAACAAGAACAATAAGCACGAAAAAGAAACTTGATTTATTGAAATTATGAAGTGGCTGTAGGTTGTTTGTTGTGCACACAAATGTTTAATGTAATGTGTACACAATGTTTTCAAAAATCGTACATAGATGGCGTTACTATCGCATCACTTCCTTTAAATATGACCCACTTTAAATAACATGGTATGTAATTGAAACCAATAGTTTGATCAGTCAGAATACCTTTCTAGACTTTGATGAGGATAGCACTTTTGTATTGAATATATGAAATAAAATACACTATCTTCCCAATAATTCGATTGTAAACTTTCTGCTTAGAACTGGTTGCTTGGAAGAAATTGCTATAGAGCCATAAAGCCGCTATTTGCATCTTAATTATAGCTATTTCATCCTGCTCTTGTCAAACTATATATTATGTGTGCTATAGAGAATATATAAATAAAATAACATGTAATAAGGGGTAATTTTTTTCAATAACATAATATGTATTACAATATAAGATTTATTTACACTTAATCGTTAAATACATATTCAATGTACTACTTATTACTATAATACCATTCACAAGATTCTTATCACCAATTAAGTCTTTTATTAACCTAAAAAAATTAACTTATATCTTTACACCAAAATAACAGAAAATGAATTTTACTATTGCCTACTATTTTGAGGTTTGGTACCGCTCAGGGGACTAGAGAAAAGAAATCGACTAAAATACAAATACAATAACGGATAAAACGCCTGTAAGAAAATCATATTTGGTAACTAAAATTAATTAACAATGGCCTCGTTTAGCTACTTATGTGTATTTCAAGCGTGTCACCTTTCTATTGAACATGTCGCAGAACTTTTCCCTAACAATATTTGTTCTAATCGGGAGCATTTCAATGATCTAGTGCTCCTCTTTTCTCGTTTATTTAACCAGGTTTCCTTTATTAAGTCACTGCCTTTCTCAGCTATCATAATAACAGGAGCATTTATATTGCCATTTGTTACTCGAGGCATTATACTCGCATCTATCACACGCAGACCTTCTATGCCATAAACTCTTAGTTTCGGATCCACAACTGCCATGGGATCCGTGGATGGACCCATTTTAGCAGTACAAGACAAGTGATAAATTGTCATAGTATATTGCCTGATGTAACAATCCCAATACTCGTCTGTATAAAGAGGTAGATGCTTACAATTAGGCACTGGTTTACTATTGAATCTAGCGCCCAAACGTTTCATAGCTTTAGTTTCAGCCACAGCCAAAGCAGCTTTAACTCCCTCACGCAATACTCCTACATCATCCGGATGAGTTAAATAGTTATGGTACATAAGAGGATAATCTAATGGATTTTTGGATCGTAATTTTATAAAACCACGACTCTTTGGCCGAAGCATCATTGGGAATATACCAAATACATCCTTATTTGTGATATGACCAAACACTTCTTCGTAAAATTCGTCTGTTAAACTGTGAGCTTTCTTAACTTGTGTTCCGCCGTCAGAAGGTGTTGAAGCAGAGGTCATCATAAATTCTATATCTGGCCAATCCTCTGTTGCGTTCGCATATTTGGTATTAATGAAAGCTACTACTTCTAGCCCTATACTAGAAGTGAGTGGTCCGTCTTCTGACACAGCATAACGTAAAGCGGAATTTATGTTTACAAGTCTATTCATAACTAAGCTTATAGGATAGTCCACTTGAAATACTATTCCTCCTACGGCAATGTGATCTTGTAAATTTCTTCCAACACCTGGAGAATCATACATGACCTCAACGCCGACTTCGCGTAAATGTTGTGCCGGACCAACTCCAGATAACATTAATAGATGTGGCGAAGCGATTGCACCAGCCGATAGGATGACCTCTCTTTTTGCGTAAACAACTTGTTTCTTATTATCTCTAATAAACTCGACACCATAAGCACGTTTTGAATCTTTGTCGATTAAAACTTTTGTAACGTGAGAGAATAAAGCGATATGTAAGTTTTGACGCAATCTAATCGGTCGTAGGAAAGCTTTTGCTGTTGAACATCTTGTTCCCCTTCTCATGGTAAATTGATACCAGCCATAGCCAGTTTGTTGGTTGCCGTTCACGTCAATTATATCGTAGCCCATTTCTTCTCCAGCTTGTAAGAAAGAAGCTCCAATTGGAGTGTTGTAAGGAGCATCTTGCACTGATAGATATCCACCTGAAATAGAATGAAATCTGAATTAGTTTATTAAGCAATATTATTGACTGTTTCAAAAAATAATATTAAATTAAATTATTTAGTGAATTAAAAAATTCCTATCTAATCTTTGAATTGAATGTTAAAAATTATTAAAATTATCCTTTTTTATTAGTCTTATTTCAACAAAATTTTCTCCAAGATATAACTCACCGATGGAATGGTGCTTGGTATCTTTCGCCAAGTAGGGATTACGTTGATCTTCTGATTTCTTGAAATATGGCAGTACATCTTTGTAACCCCAGCCAGGGTTGCCAAATGACTCCCATTGGTCGAAATCGCGTTTGTTTCCTCTGATGTAAAGCATAGTATTTAGGACAGATGATCCGCCCAGAACTTTTCCTTTTGTCCAGGAACATCGCTTATCCTTCATAGCTTGGCATGCTGAATCTTGTGGTTGGGTTCTGGAAATATAATTTAAATTGTATTATAATTTGTTTGTTTTTTGTTCCAGGTAACGTTATCGACCTCGCAGATTAGAAAATATATTAATTTTTAAGAAGACGATCCTAATGAATGAATAAAGAGACCTTTCCTTTATATGTACTACATCATGTGAGTAAATGTCAGGTAAGTAATTTATTCAATAGGTATTTTATCAATGGTATTAAACTCAACGTACCTGTATTTCCAATCCAGTTTACTCTTATGCAAATACAAAGAGAGTAGGGGCACGTCGCTTATGTCAGTTTCGTGTCCACCAGCTTCCAGTAACAGTACATTCCAGCCTTCGATTTCTGATAGTCTATTGGCTACAACGGCACCAGCCGAACCTCCTCCAACGACTATGAAGTCGTATTCTTCTCGCAAGTATTTTTGGTTGAAAGGTCGGTTCTCTGGGTCGAGGATGTCGTAGTTGAAGTATGCCATCGCGGCGAGCATGGCAGGGATGAAAGTCAGTTTGCTGAGACCTCCGATGGTCAGGGCCGCTTTCGCAGCCGTCGATGCAGCTGTTAGGATTCCCATGGTGATTCAGTTTTTGGGCATTCTGTAATTTGAGAAAGGGATACTTTAGTTTTATTTACTTTTTTAATAGATGATAAAATTACAGTTTCTTCAGTTAATTTCGTGTCGTTAGATAAAATAGAAATATTTCAAAACATAAGTGACCTTTACATATAGTTATTGTTAAAAATTCTACGACTTCACTAATGAGGTCTAAGTTGGTTAAAAGTTTTTTTTTTCATATTACATAATTGTTTCTCAAGGACGTGTGAGTGTTGCTTAGCGTTTATGTATATATTTTATGAAGACATCTTCTTCATTAGTGTCTTGGAGGGGAACATTAAAATCTACATAAATGGCTTTAAATAAATTTAATGATCATTTATTATTTGTAATTGATATTTGTACATACATATGATATAATACCAGACAAAGGTTGCGACTTGCGCCAGTCACAAATGTGAAATGTTGAGTAATTTCCGAAGTTCACAGATTTCTATAATAATGGCAATAAACAAAACCTGGCGTGCATTGTATGTATCTATTCATGTGTAAGTATCTTAAGCTATTGTTACAATTTTCCAACTAACCTCATTTGGATATTATTTTTAAAGATAATATTACGAAAAATTGTATGAAAACCTGGGAACTGTAGGGCTTGGGTGCAAAATAATGTTATTTCATATTATTGTTTAATGACAATGAATTTTAATGCAGAAGAGATATTTTGTTAACACATACGAGTAGGTGATTTTAAAAGCGCTGAGAAAAATAATTTATGATGAATATTTTTTTAATATAATGTTTTGTTGCTAAGAAACTAAAATATTATATTTAAATAGAAGTAAATGTAATAATTTAATTCAAAGAATTATTTTGGAGTTCGAATTATGATGAAGGGCACAGATTCGCAATTTTTTTTATTTTTATTTATTTCATTACAAGTAATTAGGTTTGTGTATTTGCAAATATGTTTTCAAATACATAAACCTTGAAAATCTAAGAATTCAATGGCAAATGTGCATATATACGTAATATTTATGAAAGTAATTTAACAAATATAAACACGTAAATTTTTGATTAATTCAGAAATAATTATTTAATTATTAATTATTTAAATTTTATTCAATAGAATTTTCGTTACTGATATTATGCTTTTTCGTATGAATTTCTTGATAAGATTATAATATTTATTTAATAAGTCAAGCCCCCCCTCTTCCGTTTAATATTTTTATTGAAAACTGTTATGATAGAGCCAAACTTTCACATATAGAGATAAATATTTAATTTAAACTCACGCTTATCAAGGATCGGTGATAATACAATATTAAGGGATTAGTATTAGTTTATATTTTTTAATATTTATTTTAATTACAGTGTGTTACGATGTATTGCGAGTCCGGTTTTATTTATTTATTTATTTATTTATACATCTTTGACTTACAGTACAAAACATACCAAAACGCACAAAGATAACAATTATTACAAAGTCTGACTTAAAAATAAGGTACAATTAGAGACAAACGATACAATATTAACATTAAATAGGTCCACTTCAGATTTAGCACGTAAAAATTTATTTAACAAATTGAGTGCATGATGGGTGGGTGCACTCCAAGCGGCTCGCGTCCGGAGCAGGCTCTCCGCGAACAGCGGACGCGAGCGCCACTGCACGGAGCAGCTCGGTGCCCACACACCACAGGCCCCCAGTGCCACGGGATTGTCAATTTTGCTATTTAACAGCAGATAATAATGAACCATAAGCGCGCGCTCGCGTCGTAGCTCGAGTGTATCCATTCCAACCATCCCCGTAACGTACAAGGATGGATATAAGTAGGGATAATATCCATACATCTTCCGGAAAAGGCATCTTGAGAACTTACGTTGAATTTTTTCAATCATTAACGTGTAAATTTTTTCATGCGGGCTCCACACGATAGCGTTATATTCAAGCTTACTACGTACAAACGCATAATAAAGGCTAGTGATAACAGTTTTGTCATTAAAACGGGCAGTCTGCCTAAAAATAAATCCAAGGGCTTTATATGCATTATGGCATAAATCAATTATGTGGTCATTAAAACTTAAGGAACGATCGAATAATACGCCTAAATCACGAATCGAATTCTCTCTAGCTACAATCTTATCCAAAACTTTATAGTCATAGAGATGTGGAGATTTACTCCTAGTAAAAGTCATTACTTTACATTTTGCCTCATTAAGATCTAAACGGTTCATTTTACTCCATTCGCAGACGCTATTTATATCGTTTTGTAATGCCTGACAATCCTCAATACTTCCTACAGCCAAATATAATTTTAGATCGTCGGCAAACATAAGACACTGGGAAGAACTAATAACATCTGGAAGATCGTTAATCATTACCAGAAATTGAGTAGGTCCGAGGGTACTGCCTTGACTGATACCAGAATTGATGCCATATGGATCTGAACGATAACTACCAAGTTGTACAAATTGAAAACGATCCCGGAGGTAGTCTGCAAAATATTTTACCAGCCTGGGAGTGAAACCAATCATAGAAAATTTGCGCAAAAGGACGTCATTATCTACGCGATCGAACGCTTTTTTAAAGTCGAAATAACTGACATCGATTTGTTTTCTCCGATCTAAGTTTTTAGAAGCGTAGTCGACGAAATTAATTAAATTTGTTGATGTTGATCTACGGGCACGAAAACCGTGCTGACAATCCGATAATCGAGAACTTATTTGTTGTGAGACGTGATTATTTAAAATAATTTCTAGTAGTTTAGCAAAGGTAGATAGCACCGCGATAGGTCTATAGTTCTCAATGCTCACTTTGGAGCCACTCTTTGGAACCGGTGTAACACGCGAAGTTTTCCATACGGTAGGATACGTATCTGTTTGGAGAGACAAATTAAATATGTAGTGAAGAGGTTCAATAAAAATTGATATACAGTCTTTAATAATGAACGGCGGTATATTATCCGGACCTGCTGCCGAATGCGGTTTAAGGCGCCGAATTGCAAGCTTTATATCAGATTTTGAAATGTAATCTATAGAAATACGTGATGAAGCGACGCCGGATACAAGCGAAGCCTCCTTATAATCAAGTTTTGGTTTTTCATTTAAAAATACTGATTGAAAATATTTAGCGAATGCATTTGCGGCGTCAATACCACTTACTTTAACACCATCATAGTCATATTCGATACGCAACTTACTAGATGACCGCTGCTCCTTTACAAATGCCCAGAATTTCTTGGGATCGTCTTTAATGTTGGTTTCAATTTTTTTTATATGGTTCTGATAAGCCTGATTGATAAGTATTTTTACTTTACTTCTATAGTATTTAAACATTTCAAGGTTATACTGTAGACCAAACTGCTTATATTTTTTTAAATTAAAATATTTAATTTTTATATTAGTAACAACTTCCGTAGTGAACCACGTCGGATAAGTATATCGTGAACTATTCATAGCATGTCTCTTTTTTGGGACGCATTTATTGAAACAATTAAATAATTGTGTGTACAATCTATCTACGGCACTATTTACACTAGTACAGGAATAAACGTCATCCCAACGCAATGATTGTATGCACGCATATAATTCATTATAATCTGCTTTACGGAAATTCCATTCATTTAATTTACTACCAGACGGTACACATGAATCGTTTATATTGTAAGTCCTTAAATATGCTAATTTCACCAACAAAGACGGATGATAACTGTCAATGGGGACAAGTGGTGGTGTGTCACTACTTACCTGTAATTCCCTGCTACTGGCATTACTTAATACAAGGTCAAGAATTCCACCCATCTTATTCTTAATAGTATTATACTGATGCAACTTACTGAAGGAAATCATATTATTATATTTATAAATAACATTTTTTGATGCTGAATTTAAGTTAAAATCGCCAAATATTACAATTTTATATGATGAGAAACGTGTACTTAATTCTTCTAATATTTTAAAAATATCATAATAAATGTCCTCATTAGAACCAGGTGGTATATACAACACACACAATAACATTTTAATGCCATTGCGTTTTACCGTGGCTACTGTAATTTCGAGACAATCAGTACAACTACTTATGTAATTTTTAACACAAATATTTTTTATATTATAACAATTTCGAATAGCTAACAATACACCACCCCAACCTGAATCATTACACCGATCTTTACGCAATACAACATAATCGTTTGGAAACAACTCTGAGTCACACACACTACTATTTAAAAAAGTTTCAGTTAAAGCATAAACATCGTATTGTTCACTTAATATAGAATTCTTACATACATCTAATTTTGTGCGCAAACCACGCACGTTTTGATAAAACATACAAATAGTTTTTAATTTAGGAGTTTTGTGTCGTTTTACGGTTGCGAAATCCACTACGCCATGGCTTTATGTGCACATCCTCCGCCCAATGAATAGGCGACATATAAGTGTCCAAATTTTTTGTGGGAACTGTCAACTTAAAGGATGCATAGTCACCACGCGAATTCAATTGTTCCACCAAACATTTATCATTTGGGCAAATACATAACAAATGTTTTATAATTTGTTCGACTGTAGTACCTTTTTTTAAATAATAGATATGCAAGTAACTTTTACGTTCGGACGCCTCCAATGACGTCGAACCGGGCGCGGCCGTACCACGAGCTACATTTCTCGCCTCACGTCGAACTCGACGAGGCCTCACGTCGACCCATTCCGTTGTAGCCCCGACTCCGTTACGGTCGTCCGAACCATTGGCATCTACGAACGCGTCTTGCGAGTTCTGCGTGACTTGCGTAGCACACGTAGTAGGGGTGATCTCGCCGTCAGTGCCGCTCGGTGGGGACGGAGATGCGAGCGGCAATGTCTTCTTCCCTGCTCGCACCTTGGGCTTCGCGACGTTGATAGTCGTGAGCGCACGAAGACGAGCATCGCGAAGTGGCCGCAGCTTAGAGTTACCCTCTTCATCATCACACTTTTTATTTGGTGAACTCAAATGTACCGTCGGTTCTCGCATTTGTTTACTTTCAACAAAATCTTTTATAATCAAATTCTGTTCTAGAATAAGCGTTTCTAGTGAAGTTACTTTATCTTGCAGATGTAACACAGTCTTATTCAACTCACGAATAACATTTTCCAAAGTTTTGTACGACATATTCACAGATTTTATTTTTTAAAGTAACAGCTGAGCGAATGCGTTAACCCTTGCAAGCGCGCGGGGGGAACTGATGATTTTGATGAAGTTTAACATTTGCGGTCAGTTCTAACCACGTGTATCAGGTCACACGCTGACAGTGTCCTTGCGAGTGTGTAATATCGCGGATCGGCTTACACAACTCTCAGCTTATACTAGCCGAATATAGTATAGAATTTTTTTTAATTTTTTTAAGAATAGGAAAAATTCTATCACGGGAATATGCGAACCAAGATTTTTTTTATTAAAGCACGTTTTTGATGTGGATTTCATGGTGGAGTTTTGATTATCGAGTTATATTTTTTTACAAATATATTAATTTCTATTCATTCATCCATTTATTGTACCTATTGTATTCGTTGCAGTTTAAAGCTGTTTTCATTCAGCTAAGATATTAAATACGTTTAATAATCAAATCTTATATATAAAAATGAATCGCAAAATGTGTTGGTAAGCGCATAACTCGAGAACGGCTGAACCGATTTCGATAATTCTTTTTTTATTATATTCCTTGAAGTACGAGGATGGTTCTTATGTAGAGAAAACGTAAATATTATGTACCACGGGCGAAGCCGGGGCGGACCGCTAGTAATTAAATATTTTTAGAAATTCTATTTATTCATATAATATCTATCCATTTATTTATGCCAGCTCTTATAATTTAGCTCACAAATAAAATACTTTTCAATAAAAATTTTGTAATCAAACAAGTTTCATGTATCAGTATTGTTATCTGAGGTATAATAATAAAGATAATAGGTAGGTATCATCGCAAAATGTGAAGGGAACTAACTCTCTAAAAAACGTACGAGGAGATGATTCACAGTGAACAAACACTCTAGATCGTTTGTGTCTATAATACGTTAGGTAATAAATTAATAGGTTCACTATTTAATATTTTAGAGCATCAAAGAAACCCGTGAATATGGTGTTAATCCATACTATAATATTATAAATGCTGTCTGTCTGTCTGTTACTCAATCACGCCTTAACTACTGAAGCAATTTGCATGAAATTTGTTATAGAGATATTTTGATATCCGAGAAAGGACATAGGCTACTTTTTATCCCGGGAAATAGGATAGGTTTTATCCCGGAAATCCCACGGGAACGGGAACTATGCGGGTTTTTCTTTGACTGCGCGGACGAAGCTGCGGGTGGAAAGCTAGTCTTATATATTTATTAGGGTAAATTTATTAAGGTGTATGTAATAGAGTTCAACGGGCTCAATATTGAATTTAATATTTTTGGTTCTTATGGCATTCAAATCTATACTAATCTACTAGACCGATTTCAAAATTTCTTTTACCATTACTTAGAGCGATTCTTCCGAATCCGTATACGCTATATTTTATCCCGGAAAACGTAAATATGTACCACGGACGAGGCCAGGGCGGACAGCTAGTGCTTTATAAATATAAATTTATAAAGAATAGATTCTGTACTAGGGTTTAATATTTCTTTTCAAGTCAATTTTTTCTCACCAATTTGTAATGCCTCATGTTTTTTTTATAATTAAGTAGCAAGTAGAGTCAATTTTTAAATATTTGAAAATGATTATATTATTTACTACCTCCTCGTCTATACGCCGATACATTTCGGGGTATTAGGTATTTTATTATTATATTTTTTATGAGCCAATGTCCAATACTTTTTCGTACAATACATCAAGGTCTGGTCAAGGGTCTATATTAGATTGCAGATTCGGTCGCCGTAAAAATTGGCCAATTATATTCGATTGCATACGCGTTCCTAATAGTTGTCGCAATGCCGACGTGATTTGAGTTTTAAATATCTGAAAGAACCGCTTCGTCACAATAAGATTAATTATTGTGATAATATGTGTGCTTTATATTAATGATATGACTTAATTACATGTCGTTTGATACAAGTTATATGAATTAGTACGTTGGGTGAGCTAGATTACACGCTGGGAAATTGTCTAGTTACTGACATTTTAATCTATACTAATATTATAAAGCTGAAGAGTTTGTTTGTTTGTTTGAACGCGCTAATCTCAGGAACTACTTTACCGATTTGAAAAATTATTTCGGTGTTAGATAGTCCTTTTATCGGCTATATATCATCACGCTAAGACCAACAGACGCGGAGCCACGCGGGTAAAACCGCGGAGCGCAGCTAGTTTTTAATATTACTGTAAAATAAGTGAAAGATTTTCTATATTGTGATTTGTGTGATCTTCACCGAGTAATATAGGCTATATTTTATTCATTCATTGCTGGTCAACGCGGACGAAATGCTAGTAATTACATACTTTATAATAAATAATGAACTACTATCTACATCTAAAGACTTATCATATAAAATTTCGGATTAATAAAAGCCTATTTATAAGAAGGACTTCTACATCACACTGTAGCAGATGTTTAAACTTTTCGGAGTCTTTCCAAAGCAGATGTCATAACTTTAATCATAAGTTTGTGGGTCACGAACTTTACCACGTATAGGCCCAAGGTGAATTATTGGTGAAATTGTAATATTATCTCTTGTGTAATGTTAAATTTCTTGTAATTGTAATTGTTATTGTTATTACTGAATTGTTGTAATGCTCAGAAATTTCTTGTATTCTTGTAATTGTAATTGTTATTGTTATTACAAAATTGTTGTAACCATGTTACTACATTGTATGAACAAAGCTTCGTCGCGTATGAATTGATGTCGTGTCGGAAACTAGAAGGAATTTTTACAAATAATTATTTATTGATTGTGAAGGAAATCGAAAATTGGTGTGTGTCACGAAAAGACTATATCAGACGCAATAATCGTTTGTTTTACCAATGAATTGAGGTTTATGTTCGGTCAGTAATATATCTTGTAAAAGGTTGTTAAAAACAAAATTTATGCTATTAAATGAAGTCTGTTTGAATCATAGAACTTAACATTATTTTCAATATATTACAAATATAGAACTTAAAATACGCTAGTTACCAACAATATTAAAACTTCACAGTTTTTAAACTTTCAGGAAAAATAATATTGGAGAAAATTTAAATAAAATTGAATTTAACAATGAACTTTACCTACGGGATATTTCCTGCCATTTTTTATTTTGTAATATACAAATAATTGTAATTTGATCACCGGTAAACAAAATCAACGGGGCGAAATGAATATAAGTATTAATCTAAAAAAAATAAGCATATAAATTATTATTAATATTACCTAGAGCTAAAAACAAAGTAAGTGCAGTTTGTTAGTATTTAATTTTATCTAGGTCATACTAACAAAAAGAGGATATTTAATTTTATAGCCCTATTATATTATGCCTGCAGAAGGCTACTAAAAATTAACATAAAGATAATAAACGAACATAAAATTTCGTATTGAAGCATTCGTGATTACCATACATCGTATTGTATCGTGAGGATTTATTGAAATTCTACATAATATTATGTACTTACACTTTTTTGTCTTGTTTAATTATAGTCCGATTGCCATGGCAACCAATTTCGTCTGAGACTAGCACAGGGGATATATTATAGTACAGAAGTATACGCGAAAGAACAAATGAACTCCCTATTAAATAAAATAGAAAAAAGACTGACAAGAGTAGTTGTAGCACAGATAACTAAATAGTTACTATGTAGTTGAAAGGATTAAGTTCTGAAGATAATTGTAGTATATGACCCCCACTAAAGTATATACAGGGTGTTTTTATCTATATCCTTTTAACGGTAACAATACCAAGTTTTGTAAATAGAGTAAAAAGTTTGACAATGGACCTGTACCAATTATATATGCAAGGCAAATAGATTAGTGAGAATTAGGTCTGTGAGAATGTTGTGTGCATGATAATTGTGCGAAATAATTAATTTAATCGTTCGTATCACGTATATCCGATTTCTCTCATTCGAGGACGCTGGTTGTTATCAAGACGGTATAGATGTAAAGTGTTTTCTTAGCATTTATTTTGCATTTATGACGAATTGAAACATATAGCAATGAGCCTTGTTATAAGATAATAATTATAGGTTAATGTTTAAGTACCTAATTAAACATAATTTTGTATAATCAATGGTAGGAAAATTTTGCACAAGCAAAACGCAACATTTTAATTGATATACATAAGGTAGGTAATCAAATATTTAAAATATTGGAAATTGTGAAAAATATTAAAATTTAAGGAACTGTTAAGAAAGTAATAACAGTAAATAAGTATGTATTAGATTTTATTTTGAGCGTCACAGTATTTCTTTGGAATTGTATAAACTACAAATATTGCGATATTTGCTTCAAAAACATCGATACTAAATTGAACATTAACATAAAACATAAGAAACCGCTTTGCATCAATAGCCTTTTGGTATTTTCAAAAGGTACGGAGTTGTATAAAGAAAGCTTCATACCAAAGTTCAAACGAGTTAAAATAATTATATCACGAAATATGGTATTATAGGTTAACTGATAACTGACGAGTTGTTTGAACTGATACCTGCCGCAGAATTCCACCATCGTTCTGCCCGTCACAAGGCAAAGTTTCATGCTCACCACTTAGATCTTTGGCGTACGAGTACAGTGCGTTTTTCTCGTAACTTTTTACCACGCACTACCAAATTATGGAATAGCCTCCCCGCAGCGACATTTCCTAATGTCTACAACTTGAGTGTCTTCAAGAAGAGAGTGCACCTCCATCTCAAAAAGTCGGCAACGCAACTACAGAAACCCCTGTAGATGAATATGGGCGGTGGACTCGCTTACGATCAGGCGCTCCACAAGCCCGTTTGCCCACTCTAATATAAAAAAAAAAAAAAAAAAAAAAAAAAAAAATTTCGCCGATGACCCACATTGTACAGAAAAGTTCAAATTTCCCTTTAATAAAAACCGATTTAAGTTGAGTCATTCAACTCTAGTGATAATTTTAAATGTATTGGACAGTTAATAAAGAGTTTAAAGTACAAAATAACGTAAGTCTTACCGGATCGTATGCTTAGATGACACAAACACACACTTATCTTATTCACCGAACTTTTAAAATTTAATAACTTTAACTGCATCTATTAAGAATAATAATCCGGGCTATTTCTGCCGCAGTATAAATCAAATCTTTTTATCAAACACAAAACAACATTCAAACACGAGCTTTCACATTTACCGATTTTCTGATGTATTGTATAAATTAATTTAGAATTGACATTATTATAGAAATTAAGGAAAGGTTTAGAAACTAGGTTAGGTTAGGTTTTAGGTTTAGGATTAGAAACTATAAATAATTTCGATACATCTCTACTAGCATGAAAGACCGGTACACTTACGGTAGAAGTATGCACAAGTCCGCCTTGAAACCTTTTAGTGTGAGTCACAGGTTTTGAAATTATTTCACAAGCCAGGATGGATATTTGTCATGCATCTTGACTTTTTGACCCGCTACTGTCATGGTGTTTAATATTTTGTTTTGTTAGCGGGGTTAAGTTATACGTAATGAGATGGTATTTGTTAATTTTCGGGTGTGTAATAGATATTTGATGCATATTTAAATATGGTTATGTAAAGATTTTCTTTCCGGTTTTATTTTCGGTTTTTTTAAATGGTGTATATTTGACGCTTTTATTATTTCTAATACGCGTGATCTTCTAATACGGATCCACTATGCTAATGCTAAAAGTTTATACATCCCTTATATCGTTTTACAAATGGTTCGCGCGAATATATGCAAGAGATATCGTGGGCGAAGAGCCGACAGAAAGACTTTTTATTACGTATGAACTAGAAACTAGAGTTCACTTAATAAGTATAATTAATGAACTTGATTATAATTGGTCAAGCCGTTTCGGAGGAGTTTTCAGATAAATAGATTTTAATTCCACTTACCTATACTTATCTAGGTTGGGCTGCTGGTATATCAACGAGTTATATTTTTGAAATTTCAAATATAAATAATATTAATAACCTGTTTATCGCGACTGATCTAGTTAAAGACAAATATCTATTACATCAGAAGGTCGTTCCCTTTTACTATTTATAATGAATGAAAACAATTAGTATTTCAAGCAAAATATTAAATAAATTAAAGTATGAGTCAATGTAGTTGTATTAATAGTTTGAAAAATTAGCGTTATTAATTATAATTGATTATTTATAATCATTAAATTAATCGATTTACTGGTGACCGGCGCACTTAACTAATTTTATTAGTTAAAAATGCTATATTCAAAATTAATTAAAGAAGAAAGATTACAAATGGTCTTCAATTTGAAACTGTTTGTTTATTAATAACTTTAACTGTTACTTTCAGTACTTTTCTAATTTATCTACCAAATTTACGAAAAGATATTATTTTAGATGCACACTATAAAAATGTTTGAAGAAAGGGATTGCTTGATACACAAATTAAAACAAAATTCACTTGACATTTATCCAAAAACGGAAATCCTCATCCTCGAGCTTCCCAAAAAATTGGATGTTAATTTTTAGAAATATATTACAGCTAGCTCTCGATTGTAAAGAATGACATTATCACTACATAGTATAAAACAAAGTCGCTTTCTCTGTCCCTATGTCCCTATGTATGCTTAAATCTTTAAAACTACGCAACGGATTTTGATGCGGTTTTTTTTTAATAGATAGAGTGATTCAAGAGGAAGGTTTTAGTATATAATTCATTATGTTTTAGACAAAGCGGGCGAAGCCGCGGGCGGGAAGCCAGTATCAGTATAAATAAAGATGTATATTCAAGAGAATTTCAAGAGAATATTGTTCATAACGTATCCATAATTTACAATTCCGCGGCAGTAATTTTATCATTACATAAACAATGTATAGAGACATAATAATAAAAAAAGAGTGATATTCCATTCATGAAGATTTTTTGCGCTCGAGAAGGCTATGAGAACTGTATCATGTTGTATAATCATTTAAATGTACTAAATGTTACGGTACACGTAACTGAGATTGTTTGAGAGTGAATTTTAATATTAATTTTTGATGATATACCTTTCGTCATATGGTTTGTATTTTGAGATAATTAACCCAGTTTTGAAGTTGTCGCAGAATATTGTTCGTTTTGTATTTTGTAAAAAATACGCAAAGCGCGCTATAAAATATTTGCAAAGTATTAATTTAAGTTATAAAAAGTATCTCTTTAAAAAATTGTCGTAAATTTTAGGAATAATACAAGTAAAACAGATTGCAAAATAAATAAATAAATGAATAATTACATATTATCACCACCACATTAAATATCGATCAACACAATATTTACCTATTATCCACAGTGATGCAATTCGCCGAGTAAAAGTAAATCACATCCCACAAAAACACAGTCACAACACTGGCACCTGTTATCCAACACTATCTCATTGTGAGTGAGACGCGCTATCCCCACCGGGGTGTCGCAACCCGGTGAACGGTCAATGTTAACGCGAGGGGTAACATTTGGATAATGTATCTTGTACGCGTTAGTTCCTTATTTCATAATGATCCTATGACCACGCTATAGCGTAGGTACTAATGGTGTGGTCCGACTATTATACCCTTGTTGCTTGATGATCCTATTACGTGGGTACTGCGTGATCATAGTTGGGGTGTTCTGTTAATCAGGTCTGATTGTTCATTATTTAATGTGGAGTTTAATATCGTCAATGCATCATTATAATTAATTATAATGTTATTATCGTTATGCATCGATTAGTGTACGATGGTTTTGGAATGATTTTAAATATATCTGCAAATTAAAAATGAACCAATAAGTTATGAGTCATCGGTGAGAAAAATTAAGGGAAGGTTCATAAAAGCATACAGAAATCGTATTTGTACAAAATGTGACCCTCCTGATTTTTAAATAAAATTTCATAAATGTACAATTAAGGACTTATACTTGATAGTGTGTCCTAACTATTGCACGCCTCATAAGCGAAGCGTTGAGGTGGGTACTACTGTCACTTCGCGCAAAACATCTGATTTTTCAAACTTAAAATGTCTTTATGTATCATACATTGCACTTGTAAGATAATACATACACACACATATTAAGAAAAAACACTATTTTTAACGTTCATGATATTTTTGATGTCATTTTTGTTATTTAAACTAGTTAAAAAACAGTTTAAAAAAGTTCCTTCTTGGACGTCCGTGTGTCTGTATGTGCGGATCCTTTTTCTTGTTAACACGATAGCGACCGAAATACTTTACTAATCGAGTCTTTTTTTTTCTCTTACGCTTGAGTATGCTCAGGAATAGAACCCTTTCATTTTTCAGGGTCTGATTCGATGTGGTTTAATTGTTATTAAATAAACAAAAATAATAATTAATAAATATTTGTTAAAAAAAAATTATGAGGCGTGCACTTTTGGATTTTCCAAATTATTTTCTAAATCTTGTCCACATTATTTCTTTAAACTTACTCAATTTAACACGTATAGGAAGTTAAATATAAATAAATAAATAAATAAATCATTTATTGCATGAAAACATGGTACATACAAAGATATTAAGAACAAAATTAAGGAACATTCATGTTTTTACTATAGTTACATAGCATACAATAATTATTATTAATTCACAAAATGAATGAGAATGATTACCTAGTTACAATAATAATACGAGTCAGGAGTATTGTCACTTAAAATTAGTTTTATACATAAGTCACTATAGTCATACAGTCAATCAAGTATCAAAATCATTATTTTATATTATTTATACATTTTTCATATTATACAGAAATTCATTTAAGTTGTAAAAACAATTCTCTAACAAGTATTTAGTTAATTTATTTTTAAAGCCTGGAAGAGGAACCCCTTGCAAGTCTTTTGGAATTTTATTATATATCTGAATACCTATGTAAGGAACATTTTTTTTGTACAAAGTTAATTTAGGCCTCGGTAAAAACAATTTGTTTGGATATCTTGTTAGTTTTCCAACTTCTTTATTAAGTTTAAAATATTGAGGATTTTTTTTTATGAAAATACAAATTTCTTTGATATATATACATGCAAGAGGCAGGATTCTCAAGTTTTTAAAAAGTTCCCTACAACTCACAGTAGGCCCAACATTACAAATAGCTCTTATGCACTTTTTTTGTAATTTAAATGCTCTGTCAAACTCAACCGAATTGCCCCAAATTATAATACCATATGACAAAACTGATGATACATAGCCGTAGTAAGCCGTTATCGCTGCTTCCCTTGATATCGTCTGTCTTAACCGCCTTATTACATAAACAAATCTATCAAGCTTCGTGCAGACCATATCAATATGCGACTTCCAGTTACAGTGTTTATCATAAATTACCCCAAGAAATTTAGCTGTTTCGACTTCTTGTATTATATGTTCTTTGTATTTTACTGTTAGGTTATGAGTTATTCCATTATACGGGCAGAACTGAATAAAATTTGTTTTTTGTAAATTTACTTGAAGATTATTGGATTGTAACCAATGTATTGTTTTTTGAAGTATATTGTTTATTTCTGTTTCGTATGTATTAACATTCGTACACTGCACAAAAATAGTCGTATCGTCCGCATACAAAACACATGGACAGTCGAGATACATTGGCAGGTCATTGATATACGTCAAAAATAAAAATGGACCTATTATACTGCCTTGAGGCACACCTCGTTCAATGTTTCTGTACTTAGAGCAGTAAGTGCGTTTCAAATTTCCATCTATTTTCGTAATTTCAGTGCATTGTTGTCTATCACTCAGGTACGAATCCATTAAGTCATATGCTTTTCCTCTTATACCATAATTATAAAGTTTATAGAGTAACTTGCTATGATTTACGTTGTCAAATGCCTTAGACATATCAAGCAATAGGGCATTAATGGGTATTTTGTCATTAAGACTGTCCATTATAAGTTTCGTCATATTAAAGCAAGCTAATGTCGTGGAACTACCGTTTCGAAATCCAAATTGCATATTTGATAGAATTTTGTTTTTTTCAAAAAAGCTGTTTAATCTTTTAATTATAGCCTTTTCAAATATTTTAGCTATGATTGGTATCAGTGTTATGGGTCTATAGTTATTTAAATCTCGGGGACTATCTTTTTTAAACATTGGTTTTACTACCGAGTATTTCAACATAGTAGGATAAATACCTGTTTCAAATGAAAGATTTATTAAGAATGAGATTGGATGGCTAATTATTTCAGCACATTTCTTTAAAATACCGGTTCTTAACCCATCATATCCAACGGCGTTTGTATTATTTAGTGACATAATTATCTTAGATATTTCACATGAGTCTGTGGGCGTTAAGTAAATTGAATTCATTATATTATTAGTACTACTGTTAAAAATCTGTTTATGAATATTAATGTCATCTTCTGGCTGTAAATTTATATTATTTATAAAATAATTATTGAATAGTTCGCAAATGATATTTGGTTGGTCAGTTGTTAATGTATTCGTTTCAATGACATTTATATCGTTTTTGTGTTCACACTCATTTATATTCTCTTTTATAAGATTCCACGCAGCTTTGCACTTGTTATTATGATTATGAATATATTTTAAATTATTGATTCGTTTTGAAGTGTGTATGCATTTTCTAAGTAATTTTGTGTATTTTTTTAACTGTTTGTCATGATTTGATCTATTACCCCGCGTTAGCATGTTAATTATGAATAATCTTCTTTTAGTCAGACATGATCTTCTAATTCCTTTAGTAAGCCAGCATTCCCTTTTGGATCTATTCTGTGATTTTATTTTAATAATTGGAAAACATAAGTCGTAAAATAACTTAAAAATATTATGGAATGCATTATATGCGTCATTAACATCTTGAGCATGTTCGTATGTTTCAGTGAATGAAAGCGATGCTACAGCTTGTAGAAATTTTCTAATATTATCTTTATTATAATCTCGTTTGAATTCAAAGAAGGGTATCGCTATCTTTGTCATTTTTGTTTGAAATGTCAAGCTTTGTCCGGTTTCATGGTCAGAGAGTGAAAGTAAATGTGTTTGAGCATTTGCATTTCTGATATTACTAATTATTAGGTCCAAACAAGAAGATTTCCTTGTGGGAACGTTGATGTGAGATTGCAAGTTATAATTATTAAGTAGACTATTTATTTCACATACTATTTTACTTTGTTTAAGGAGATCTATATTCCAGTCACCGCATAGTACCAGTTTACTGTTATTTTTACTTTTCTTATAGAGAGTATTTAAGATAGAATCTAATTTATTAATAAATATGTAAGGATCGCTTTTTGGGGTTCTATATATACAGATAATTACTAATTTTAACCGTTGAATTTCGATCCCACAACATTCAAAAACATCTACCGTAGCTATTTTGTGTAGCCAAGTAATTTCTTTAAATACTATATTATTATAAACTAATATACAAGAGCCACCCCTATTTTTTGTCCTTGAGTATGATGAAGCCATTTTGTAACCTGGAATTTTTAATATACTTTCACAACCTCTTTTTATAAATGTTTCCGTTAGGCAAATTATATCAATATTTAAATTATGACGTAAATCAGTTATCGATGCATATATTTCTTCTGCTTTATTAATCGCACCAGCAATATTTTGGTGAAATATTGTAAATTTATGATCGAAAAAGCTTTTCCGTATTATTACTAATTGGCAGGTCTTTATGGTCATTTGATTCTTTAATATCAGTTAAATGTTCAGGTGAAGCATTGTGTACCATATTTTTTTTAATTATTTTAAAGTAGTACGTAATTTTGTTTTTATTATCATCAGTTATTTTTATTTGATTTGGTTTTATGTGACACGGCTTTCTTAGTTGCATCGCTGTTTTAAAATTTAAGTAAATGTTTTTATAATCTTCGCTGTCTATATTAAAATTGATTTTATTTATCATTTCATGTATATATTCCCTTAAATTTCTGCACTCATTCCCTAATCTAATAAAGGAGCAATTTTTAAAAAGTTTTACCAGGCTCGATATGTGGTTGTTTAATAGAGTCGTGTTCAGGTAATCATTCCTGGATACTTGCAAGACGTAAGTTTTAACGTGATCTAGAATTTTTAAAGCATATCCGAGTTCAGTTAACAGAGCAAATGGATTACGATCATTGGCACCAGCAGCCAAAATGACTATATCATGTTCTTTTATTTCATATATTGTATTAGACATTTTAAGGCTTTCATTTGATAGTGCATAAGGCTTTACAAAAGATACTACGCTATAATTATCATTCCATTGTCCCTCCCTAGATTTTATAATTTTTGTTGATAAACCAATTATTTGTTGGTCCCCAAATATAAAAATTTTTGCTCTTCTATTTGTGTTAGGATAATTATTTTGTTGTGTTATTTTAGAGTTAATTCCTTTTTTTCCAGTTTCGTCGTCACCTTTGTTGCTATGGCCTTCCGGTATATTTTTTCTTTCTGACGTTAATATTTGTGTTGAAGTTGTATTGTTATTGTTGTTTTTAATGTTATCTTCGTCTCCGTAACTTAGGGTTTTATTGCACTTACTTTCTGATAATGTTTTAATTGACACTCTTTTAGTATATTTTTTTAGAGAAGTTCTACTTCTTATAGTTTCAGATGAGTTTTTAGGTGTATGTGTATTTGTAAAACTGAGTTTGTCAAGTAAAGAAATTTTATTTTTATATTTTTCAACTTCTCTTTTAAGTTTTATATTTTCAAGATTTAGGTTTTCTACTTCTGTGTGAGCTGATAGTAATTGCACACGCAGGTTTTCTATATCAAGTTTCAGGTTTTGTATTAATTCCGACTCCACATTTAGGTTAGGTAAGGATTTTAGACTATCGTCTGATTTGTCACTGAATGATAACATCTCCTCACTATCATACGTGTTTTGTAGTGAATTAATATTTTCCAACGACCTGCTTTTGGTCTTTTTTCTGTATGTTATATTTTCAGTATCCATTGTAAGTATGTATTCAAATATTATATATAAATATCTTTTTATTTTATTGTAATATATACACACATTTATTATTTGTATTCGTTTTCAGCAAAGTTATAATTATCGAAAGTGCGTGTTGAATTCAAGAGACTGTAATCTGTTCTTTATAGATAAATATATATATCTTTTCTGTTTTGGTATTAATTTATAATTATATATATTTATTTTTATTTTTATAATTATTTGATTTTATTTCAATATTTCTTTATGACAACACTTATAATTATTATTAGTCGAGTCATAGATAATCTGTCGTTCACTTCAGATGTCACTTGTCAGTTGTCACAATTACTTGTCTCAGCGTCAAACGTTAATTTAAATATATAAATTCTTTTTATGAAATTGTTGTAATCTAGTTCTGTATGTGTAAATTTGTGAAAAATATCTTGCGGTATCGAAATTGTATTCCAGTATAAACAAAATAAGTTTGTCAGCGTAACATACACAAAGTTGTTTAAAGTTTATAAGCACCGTTACCTCGTAGTTTAATATTCAGTTTGATCACTTAATTCACTGTAGTTTGTCTTGTCTTCATTTTCACAGTCGTATTTAAACTCAACGATGATGTTTATTAAGTATTTTTAACTCGATTCACACTATAACTATTTTTAAAGATTTTTTGAAAATAGATCGAACCTCTTCTGATTAATGACAGTTGACAGTATATATGCGACTAGCTCATTTTCTACTCCAAAAGCCTCACAGAAAAAAAGACGGGTTGCACTCCGGGAGTGCCGGCAGAAGTGAAAACTTGATTATTAACGTTCAGCATGTTTGATATTTTGGAATGGTATCCGTCTTACGTATGGAATATAAGGGCAAAAAAAAACATCCGTCTTACGCTTTTTCGATCAGGCCACGTGTCCTGAGTCCTGACGCGAGTTTAAGATTTTATACCCAACGCCGCTAAAGAAGTTTTCACTTCAAAAGTATCGATCGAAAAATCGCGTCATATTCACACTTGACTGATTTTTAAAGCGTTAGAAAAAAAATCTCAGCTCATTGTTACCAAACTGCCAAAAATATAATAGAAGTAAGATAGCATTCTTTACGCGCGTTGCCCAAGATAATGTTTGATCCGAACAAACTTGCGCAAAACGACAAACCCAAAAATTATCTTGCAGGAAACCAATTGTGTTGTTTATAAACAAACCAAATGACTAACTACAAGAAATGTCTTAATAGCAAAAGAAATATCTGATGGACCATTTTATATATCGAATAATAATTACTATGAGAAGCGTAATTATGTTATTTTAAAAAAGGGTATTATATTATTTTGAATTGATATTTTCATTCAAAATGTAAAAATTTATGCTTGTAATTAAAATCAAAATGAATGAATTAGAAAGATTTATTAAATTCTTAGTTTTCAACAAAAACCTTGAAAGCATGATTTGAAAAAATAATTTTCAGAATCTCAAATCCTTGCGAACCAATACCAGTGCAGCAAGTACATATTTTAATGTTATAATTGGTATTGAAATATTATTTTTGTATTAAATTAGTTTACTCCATTGCTTAATATACGGGTTTCCGGCATAGATGTGGGTAAAGCCAACGTTTAGTTGCTGTCATGTGTAATACATAAATTTCATCACAATCTAGGAGTAAAAACTTATACCAGTGTAATTCCTCGATTATGCAGTTATGTAGCTCTTATACAATAATAATTATTGGCGTCCATGATTATTTAAATAATGTTTCTTACTTTGCAAAGCTTGCTAATTGTAACTTGTAAAACCTTAAGAAATAGGTACTTAAATTTTTTATATTTATTCAAATGTTCAAAATACTTAGTCATTCAATACATACAATATACATACATCAAACGAGAGTATGCTCATTTAAACCCCACTATGTCAAATTCTTTTAGTTTAAACAGACGTAGATCATTCTTTCGTTGATCTGAGTGCGTTCAAAAATATTGTATGCAATGTTCTAATACTGAACAACACTGAATACTAGTTTTCGTTTACACTGAAAGGTCACGACAGAGGTCCAGCTCTAGCTCTATGTTCGCTTGATGTAAATGCACCGTAATAAGCCTTTTTTATAAATAACTTACGAATAAAACAACGTCACAAATGTCAAGCAATATAGTATATACATAACTTGCGTACGTGCGTCTTGTAGTGTACCCGCTGCGCCTTTCCTTTTCAAGATCATCAATTTGGCAACTCGACCGTGGCTTGTTTGAGGAAAACCCAGGTGGTAAGAGTAGTGTAGCAAACACGATAAGTGTGGTAGCTGTTTGAAGTTTTGTTTAGTCATCGGTATATGTTTATGTTAATTTGTTTATTTAGATTGTTCGCTTATGTATTTAAGTTTTTTCATAGCTGTATGATCATGTTGTATAGCGTTGAAAATTTAAATAGTATTTTTGGACGGTAGTAAAATTCGTTGTAATGCGTAGTTTTCAAGATTTAATAAAGCATACATAGAAATATAGGGACAGCAAGAGCGTTTTTTTATACTATGTAGTGATAAATAACATAGATTTTTTTTGTAATTAATTATAATAATTTTGTAAATAAGTCACCAGCAAAACAATGGATGCGCCATAAAATATCTAGGTTGCACTGTTGTTGGTTGCGTAGTGGAACATAATTATCTTATGCTGCTTTTGCAGACCATTTATATCAAGTAGTGAATCTTCTCCTTACATGGATTTATAAGTAATTTACTATCTTTATTAAAAGTAGGTTAAAGAAGGAAAAACTATTATATCAAGGGAAGAAAGGGAAATCAAACACTGATAGTTTTAAAACACATTTATTTGAATCAAAAGTAAAAATAGTGCATTATTAAAAATTAAATTTCTATACAGTTCGGTTCGCAACAGATGATAGTCGTAAAATTAAATTAAATCTCAAGTTTCATCAGAAATTAATCTTTAGTTAATTGCTGTGACTCAAAACGTTCATTCAATAGTTAAAATATATGCTACGAAAGTGTTACTTAATATCACGTCTCGTAAACGCAAGTCAAGGAATTTCTTCACAGTGTCGTCTAACGAAATTCCACAAGGCCAATGCTGCAAGCATGGAATACATTCTGATATATTCAATCTTGAATATATAAATATAGGCTTACAATATTATTGTTAGAAATAACGTTTTTTAATTGCTCAATAACCGTATGTAAATTACCGAAAATTCGTGTTTACATATCATGAAAATTATTTTTGGGTAATCAGAAAAATGCAGTATTATTTAAATTATCGCAAGTAAGATTAATGTGAATATTTTTATATTTATAGCTCGTCTCTCTGTGTATTTTGATTTATTATGAAATCGACACCTTTTTGAGCTACTACCAGAGTGGATGCCATAGTATTTCCTCCCGGTATAGTAGGCATAATGCTTGCATCGATAACTCTGAGGTTTTGCATGCCATGCACTAATAGATTTTGGTTAACAACTGTTGTTTTGTCCTCTTTTGGTCCCATTTTAGTGGTACCAACTGGATGATAAATTGTAGTTGCCATATGCCTTACATAACATTTCCAGTAATCTTCACTATCGAATGAATACTTTGCACAATATGGTATTTTTACATGCATAATTTCTAATTCAAAAGCCTTGAATGATTCAGTTTTCTCCAGTTTGTGTACAAACTCTATAGCCTTTAAAAAGGAAAACATATCGTCTGCATGATCGAGATAATTGGTATGAATTAAAGGCATTCTAGGTAGTGTTTTAGATAACAAAATTCGACCTCTAGACTTCGGATGTAATAATGTAGGATAAATACCGATTAGATCGTGCTCAGCGTTCAATGCCTCGATCGCTTCAATGATTTCTCTTTTATAACTTATGCCTTCTAAATAGGGTTTTAATGTAAATACATCTTTTTTGGTAAAATATGTATGATGAAACTGAATATCAGGATAATCTGATGCGTTTCTTGTGTCTATGAAACCAGTGAAATCTGTAATGCCAATTTTCGAAAAGGGACCGGTTTTTGTAAGCATGTATTGGAGCAATAATGAAGTTACCGCTTCCATCGGTAATTCAACATTTAAATTTGTTTTCAGAAACAATGGTAATAACAAATGGTCCTGGAGGTTTTCACCGACAGGTAGATCAATGATATTTTGAATGCCCAATGCATCCAGATGATATTTTGGTCCGATTCCAGACTGCATAAGAATATGTGGTGTAGCAATGGATCCTGCAGCAACAATTATCTCTTTATTAGCCATTATATTCATATCATCTCCATTTTTATGTCTGATTTCAACACCAATTGCTCGCTGATTCTTCTTGTCTATAATTATTTTGTTGGCCAATGTATTTTTCATAATGTGCAGTTGCTTCGTATCAACTAAAAACACTTTAGCTGTGTTTAAACGTTTACCGTGTCTCGTAACTAATTTTGCTTTTTTGGTACCTATTAAACATTCATCGCCCTCGTAATTGTAGGACTTATACCCTAATTCCTTCCACGCGTTATCGAGGACATCGTACCAATGATTTTTATAGCTTTCAGCTCCCACAGATGATAAATCGAATAAATGCTCTTGTTTCTCGAAATATTTTAACAAGTTCTCATAGCCCCATTCTGGATTTAATTCTTCCCAGTTTTCAAAATCTTTTGGATGTCCTCTAACATAAATCATGGCGTTAATGGAGCTAGATCCACCCATACCGCGACCTTTACTCCAAATACAGCTCTCATTTACGAAGCCTAAGCAACTATTTTTACTAGACAGTGTTTTGTAGTACCAATCGATGTCTGAGTTGTGATTTAGAAACAAAAATGCTGGGATCTGTAAATAAAATTGAAGATGAATTCCTAGCCGTTGTAAGGTTTTGCAGTGATGTCATTTCTTAATAAAAATAACCATAAAAAACACATAACTTCAATAATGTGCTTAGTTATTGTTCAGACCCTGATTATAAGTTAATGGCAGATCATTATGTTTTAAATAACATATTTTAAATAAAAAATATTAATTATACCTCGCTGTCGATTCCAGGGTTATCCCCTGCTTCTATAAGTAAGACAGAACCGATTTTTGCTTTTGAAAGTTGACTAGCCACTAAAGATCCAGCAGATCCTGCTCCTATCACAATATAATCGTAGGAAGCTTCTGGAAAAAAATAAAAATCGAATTTAAAATTATTTCATTTTGATAAATTAATATTGTGATAAATATTAAATTTTCGTAAATAATAAGTTCTTATTACCTGAGTTTTCCAGAATTTTCTGCGAATTGTCTGGTGGCCAACGGTAGTCATCGAAAATCGAGCAATGAGCAGCTATCAGTGCAGTGATGGCATTAAGAAATAAACCACCACTTGTACCAGCAAATGCTGATGGGCACACTGCTGATATATTTGCTTGCATTTTAAACCAATTGTTTTAACTTGAATCAAGAAAAAATTGCTCATTAGGTGCCCATACTTCTCAAAGTTCTAGACTATTATGTGGTTAAAGGAACTGCTCAGAGCTATAAAATATTATCACTCATGAAACAATATATCACGATCACCTTTAATGCTTCAATACACATGAAACTATATATCTGTTAGGAATCGAATAAAACAATATTTAATATAAATTACTCTATATTTAAATAATTATTTACAAAATTTAAGCATATAAAAAAACAAAGACTTGTAGGTAACCTAATTGGTAAGACTCTTCGTTAGAGCTAAAATTTATTTAACTTGATACTTTTTACTTTTTTCTATCATAATATGTTTTACATTTCCTTCGAGGTTTTGATGACAAGTTTTTATTTGAATGATGTTTGTTTCTTACAAAATTTGGTTTACACGATTCACATTGCTGGTCTTGAAGTGATTCCCAACACGGATAGTCTGGTGGATAAAATAGGTTATAGAACGGCCATGTCAAAGTTTCATAGGTTAAAAGTGGGTAGTATTGATTATATGGTCTATACTGTGTCTGCTGTGGTCTATTGTAAGGAATGTAATAGTAATTTTGAGTATTTAATGAAGCTGGTGATTGCTGATAAGGTGGTGCCGGTTTATGTTTAGGTTTCTTCTTTATTTTTTTACGGGAAGCCTCTGTATCACAATCGTTTCTTGATTTTGGTGACTGTGGCAAAACGTTTGGTTTGGTTTCATTTTGTTTGGTAGTTTGATTAACTCGCTTTTTGGGGTACTGTATAGGCTCGTCCATAGATAAGTAAGTAAATAGATTTGCCGTTTCATTAAATACATCTGGAACACCATTAGCTTTCTGGTTCTTCGTAGTAGATTGGTCATGTGCTGCTCTTACATAATTTTCATCAGGGCAGTATAGTTCCTCAATTTTTGTTAACCAGTCTTCTTTTATCATATCAGAAGCTTTCTCAGCGATCATGATTATAGGTGCGTTTGTGTTTCCACTTACAATATTTGGCATTATACTTCCATCTACCACTCTTAGATTCTTGATACCGTGAACCTGAAATTTTATAAGTAAAACCGATCAATAAATGCGTTCATGTATGTTTTTATTATATGCAAGTTACCTAATTGCTCATCTGACTATATATTCAATGTTTATTGAACAAAATTTCTACTCATTGAAAATACACTTAAATATCGAGGAGGCATAATTTATTAGAAAAGATTTATATTTTCATTTTATTGAAAGATTTATAAGCATTGATTTGTAAAATCTTACAACCTAAATATAAATCATTTATTTGCACACAATCACATACTATTTGAAATATGAAGTGTGTTGCTTGGTACGTGCGATCGTTTAAATGTAGTTGCTATAAATATAATATAGAAAATTATTTAAATTACTTACTCGTAGTCTTGCATCTACGACAGCTTGCGGATTGTCCACAGGACCCATAGCGCATGTTCCCACAGGATGGTATATGGTTAAAGAATGATGTCTCGCTTGACACTCCAAATGTTCGTCTGACATTAATTCATGTTCTGCACACCCAGGATTACGATTGGGATTTGGTCTCGTATTTAGCTCTTTTAATGCTGGCTGCTGTATTAATTCTTGAACAAAGCGCGCTCCTTCTATCTGAAAACCAATACAATACTATGTTAGGAATGTTTATGAATATTTATCGCATTTTTAAATATACAACTAAAACATTGAATGCGAAAAATAATGTGAGCAAGCAACACAAATAATTTAATGCAATCAAAATTAAAATTTATAAAAAAAAGACATCAAATCCTTACCAGTCTTGCAACATCTTCAGGTACTGAAAAATAATTAGCATATATACGCGGTGGAGAGTGTGGATTTGCATCCTTTAATTTCAAATATCCTCTACTCTTTGGTCTTATTAATAGTGGTACGATAGAGAACGATGGTTCTAGTAAAATGTCTTCATATAGCTCGGCATACGTTTCGTCAGTTATCCCATTAGCACGTTTTCCAAACAATCCACCGTCCATATTATCTGCAGTAGGTGCAATAAATAATTGAATATCTGGGTACTCCTCTGCTGGATCTTGGTATTTAGTATTAATAAATGCCATTGCTTCTGCTTCCATCATACTGTATAGTGGACCTTTTTTATTATAAACAAAATCTATTAAACTGCCAATAGAAAATATCGTAGCTAGATTAAAACAGTAATCTGTGCCGTTCGTTAATGGATTGTCAAATAGAAAAGAATGTCCTCCCATTGCTACGTGGTCTTGTAAATTTTTCCCAACGCCAGGAAGATGCACTATAGGATATATTCCCACATCTTTCAATTCTCTACTATCACCAATGCCTGACAGCATCAGTAACTGCGGTGATTGAATTGCACCAGCTGATAAAATGACCTCTTTGACTGCTTTTACTATGCGGGTGTGTCCGTGTTTTGTGAATTTGACACCGTAAGCTCTGTTATATTCATCGATGAGAATCTTTTCAACTAATGAATGAACACTTACATGGAGATTGGGCCTTTTTGCTGCTAATCTGAGGTAAGCTTTTGCAGTACTACATCGAAGACCATCACGTACAGTAGCGTGAGATCTAGTAAATCCAGTTTGATATTCACTATTAACATCCACTATATCATAACCAAGTTGTTTAGCAGCTTCTAGTATTTTTCCTGTTATTGGTTGTTCAAATCTAAAATATTCTACCGAAAGTGGCCCTCCAACTGCATGATAAGGGCTATTTTGATACTCTGGTATCCTCATATCTTCAGCTTTCAGGAAATATTGAAGAATTTCATTGTAAGACCATCCTGGATTGCCCATGCTTGCCCAATTATCGTAGTCTCGTTTATTTCCACGTATATATAACATAGCGTTTAAAGCACTGGATCCACCCAAAACTTTTCCCCGCGGCCATTTACATCTATTGTCTATCATGCTTAAGCAATATTCATTGCTCGGTTCTGTCACGAATTTCCAGTCAATAGACGATGTTTGTAGAACAGGGAACATCACTGGCACGTCTGAAAGCACATTTTCATCTTGTCCGGCTTCTAGTAGTAGAATGTTCAATTCAGGATTTTCTGAAAGGCGATTGGCTAGTACTGAACCAGCAGATCCACCGCCGACGATGATAAAATCATAACAGTCATAGAGTTGTTCTAGAGGTGTGTCACGAACGCGATTTTCAGCATCCTCGATGTCTGGTCTGTAAAGGTGTATCGCCATACGTAAAACTATTAACGAACCGAGTCCAGGTAAAAGACCAAACATAATCCTAGTGCTGGTTATAAGAGGATTTAATGAATTTATTTCATGGCTAGCCATGTTTAAAAACACAAGTGAATCACAGTAGAACTCTGACTGATTTGTATTTTTAAAATATGTGGATTGAATGTTAGAGCTGATTAGGCAAATTCATTGTTCATTGAGGACATCGTCACTTTGGGTAAATACAGATTAACTTTCATGTGTAACATAAAAATATTATCTTGTTAAGAAAAATCAAATTTGTATTATGTATTTTATTTTAATAAGTCTTACGTATTGTTTTGAAATTAAAGTTGACACGAAATTTAATATGTGTTTTCATGTATGTAATTTTACAAAAATATCTACTACAGAATGAATATGGCTCAATGAAATTGCAATGAATAATAAATGCATGCAATAATAATTTATTAACATTGAAATGAGGTAAATAAATGTATTTCTATGTGTTTAAAAATATATGATAATTAATTAGTTCATTGCTTTCCTACTCTGTGTTTCATCGACGGAGGTATTTGGTATCAGCAATCTTATTGTACACTATACCTGTAATGCAGTGTTTATACATTACAACATTTACATTTAATTATATATTATTATTGCAATATATTTTGTAAGAATGCATAATGAAAGAATTTAAAACACATAAAAAATTATGTACTATGTGTGCAACATGATAGCATCGGTTCATTTTTGGTGCAGAAATTAAATATGTAATGAGATTATGATCTAAACTAGGAAATATTCATCAATTTTGCTTAATTTTGTATAGATTGCAAAATTTTATTGCATTTAATTCTTGTGGAAAGCACTAATTGCTTTTACGACCTTAGTGTTTTATGATCATATCAGAATGGTAACTGTTAAAATTAAAAGACTGGATAACTTAAAATAAATATAGACAATTGTTTTTATTTAATTTATTTTTCTTAATACATATTATAATAATAAGTTAGAATAAATTAAATAGTTGAATTATGTACAATTCTAAATTCTAATAATATTTTTCTTATTCATACTGTTTTGTACATTAAATCACAAATAATATCTGGAACGTCTTCGCTTCAACCAAAACTCTTTAATCATGTCGCTGCCCTTTTCTCCGATCATAATTATTGGTGCATTTGTATTTCCACTCACTAAATTGGGCATTATACTGCCATCGATGACCCGAAGGTTTTTAACTCCATAAACTTTAAGCTCAGAGTCGACTACTGCTTCTGGATCCCAATATGGACCCATTTTAGCTGTTCCCACTGGATGATATATGGTACATGTGTACTGACGAATCATACATTCCCAGTAGGGGTCAGAATATCTTCGTAGACTTCTACAAGCGGGGAAAAGATGATGATTTAATATTGAACCGTATCTTTGGAAAGCTTTCGTTCTTGATACAGCTACAGCAATTTTCACGCCTTCTACTAATGTTTTGACATCCATTTCATCTGTTAAATAATTAGGATAGATATAAGGATAGTCGTATGGATTAGCACTTCGCAGTTGTATATAACCTTTGCTTCTAGGACGTAATAACATCGGTATTATACTCCAAACGTCCATGTTATTTATTGGTCTGAATACAGCGTCATAAAACTTTTCAGTTAATCCGTGTACCTTTCGTAATTGTTCTCCTCCGTCAGAATTAGTGGAACCAGATATAAAATGAAACTCTATATCAGGGAAATCATCCGATGCGTTGACATATTTAGTGTTGACAAATCCTAAACCTTCCACTCCACCCATTATTGTTAAAGGTCCTTCGCCTAATACGGCGTACTGCATGAGAGTGCTCACAGTATGTAATCTATGTTCAACAATAGACATTGGCTTGTTTATCATGAAAGCCAAACCACCTAAACCGATATGATCTTGAAGGTTCTTTCCCACTTGAAGATTTTGTATTAAAGGTATGCGATGTTTTGCTAATTCTTCAGCTGGACCAATCCCAGACAATTGCAATATTTGAGCAGAGTTGATCGTACCCGCTGACAAAATCACTTCCTTCCTTGCTCGTATACGATAAATCTTTTTATTTCGAATAAACTCTACACCGAAAGCTATTTTTGTTCTGGGATCGATTAGGATCTTTGTAACAAAAGAGTGCATAGCAATGTGTAAGTTTGTACGGTCTTTTGCCGGTCGTAAAAAGGCTTTGGACGTGGAACAACGGCTTCCACGACGTAGCGTTCCTTGGGCCACCATAAAACCGGTTTGGTTTTCGCCATTTATATCACGATTTAAGTATCCCATTTCTAGACCAGCTTCAATAAAACTGGATACTAGAGGAGTGTGATATGGAGATTCAGCTACAGTCATGTATCCTCCTGTACTATGATATGGTGTTTGGGCCAGATAAGGATTTTGATTATCCTCCGATTTCTTGAAATAGTAGAGTACGTCTTTGTATCCCCAGCCCTTATTGCCTTGAGCTTCCCAAATATCATAGTCCTTTTTATTGCCTCGCAAATATAGCATGTAATTCAATACGGAACTGCCACCAAGAACTTTACCACGAGGCCAATTGCACCGACCACCTTCCATAGCTGTAAAATAAGAAAATGTTTTTATTTATTTGTCTTGGTAAATGATGATGATTGGTAAGTGACGATGAGGATGATTTATTTCAAGTTGAAAGAATTGAACATGACGTATAGTATACTCTCTTACGCAATTTTCTTGTAACTATTTTCGTCAAATTTATGTATGTAGGACAAATGTATATAAACGATCATGATTTATGTAATCAAGCACAGCTGTCAGTGCTGGTGTACTGTTAAATAAAATTAACGCATTATCTAATTCAAAGAGTAGATACAAAGTATAAGGATAGCATGCTAATTTGTTAGTTTGCATGTTGCTGATTACGTTTCAATACGTATTTATGTGCTGTTATATATTTTGTCGTATCAGTTTCTTGGAATGCATACGATATTCTTTCTTTACACGATATTTAGATTGAGTGTCTTGAACGAAGTTTATAATAACACTTTCATGAATATTCAATATTATTTAAATAAAAAAGTCGGTTAAAAAGTAGGTTTATGACCGAGATAAGAATATACAAACTAATATACAACCTTTTAAGGACAATAATAGCCTATATTGTTTCCATAACTTAACAACTGGGCACAAAAAATGTATTAGTTACAATTTTTTGCTTACCCAAGCAACTGGTCCCTTGTGGTTCAGTCTTATACTTCCAGTCCAGTTTGCTGAGCTGTAGATAGCCAGCTAGTAAGGGAACGTCAGATATCTCGGTTTCATCTCCACCAGCTTCCAGGAGAAGTACATTCCAATGTCCGATTTCTGATAAACGGCTTGCTACTACCGCACCTGTAATTTTTAAAGAAATAATCTTAGCAAAAGAATTTGGTTCATTTTTCTGATTAACTGTTCGATTTGGTGATTAATAAGTCTTTATAGAGAAACTACTGTAATTGTATATCTGTTAAGTTTATTTCCTGCATAATGTCTAAGTCAAAAGAAGTAGGCGTGCCATGGTTATGTAGAGCGATGTTTATATAAAAAGCTTTTACAGTAAATATTTAAGTAATAGGTAGGTACAGGAAAGTAATTCAGGTAGAATATTTTATGGTGTAGGCAATTATCACTAAAGCTTATAATCTGGAATGTCCTTAGTAAATTTTCTCGCAAACATTTTTCTAGAGAATTTTTTTAGAATATGAAATCCTTATAACAGTATACTGTATACAATTTTCAAAATTAGTTCCGTAAAATAGAATACAATGTCATATAAATTATGTATTTACAATTATAATAAGTTAAATAATTATCAAATGAAGTATAAAATACTCACTGACCAGCAGAACCGGCGCCGATTATGATGAAGTCGTATTCTGGTAGTATTCGCCCGTCGCCTATATCGGCTGGCCTTCCTTCAGGATCGGTTTGGTCGAATTGGTAGTATGCTATAGCCGCTACCAACATTGGAATGAACCAGGCTACCTGAAATGTTAGGTTTCCAACATGTTAGTTAAATTATCATGAAATCTGATGATGCATTGTGAGTAATTATAGTTGTTTTTCCACTTATTTCTTTATATATGTATAATGTATATCCCAATTGAATGTGTAATTAATAAAAAAATTTTGCAATCTTTAATAGATATAAATAATGATACGAAAGAAATTTTATTTCAACATATAAACTCTTCAGCGTTGTAGTATAAGTAAATAATAAATTTGATAATTTACCTGCGTGCCTGCAGCGGCGATCGCAGTGCCCGATATCACGTCGGCAGCGGCATTCACTATAGCACTCATGTTTTCTGAAATCATGCAAATTTATCATCAGTTTTCTGGATATATGCAAATTTTTGAACTTATATGTGGATTCATAAACTTTAAAACCTAATTGAATTGTGAAAGTTTAAAATAAACGAGAATTTCCAAAGTAACTATATTAGTTTGCAAAAAGAAAATAATGCATTTGTTTGCTTAAGAACATTCTGGAATCATTGTGTTTTTAAATACGTATTGACTTGTAACGGTCGCTTTGTTGAAAAAGGATGTATGAATGTGTGTCACCAAAAGAGGTGACCGTTACAACACAAAGGTACGTGACGAGGCGACGCGGACGACGTCGGCGACTTTACCGTTCACCCACTAGAGTGTAATGCACGATTCAATGGAACTTCTGGAAGGTTCTAGAATTTTGAAAAGTTTGAGTACTAACTATGTGGAGTATAGAATGTTTTGAATTTGTTACTCATTCGTTTTGTTTTTGTCTTATCTGAATCGCTTTATGTAGTTCTATTTAATAATAACAATAATCATTTTCATTTTTTCAAATCACTTCAATAAAGGTTTCAAAGGTTGTCTCACCCTATCTGTAATCAAATGTAATTAAAGTACATTGCATAACGCTAATTTCACCGGAAGCTCTTAGTATTCTGTAGTGTATACTGTATATGTGAGACGCGGCCAGGTTGCGCCCGCGCCGGTCCAATGGTCGCGATTCACTTTCTATATCTGATGCGATTTACTTGTTAGGGACTATTGGTACTATGTTCTATACATATGTTCTATACTAGATGTTTGTTTATTTAGTTCTATTATAATCGTAATAATTTAGTAAGATTTAAGGGTGCTAGTAGATGTAATGTTATGTCATGGTATAAATATTTACAGGTAATAGAATTTTTTGATAGAGTATTTAAATATGTTGTAATGTTTTGTTTGCAGTCAAGTTTATTGTTGATAAATGATTAAGATAATAACAGTCCTATTACAAATTCTAAAATGCTAACTTCATAATATATGAACATTTTCAATTAATTTACTTAGTGGATACAAAAACGACTTAATTAATAAAATATTAATTATGACTGAATTTGTCGCAGGAGGTTGTGTCAATCGATTAGCATTAACAAAACATGAGTAAAATTATAATTAATAATATTTTACGGGACATACAGTATATTTTATTGATATAACATCCGTGTCTATTATCACGTCGTTATTTATTAAAGTTATAGACGCTTTCCCCAGCCGGGGTGTTCCTAAACGCTGACTCATGGACAGGCTACTGTATTATCATGTCTGAGTGAGTGATAATCCATACTTTTATATTATAAATGCGAAAGTAACTCTGTCTGTCTGTCTGTTACTCAATCACGCCTAAACTACTGAACCAATTTGCATGAAATTTGGTATGGAGATATTTTGATACCCGAGAAAGGACATAGGCTACCTTTTATTGCGAAATAATATGTACCACGGGCGAAGCCGGGGCGGACCTCTAGTAAGCAATAATTTGCCTATAATTCTGTTGTATAATGCCTTTTGTATCTATGCTATTAATCGAATGTAAAAGGGAAGTGTTATGTAAAGATGCTCTTTCACTGGGGCTGGAGTTCATTCATTGTTTTTGTTTTTGAATTGTTAAATAATAGAGAATTGGCTTAGCTCTACATTGCTAGTTCTCTACAGATTTGCCCATTATTGTATTATTAATCCCGCTCATAAAGTGATGCATAATAAATGTTTTCGAATATAAAATTTTATAATGAGTCGTAAGCTTATTGTAGTTTCTATTTAATATTTATTTTAATGGTATAATTTTCTATACACAAAACTCATGTTATTTCTAGCTTAAGCTATTATTATTGCTATTAACACCAAACCAGCTGTGTGTGTGATAAATAGCAGTTCTTAGTGAAATAATACGATGTGATTATTATTATTACGAGTACATTATGTATAAGTTATGTATATGTTCTTTAAGATACTTTTTATCACATTTGCAGTCTCTACGATTAACCAACTGTGAATTCTAACAGTTAAACACATTCTTCACAATGGCTCATTGATAATCATTTACAATGTAATCGTATCAGGAAACTACCGGTGAGTGGTCACGTGCATATATGGATGTATGGATATTCATAAATAGGAAACACTAGCTTTTTGTCCGTGGCTTTGTACGCGTAGATTCCAATGGGAAGGATATGTTTAACCGCGCTAAAAGAAGCTTATATGGATAGCCTCCTATGTTTTTCCAGACACAAAAACTATGTCATAAAATCCAACAAACAATTTTCGCGTATAATATTTGTGAGGGTTGTTTTTTTTATATGCCAATCAATATTCTATTGCTCTGCTGTTAAGTTTCATTTTGCAACAAACACCTTATCAAAGTCAAGATTATCTCTATTCAAACGGTTCAACCGTTTATTGAGAGCTTGGACTAACAAACGCAAAACACTTTCGGTTTTCTGATAAGAAATAAGCTATTCATAAATCTATAAATTGTTAGCAAGATTTTGATACAAAGATGTGTATGATATGCGCATGATTAACTAATGCATTACGTATTCTGTAGGTACTTAATTTTTTTCCCGAAAGAATGTTATTAATTTACCCATTTGTCGTTTATTGTGAGCGTTTCTCAATAGAATTTATATTAATGCTATTAATATGACTTACTTATACGTAAACATATAAATAGTTTAATTCCTGAAAATTTCGATTTTAATCAAAACTTTCCTCAACTTACGGAAAAATACCAACCAACCTTCCAGCGTTAAAGTTATATAAACAAAACTCACCTTCAGATAACTACACTTTCACAAAACAGTATCAGATATAACATAACACCAATAGTCTGTATATTCATTGATAACAGGATAATTCTATTTAGATAGATGATAATATAATGGACACGTTAAAAAATGTCGATTTCTACGAATTGCGTGAGCGCAAGTTACTTGTGCGAACGTTGGAACACCTTTGCGTGTTGTGTACCGTTGGTGAAAGGGGGGAGAGTTTTGGATGATAATAGAGATGCCAGTTATGTTAAGGTTAAGCCTGAGAATATAGTACAGGCAAGTTTAAGGATTTGGAATTAATAAGCCTTAGAGCTTAGTCTTAACTTTTTTTTATAATATGCGGAAAATTTAGCTAGAATCCTTTAGGCTTTAAAAGAAATACATGTAAGATCACTAAGAAATCTTGTACCATGTAAGAGTTAAGTAATAATATTTGAAATGAAATGAAAAGTATCTTGTACACATCGTGGCTGTGTGTTGATTGTATGAGATTTTTTTCCTTATAAATAAAAGTATTTGTTAAAGTTTAAGCTACATTGCATAGCGCAATCAGTGAAGAGGTTGTTGTTTATATCAATATAATATTTATTTCATTTAAAAACGCGTAAATAAGCAGAGCTTTGCATAATCTTTGATTAAATAAAATCTTAGTAATCGTATATTTTTGTATACGTGTGTCATATAGACCGGGAGATACTGACACAAAATTTCGAGTCATTTGTAACAGGATGGCGGTTCTACAGGGTTCTTAGTACGCAATGACAAAAAGAAAAATGATGGTGTGAACGCTGGTACCGGCGGCTTAGTCGCGTGGGCGTTAGTCGAACTCGTCGGAAAATAGCGAAAGTCAAACGATTTGTAACAGTATGGCACTTATTTTTCCTGTAAGTTTGAGGATCAACGAATATAAATACAAAATTTCAAAGATCTAGGTGTTGGAAATCTTCACTTATATAAATTAATAATAAATTTATTTTTCAAGTATGACAGCACTTTTTCCCCCTACTAGAAGTATGGCAAATATAATAATGGTCACATTTTATCAAATACTCTCCAAAAAGCCAAATGCAATACTGGTACAAAAAGATAGGCGAAATAAAAAAAATTTGCAGATTTTCGGCGGTATGGCGACCATTTGGAATCGTCCGAAAAGTATGGCATGGCGATTTTCGTAAATGGCTGCACGACGATGGTTACCTGTGCAAAAGTTAGCTTGGTACAAATGGTTGAATAATTGTTTTTTTTAAATCAACACATTCGCGTCGGTATGGCGGGCTGTAAGTCATACCGGAAAAGTATGGCATGACACTACCGCCTACTTCTTTTTTATGGGCTATCGGTAAATTCTAAAATTTTTGTGTTACAAATCGTTTGACTTTCGCTATTTTTCCGACGAGTTCGACTAACGCCCACGCGACTAACCCACCGGTACCAGCGTTCACACCATCATTTTTCTTTTTGTCATTGCGTACTAAGACCCCTGTAGAACCGCCATCCTGTTACAAATGACTCGAAATTTTGTGTCAGTATCTCCCGGTCTAATAGTTGAAAAGTTTACGGGTTAAACCGTTCTACCGGTGAAAGTTAGCAAATAGGGTAAATAGATGCTAAGAAAGTGAAAAGTCAATTATATTATTATTTAGATATTATCAGTTCGATAATAGTTGTTTGTGTTTTTCTGTGAAGTCGAGTGGAAAATTGTTTTCAGATGAAATAAAGAATGTACAATCAATACAAATATCAATTTGTTTACAGATTAACTATGTAAAAATAATTAATCAACTTTTAATTGTATTTCAGTAGTCTTATGAACTACCAGTACTTACATAAACATCGAAAATATTGTTGTTAAATGAAAATACATAGAGCTTTATGTACACAGTAGGTACAATCATAGTAGAAAGAACGAAATACAATGTACAAGTACCTACTAAATATTTGTAAAAAGTGAAAAATTATAATTCCATATTTACTTATAATTAGAAAAGTTTGTTTGTTTGAAAGCGCTAATCTCAGGAACTACTGGTCCGATTTGAAAAATTCTTTCGGTGTTAGATAGCCCATTTATCGAGGAAGGCTATAAGCTATATATCATCACGCTAAGACCAACAGGAGCGGAGCAATGCGGGTGAAACCGTGGGGCACAGCTAGTGAGTTATATAAATTCAATTTGCTTACAGGTGGTTGTTTCGGCTCTATGCAGAAGCGCATCGTTGGTGGATGGGCGTGGGCCTGGTGGCTCGTCACGGATGTCCAGCGTATCTCCCTTGAGGTACGGCTTTCGTTTTACTGCATGAGTTGAATTGTAATGATATTGATATATTATTATGATATATAATAAGGGTGTTTTAAAGTGTAAATTGCTCTTACTAATTGAAATAAGTAGTGTAAGTAATGCACATAGAAACAGTAACAATTAAGTTGAATTATAATTAAGAACTGAATATATTATTTAATTATTATTATCAAGCTTATTGTATAAATCTTCTTATTTGTATATAAGTCTTTTATTAATGTAGACGATAATCTGGATCTTGAAATGGCAATTCTAATCTGTAGTACCTACAGTAGGTTTAGTTAATTCTGTTTTGTTGAATTCTTTAAAACCAAATTTTCAAACACGTAATTATTGTATCCAGGTTATGACCCTAAACCCCATGTGCGAATACGTGGAAACGGCCCAGGGAGTGCCGCTCACGGTCACCGGAGTGGCCCAGTGCAAGATCATGAATGAAGACGAGCTGCTGACAACAGCCTGCGAACAGTTCCTGGGCAAGTCGGTGAAGGAGATCAAGATGACGGTCCTGCAAACGCTGGAAGGCCATTTAAGAGCTATACTGGGTGAGTTTCTAAGCTTATAAATATGTAGGAACTGGAAAAGGCGCAATGCATTAGTATGAATGATGATTGATGGTGTATAAGAAGGTCATTTCGTTAATGATACTTTGATCTATTTACACAGGTACTTCTAACTTCATGTATAAATTAGTAATAGTGTCATCTCGCGGTATCGGATGAAAGTTCATAAGCGAAGCATGGGAACAGCGATGAGTTTCTTGATTTATTTACAGATGGCGTTGTAATAAGTACCATTGACAAATATAAGTTTACCGATTCAAGTAATCCTATTCGCAATATAAATATTTTTATAGAATTCCTTGAGGTTTAGTACAACGCTACTTTAGGTTTTCTTTTAGGTTTTAAAAATTTCGTAACCGGTAAATTTGAACTGTAACATAATAAATACCTATCACGAAAAGTATTATTTTCTAATTAACAACGACTTGTCTATGTTTATTTATTAATACTGTTATTAATAACTACTAACCACGAAATAAATATTAGAATTTAGAACCTATAACTGCTTCTCATAAATAAATCTTCTTTTGAACATTTCTTTGGTAGTTTTTCTCATCAATATTTTAATTGTCTTTTCCATAATAAATCTTCTATTGAAGTGATATAAGTACATGATTAATGTGTGAACCACATGTAGGTATTCAGGTCAGATTTGATCTCAACTTGACTGTGACCCGGAAAGCCGAAATGTTGTTGTACTTGACCGAGATGTCGGTCAATGTTCGGCAATCGGTGGTTTTAGAATATATTGTTATGGTGATATAATTGTATGTTTATTTTCGCGGGAATAATTTGGTGGGACATATTATAATTTATAGTTTAGTATTTTTAATTTTTATGGTTAACACGTTAAAATAACGTCGATATATCGGTTATTGGTCGATATTCAATGAAGCTTTTCTATTATGGTATTGGTACTCTCCATTTTTTATCATACTTAAGTGAGAAATTTTATAATTTATATTTTATTATTTTATATTGTGTTACATTTGGTCATTAGAGTAAATAGTGTACTGTTTTTGTATTGATAGTAGGTAATAGTTGTTGAAATTATCAATGGCATCTACCAACTGAAAGTTACCAATTTATATTGATCTTAAACGAAATAGGATTTATAATTTAATGCCTAATTTATAATCTACTAGTGGTCCGCCCCGGCTTCGCCCGTGGTACCTACATGTTTAAACTATCCTATCTCAACTTGGATCGAACTGCACATGGTGTGCGAATATTATTATAATTGGTTAAGTGGTTTAGGAGTCCATTGAGGACAAACATTGTGACACGAGATTTATATATATTAAGATATTGGAAGAATATCCCGTATATTATGGAAATAAATTTGCATTTTAACAAGTCTAAAACACTCTTTTGCCGTGATGAAGTCGAAGGGAAGGCTTTACCGTGACTTGAAAGCGTTGTCTTCATTGTTAAGCGAATATAAAGCTTATTGCAAGTTCAAATGGTTTAGAATTGATGTAAAGATTGTATTACACTTTGCCTTTGAATGCAATAGGTAAATGGAAATGGTATTGTTATATTGGCCTTTTACTATTGAAGTTATTATAGAACTATGAAGGTAGATAATATTTTAATGAGAAAGAGTAAATGTTTTTTTTAATAGAAGACAAATAAAATACGTTTGTATTTTTTGTGTGTAAATTGTTGATTTAAATTTTAACCCATTGAGCCCTGAACGGCCCGATCGGTCCACGACACAATAGATTTTCTATTGTGTCTGTGGTTCCGGGGCCTGAGTTATTAATACATCGTTTAAACATATAAATATTCGACTTTCCAGTATATTTTATTTAACCAAATATAATCTTGAATTGAGGAGCTTTCAGTGATCTAAATTAAATCTTGAAGGTTCTCTAAAATCAATGTTTAAATTGTTAGCAAACGATTTCTTTAGATTACTGCTTTGAATATTACAAAATTAAATTCTTAAACGACAATACGTTTAACAATTCATTTGAACGAAATCCTCCTGAGTAAGGTTTTTGAGTTCCATCAAGTTACGAAGCATTTTTCAAGTGGTATATTGACACAGGACCTCGGCAAATATCCTTTTATCTTTGTTGTTTTAGGTCTCTGACAGACATTTTTTTTACGAATATCTAATTCCATTTGTGGTGATCGAAATGATATGATGTAAATTGTTATTAAAATGAGATTTATCAACTACATATTAGAAAATTAGAGGCTTGTGATTTCAGTCTTTAAACTGGTTTTTTAACCGACTTCAAATAAAAGGAGGAGGTTATCAATTCGGCCGGTATGTTTTTTTTTATGTATGTACACCGATTACTCCGTGGTTTCTGAACCGATTTACGTGATTCTTTTTTTGTTCGATGCGGGATGGTGTCGAATTGGTCCCATAAAAATTTTATTCGGATAGGCCCAGTAGTTTTTATTTTATGAGCATTTTTGTCTGTATTTGTAAATGTTGCAAGCATGGACGTATAAAAAAAGACGGACGGTATATCGCCTAAAAATTGAGTGAAGCCTAGTAATGGCGGCGAAACATCCATGTGTGTGTGCCATGTTGCCATGGCAACAGTTGTCCTGTTGACAATGGCGGCTGTATTTTTTTCTATAAATTTTGCCGTAATAATTTTGTCATTAAAACATAAAAGAAATAACTTGCTTCCCTGTGGAATGTAATCCCTTGTGTTTTGTTATTTAAAATTGTACTGTTGCACACCATTTAACCACGCAAGACGGCATTTTAAATATTTTTTGTGAAACAGTGACGCAGTTAATCAGTCGGTAGTTCACGACGTAATGGCGGCCGACTAGCTTACTATGGTGAGAGTGTATGCGTGTTTATTGTCTTTACACGATCGCTAGCTTACTATTCGTAAGTTCGTTCGTTCGTAATATGGCGTCCGTCTTTTTTTATACGTCCATGGTTGCAAGTGCAAGTTTTGTTTTTAACGCAGTTATTGACTTGTTACATATATGTTTAATGTATTTAATGTAATTATAATCTAGATAAATTACTATTAGAACTAGATAGACAGGGAGGTGGCATTGAAAAAGTTTCCTGTGTATTTAAAGGCTGTAAAAAAATAACATTTGGGCTATTATACTATTAGTATAGAGAAAGAGCGCGAGAATTGTAATTTTGTTTTAAAATCTTAGGAATATTTGTACCTGATTCATCACAAAAACTAATCTATAATTATAGAGTCAATGAAGTGAAATTAAAAGAAGGATTAAATCATATTAATAAGAAGTTAAATGTAAACTTTATTTGAATACCAGTTTATAACTATATTAGGAGCCTGGGTCATTAAATTAATAAATAAATAAATATTATAAGACATTATTACACAAATCGACCTAGTCCCACAATAAGCTCAATTAAGGCTTGTGTTGTGGGTATTAGGCGACGATAAATATAATCTATAATATAAAAATGAATCCCATAATGTATTGGTAAGCGCATAACTTGAGAACGGCTGAACCGATTTCGATAATTCTTTTTTTATTATATTCCTTGAAGTACGAGGATGGTTCTTATGTAGAGAAAACGTAAATATGTGACGGGCGCCACGGGCGAAGCCGGGGCGGACCGCTAGTATTTAATAAATACATATATAGATAATAACACCCAGACCCAAGAACAAATAATTGAGTTCATCACACAAATATTTGCCCTGACCGGGGATCGAACCCGGGACCGTCGAATGTAGCAAATAAACGATTATTTAATATTATTTATTTATTATACCACAGAGTAAAAGGTGAAAAAAAAAAAAAAAAAAGTTTTTGTCTGTCTGTACATGGAATGCGTGACCATTTGCACGTAGGCCACCACGAGTGCCTTTTACCGGGGCAAGAAACTCCACTGTAATTGGTTATGCCTTTCTACATTTTTCCATTGTATAAGTTTCAATTTTACACACGATGACTATGAGAAATTTCGTTTGTGAAGCTTAATAGGTGGTCTTTCGAGCTTTAGAGCTCTCCTTTTTAATATAATGTAATGAAAAACTTCGACATAAGTAGAGTAGAATGTTTTTTCTCTTATTTAATACAAATTAAATGCATCAACAAAGGTAGCAGCTTCTGTAGTCAGAGGACAATCGAGCAGAAATTACAGTACGTAATATAAGAAGAAATTAATGCCACAAACAGCTGAGAGATAATAGATCTTATTAGTATCGTTTCTGACTCATCTCTTTTTAACTGTACCACATATAGACCTAATGAACTAAAATGAAAAGTTCTCTTTTGTAGTTAATAGTTATCATTTACACTTAGTCTGCATTGTAGTTGCCTTGTTTCTGTAAAAACTTGAGCTATCATAAATAAATAAATATTGTATAGATCTACACGATGTACGATGCTTTCTTCATCACAAATGTAGTAAATTACTCGCTGGGCTGTTTATCGTCTCTATCTTCTTTTACTCTACTTTATTAGCTTGTATCGCCATGTTTCTGTTTTGAATTATTAAGCCATGGAATTCAAAGAATTTGTCAAAACACGGTAGCACAGAACATTAACACGATTAAAACAAACTCTACGTTTTTATAGTAATAATAATTAATGAAGTAACTTGGCAAGTAAAACCTTTTTAATGTTGAGGGTATTTATATATTGACGTCAACCCCATATTACGTAAAGGTTAAAACCGGACTGTCTAAAAGTATTCCACTAATCGTACTTTAATGGTATTTTATCTAAGCCAAATCTTCAATTATTTGATTGTTTAATCTAGCGTCTAAATTTTTATGTTCATCTATCTATACTTGTAATATTATAAAGCTGACGATTTTTTTTGTTTCTTTAAACGCGTTAATCTCAGGAAGAGAATTTTTAAGAATTTTTCAACAAAACACGTTTATCAGCAATCAAGCAATAATTAAATAAATTTCATAATACATATTTTAAATTTTTAACGATTTGTTTGCTATTTATGCCCACGATTAATGTGAGCTATTACACATACTTGTAACATTAATAGCTGCAATATCTTTAGTTGTATCTCACTCACTAACAGTAATAGTTTAAATAAAGGATTAGATAAACCTCATATCAACGTAAAAGTTTTCCCCTATTGCACCATGATTGATGAGCAGGCAAAGCGTTGTGAAAGAAGCGGGGGAAATTCCAGTTAAAGCGTTAAGGACCTTACGAATTCAACATTCAGTTGCGATCTCTGTGCGTATCAGTACTTATCCAAATAAAAAAAAACACTGGCTGTTTATAAAAAAAATAAAAAGTTTATTTTTTATTGGTGTCTATGGTATAGTTAAAATTCGATATTTGTTTTTAAAAATAGTGTTCGAAATTCGAATTGAGTGCGTTTGCGCGCGGAATGCTTTTTCGATAATTGTCTATGCTCCGTTTCTGTTATTAAACTGTAAATGGGTCCCCAGTGAATAGTGTAAAGTTATTATTTGTGTGACATTGTACTCTACGTTTCGTTCAGTTTGAAACATGTCGCTGATATGGATGAGCGCTTTTAATATTGGATTGACCGTTGGTTGTACATATGCTGTTATTAAGAGGTAAGGTTCTAGTAATTTCTTTAATGAAATTGATTAAGTTATAAAGTTTACTAGTAATTGTAGGGGATTGCACAAAGAAGATTGTTGGTCTCATGTAGTAGGTAGAGTATACGTATTAATAGAAGTAATCAAGTGCAATTACATATTGCAAAGGTCATGGCCGTAGCTGGTTTGTGCAGGAGTAATTTAAAGATTAAGAAATTGATAAATATATAAAGGATTAAAAAAATCTGCATTTAATTGAAACGCAAAAAGCGTGCTCATATTATGCCTCTAATCTATCACTTTTACTATATTTTTTTTTTTCATTAATACAACACAAATACAATAATAAATCGTTTAACAATTGTTTCAAGTGTCCTTAAAATGTGCATTGTGCATACATACTCGTACATTAATGGTTGACTATAAGCTTCCGACCTGAGTAAAATAGAACAATTAATATGATATACATAATACCTATTTTTTATTGTTAAATCGAAAAAAGCTTTTAAACCATCACAGAGCGGCGCTTCAGGCCACATTAATTATATATGACATTAAAATAATATTTCATTACAAATAGGACAGTTTAAACGCAAACTTTACAACTGAGATTTACTTAGAATCCCATACATTGTGCTACCAGCTTTGTACTTATTTGACAATACATTCTGGATATACAAAATTCATGAATTTGAAACAAACGGCTCGACTTAAGGGCTTGGTCTAGTAGTGCAAACAAATGCATCCTGTCATCCTATATGTAAATAATACAAATGTACTAAGGGAAAGTTGCTCCACTTAATTTTTAAAAATTAAATCATTCGTATGCATAATTTAATATTCGTAATAAGTACCAAAAATGACAATTTGAAACAATTTTCGTGAAAATTACACCGGGTGATTTTTTTTATCAGTACACAAAATTTGCGAATACTTTCTATTGATATCTTCAACTTCATGTTTATATAACTGATCAACTTTTACAAAGAAATTTGGACGAAATATAAAAAAAAATAAGCTTTCCATACAAAATGCATAACTCTATACATTTTTTTCGACCTAAGTTTCTTAGTGAAAGTTGTTCAGTTTAACTAATAAAACGGATAAACAAATTTTGTATAAGTATAATAAAAAAAATGTAATGTTTGTGTTAAAAAATTATAAAATAGAAAAATACGCAAATGAAAACAAAAGATATTTATTTCTGACTAGCTTCCGCCCGCGACTCCGTCCGCGCGGATGTCGGTCTTCGCGTCTTCTACAGATTTATTATATTATGTATAATATATAGATTTATATTGATAAACCTAATAAATCTTTTGCTAGCATTCTGATGCTTTAT